>NC_142087.1:69651013-70254450 GCF_054644295.1 Miniopterus natalensis | reverse complement strand
GCCTTTTACAGCTAAACAGGTTACAGCGGAACAAAGGGACGCATGTCACACAATGTGAGTGTGCCTCTTGAAGAGACCATGCATTTTCTTTTGGATCTAACTTTCCTTTCTTCCCTTGGACTTCCTTCCCTTTCCGTAATGACTTGCTTACAGAGCAGCTTCCTCGGAGAGGCTGCCTCGGATTCCTAGCACAACAGGAGCCATTTTGCTCTCACAGCTGATAATTTTGTCAGGGGACCTGGTGTGAAAGCGGCGCCAGCTTTCCAGGCCCCCTGCTGCTGCAGGGCCTGGCCTCTGAGATGAGCGAGGGGATTATTTTGTCCTGGAGTGCTTGCAGGTCACATGGTATCTTTCTGCAGAGAAGATGCTCTATTGTTGTTCTAAACACCCCAAGAACACTCAGGGGCCAATGAGGACATTTTTGTGTGTGGGGAAACAATTATTTTAAATGGTAATTTTAAGAGGGATAATTGGCCTTTTTCTGAGCTTTCTCGAGGAAACTGCATCTCCATTTCTCCCCCAGACAAATTAAGGATCAGTGAGTTTGCAAGTTGAATGCAACTCATTCCCTTTGGAAACGTCCTGGCTTCAAAGATGTCTATTCCCTGGGGATTCAGACTTCAGAGTCCTAGAGGAACAGCCCATAGGGTGATGGCAGTGTGGTGGCTTTGGTGTGAGGCTCAGTCCCAGCTCCTGAACCCCACATGGTTTCTGCCTCCTCCCAGCCCTCCTCTCGGAGATGGCTCTGCAGACCGTGACCATCTCACTGATGTGAGGCTCACTCCCTCCTTAGGCTGTGGGCAGGGGCAAGCAGGGGAACGAGTGGCTTCATTTTTCACTTCTGTGTTTAACTGAACTACATCAAGATTGCTGCTTGATTTGGAATCTTATAAACACAGCCTGTTTATCCGAAAGGTATTTTGTCTCTTTAACTGGCTTTGACCTTAGAGGCCTAAAGAAAGTAAGAAAAAAGAAAGAAACCAAAGCTTAGAACAATATGATGCACATGAAAGGAAAACACTTTTATAAATTAAAATAAAAAGAACTATTAAAAAGTAAGCCTCTTTTGAGGAGAAGCCCTTTCTCTGTTGTATAAATTCTTAATAGTATCTGAGTCAGTATCTCCCCCAGTGATGTCAAGGTTGAGGGCATCAGGATCACAGGGGGTGGGGGAGGCTCCTTTGGACACAGGTAGCAGGGCCCCACCCTTAGGTTCCCGGGTGCAGTAGGTGCGGGATGGAGCCCAAGAATGTGCATTTCCAGCAAGTCCCCGGGAGAGGGTGAGGCTGCTAGTCTTGTGGCCACACTGAGTTAACCCAGTGTGCCAGCTTTCTCCCTCCCAGGGTGCTTATCACATATCATGTGAAGGATGGCGTCAGCTCTCTGAGGCACTACAATCCTTCCTGTCAACAGTTTATTTGCTGGATATTAGTCACATTTTGTATTTAATATTTAATTAAAAACTTAATAGGTTTCAAAGGATAGTTTAGCGATGGGAAGTGTTAGACAGCATGGAATAAAACAGTATTTCCCAGACTAGAGTAATATATGAATCCATTTAAGTAACTCCTATGATAATGCTGATTTATATTGTTAGAAACTGGGAGGGAGTTCATTATGCTTCTGTAATTGGTAAATCTATAATTTACAAATAAATTATAATTTGTATTTATATATATTAAAATATACAAATGCATATCGAATTACATAAAAATGAATATAAATAAGCATAAATACATGTGATATAAAATTATATTTTAATGTATTATAATTTGAATTCAAGTTATACAAAAGTAAAAACAAATTCAAGTAATAACTTTAATTTAATGTGATTAATGATGTTATATTGAGGAAATGAAAACAATATTTGCCTTGTAACTAAGGCAGGATCTTCGTTCACTGAGTCATACTGAGTGTGTGGGAAGACCCACATTGTTCACCATTTTTAATTTAAAATCCTGAGAAATGTTCATTCAGGCAGTGTAACATGCCACAATTTGGCCTTTCCTTGATTTATTACATCATTTACTTATTAGGTCTCCCTGTTTTTGTTGTTTTTTTCTTTCCCTAAGCTTTTTGCAATTAGATAGTATTATTTAAGTGTCAACATAAGCACCCATTTATTCTAGAGCATTTGTTTTGTGAGTTACTGTTATGTTTTCTGAGACACTCTTATATATATGGGGAAAAAATTTCAGAGGAGGGGCCCACCCTCCAGGAGCTTACTGAGCGTGGGTGGGAGGTGGAAGAGATGGGAGACCAAGCTGGAAAAGTGAGCAGGGGGCTGATCATGAGGAGTCTCATAAAATGAGGTAAAGAGTTTAGATTTTCTCTGAATGGCAGTGAGAAATCATTGAAGCATTTTGATTGGGTGATATACATTATACACACACACACACACACACACACATATACTTTAATGTGACTACTGGTGGGAGAATGAGCTGTGAAGGAACACAATTGGGATGTAGGTGTGACCCCCAAAACTGTAGCAATGCTTCATTTTAATTTTATCATCTAGGTGATATGTGACATACCAATATGTTCATATTAACTTTTAAGATAATCATGAAAATTCAAAACACACATAAATTTATCGAGTGCATAGTAAGAACTGCACATTTTCCAGCACCTTTTTTAAATAAAAAAGCTTAAACTATGGAGAATGCTGAAGCCCCTCAATGTATCTTTAGGGTCGTGTGTAGCAGACTGTTTTAGACGAACCTGTACAGCCTTTGAAGTCAGACCTGTTTCCAACACCGGTTGGGCCACTGAAGCAGGTTGCTTAACCTTGCAGGGCCCCTTCTTCCAGAATGAAACTAATGCTGTTTCCATCTTGGGCTGCTGTGGGGGCTGGGGGTCAGGCATAAAGAGCCGTGGCACTGAGATTCCAGATAGTCACTTTACATGTATTTGCATATATTTAAATAAAGGTGTCAAGAGAAAAATGTAACACGAAATAAAAGCAGGTTAAACACTTCACCATCCAGAGGACCAGGGCAGTTATAACTGTCAGAGGTGAGAGAAGAAAACCAGGAAGCTGAACCTGGGTCAGGACGCAGGTGCCTCTCCCTCAGCCTTGGTCCCCCTTACCTTTGTTTGTAAGCATGCTGCTAAATAGGAAAGTCTCACTAGGGGAAGCAAAGCTTCTCCAACTCTCTGGAGGAAATCAGCTCCCCTCGCTACAGTTAGTCATGCTTTGTAGGTGAGGGTAATTTTCATTCAAGGGGCCGATCCTTTGTTCTAATTTCCATATCGAACTCCAGGCCAACCCCACACTCACGTGGTCAGTGGACCACCGAACTCTGCTTCCAGGTGGAATAATGATGGCATTAGTTTCATAACCATTTCTTAAAATCTGCAAAGCTGACTTCCATTTGCTTTTAAATTATGCCCCAATTCTAACGACTGTAATGCCATTTTCTAAAGAAAGAACAAAAGAGAAGTTTCCAGATGTGGGAGCATCCTGGTTAATCTTCAGGGAATAGAGATGGAAAATGGGGTAAGACAGGAGGTGAAACTGAAAGTATATTCTAAACTCCCTCAAAGGTCTACATCTTGGATAAAAGTTTTTAATCAAAAACTTCATTGTGAATATTATTGCAGACTACATATCGACAAAGAGAGAAACAAAGAAATGGTATTTTGTCCAAACATCACCAGGTCTGTTCAGTCGCTACTCTGACCTTGCAATTGCTTCTGTGATGACAATGAATAAACGTAGATTCCTCCACCAAATAAGCTTGCAGATAATTTCACAGCCCAGTGCAGTGCAGCTGCTGCCACCCTGGCCGGCGTCTACCAGCTCGGAGCAAGAGCACATGGGGCATCATCCAGGAAGCACCGCGGACTTTTCCAATTTGAAACCATGGCATCAAGAATAGTGTGTTTTCTGCACATTCAGCTGTTTTTTCCCCACTAACAATTCCGAAGGGACAAGAAATACTAGCTGTGGTGTGTTTAGCAAAATGTTTCTAATAACTTTCTAAATGAGTGGGCTTTGTAAGATGGTGATACATTTTTTGTGTGTGCCTAGAGTCTTTTTCTCTTTTAATTTTTAAATTGAGGTATAGTTTGAGTGGGTTTCCATTTCACTAACACTTAGCCTACCGAGTTCTAGTATTCGAAGAGTTATTTGATGTTGGAGAAGCGCCATACATTTTTTATAAGCTGTGTTAAGCGTTTCTCTTTGAACCATAAAGTTGCCTTTTTGCCATCTCCGAGTAGAAATCAGACTGTAAAAATAACATATATAGAGTTCCTAAATGCAAAATCACCAAGAAGGGCAGCATGTATCTCAAAACCTTTTGCCGTCCTTAATAAAAGGCTTTCCACCTGCCAGAGGATGTTCCATTCTTTCGGATCCTCTGAAAACAAACGGGATTTGTGAAAGGCGATCATTACAGCAGTGAAGCAAACAGCTAGTCACCTGATGCTTCTATCAGAAGATCGATGCAAAGTTAAGAAAGTGGTTATTCAATAACACGCATGCATTTTTCTTCCCCAACCAACTTTGTCCATGGAATCTTTTCGTTTTGAGGTAGCTCCAGTCTTTCTTGCCAAAAGCGATGGAAATACAAGAGTTGACTCATTTTCTTAACCCCCTGTTCTTCTCTTTCCTTCCACCCAAGAAACTGTCCATTGTTTCTTGCTGATGCATTTAGGAGTTTTAAAGCACAGAGTAACATAGACAAGGGGCAAGGAGCAAGGTATATAGACCCAAAACTTTGAGTGAAAGGGCTTAAAATTTCTCATTCATGAACACAGAGACTTGACAGTGGAGAAAGTGAACCTGGCTGCTCTGATCCAAGACAGGCCTTGACTGGTGAGCACCCAGCTGCACCTGCTATGGGAACGGGGACAAGGCAGGACAGCCCGAGGGCAGGATGAGCCTGCCCACTAGAGAGGCCGTTTCAGTGCTGGTCAAATCTGTTTTTTGTTTTTTTTACACTACAGCCCATTCTTCAAAATTCTTTAGAAAATCAGATATGAGAGTCACGCTTCTGGTTGAAGGAGGGCAAAGGTCTTTGCTGTTGACTTCTCTTGCCCTTCGATGATTGCTCCTAGCAACTCCAGTGGTCCTGAGGGGTTAGTTTGAGAACAACCGTGACCGATGCCAACTCTCATTTTCAGGCGAGGACACCCGAGGCAATAGAAATGTAGCAATTTTATTCACGTGACACTAATTAAAAAATTTTGGCAGAAACTCAAGTTATTCTCCACTGTACTGTGCCAGAGGTTGACAAACTTTTTCTGTCCAGGGCGAGATAAGAAACATTTGGACTTGGTAGCCATATGGTCGCTGTTGGGACTGCTCACTTCAGCTGTGAGAAAGCTGACGCAGACAAAACACAAACAAATGGGTTGGCATTGTTCCAATAAAATGGTACTTATGAAAACCGAAATTTTAATTTTATATAATTTTCATGGGTTACAAATTATATTCTTACAACCCTTTTTTCCAACCATTCAAAAAAGTAAAGGTCATTGTTAGCTCCTAGGACTATATAAAAATAGGTGTCAGGCCATATTTGACCTGAAGGCCATAGTTTGCCAAGCCCTGCACTCTACTGTCTCTCTATCCAACTTCAGTAGCACTATACGACCTTAAAATAGTTTAGGTCTTTTTTCTGGGTTAATGGACGTGTCCTTGCTTTTCCATTGATGTCTCCCATTCAACCATCCCCTGCCTCCATCTCTACATTCTTTGTATTTTCTCTCCAACCACATCTATTCTCCATGGTTCTACCCGAGGGTTCAGAGCGGTTTAATTGAAAAGCTAGGATTCTCGGGACTGTGTGTCACTGAGAGTGTGTCTATACCCGCTCAGGATCAGAGCTAACCGTAGTTTGTTTCCTGTCCATGTGTAAGCCAGCCAATTTCAGACGCTGCTGCGGGAGGCCTGGTTTCTCGCTCCCTCAATGCTCGTGATGCTGCGGAAGGATGTACCGGCCTCATCTTCTCACCTATAGTCTCCCGAGCTGGATTCTTCTAGAAGGAGGAGACTCAACCACAAGGGAAGCAGCAACAGTGTAAGACTGAAAAAGTACTGACATTGATTCAGCAGCCATGGTGGGATGCAATATCACATAGTAGTAAAGGATGTGGAATTTATCTGCAGGCTTCCTGGGATAATCCCAACTCTGCCACTTAGCTGTGTGACATTGGTCAAGTTATTTAAGTTGCCTCTGCCTCAGTGGTCTCACCTGTAAAGTGGTGGTGACAAAAGCAGTACATACCTTATAGAGTTCTAGAACCAAATGATTTAATATATGTAAAACCCTTTAAACAGTCCGATAAATGGTACGTGGCATATAAATATAAGAGGGTGCTATTATTATTGGCTGCATATAATTTTAAGTTCACTCTTCTCATATTTCCTCCAGGTTCTTCCATTTCTTCACCATATAGATAGGCATCATTAACTGTTCAGTGTGTTAAGACATTATCAATGCATGTGATGGAAATAATAGTTAAGACTTATTGATCCTTACCATAGAAATCGGGCACTAGTCTGTCTTATACATTAATTTGATTTTTGTAATAATCTTCTGAGACAGATACTATTAAAATGTATTTAAAGATAAAGGAATTGAGACACAGAGAAATTATTGCAGCTAGCTCAAGGTCACATACCTGGTAAGTGGTAGAGTCTTTCCTGGAAGCAAAATAATTAAGAGTCAGACCTGAAGAGATGGAGGTGGAAAGTTTATATGATCATGTAGCTGAAGTGCAAGCGTCAGGTGAGGGCAGGCTCTGATAGTACCTGGAATATTAAATATCAGAGGCATCTCTTGAAACCTAGAAGGAGGAATTGTAAGAATGACAAGAAAATGTTGCTTTATGTGGTGGGTAGGAAAGCTACAGAATTTATTACCTCAAGGAGAGGCTTCTGGAAGCTTCAGGAAGACAGAATAGAGATTCTTACCCTGGCTGAGTGAGATTGCTCCTTTGTGGGGAAGGCGATAATATTTACCCCCAGGCCCCCAAATTGTTACTTCTGTAGATTGAAGAACGATAGTTTGAATAAACTATGAGACTGACTTTGAATAGCATTTTGTATTATTTTTGCCTTAGTAAGTTGCATGTTGCTTCTTTTTTCTTTTTTAAACTTTCTCCCCCTTGGTTACACTCTGATGAAATGGTAGCCCCTCAGAGCAGCAGGGGAGAGAGGGCACCTGGAAACACACAGGATCCCAGCTTCACAGGCTCTAGTGAGTTAACCTGGTTGGGAGCCTCTGTTTCCATGTCACCCACAGCTCTCCTGGCAAGAGCCAGACTCAGAAGATTGACAGTTAGCGCTGAGTCAGAAGGGATTGTTTTGGGAGTATCTCCAGAAATTTAAACACCCCTGTGGGACAACTTCAGGCATCTTAAACAATCATGGGTTTGAAATTCAGGGGCACATTATTTGGCTCCGTGTTTTCCTCTGTGTTTCCTTGCAACTTGTAAAGACTACAGCTTCAAAAGACATTAATTAATTGCTGACAGTTTTACTAGCATGGAGTGGGAAAAATGAACAAACAAAAACTAAAACAATTTTGGCTAAATAATTGTGTTGTTGAAAAATGCTTTTTCCACCTTTAGGTGTAAGGCATTTAGTTATGGAGTTTTCAAATATTCCCAAGGGTTTTCACATATTTCAGCTTCCAAGAACACAATTTTTTTCTCTTTTCCTCTTGTGCCCAATTATTTTCTTCATTACCGTTAAAGTCAGGTCAAGATAGTGTCCTGATATTAGAACTGGTTGTGAATCAGTCATTTCGGTGTTATCTTTCTCCACACACCTGTTTTTTATTTTGTGATTCCTACTTTAATGAATGATATCACTGGAGCTGGAAACCTCAGAGTCAACTTAGATTTATCCATAGTTCACCAACTGCATGCTGGCCAGTTGATTCTGCCTCAAGAACACATAGCTAGTACCTCCATGGTCACTGACCATGCCGCTTTTTCTGGAAAGCTTTTCTTAAGTCATCAAAGTACAATGATTATCCCTTCATCTGTACTTTTCTGGAATATCTTTACAGAATTAAAACAAAGATATAAACAGGCATTGGAAATAGGTAAGGATTGAATCTCAGCTCTGCACTTACCATGAACAGGTGATGTGACTTCTCTGAGCCTCAAAACATATCTGCAAAATGTGACATCATGAGGTTTTTGTAAAAATGACATATGCAGAGTGGTAAGCATATTATAGGTGATCAATAAATATGCACTTACCTCCCCCCCCATGTTCACTACAACATCTGCCAGCTATGATACAATTGATAACAATTGTATGTGATTGTGTATGTGTGTGTATACCTTGTGTGGCTCCTGGAAGGCAGGGACCTTTTGATTCATAGTGTCAATAACCATCTGTTGAATTGAGTTGCATCCTAAGTCTTTCATTCAATTACAGGACTAACACTATGGTCTCAAGAAAACTGTTACGTTTTCATTTAAGTTGAATAAATGACAGCCTTAATGAATTTTTATTATTTTGGTTTATTATTTTATCTCCAAGAATTGGATGGGAAAATCCATATGTATAAAATTATCTGAGCTATGTCTATTAAAATAATCAGTTAAAGTGAAAACAAAGAATGAAAACAATAGCAGTATTGGGTTTCTTTATTTTTAAGTCAGATGTTTGACATCATAGAAACTACGCAGTGTGTAACGGTAAAACTAAGTTTTTTAAGGACAGCTATTTCATACTGAAAAATACAAGCCTTAATGTTAAAATTATAACTAAAAGTGTTAAGAGCCCAGATCCATTAATATTAGAAACGAGTGGTAGAATATAATGTCAGGAACTAATGGCTTCATAATATAAGGAACATATTTTAATTAAAAGTAAAACCCGCTGCCTACTTGTGATCAGTACTTGAATGGTTGCCACCCAGGAAGGAGAGAAAGGGTGAGCTTCTCCGAGCTCCACCTGTTTATGTCAGTAAGGCAGAGCTGACTCTGCCGGCACTTCAAAGAGAAGCCAGGCTGGCTGTCATCATCCTTGAGAACGCGGGCCTTTTCCTGTGACTGCATCCTCCTTCCTCTAGCAGGTCCCCAACAGAAACCTAGCCTCTTCAGGGCCGGTGCCATAGTCTACCCTGCTACTTACCGTGTCCTGTGCACGCAACATATTCCCTGAGCTCCAATGGCCACTAAAAAAGTCATTGCTTCTTTTTTATGTCTTCCGGTTACTTCCTCTTGGCTGCATGAACAGCCTATTTCTCCTGGTGCCTGAGTTTTATTAAACCAGTATCTCTGCTCTGTAATTGTCCATAGAATATCACCCAGATGACTGCATTCCCGTATGACTTCTTATTTCCAGGGACAAAGAAACCAATTTGTGTCTTTGTAAGCAACAGCGTCTTGTAATAACTTATTATCCAGTATGCATTTTGACAATTTTTATTTTGATAACACTTTACACTTATGGAGAAGTTGGAAGAACTGAAAAAGGAACTTTCATGCACCATTTCCCCAGATTCAGCAGCTGTTAATTATTTTGTTCTGCTTTCTGTATGTGTTTTTACATGCGTGTTTATATCTGCATATACACATATGTATGTAGATATACTTATATAGTCAAATATTTATCTATCTATATCCATCTATCCGTCCATTCATCCATCCATCCATCCATCCATCCATCCATCCATCCATCCATCCAGCCATCCATCCATCCATCCATCCATCCATCTATTCATCCATCCAGTGGATTCTCATTATTTCTATTAATTATTTTCTATAAAGCCACCATGAACACTGAATTAGTGAGTACTGAAGCATTGCTACCAGAGGAAATACGGGATTAGGTTTCATGTGACTCTCTGGTCACAACCTTTTTAAAATAAACTGATCAATACATAACCCTTTTTATGTGTATTTCTGTGTAAAGACACCACATTTAATATATAAATAATAAATCTTATTTAAAACATTTATTGATTTATTAGCAATATAATCAACAATGTCAATTCATTAACATTGAATTTACAGCCAACAGCACTATAAGTCATGCCTGAAGGACGCTTCTTTAATGCATGTATTTTCTTTGTAAGGCACATCACAGCCCCTCTGTTTTTAAGAATTTAGCTTCTTTAAATTTCACATACAAGCGATACCATACAGTATCTGTCTTTCTCTGTTTGTCTTATTTCACTTAGCAAAATGTCCTCACGGCCCTTCCTCCTCCGGGCTGAATAAGATTCCGCTGTCTGTGTGCCACTTCCTCTTTCTCCATTGCCCTTGGCACTGAGGTTGTTGCCAGGTCTTGGTTATTGCGGGTAGTGCTGCAGTACACGTGGGAGTGCAGGTATTTTTCGACATCCTGTTTTTATTTCTTGGGTATATACCCAGAAATGGAATTGCTGGATCATATGGTAGATCTATTTTTATTTTTTTTTGAGGAACCTCGACATTGTTTCCCAGTCATTGCTGCTCCAATGTCACCTGGCGTCCAGTGGGCTGATGAGACATCTGATGCCACACTCCTCACTTTCCCCTGAAGGCAATTAGTCCATACTCCAAAGAAGCTTTTAGGCTCTACTTTTTATTGCTAATGTTTTGCAAGTTCATGTGCTAAGCAGGGGTCTCCTTTTGTTCATTTGGTGGCTGTGTCTCTACTTGTCGCCAGGCCGATGATGTGTCTAAGAAATTCTCTTCTATTATTATTTTGGCATCCATCCCCTTTACTTTCTTGCCCTCTCCTTTCAGAATTTCTATTAGCCTGATGTGCCTTTAATTTCTAGCTCCTCGCTCATATTTTCTGACCCTTTATCCTTTTGTACTTTATATTCTGGGCAATGTCGTCAACCATATTTCCCATTCATCTTTCAAGTTTACAACATTATGTTTAATACCTGAGACCTCTATTGTCCTCTTTGGTTATTTCTGGTTTATAGCTTTATGTTTTTGTTTTATAAATGTAATATTATCTCTGATCACTCTGAACCCAGTCAAGGTTTTCAGAGTCCTTTATTGTTTCCTTAACCTTCTGTAAGACCCCTTAAAATGTTTATTTTGTTCTTTCTCTTGCGTGCTGCTAGTTTTCTTCACATACCTGGCATACCCTATTTCCCCATTCATGCTTGAGAAAGATGTAGGTTTTCTATGCTGCCAGGAAGGCAAGATGCTTTTCTAGATATTTTCTCGAAGGAGCTCTGTGTAAGGCCACTCTGACATGTAGAGCTACATGACCGAGGGGACAGGCTTTGTTCCCATTCCCCAACCCAAAGTCGACATTGATAGCATTTTATTCAAGAGGAGAGGGAAGGACGGAAAGGATGCTCGCCATGAGAATCTGACTTTGCCCAGTATCGATTTCAATTCCTTTAGGGACTAGCCTTTGGGGTTTTGCCTGGGGAGACAGTGCTGGCTGTTTGTGCTGTGCATTTGACTTTATGAGATGGGGGGTAAGATAGGAGTCTGACTACTCTAGTTACCTCCTATGAAACTCATTAATTATTTCCCTGTAAATGTAGCTATGTCACAATATATGCTTACCCATGTTATTCTTTAGATGCAGGCTCAATTATTCTTTGTCACAGGGGTGCTTGAAACCCCGCTATGTATGTTAATATAATTGTTTTGAACCCTCTGAGCCTCATGGCTAATTAATGAATAGGCTCTTTCATTTTATATTAATCCTTCTTCAGCCTTCTAAGTAATTAGGTGGCTTTTATTTTATCTCTCTTTGTCATCTTTCTCTTTCCTTTTAGGGGCAGGGGAATCTCTTTTCCCCAAAAAGCCAAGCATCAGTTTCCTTCTCCTTTATACATATATTTTAATCTTGGATTTTGGCTTTTCCTTCACAGTTCTGTCTGACTGCCTCTAAATAGAAGCTACCTTAATGACCCAATTTCAGCGATCCTTACCATTTACTTTGGGCTTTAAGGAAGGCTTAATTAAGTAACAAGATAACAGTGATGGAAATATAACACAGGGCATCACCAGGAATAAGCAGATGGGTTGTAGACTAGTCTACAGATCATTCATCTAGTGATCGCTGCTAGTGTCACCTAGATACTTGGAGACTTGAAATATCTAGAATTACAAAAATAAATCATGTCTACCAAATAATAATAGCAAGAAAGCAAAACTGCCAGCTTTATTTGTGCTAAAAGTCCTGCTCTTCCTCATTTCACATATGCACAATGTGGCGTTTTTAAAGCCTAATGTCTTCTAAACGGGCCCTTTGTCATTCTTTCCCCCCTGCTCTCCCTCTCTATTTCTCTTGTCACACTTCCTTCAGTCACTGGAGGTCCCGGTGCTAATTCCTTTAATTGATTTTTCTTGATTTTAATCCAGTCTTAAAATTTCCTCCAACACCTGCTTCCCTTGTCCACCAAAAACACCCCATGGGAACTCGTGATAGCTGTTCTGTGTGCTCCCGTCCTAGGCACCTTCCAACCTACACCTGGGTACGGTCTGCTCACTCCCAGGTCGGAAAGCCCGTGACTGAGCAAGAGTGTAAAGGTCCCAATCAAGGGCACAGACTCCGTGAATTCTCAACAATTGATTCTAACTGTGAGCTGGTGGAACAAAATGCACGTCAACACTAGGACTCTGAATAGGTTCATATACTTGGCCCATGCAAAAGCAAGTAATTTGCCTTGTAAAGCGCTGAGTGCAAAAGAGGCTCTAGAAGAGAAGACATTGGAAGAGTTGTGAGCTTTGTTGGGATTTAAATGAACAGAGGAGCATGGCTGGTGTGGCTCAGCGGTTGAGCGTCTACCTATGAACCACGAGCTCAAGGTTCGATTCCTGGTCAGGGCACATGCCCGGGCTGTGGGCTTGATCCCCAGTCGGGGGTGTGCAGGAGGCAGCCGATCAATGACTCTCTCATCATTGATGTTTCTATCTCTCTCTCCCTCTCCCTTCCTCTCTCTGAAATCGATAAAAACATATTAAAAATAAATAAATAAATGGACGGAGGAGTAGCAACAGCATCGCATCAGTGCTAAGTGGTGCTGAGGGCTTCAAGCTGTGCGGCCTGTGGCTGCCTGTGGTGGGAACTGTTTGTTAACACGGCTTGTACTGGTGTCAGACAGCCCGAGTGCGCCTCTCAGCTGTCAATTTCTCTAATGAAGGGACAGAAGAACATGCACTAGATTTCTGTATTGACTTTTCAAGAACTACTCCTGCAGCCCTCCAGGTGCCAATCCATAAATACTTCTGTAAACAGGGTTGCAAGTGTCTTTTCTATCGGTGCTTTAAATCTATTCACACCAGTATCATCCAAATAAGTGGAGCAGAACTTCGGTAACAAAGCACGCTTTGGACTGTAACAATCTCAAATTTAACTTTATTATGTATCTTGATATGGTTTTGTGTGGAAAGTTAGAAGGCTGCCATGACTGATGAAAACCTTGTCTCTCTGAAATGTCTGATTTATACAGGTTCTTTCCACAACAATTATACGATTTTAAAAAATTAAACCACCCTTCTTCGCCAAGACGACGGCAATCTTTTTTAGCTGGTCCTATAATTTGTCTCTAAAATGCCTGTCTTCATAATATGCCCATCATTAGAGTAATGCATATTTGATGAAAATGGGTAATAAGTAACATTTCAAAGCCTATTTCCAGGCATTGATTGATGCATGTATTGTTTTGTCTGCTGTGTTTAATGGCCACGTCTTAATTTTCCCCTGTGTTTTAGCAGCACCTGCTTAGGAGTAAATGAGAACTGACCTGTTTTGAAATTCTCTTCCAGAAACAAAATTCTCCCCGGGTTACTTTTGGGGCTGAGGAGAGAACCTGGCCCCAGTACTGTCATTCATTTGCAAATGCGACTCACCCACTTGAAAGCCTATCCGCTCGGCGGACAGTCTATCAAACGAGATCAAGGGTACTTTTTATAGACTCACAAACATCTCTTTTTATGTACATACATAAAAGGAGCTGATAAGAATAGAATTTCTCTCCCTGGGAAAAGTCCCCTGAGTAAAAATACCCACTTCTAAGAAGTTTATTGATCATGAAGGGGGAGTGCCGTAGCCAGAGTGCCACTAAGTGACTCGGCTCTATTGATACATAACCCATCTGTGGCTTCTCACTATTGAAAAACTCTCTTGTGTACTATTTGGGGAAAAACAGTTCAGACAAATTCTTAATGAGCACTTTCCCCATTCTTATGTCACTTGCAGATAGCCCCTTGGCTGTTTGCCCAGGGTTATTAATCCCCGGGGAAAGAACAAGCTTCGCTTGGGGCTCAATCTGTCTGTGCGATTGTAGCCCCGGCAACAGGCCCCTACGCGGGCTCCGTTCCCACTGGGTCCGAGCCACAGGGCAGTGTGACCACCGGCAAGATTACATGTCAGCAAAGCGGAAAACATATCAGTCCTACCACCTGTCTAAGCAATTTTTTTTCTCTTTCTAGCATCAGCCATGGACTTTGGTCCTTATAGGAATGGTCTGGGAGTTGCAGCCTTGAGCTGTTGTCGGGTTTGCTTGTTTCTTTCTCTCCTGCTGACTTACCATTTTTTTTTGAAATTTAGTACTTGTCAAATAAGAGATCATAGGTGTCTCTGTTCAGGAAAGAAGAATGAAAACGACAGAAGGGAGATGAAAGAGTCAAAGCTTGTGGAGATAGCAAGAACTATATCTGAATTAAATCTGAGAAATGTCCCCTAGAGACAGGATTTTAATAGGTCATCTCAACATTGCCTCAGATTCTAAAATATCTGAAAGTTGTTGCCAACAATGAGATAGGCAGGTAAGCTTTTCATTTTATCTTTTTATTTTTTGAAAGATACCCAATGTCTTAATTCTTTTTTGATCCCTGTATTAGATAAAGAATGTCTTTGGTGACTATGATATTGGATTATTTTTCTGGGATTCTTCCATGAAATGGTTTCTAAACATGAGTTGATGATGGTCCCTGGTCTCTCCTGTTCTTATCTTTTCCCACTTTTCTCCATTGGCCTACAAACCTCTAGGATAGCCTAGATGCCAAGGACAGCTTCCTTTTCAGCCATCCTAATGTAATGGTTTAAAACAGTCACATTTACTCTTCATTTATTGGTGCTCATTTATTTGGTAACCCTTTCTCAACCATCAATTTCTATTATTCAACTAATTCCTCAACCAGTCAGATTAAAATTGTTATATTTACTGTTCATCAACATCCAATGCTAGGTGCTGTGGTGAATTTCAGAGAAGTCTGACATTGTTCTGGCTTTTGATGGGCTCCTTGCCATTTGACTCTAACCTGGGCACGGAGTTGATTCTCTGCAAACCTGTGGGTCATAGTGGAAATTCACAGCTATTGAGACCTAGTCATATTTCTAATGTGTGCACTACACAGAAAGTGCCTGAAAAACCAAGGGTTTAGACTCAATGGTTATTTAAGTTTTATGGTTTTAATGTTTTCAATATACGTCCATTAGCATGTAATTTATACTTATTGGTCATCAGTGTTCACTTATAAATGGTAATAAACATGCAGGCTGGGCTTTGGTTATAATGGGTAATTTTTTAGCTTAAGTAATATGAAGTTTAATAAATTGTTAATTCAATTACCCTGGAAGAGAGAGAGAGATTTGAGGAGAATTGGATAACTTTTTTTAAGTAATAAATTAGAAAAGAAAAATGTAAATACCTTCCTCCCTGAATCACTGAGGTTTAAGGTTTCAAGTTGGTTGTCTCTTAGGCCTTGGAAACATCATTTTCATTGAAGTGAATTTGGCAACACACCTAAATCAATATCCTAAATAATAATTCTTTTGAGTGTATAAGATATCATTATACTATACTACTGCTCTATTATTGTTAAATTTGAAATACGACCTAGAAAATAATAATTATACAGGGTTATGTGTATAACATATATATATATACACACAGATATACCTATATATACATATATATACCTGTATATACATATATAAATAACATATATACATATATAAAATATAATTTTATATAGGAACTCTCATGAAGTGATCCATTGAAGTTGTACCACAGAATTATACAATGAAATTGAAATACAAAATAGATAATTTGTGATGCAATCAATCTCACACACTGAGTTAATACTTTTTTTCTGTCCTAAGAATGCCTTTTTGTTGTTGTTAAACTTTAAGCACCATTGTAATTTCCACTGAGATCTTGCAAAAAGTGCTGCTTTTTATTACCTTTTGTCTTTCAATATTGCCACCTGACCTACAATGACTGAACAATTAAGTTTGAATATGAAATATGAACATTTAGGTATATTCACTTGCATGAAAATGGACATCTGGGCAGAAAGTATATCTCTCAGGACTGTGATGCTATATTTAATTATTAAACGATCTGGGGCAGTAATGTAGAGGAAGAACAGACTCCCATCCAACTTGTAATCATCGTCTGGGATAGTAACTGTCTTAAGTGGTAAAAAATTACTGGCTGTGCTTTCTAGAGCCATTAGGAGTTTGCTGCACCCTGGAGTGCTGTGAGCCATAAAAGCAGAGTGGAGATAAACACACCCTGAGGTGTCATAAGCCATGAGCACAGATGTGTTCACCCATATTATGATAACCATTGCTTAGAGAAATCCTGTTTTTAGTAAAAGCAGACAAAGAAGGAAAAACTGCATTTCCTCCAATAAAAGTCTAGCTATTTAATCTCTCATTTTTTAAGCACATGGGGCAACTGGACTGGGAATTTTTACATAGATATATCTTTCCTTTTAGAAACTTCTTTCAATATTGCAAACGTTCCTTTTATGGTGACGTTTTAAGATCTGACTGTACCTTAGGTACAATGACTGAATAAATTAACCCAAATATCACCTTTAGCATCGGAGCTTTAATAAAGTTATCTGACTGATAAATATCGCCAGACTTCAGGTGTTTTCCACTTGTAGAGGAAGAGAAATAACAGTGTTTCAATATTTTTTTTTTTCTCAGTGTGGAACTGATGCAGCCTAAGATTTTAAAAACAGAAGCAAAACCACAGAGCTCCAGTAGGCCTTTGCCTTTTAACTCAGCGTGTTACTCAGGGCAACGTGTGACGCTTTCTATTTCTCATGCCTGTTGCTGAAAATAAAGAGACCCGCCTTAGTTTTACAAGCAAAACTAAGATGGGTCTCAAAGTAAGTAAAGCTCGGGTGTCGTGGCCCCTAATTCATATTAGTTCTTGAGCGTCCTGGCTTTGGAGTAGGTCACATAAGTATATGTTGGGACTTTTTCTCTTTTATTTTCTTCTCCTCTTGGGGTTCTATTTTATGTGGAGTGTGTTATTTGTATAGATGGCAGTAACTTTAGCCGAGCTGGCCTGGGATTTTTGCCCAGACCAAATAGATGTGACTCGATTCAACTTACAAGGATGTGTAGAGGATCTGGGAGAACAAAAGGGGATGGCAATGTAATAACTTCAATATGAGGGTGGGTAGAAGGTATTTCCAAATACCAGTAAAATCCCTATTTTTCTCCCTAATATGCTTGGATTAAGGAATATTACCTGAGACTAATCTAGCAAAGCTCGATGGTAAAAAACTCTGGAACAGGATGTTTAACCCTTTGGCCCACGAACCCCCCTGAAACCTCATTACATTTGTTGTTATTTCTGTTGTTGTTTGTTGTTAATTCACTATTCTAGACTTTAGTTGTGTGGGTTTGTTATGTTCTCAAGAGTTTGTGAAGCCTAACATGGCTATGAACTGGAAAAACTCCAGAGCACAAAGTTTGTGTTGTTTTCTAAATCACTGTGGAAATTGACGATAAACATTCAAGGTAAGTCAGAGGACAATGATAAAAAAACTGAAACCCGGCCGGAGTGGCTCAACGGTTGAGCATCAACCTAGGATCCAAGAAATTGTGGTCAGATTCCCGGTCAGGACACATACCCGGGTTTCAGGCTTGATCCCCAGTGGGAGGCATGCAAGAGGCAGCCAATAAATGATCTTCTCATCATTGATGTTTCTATCTCTCTCTCTCCCTCTCCCTTCTTCTCTCTGAAATCAATAAAGATATATATATATTTTTAAAAAGCTGAAAAATTGAAAAAAACAACTCTTTTTATATTCATAACAGAAATGAGATCACAGGACACTGCTGCACCCAAGATTAGAGAAGCAGAAAGCCTAATACAGAGAATCACAACGTACTGGAGCAGAAACTCTTTAGTAGAAACCTCCCTGGGAACCAGTGCTGGGGCAGGAGAAGCAGAGCTACAATTGATGTACCACTGGAGGCTCAGTGTGAGAAGTCTGAGAGCTATAAACTCCAGAGGAAACACATCTTAGAGGGCCCCCACACTTTTATGATCTTATCTCCATGAGCTCCATCAGGTTCTCACAGGAAACATTGGAGAAAATTCCCTTGTGCATCTGGGAGAGGGAGGGGAAAAGAAACCACTTTGAAATATGCATCAAAATATGTGAGGCAAAAACTGAGTTAACTACAAAAGAAATAGATGAACCCACTATTTTAGTTGGAAACATCAATAGTCCTCTTTGGAAATGGACAAAAAATGAGTAAGGACATAGTTAAACTCAACAATACCATCAATCAATTGGATATAATTGACTATAGATTACTTTATTCAATGACAGCAGAACATCCATTCTTCTCAAACTTACATGAAATGTTAACCAAGACAGACCATATTCTGCACCATAAGACAAACCTTGTCCAATTTAAAGAATAGAGAACATACAATGTCTGCTTTCAGATCACAGTGGAATTAAACTAGAAGTCCATAACAGAAAGATAAATGAAAAATTCCCAAATACATAGAAACTAAACAACACACTTCTAAAATAGCACATAGCTCAAAGAAGAAATCTCAACAGAAATTTAAAATATTTTGAACTAAATGAAAATGAAAACACAACTTATCAAAGTTTGTGGGATGTAGCAAAAACAGTGTTTAGAGTGGAACTTATAACAATGAATGCATATGCTACCAAAGAGGAAAGATCTAAGACCAATGACCTAACTAGAAAAAAAGAGAAAATTAAAACTAAAGTAAGTGGAAGAAAAGAAATGATAGAAATTAGAGCAGAATTCAAGATATCAAAAGCAGAAAACCAATAGAGAAAATCAATGAAACCAAAAGCTAATTCTTCGAAAAGAGTATTAAAGTTGATAAGACTCTATCCAGGCTAACTAAGAAAAAGTCCTGAAATTGCTAATATCAGAAATAAAAGAGGAGACATCACTACAGGTCCTGTGGATGTTTAAAGGATGATAAAGGCTATGAACAAGTCTATGCCTACAAATCTAATAACCCAGATGAAATGGACTAATACTATGAAACACAATCTGCCAAAACTCACACAAGAAGAAATAGATAATCTTCATAAGCCTATATCTATGTTAAAGAAATTGAATAGGTAATAGTCATGCAACAACTTCAGAATATGCATTCTTCTTAAACTTAGATTGCTCAGATGGGTTCCCTGGTGAATTATACCAACATCTAAAGAAGAAATTACACCAAATTTCTGCAATCTTTTTCAGAAGATAGTAGCAGGAGTACTTTCTAGTTCAGTGTATGAGGCCAGCATTACCCTAATACCAAAATCAGACAAAAACATTACAAGAAAACTATAAACTAGTACACTTCAGGAGCATAGGTGCAAAAATTATCAAAATATTAGAAAATATAATTCAACAATGTATAATAACAATTACACACCAGGACCAAGTAGGTTACTCCCAGGCATGCAAGGCTGGTTCAGCATTTGAAAATTAAGTTAATTAATGTAATCCATCACTCCAACAGATTTGAGAAGGAAAATCACATGATCATATCAATAAATATAGAGAAAGCACTTGACAAAATTCAACACAATTCATGATGATAAAACAACAACAACAAACAAACACCTCTCTGTAAACTAGGAATAGTGGGAAACTTCCTCAACTTGGTAAGGAATACTCACAGAAAACCTACAATTAAAATCATGTTCAATGGTGAGAAACCAAAAGCTTTTTTCCTGAAAGGCATGGATGTCCTCTCACTATTCATTTCAACCTCGTGCTGGAACTTCTACCTCATGCAATAAGATAAGAAAAGGAAATAAGAGATATAATGATTGGGAAGGACCAAACAAATGACATGAATGTCTATGTGAAAATATAAAAGAACTGACAAAAACCTTTCTAGAGCTAATAAACAATTATGGCAAAGTTGTAGGATGAAAGGTTAATATAAGAAATCAATTGCTTTTCTACGTACCAGCAATGAACTGGAATTTGCTGAAAGAAGCCCTTCTGAAAAGGCTACCTACTCTATGATCTAACTGTATGACATTCTGGAAAAGGCAAAACTATGGAAACTAAAAAGTCAGTGGTTTCTAGGAATTGGGGGGAAGGCAGGATGAATAGTCAGAGCCCAGAGAACTTTTAGGGCACTTAAACTACTGTGCATGATAATATGAAGGTCGATACACGTCAGTAAATATTTGTGCAAATCCGTAGAATGCACAACGCCAAGAGTGAACCCTAATGTAAACTATAATTTCGAGTGATGAGTGATAGTGATGTTCAATGTAGGTTCATCAATGATAACTAATGTTCCTCTTTGGTGGGTGATATTAAAAACAAGGAGGATTATGGATGTACGTGGGCAAGATACACTTTGAGGTGTGATACTTCTCTAATGTTGTCCAAACAGAGGGGTGTAGTACACCGGATGTGGTAAAGAAACTCTGTAGTGTGTTAGAAAAGTTAGGTTTAAATCCTGACCAGAACATGACATACCTCTGAGTCCTTGGTTAAATTACATAATCCACCTGTACCACAACTTTCTCAGCCATAGAATGGAGAGAAGTGTACTTAATACATGGAGCTATTGTGATGGTTGACTAAAGTATTTTCTGAGAATGAGGCACCTTCACATATGTCATTATTAGAACCTGTAACTTTTTGAAAAACCTTAATCTTATTTGGATCCAAGCCAAAACTGAGCCCGCCTGCTGGTGACTTTTAGAACTTCAGGCACATGATCCCAGGCCTTACATTTTGAGGGGATAGGTAAGCGTCTGCCTAGAATGTGAGAACTGTCGGTGGCCTTAGAGAGTATCCGATACAGCCTTCATTATTATAGCAAATTGCACAAATTAACTTTTAGCCAATGGCAGAGCTAAGGCATCTGTTCAACTTTTTTAACTCAGGTTTTGTGCAGATATGAAGCCAAAGGCAGCAAGAACATCGCTGCTAGAAGCTGAGGCAGTTCCAGATGAAGGAAGATATGCCTTCGAAATCTGGAAGAGAAAATGAGTTTTTGTTTCACACTTGGGAGCCCTTTTCCATTCCATGCATGGAGCATTGGCCTAGTAGCCAAGATAACCTCAGGAAATGTTAAATAATAGGTTTTATCATTGGTGCCCTGCAACTTCTGTAGTCTATTAAGTATTCCCTTTCTGTTGGTCTTCATGCTTTCTTTGTCAGATGCTTAGATACCCAGGAGCTGTGTGTTTCTTTCTGACTTTACATATTCTTCCCTCTCCCTCTTTCTGTCGTCAAAACTACTGGCGGGATAAGGGGATGACATGAATGAAATAATCCAATATTCCAGTCAATAATGTAACTATGTCCAGACTCTGTACCGGGTGCTGGTGATGCAAGTGTGAAAATGACAGGTGCAAAACTTCCAATAACAGTGGGTCAGACTAATGAGTCACCTACCACAGGCTGTGAGAAGTTGTGGTGGGGAAACCACTAATGAGATAAGCATTTTTATACTATATTAATTGGTAGAGTGAAATGTTTTGTGAAACACCTATTTGAGATAATTTTTTGCTCATTTTTAATTGTTTTTTCCTTCATCTTATTAATTTGTGATTTCTTTATATATTCTGGACACTAGTTGTTTGTCACTGTAGTGAGTTGACTGGTGGCCCCCCAAAGATATGTCTACTTGGAACCTATAAATAGGACCTTATTTGGAAAAAGGGCTTTTTATAGATACACTTAAGGATCTCAAAGATGAGTTTGTATTTGATTAGGGTGGGACCTAAATTCAGTAACAAGTGTTCCTATAACATAAGAGAAAGGGAGAAGACACAGGAGAGAAGGCATCTAAATATGGACACAGAGATTGGAGTGATGCAGTCACAGGCCCAGGAACTCCTAGAGCCTTCCAGAAGCTGGAAGAGGCCAGGAAGGGTTCTTCCCTGGAGTCTTTGGAGGGAATTGCATCTTACAAAGACTTAATTTCTGGCTTCCAGACTCTGAGAGAATAATTTCTATTGTTTTAAGTCACTAAGTTTGTGGTAATTTGTTATGGCAGACCTAGACACTAATACAGAGACATATGTGTTTCAAATCATATAATCTCTGAATAATGAGAGTCATTCCTTTTTATTTCTTACTTTTATTTCTTCATGAACTATCTAGAAACTCCGCCATAAGGTTTCATTCCATGCTCTATGCCCAGTGTCTAGAACAGGGGCACATTCCTGTCTTACATAAATAGAGAGGGCAAACCTACAGTAAATATTGCATTTGATACTACATTTCACTGTGCAAATATCATTGTGAAGATATTCCAGAAGAAAATGGCAATCTGTGTCCTGCTTACAAGACATGTAGAAATGTGAGAGATTCATGCCTTCCAGCTGTCTCCCAACATGTCTGTTTATTTACTCAACCAAATGTTATTGAGCATCAGCATCCCATAGAGTAAATGCTCCAAGCCAATGAGCTCACTATAGTCGCATCCTGATTTGAGTGGGTTGACCTATTGCAGTGAAACAGTGTACAAGTTTTGAAGAATGCGAGCTTAAAAAGGCTAAGAGCATTCCCAAAGGTGTGGCTGAGGGAGAGGTTTAGTACAGAAGTCTTATGACATTGTTAATGGCGGCATAGTTATGGCTACGGTTTTGGAGGACTGACTACAAGCTGTGAATAGCACTGTTCCCAAGAGCAGCTGCTCCTAATTCCAGGAGCATGATCCCTATGCTAACTATAGTATGTATAAATTCCTCGCTAATGATTATGCGTTGTGTTTTCGTCTAGGCCATCACGGTATCTCAAGGGAGCTTACTTATGCTAACTCCTTTCCAAGGATTTGTTTTAGGGATTTCTTTCTTTTTTTTTTTTAATCTTTATTGATTTCAGAGAGAGGAAAGGAGAGGGAGAGAGAGAGATAAAAACATCAATGATGAGTCATTGATCAAGCCCACAACCGGGGCATGTGCCCCTATTGGGAATCAAATCCCCATCGCCTGGATCCTAGGTCGATGGTCAGCCCCTGAGCCATGCCCGGCAGGGCAGGGATTTCTTTAATAAACTAGCACATATTTATCTAACGATTCTTGAGTTTAAGGTATTGTTCTTGGTGTTCTGAGGATATGAAGACATGTGAAGCATGATTTCTCCCCATAATACCTCACAGTTAAGTCTGTGACGTGGCAGATGCTTCCTTATTTTTGAATTCATCACTTATATATTAAGTGACAAATATTTATTGAGCTCTCCCTTTGTGCCAGGCGTTGCTCGATGCACTGAGGATGTAAACATGACCGTGGTTCCTCTTCCAGTGGAAAAGGTCTCCACAAAGGGCTTTTTCTTCTGAAGCTTACAGTCTAAAGGGGAACAGGTGGAAGATTAATAAATAAGTTTAGGTCAGGGACTGTCAGAGTGTTATTTAAAAAAACAGAGCCTGATAATGGGATAGATAATGATGATCGTGTGGTCAGGAAAAACAAATGAAAGCTGGATCGGGCTGACGTTGTTGTGGACATGACCAACAAACATTAATTACAGGCCACAGTCTTCACCAACGTGAACCCCTTGCACGCAGCTGTGAATTGCGGAGGACCTCTAACTCAAGAGCTTGTGTTTGGGCTCAGAGCTTTTCTATCTTATATCAGTAAGGTTTCTAAGGTCATCATACTGTGATTATAAGGTCACAAAATAAGGAATAAGAAATAAAAATTAACCATTAATGTGAAAATACAGACACTAAAGAGTAGGACACGGTCTAAGCGTTACCCTTCTGGAGGGCAATACTTGACTATTTTCTTTTAATACCTTGTTAACACATCAGATTATCTCAGATGGGTGAATGAGTTAAAAGACTGCCACCTAAATATCAGTTTTTACCCACCTCGTGGTGTTAAAACTATAAAGAGGAAGCTGCTTGGGTGTGCTGCAGCCCTAAACCTCCCTGGGTGACATTCTTAGTAGCCAAAGTATAGCCAGGTTAGATGAAATTGAGAGTTTATAGCTTAAGGCACTGCTAAATTATTAATTTTAGTGGAAGTTTTAGGATCAGTTGGAGACCTGGTTTGTATCTCCAGCATGGACATTATCTCAAGAAGATTCTTGCTGGTAGGTGCTGGATATGTTGGCATCATATTAGCAGGACAGGATTGAGTTGGCCTGAGACACAGCTCCTCAGATCAAAGCTGAGGAGTGTGACTGTGTTGCTGAGACCATTTCCAGTGTCTTTGGATATCTCAAATGAAAACAATGGTAATACTCATAGAGCTCCCCTGAAGACACTTGTAAAAGTTGTTGGCCTTGAAGTGTGTGGCAACTTTAATCAGAAACAAAGTGAGCCAATGTCAAGAGGTAGTCATGGTGAAAATATCAAATGTTATGACTTGTCACAGATTAATAAGCAATAATATTAAGGCTGTGCAAGCTCTTTTTCAATAACTTGGGCTATTATCAAAGATTATGCAGGGCCTGTTTAGCAAAAGAACAGAAACTAATAAACAGGAATATCAGTCTGTGAACTGGGTCTCATTAATTCTTTACACACCAGTGAAATTAGAGTAAAGCAAGAAATGTTCAGGGTAGAGAAGTTGTTTAAATACCATTTTTCATTAATAAGTTAAGAGAATAAATGAAAGTGCTATTTCTGTAAAGTGAATTGGTATCGCCTGATTTGGCACTTAAAATACTGTGAGGTAGGAAAGAATTATTCAAAGAGAGGTCTGGCCTTTGCACTGGGTGGAGTGTGGGGTTCCCAAGGAAGGCCAAGAGGGTGCAGTTGGAGCCCACAGGGTGAACTATGTGGCTACCTGGCTCTCGATGTGAGGGCAGGAGTAAGAGCAGGTCTTGATGGAGGGGCGGGGAGAGGACGGCCTAGGATGCTCTGAGCAGGGAGAGGATGGGCTGAGATACCCTGAACTTTTGGGGTTGCCTACAGGATGGTGGAATCAGGACAAAGGCACTGCTGCTGCCTCCAACACCATTTCCAGAGGGACCCGATCTGGTGGGATCTTGAGAGTTCTATAGGCTGGTCCAGGAGACTTGGAATGAGAAATAGTTGGGTGCCAGGGGCCCTTCATCATAGGCTCCTCCATAAAGAGTCTGCTGGCTCATGCCACCCATCACCTATGAACAAACCTCAGTCCTCTTTAATGCTCCCCCCATAGCGACAGTGCTGTGGTGCCTCCTCTCAGGAACAATGCTAGCTGTGAGGTACAGGCTCTGGCCCAAGAACTGTGCAGGGGCCCAAGGCCAGAACTGAAGAGGGAGCTGAGCTTGCAGTTTCTGAAGAACAGGATATATATATGGGATTGCTGGTAGCCACATAGGCATCTTAGCTAAAATGTGAGGAGTATACATGTCTAATCACTTTGTCGTACACCTGAAACCAATATAAATTGTTTGTCAACTATAATAGAAAAATAAATTTAAACAAAGAATCAACCATGATACTATTTTCCAACACTATTGATACCCATGTCTTGTGATATTTTGCCACAATAAATACATTTACCTATCTTCCCTGTTTAAAAATGTATTCTGCAGGGAAGGTTGGTCCTTTGGAATATTTTCAGACAGTGATGACATGATCAGGGCTGTGCTTTAAGAAGATTAATTTTGCAGTACTTTGTAGAATGAAAGATAGAGACAGAAGACAGGAGGTAGGGATAACTTTGTCATGTCCAATAATATATCTTTTAAATTCCCTTTTTAAAAAATGTCACATAGCAACCATGAGAATGTTAACTGCACTTTTAGGATGTCATTCTGCTGTCAGCAGTGACATTCAGGTCCCATTTTCTGCACTGAAGAATGATGGAAGGCAGACTTGGTGGGCAGCAGGAGAGCCACTGAATAGGGTGAATGTGAAATTCATTTAATTAATAAGGCAAAGGATTCTGTTATGTAAATAACCATAGTATCTTCTGGTTATATGTTACCAGTAATAACAATAGAAGTGGAGGGAGGAAGGAGGGAGGAAGGATGGAAGAAAAGGGAGGAGGGAAGGGGGGGGAGAGATAAACGCAGAATAGAGGAGAGGGCAGGAGAAGAGAGGAGGGATTTATCAAAAGAATCTAATGATCAGGCCCTTACACGTTTACTTAGGTAAAATTTTCCTGTGTATTTTCTGTTTATCAAAGTAATTTGAATGCCCTCGCATATAATTCAGTTCCCGGGGACAAGGTGGGAATATACTTCCCGGCCTGCTTGGGTTGGGTGAGGCTGTGTGACTGGTTCAGGGCATTGAGCTCTGAATGGAGCTATGCCTGTCCTCTGGGCTGGGACACTCGCTTGTTGATGGGCAATCCTCTAGCTCTCAGTCGGTCTTTCTGCACTGAAGGTGGCTGTTCCCTCAGCCTGCACCTCTGAGACAGGTTCTTTTTACCAAGGCACTTTTACCTCAACTACATTTGGAAACCCCTAGATGACTGCACCCTTCACAGTGCTGATGAACTGAGTACCTTTCTGTTTAGTAATGTCCAGTCTCCATGATGAGGAGAGGACTTCTGCTCACCTGTGATGTTAACTTGAGTAACGAGCAAGAATTAAACTGCACTTTAACACATGTCAGATTTAACTGTGTTTTCATTTTAATGTAATACTTTCTATATACCCATGTTCCAACCATGTACAGGCAGACCTTGGAGATACTGTGGATCCAGTTCAGATCACCACAATAAAGCAAGTCTTAATCTTGTTGTTGGTGGAGGGTCTTGTCTTCAATTCGTAAAAAAAACCCAACCTGTGTAAAGCACCATAAAGCCAATCACAATAGGTCAGTGTAGCCTTCCCCATCATCGACATTTTCCAGCACAGTGGGACATTTGCCAGTCGGTGAACCTCTATTGGTGCGTCATTATTACTTAAAGTCCCTAGTTTACATTAGGGGTCACTCTTGGTGTTTTACATCCAATGAGTTTGGACAAATGTATGACATGTATTCGTTTTTACAGCACCCTGCAGAGTATTTTCACTGCCCTAAAAGTCCACTGTCATGTAGTTTGAATCATTCAGTATGTAGATAATTTGGTTTGGCTTTTTTCACTTAGTAATATGCATTTAAAGTTCCTCCAAGTCCTTTCATGGATTGATAGCTCATTTCTAGTTAGTGCTAAATAATGTCCCATTGTCTGGATGTACCACAGCTTATTTGTCCACTTACTAACTGTAGGGCATCTTGGTGTTTCGATGTCTTGGCAATTTGAATAAAGCTGTTATAAACATCCTTGTGCAGACTTTTGTGTGGATATCAGTTTTCAACTTTTTTGAGTAAATACCAAGTAGTACAATTGCTGGCTGGATTGTATGGAAAAAGTATATTTCATTTTGTAAGAAACTGCCAAACTGTCTTCAAAATGCCTGTACCATTTTGCATTCTCACCAGCAGAGAATGAGAATTCCTGTTGTTCCACAACCCTGTCAGCATTTACTAATGTTGAGTTTTTGGATTTTGGTCATTCTAGTAGGTGTGCGGTGGTATCTCACTGGTGTTTTAATCTGCATTTTCCTCAGGATATATGACTTAGAGCTTCTTTTCATATGTTTATTTGCCATCTTCTTTATGAGGTGTCTGTTAAGGTCTTTGGTCCATTTTTTAACCAGGTGGTTTGTTTTCTTATTGTTGAGTTTTAAGGGGCCTCTCTACATTTTGGAAAAGAGTTCCTTATCAGATATGTCTTTTGCAAATATTTCCTTTTAGTCTGTGGCTTGTCACAATTCTTTTCATATTGTCTATTGCACAATAGAAGTTTTTAACTTCCAGCTTATTGAGTCTTTTTGTCATGGATCATATCTTTGTTCCTGTATCTAAAACGTCATCATCATAGCCAGGATCAGCAGGTTTTCTCCTATGTTATTTTCTAGGAATTTTATAGTTTTGTATTTTACATTTAAGTCTACTACCCATTTTGAGTTATTTTTGTGAAGAGTGTCAGGTCTGTGTCTAGATTTGTCTTTTTTCTTTACATTTCTTTTCTTTTTCTTTCTTTCTTTCTTTTTTTTGTAGTGGATGTCCAGTTATTCCTGCTCCATTTGTTGAAAAGACCATCTTTTCTACATTGTATTGCTTTTGTGTCTTTGTCAAAGATCAGTTGACTGTGTTTATGTGCGTCTATTTCTAGGCTCCACTGATCTATTTGTCTGTCCTTTCACTATTATGCGACGCTGTGTTGATGACTGGAGCTTCCTAGTAAGTCCTGAAGCCGGGTAGTGTCAGTTCTCCTGCTTTGTTCTTCTTCAGTTCTCTGTTGGCTATTCTCAATCTTTTGCCTCTCCATATAAACTTTGGGACCATTTTCTTTTCTTTTTACTGTATTGTATGAGCATTTTGCTTTTGGCAACCATCGCTACTTCAAAATGAACTATACCATAATTAACTATACCCCTGAAGATAGTTTTGAATTCCTTTCAATATTTTTGATACATACTTTTAACTTCCCTTGTTCTTGCTTACATCTGTTTAACTTCCTGCATGACCAGATTTGGATTAGAACCATTGAAGTTATTTGTTTCCCCAAAATATTTCTGGGTGTCCTCAGGTGTGACCTACATATGCTTATGAATAAACTGATTTCTACTGGGCATACCTGTCCTGTTATGCTCGTCCATGACTAAATCTCTCTAGAAACGTCTCGGTGCAGTTGATAGAACAAAGAGCTAAACCCTCCACTGAACCTAAGTCAGGAGTAGCATGAGAAAAAGTGCAAAAAGAATTTTTATTTTTTAAACATTTACATTGATCCTTAGAAAAAGAGGAAGGGAGAGGGGGAGAGAAAGAGAAACATTCATATAAGGGTGGACCATAGATCAGCTGCCTCCTGCACAACCCACTGGGGATCGAGCCGGAAACCCGAGCATGTGCCCAGCCAGGGAATCAAACTAGCAACCTTTTGGTGACTGGGACAACACTCAACCAACTGAGCCACACCAGCCAGGGCAAGAAAAGAATTTTTATCTCTCTGTATTCGAAGAGTCATGAAACTCTACTGTATTTTCTGACAAAGTTGTTTTATGTCCACTGCCTTGAAATGGATTCTAATTTATTTTTTATTCAGAGGTGCAATTATGGGAATTATTTTCTAGGAGTTTCTCACCCTTGATGTAGGATAATTTAGCAGCCCGTGCCATTAATTTAACAGGCCTCTTAAGGTCTGTCTGAACACCAGCAGCAGAAGGAGCATTCGTATTGTCCCAGGAAGCTGCATGACCCACATTCAAATGAGCATCTTATCAGTTCTACCCCACCAGTTTCTCTAGCAAGCATGACTGCTAAGCACTGATGAAGTCTAAGCTAAACTGAGATATTTTCCTAAATAATTAATCCTGAAATGAATACCTTTGAGCATGCAGATTTATTTGCATGCATGAGTTCATGACATATATTGATAGGTTTCTTCTAAGACTGATTCCTTTTTACCAAGTGCCTTTTGCATCATCAGCATATGAGAACACTGGCCTAATTGTACCCTCCACAATATTGATGAAGTTAATAATTTTCTAGTTGGATAATTTGATAAGGAAAAACATAACATCTTACTGTATTAAACTTTTAAATTTATTTTTATTTTACATTTGGAGATCATGATTCAAAATTAGAAATAATAGTAATTTGTAATTTTTCAAATAACTTTTATTCAAGTAATACATTATACTTGGTAACAAAATAATAAAGATGATCTTTTTACATTTTTATTTTATTTTTTATTTTTAAATTTATCTTTATTGTTGAAAGTATTACAGATATCCCCTCCCCCCCATTGACCCCCTCTACCCCTCCACTGCCCCCAGGCCTATTGCATTGTTGTCTGTGTCCATGAGTTATGCATACATAGATTTAAGTTCTTTGGTTAACCTCCCCCCACCCCCGCCTTCCCTCTGAGATCTGTCAGTCTGTTCCATGCTTCTATGTCTCTGGAACTGTTTTGTTTACCAGTTTATTTTGTTCATTAGCTTCCACATATAAGTGAGATCATGTGATATTTGTCTTTCCCTGACTGGCTTATTTCGCTTAGCATAATAATCTCCAGGACCCTCCATGTTGTCTCAAAGGGTAAGAGATCCTTCTTTTTTACAGCTGCATATTATTCCATGGTGTAAATATACCACATCTTTTTTTATCCACTCATCTACTGATGAGCACTTGGGTTGTTTCCAGATCTTAGCTATTGTAAATAGCACTGCTGTGAATATGGCTGTGCATATATTCTTTCTGATTGGTGTTTCAGGCTTCTTAATACACTGCTGGTGGGAATGCAGACTGGTACAACCCACTGTGGAAAACAGCGTGGACTTTCCTCAAAAAATTAAAAATGGAACTGCCATTTGACCCAATTATCCCACTTCTAGGAATACAGATGACCTTATGATGAATATGAACTATATCTTGAGGCTTACTAAACTCAGTTATTGCTCTGCAGAGAAAGGCTCTTTTTTAAATTGTTTCTATTTTAGATTTTCCTTAGGTCATTTCCATAGCTCATGTTTTTATCTTTATTTATTAGTTTATCAACTTTATCTAACAATTCCCAAATATATAAAATAAAGTCTTAGCTCACTTGCACTGGTCCATTATCCACTCTCCTTTTTCCAATGTTTGATATTTATATTTTGCTATTATTCTCCTCTTCGATTTTGTAAATATATAAAATCAGCTTAAATCAGATAAGGTGTTCCAGTTATCTATTGCTGCATAAAAACTATCCAAAAAAATAGTAGCATAAAATAAGAATTTTTTTAATCTCACAGACTCCATTGTTAGAAATTCAGCCATTGCTCTGTAGGGACAACTTGTTTCTGCCCACAGTGTCTGGGGCCTCAGTTGAAAAGAGTCAGACTGACACATTTCAGTTGGGTGATATCACATGGAGTTTCTATGGTGATTTCAGTAAAAAGGTGGCTGGGAGTGGAGTCATTTCAAAGATGTTATCACACATATCTGAAGGTTGATGCTAGATGACGCTATGATCTCAGCTAGGACTGTGAATCAGAACATCTAGACTTAGTCTTTCCATGTGGCTTGGGCTTCCTCACAGCATGGCAGCTCCAGAATACTTGGACTCCTTATGTGGTGGCTCAGGTCTCCAAAGGTTCGTATACAAAGGGAAAGGGGAGAAAGCTGTGTGCTCTTTTCTATCCTAGCCTCAGTGATGACTCAACGCCACATCTGCCTCATTCTCTTGGGTAAGTGGGAGTCACAATAATTGACCCAGAATCAAGGCTAGAATAGCGCACATAGATCTCACCTCTTGATGGGAGGAATGTCAACTAGTGTACAAGTATGATTTTAAACTGCCACAGTGACCTTGTCAGTAATAAGTCCAGACTAAGTAGTATGTTTGGATTTCATTTCCTTCTCTACATATTGAATATCAGGACCATTGGGCCATAAGAAGGAGCTCAATTGGATTTTCCTTTATTTTATACCTTCAAATACTTAAAATAACATTACATTTTTTTATTTTGCTTTACATTTTATATTTGAAGAACGAATATCTTGCATACCTCTTTTTTTGCTCTTGAGTTTCTAATCTCATTTTTTGTCTTCCACAGTTTGCCTTTCCCTCTTAATTTTTTTCCTAGTGTCTCAATCATGTCTTCTAGTTACTGAAGCTCTCTTTCCCCCAGAAGACTTTCTCCGGGATGTGTGTTTTTGTTGTTGTTTGTTTTCTTTTGCTTTTGTGCCAGTCTGGCAGGTTCTTTCTAGATCTATGGCATAGCTCTCATGCTGAGATTCTCACTCACTGCACTCCTGCATTAAAGCCATCTAGACTTCCACCTTGTTAGCTCATTCATTTTTACTTGGAATTCGTCTTCTAAGAAGGGGTCTCTATGAGGTGAATTTTCTGAGTTTTTATGTGTATAAAAATGTCTGCTTTTCTTGTTAAATTTAACAGTTTGGTTGGTTATACAATACTATAGGTTAAAAGTAAGTTTTGGCTCATAATTTTAAAGGAATTTTTATATTGTCTTCTAGAATCCAGTGCTGGTGACAAGAATTTTGATGCTACTTTTAATATTCTTTGTAGGTGTCCTCTGATTTTTCCCCTCAAAAATTTTTTTTAATATTAAGAGCACCTCTTATAGAGAAAATAACTTTTTTAAAAAAATCCTCACTCAATATTTTCCCCATTGCTGTTCAGAGAGAGTGGAAGGGAGAGAGAGAGAGAGGTATCGATGTGAGAAAGACACATAGATTTGTTGCCTCCCACTCATGCCCCAACTGGAGTGGGGATTGAGCCCGCAACCAAGGTACGTGCCCTTGGCCAGAATCAAACCTGGGATGCTTCAGTCCTTGGGCTAATGCGCTAACCGCTTAGCTAACCCGGCCAGGGTTTCCCTCAATTTTCTTGAATACTTTCCCCTATTTGGAATATTTTTTAGAATTTACCTTTATGATTGGTTTATTATGTTTAAAAAATAAGTTTCTATATATAGGTCTATTTTAATTTATTGTGCATTTCATGTGCTTTGGCTTTTCAATATGAAAACTGGCATCTTTTAGTTCTGAGAAATTCTTTGCGATATTTTTGGTAATTTTTTCTCACTCATTTCCTCTTTTCTACATTACTGGGTACCTAATAATTAGAGCTTGAGCATCAATATGTCTTGGCTTTTCTCTCGTATTTTTCATTTTTCTTTCTCTATTGGACTTTTAAAAATCTTTAATAATACTTTCTCCTCTCTAATTGATCCTTTTTCATAACATCTTGTTCTTATTTTATAGTTATAACTTTTCAAATATTTTTGAGAAAATTATAGCATTTTGCTTTAAAAGCTCTGTTCTTTGAATTATCTATGTTTTGCTCCTAGTTATGCCTTCCCCTCCCCCTTGTTCATTTGACCTTTCTCTTATTACTGGCTTTGTTCATATGCCAGGTGATCTTTGCCTATCTATTTACATTTTTAGGTGACCAGAGTTTCTTCTGCCATTATACAAGTAGATATTCTTTCCAGTTAAATTTCTCTGGAGTAGAAATTCTGACTTGGAACTCCATATGGTAAGAGAGATGTGGTGTGAACTAGCCAACTGACATTTACAGTGAGCAAGTGGGGGTTACTTGTCAGACAGGTGAACCTCCAGGTGCCAGAAAGGGGATGGCTTTCTATGGATTCAGCACTCAAATTGTGTGCCTTTACTTTCTTCAGGAATTTCTTTAAAATTTATTATAGTAGAATGATCCCTTTGCTATAAGATAAATAAAGTCTGTCTTTGTTCTGTGGGCTGGTAAGGGAAAGGAGGGTGAAGGTGTTAAAGGGTAAACTTATGTCATGTGTCTCATATACGGACTTTCAATGAGTCCCCCTCTCCTTCCCCCTTTGCAACACCCCACCTTTCTGGGCCCCACTTTTCACTCCAGAGCTTAAGCTTATCTGTTGACCCAGCTTAATTTTCCACCATCAGGATTCTAGCCAGCAGGGTTTCTCTCCACATCCTAGGTGGTTTTCTTGTACTATATTATGGGCTGCAGAATTTGTTGTCTTTTGCATCTGGAAATTTATGGAGAGCTCTCCTCCCTTGGTGACCACACCCCTTCTGTTATCTTAGAAGCTATAGGTTTATTCCTTAAAACATGTTTCTTTATTTACTTTTTCTTTCTTTTATTTTGAAGGGTCTGCAAAACTTTGAGAATCAAACTTCTGTGCGCATTCGCCCGCCTTGAAATAGAAGCTTATAACTGACATTGCTTTAGACTGCAGGAAAGATTTTAATTCTATAGACATTTAGGGAAAAGAAATGAGCTCCATGCCTGTTTCCTGTGCCAACATGACTGTGCACATAAAAGGCAAGTAACACAAGGCACCTGTTTCACATCAGGGTCTTAGTGGCTCACCTGCAATTGCTTGAACTAACATTACATTTAATTAACCACACTGTGAAAAACTGTTGTGCCTCCCAAAGCAAGGGTTTCTCATCAGTGGCAGCCGTGCCACCTCAAGAACTGAATCACTGCCATGGACCACATTCGGATTGGGACACCACCAGACATATTTCTTAGAGGAAGTATTGCAATGAACAGCTCTATATCTCAGCAGGAAAAATATATAGATCATAAAAATGGAGTATAAATAGAGAAGATGCCTGATTTTGTATAAGAAATAAAAGGCATTTCGCTTGGGCAGGACGATCCAAGTGGACAATTCTTTGCATAGTGCAATACCAAGAGCTCTAGGAAGGCCTCAAACTGCTACTACCTGTTGTCTGATGTCGAAACTTCTTTATTGTTTGATTACAAAGCAGATAACCCTGTGAATGGGGGCACAGGGCTTTATTAGCTATTTCCACCTTAGTGTGAAAGGAGGAACTGAAAGAAAACATGTTTTTATAATGATGTGCACATGTGATAGCATGGAAGCCATGCCGGCAAGGGGATAGGAGCATTTCCAAAAGAGGAGGCAGGGGGCGTGCAGGAGGCAGCCGATCAATGACTCTCTCATCATGGATGTTTCTGTCTCTCTCTCCCTCTCCCCTCCTCTCTCTGAAATCAATAAAGACATATTTAAAAGAAAGAAAGAAAAAAAGCCCAAGAATACTGATATTTAAAAGAAAAAGAAAAAAAAAAGAGGCAGCAAGCTTAAGAGTTGGTAGTAGAGGGCCCTGGACGCAAACTCCGCACTTCAGAAGGCACACTAGTGCCTGCATGTTCCGGATCTTTTTCAGGGATTCTGTGTTGAACCTACAAAGTATATCCAGTTGGGCACGTCAAAGGAATGGCAGAGAACTTCTGAAGCAAAAGAATAGGGGAGAGACTTTCTTGTGATGCATATATAGAATTATTTATTTTAAAAATAGTCTTACCGTGTAAATAACATTTCAAGTATTTCCTAATTTATATTCTAAGATGGCTTTCTGACACTCATCATGGCATTATTAGTGCATAGAGCCAGCAAAAAATGTTGGACAGAAATGACTCATCATGAAAACGGGAGTCTCTATCCAGCGGGCACATGGTGGAAGGGAATGTAAAGAAATTCCTCCCTATGAATTGGAGGAACAGCCCACTTATTGTCCCTCTTTCTATTAATGTCCATTTTGTGTCTTCTTTCTTCTCAAACCCCCAATGGTCCTCTACTCTCATTCTCAGCTCATCATTTTCTTTCCTGTTTCACTGAGGAAATAAAATCACTCAGAAGGAAATTTCCACATTTGCTCACTGTCACACGTCCCCACTGACTAGCATCTGCCCAGCAAACTGCTTTCAGGCAAATCATCAGATTCTTCTATTTAAAGCCGATGCCCCACCTGGGGATTGGGTGGCTCCTCGCCGGCCTAGTTGCTCTCCCCTCTCCCTCCCTGGTCATTAACTTTTCAGTCTCTACTCTACCATTCCAGATAGTGCACAAACCCATTGTAGATCTCTTCTCTTTAAACAAACAAAAACAAACCACACACCTTCTTGAAGCCACTAAACCTGCCAGCTATCTATCCATTTAGGTTCTCAGCAGAGCAGCGGGAGTGGGGAAGGTCCCATACAGGGCCCACAAAATCATTTGGTCTGGCCCTGCCAAGGCAACCTCAGGAGGGACTCAAAATTCAATAAATCTAGGAGCTTTTTTTGTAGATCATTTTTAAGTTGATAATTTTGTATGGCCCTCAAATGATGTTATAAATATCCAAATGGCCCTTGGCAGAAAAAGTTTCCCCACCCTTGAGGGATCCTGTTGAAATGAAATTCCTATCAAGTCCCTCCTCTGCTCCCTTCTCCCTAAAGGCTTTCTTTACTCTTACCAGAGTAAGAACAGGCGTGACCTCTAGGGTTACATATGATCTGGACCCAATCAGCCCCTCAGACCTCACCTTCTTCTCCCCTCTCTCCCTCGGCTTTGCCCACTTGGCCTCCTGTGGCCCCACAAACACCCAGGCCGACCTCAGCCTGGAATCAGTAGAAGTGTGTTTCTTCTGCCTGTAGCATTTGACGCTCAGCTATCCTCAAGGTTAATTCCCTCACCTCCTACTCGTTGCTTAAATGTCCCCTTTTTAATGATGTCTGTATTGATGATGTTTATGACCACAGACCCTTTCTCTTCATGACTCGTTCAACTTCTTATGTGCTTTACTTTTCATGTTTTCCATAGGACTTCTGACTGCTTAACATAGAATGTAATTTGTGTGCTCTTTGTCTCTCTTTTATTTTCTGTCTTTCCTTGTTAGAATGTCCATTGAATGAGATCAATGACTTTCATAAGATCAAGCTTGGTAAAACTTTTCTGTGTTTCCTGAAATTATGAAAGTTAGCAAAATAATATATTTCTGAATGTTACATTTGGCTTAGAAATCTATACCTTCGTGAACTGAATAAAAGTGGACTACATTATTATACAATTATATACTCTGTATATTTATTTATAGTTATGTATTAATATAATATATAACTCTATTGTTTGTATACGGAGGTGGACAAAAGTAGGTTTATAGTTGTTTGTATGGAAAATAATGCAATAATTAATAAATAATAATACAAGAATAAGCTATGTTTCATGTACTCACAATTGTAAACCTATATGTTTACCCACCCTATATGTTTACCCATGATTACATATTATAACTATATTATATAGTTATATAACTGTAGTATATTTTTCTTGTATAACTGAGAAATGAAGTCTGCTTTTTAACTGGCATAAAATAAGCTTTGCATAGATTCTAAGCTACTTTTCAGAAAACAAGCTGCTTTGTAAAATGCAATTTTAAAATAAATTATAATACATTTTTAAGTGTTATGGAGTAAACTTGCCAGTGTTTTTTTTATTAGACTTACAGCAATAAACAGTAATGAACTGAGTTAAATTTATTTCATCTATCAAATTTAATTTAGAGTGGTGAATCTTCCAAAATGCCCAAAGGCAAAGGAAAAAATTTTTTCATGAGTTTTGAGGTGCTTTATAAAGTTTACCTGTGTCTGTTTTTAGATCCTCTCTAGAAAATTTTATCTCATAATTTCCATAAAAATGCTTCTTTTATGAATCACAGTCACTTCAACTATAAAAGCCAGAGCATAGTAGAAAGAGAGTCATTGCCAAATTCCATTTACCTGTTATCCAACCTGACGATTTCTAACAGATTCACTACTGTTGTGAACACACACATGACAGGAGGAAGGCTACTCTTTGGCTTTGTGTTCTGGTTCTCTTTGGAAACATGTCTAAAGCAAAGTCCATTCAATTCTTGAATTTGTTTAAAAAATTCCTGGTCAAATTCTTCAGGGATAAATAAATACCACATTAATGTCAAGACTAATGTTTCTAAGAATTGTCCTTTATGGAGCTGAGAGATATCGATTAGTTAAGGTAGTTTTTCAGCTTCATCAGGTTCACCAAGAGTCAGATTGTGGGCCAGGCCTAGTTTATTCCTTCACTTTAGCCAATACCACTGCAGGCAAATAAATTTCCCCTACATATATACAGTAGGGAAAATGCACATTCTACAGAAATGACTCTCTGTGAAGTGTGACTTCTGAAACAACATGTTTTTACAGTCATGTACTAGTATCATAACATTCAATGAAACGGCTTTAAAAAAATGTATCCTCAGTTTTAGTATCATTTTAGAGAAAAATAGAGACTCTGTACTTGAATAACTGAAAATGATTATAAAATTAAAAGTAACATTTAAGAAATATTAATGAATTTTAATAAAATTAGAGAATTTGAGGGTTTGGTAATGTAGAAGTCATTCGGGTAGGGAGTTTATTGGATCCTCCTAGCTTATAAAATATCTCTTTGTTTGAGACAAACAAAACAAAAGCACATGTAAAAGATGCATTAACTGCTTCAGTACATCACAGAACTCCCTTGGAATGTTGTGGCTGTGGTGTATTAAGCGCTGTCCTAATAATCCCATGCAGATAACGAAATTTCTAAAGTCCTTGTTGGTCTTTAGTGAGTATCTTGCACTCTGGGAGAACCTGGTTCCAAATATTTTCATCTCAGCTGAGCTTCTCAGAAGAAAGGACCTAATGTAAGCTTGATACATTTCTCATTTGAATACTCTGCAGAGTGTAAAATCATGCATTTATAGTTCCCTCATGTACCAACTTACTGTTAGAGCAGGATTTATGGATTGCCCAGAATGTGCTAGCCCTCAGATCTTTCACTGTTTATACTTACACCTAATACTCTGTGGGGGAGCAGCAATTCTAATACCTCTTCATCTTAACTGCACATAAGATAATGCTAAAGGGAAGAAATAATCTAATGCCTCTAGTGCCTATGAATATTTTCCTAACAGCTTTTGAAACTCAATGCACTAGGTTTTATTGAAAACTATTTTCATGAAATTATGTGAAGGGCTAACCTAAATATTTTACAAAGCATGCATGATTACTTGATGCAAATAAGTATAAAAACAATTAATAATGGGCTTGATTCATTGAGATATTACATTGAGGCACTTCCATAATGGGTTTTTCAGATGCTTAGGTGTTTAAGGCAACATAATGCAGACCAATAGGGCACAATAAACATACATATGTGACATATTTGTATAACATGTTTAGTATTCTGCTCTGGAAAAAGATAGTTTATCCTTGGCAATATTGTTATCTTTAGTCCATGAGAGAGTAGATATTCCTTGAATAGACTTTTTATAGTGTGTTTCTTCTAGAGATCTTGAAGTATAAATTAGTTAATTTATTGCTTTAAAAAAGGACATATATATGCTAGCAGAAAATATATTTGTTCTTCCTTGAAAGTAAAAAAAAAATCCTACTAATTAAAGTAACTTGATACATTGGACTAAAATTGGATTTCTCAATAGATTACTACTTTTATATTCTGACTTGAGGTAGTCATGGAGAATTTTTAATTCACCTTCAGGAAGCTGTATTGTCAGATATTTTCACCCTTATTACATCATTACGTTTTGTAAAAAGATTTTTTAAATTGACTTTTAGAGAGTGGAAGGGAGAGGGAGAGAGAGAAACATCGATGTGAGAAGTATGAGAGTGAAACATCGATAGGTGCCTCCTGCACGCCCCCTACTGGGGATTCACCTCTCAGTGCATGGTACAGTGTTCAACTAACTGGGCCATGTTGGCCGGGGCAACACATAACTTTAAATAGTTAAAATTGGGTTACAAGAATTCTGCTGGACTCAATTATTATTGTACTATTTTCTTAGGTAGTTATATTTTCCTGAATTTCTCTCCAATCAGTCTTATGGATTAATCAGACTGAGATTAACCTATGTTTTTATTGTTTTAGTTTAATTTTTAAAACCTGAATACTGATAGAGATTGGATCATAACTCTACTGTGATCCACTAATACTTTGCCTTTTGGGTTTGTGGCATCGAGTGGTCTCCACACCCAAAATATGGCAAAAAGCAAGGCTCATTAAAGGCAGATGTTATTTTCTGTCTATTGCCCTAAAATTTTAGGTAGTGACTAATACTTAATTAGTAGTGAGTCAACAAATATTTGTTCAGTACATTCTATGTGTCATGTACTGTGGGAAGTGCTGGAATGTTGGGGCATACAAAGGGAGATGGCTTCTGCCCACAAAGAGATGAAGAATGAGGGAAACTATAATATCCTGAATACTTACTATATTTCTGGGACTATACTAAGTACTTTATATCATTTCATTTAATTCAGACAACAACTTTATGAGCTTTTGACACTTACAAAGAATAGTTGCTTTTAATAGGTTTAATCTTTATTGTTGACAGTATTACAGATGCCCCTAAACCTATTTTTTTTTTTTTAAATGAATAGTTGCTTTCTATTTCTCTCATTTGTGATTTGAGAGAATAGGTAGTAGAATTTATTTGTTTATACCTAACAACACATTACTGCTGTATTTTCAACTAGATACAGTTATTGTATTTGTAGATGTTTTAGAGTTTCATAAAGATAAGAGTATATTAGAAAAGGCCTATATTATCATTTATTGATACTATATAATGAAATAAATATCAACTGAACAGGGTGTTACAAACAATTGATAGATGCTCCTCAGTTTACAATGAGGTTACATCCCAATAAACCCATTGCAAACTGAAAATGTTATATTAAAAGCATTTCATATACCTAGCCTAGCACATATCATGGCTTAGCCTAGCCTCCCATAAATGTGCTCAGAACACTTACCTTAGCCTACAGTTGGGCAATTATCCTGAGGTTCACCTCAACAGAAATTATCTTCCTCCTCTCCTCCCCAGAAGCAGGAGAAATGAGGGGCATCTTGTAGACATGATGGGATTTGAAAACATAAAACACAATATCCAAAAAATGCTGGCAACATAGCACACTGCGGAGCATTGGTTGTTGAGCCCAGCGATCGTGTGCCTGGTTGGAAGCTGCAGCTCACTGCACTGCCCAGCATCATGAGGCACCGTGCTAGCCCATATCACTAGCCTGCAAAAAGAGCAAAATTGAAAATTTGAAGTACAGTAGCTACTGAATGTGTATAGCCCTTGCACCATCACAAGCCAAAAAATCCTAGGTTGAACCATCGTAAATTGGGGACCTTCTTTACAACATAAGGAATGCATCATCATTTGACAATTTTTTTAAAAAAAGAGGTTCTCTATTCGTGGAAGACGATAGTTTTCATAACTTTAAACGTTATTTTTTTCCTTTTTTATTTCCCCAACTAGCTCTAGGCTTGCTTGTTGGCTTGGTAAAATTAATGAGAAATGTAGATTGCATAGAATTATTATTATTTTTTTTGGAGGGGGTGGAATTTTATTTTTTTCTTTTTGACAGTATTTCAAATGTCCCCCACTTTATGCCTTTTTGCTCCCCTCCACCCAACCATTACCCCACCCTATTGTAGGAGTATTATTTTTAAAAGGAGAGAATAATAATTTTTAATGAATTATATTACTGTAAAATATGTTCTCTTTTATTGAAAAATGCCACATGATAAAGGCATTCTAAGCATTGGTAAAATGCTACTTTTATTTTTTAATGTATAGTAAAAAAATGACAGTAAGATTGACATTTAAGTAATTTCACTGAGAAAAAAATGTTTTGAAGCTTTTCTCTTTGATGTGGATACAATGACGGTTTCCTGTTAGAGAGCAGCTAACCTCCACAGTGGCGTCTGAGGTTTACAAATGCAGATTTTAGTTAATCACATTTTAAAAACTTGATTACACCCTCCCAGGTATTTTATTTTTTAAAAGTATATCTTTCTTGATTTCCAAGAGAAGAAGGGAGAAGGAGAGAGAGAAACATCAATGATGAGAGAGTCATTGATCGGCTGCCTCCTCCACGGCCCCTGCTGAGGATGGAGCCTGCAACCCGGGCATGTGCCCTGATGGGGAATCCAACCCCGATCGCCTGGATCCTAGGTCGATGCTCAATCGCTGAGCCACGCCCGGCCGGGCCTCCCAGGTATTTTAACTATTGCCTTATTCTAGAAACTCCTCCCAATGTTTGTTTAAAAAAGGAAATTTTCTCAGCTCTAGGAATAATTTTTAAATTGTAAATTTGTTCTAGACCTTTGGGAATTTGTAGAGAACAAGGTTGTAGCAGTAAGATGGGATCCAGGATTCAGCAACAATGAGTGAGTCCGCTACATTTCTTAGAGCATGTCATGGAGTTTTTGAATGCCTCACAAACATTTATTTGAAACTATCAGACAACCCTTTGATGGGGTTTTCTTGTTTGTTAAAGACTCACAAGTTCTATTTTTCTCAGCACGCAGTGTTGCACACAGTGTACATTGTTGACCGGCCTTTACTTGGATAAGAGGGAAGAGCATTAGTTTTCCTTGGGAAGCCAGGCATGCACAGAATTAATTGAGCAATCCAACTGATTTCTTCTTCATGAGCTGCAACTCGAATGAACTGCAGGTGTAGCACAGTGCAGTTGAGAAAAGTCAAGCCATACAAAGCCCTGCATTACTTGCTACTCACAGAGTAAGGTGTTGATTGTTAAATCATCGTTAGGAAAATTAACAATTTCCAAATGGAGAAAAAAATTCTCTCTACTGTAGACTGCAGCTAAACTGACACATCTGGGGTTGCAGCAACTGATTTCAAAATTCTGCATTATTTTCTTCTTGGTGTCAATCTGTTTTCAGGAAGGTTGTCTTTTCTATAATTACAATGGTCATCCTAACAAGTTGAATGGCAATTTTGAAGCACACGGATTTTTCAAACAATACTTTTTTGGCTTTAAAGTGCTATGAAGCAATGAATGTCTAGGGAATATTATATTTTGGATGAATTAGGTAGTTTCTTCTCTTTCATGCATAGCTCATGCTCCACTAATCATCAAAAATGATGTTTTTGTCAAAAACCAGTGAACAATTCATTGAATCCTTTATTGTATTCAAAATAATATTCCCCTTTGTGGAGTTATTCACATTGTTCACTGAGCCTCAAAATTGTTTTTAATCATCTGAAACATGGAAGGTCTGTCTGCAATAATCGCATCTCTGTGCTTAACCAAGATCCAGAGGATAAGATCTACTATTATCTCCTCTAGTCTTGTACCTTGTGGTTTGTCCTACCAGCACATACTTGAATAATCTAGTACCTGAATAAGAGGTCAAACTTGTTCTTTCATTTTATTGCGTTTGCTCCTCAATTTTGTTTATCATCATATCACAGTTTTAGTTTTCAAATCCCTAATGATATAAGCTAATTTTCCCTTTAGAATATTGGTTATGTCCTAATAAATCAGGCTGTGCTTGTTGATGGTTAATGTATAATGCACTTCAAATGAATTTAACATTCAGAATATTGTATTCAGATCAGTATCTTTACAATTTCCTAACAATTTAGAAAAAACATTTTTTGGCTAACTTGACCAATTGAATGATTTACCATGACTTTTCATAGCACATGATTTGGTAGCAAAGGGTTAAAGACTAAATGTTACATCCTCAGAAATGACTCATCAACACATTTCCAGGACAGTTTGGGAACCATTGGGGGATAACCTTTAAAGTAAGGAAATTAGGACACAAATTAGAATCTGGGTTTGTTTCCTTTTTAGAAAGAATGGTCAAAGAAGTCCTCTGCCAGAAAAGCAATTGTATCTCTCTAAAATAATGTGATTTCTTGAGGGAAAATGAATAGAAAATTATATTGTTCAGAGAGTTGATTGAAAGGTGAACCTCAGGACCACTCCGCACTCCAAGGGAATGCTTTTAGTGTTGTTTCCTGAATTCAGCTAATGGATTGAAAGAGAACCAGGGAACATGGTTACCAGAGGAATCCTGGTGATGGGCAGCTGCAGCTGAGCCAGCGCCAAGCAGGCCCCGCGCAAGAGGGAGAAGAGTCTGTGAAGACGGGCTGGAGGCATCGAGAGCCATGGGAGCAGCAGCGGAAATGCCTCTTTCTTTCTCTTAGGGAAAAAAGAATTGAAAACTGTGCATGACAAACAGGGGGAGATGTAGGGGGGGAAATGAGAAAGTAGTAAACACATTGATGGAGAGGGATGATAGACCTCTATAAGGTATTTTACAAGTGAAAACAAAGCTCAGATAAAAATTAAAGTTATCGGATGTGAAACCCTTGTAGAAAAGGTTCACACACACATTCACACCTGTAAGTACATGACAAGACAGGACAAGGGAGGAACTGAGGAAGACATTAAATATCGCAATCCTGAGACACTCATCAAATAATTTCCTGTACTATTAGGAACCGATGGACATCATGAAACATCTACGTATAAGATATACTTGTAATATAATACTAAACTATTTGGCTAATGCAGTAATAATGTGAGCCATTTACAATATTTCTTTCTTAAAAGAAGCAGTTTTAATAAGACTAAAGGGCCCAAATCTACTTGATATTGCCAAGTTAAGAGCCTTGCCCTGGTATAGCTGGAGACCTTACCTCCTTATTGAGACATTACCTATATAGAGTCAGTGCAGTACCCTAGAAGAAGCACAGGTTTTGCAGTTGGGCAGACCTATATTTTGCCGTATGGTGGCTTGATCTAAGGCAAGGTACTTAACCTTTCATGGCTTCACTTTCCTTTCCTATAAAAAGAGGATCATAAACTTACTGTTTTAGGGACTTGTGAGGACTACTATAGATAACATATTAAATGCCAGGACATGCCAGAAACTCAAGATGATGGAAGCTTCTCCTTTTAGTGCTGTTTTAGTTATTGTCTTACTCTGAGCTGCTGTAACAATATTCTAAAGACTGGGTAGCTTCTAAACAACAGAAATCAATTTCTCACAGTTCTGGAGGCTGGATGTCTGAGATCAGGATGCCAGCCTGGTTGGGGGAGGGCCCTCTCCCAGGTTTCTGGCTTTGTGTATCTTCACATGGAGGAAGGGACTAAGGAGCTCTCTGGGGTCTCTTTTGTAAAAGCATGAACCCCATTTATGAAGGCCTGTTCCCCTGGTTTGCAAATGGGTATCCCATGCTGCTTCCTCACATGGTGGAAGGGGCAAGGGAGCTTTTCTAGGATCTCTTATATAAAGCACTAGTCCTCATGACTAATCACCTCCAAAGGCCCCACCTTTTAATACCATCACATTGCGCATTAGGATTTCAACACATGAATTTTGAGGGGACACAAACATTCAGACCCATGGCGGTTATTGCTATAATTGTTGAGAAGAAAGTTTGGTTTAATACTGTGTTTATCTAGTAAGGCTCAGAGGGAGTATGTGAATATGAGATAGTCCTTAAATTATGGGTAGGATATGGACTCCTCAAGGAGAGGGTGTAAAAAAATCTAGCCAGAGAAAGAAGCATTGGAAAAGACACCGTAGTGGAATGTGTATGGAAATTGTAAAGCGGTTTGGTTCATTTGCCCCTTTGGAGGCATGACCAGAGACGTCTCTGACATGCATATTTGACTTCTATCTGGGTTGCTGAGCAGTCAGCTTGATTGCAGTGCTTGTGATCCGTCTGTGGTGTGTATGCTTTATATTCTGGGGTGATTTTTCATTCTCAAGAATTTGCTGGAAGCAGTATGTAAATGCAAGCTCCTTTGTATTACCAAGGCCTGTCTCTTTCTCACAAGTCAGAGTAAAAATCTACATCAAATTATCACTTGACTTCAAAGAACAAACATTTTTCACTGGTTTGTATCAAGGGACAGTGAAGGCTTCTGTGTTTATTTCCAAAATACAGCTTATCCCTAGTGGAAAGAGCTGCCCAAATCTTCTGCATATATTTGCAGAGCTGCAGATATTCTTAGTATCTTCCAAAATGAAGGCCTTTGGATGAGCATGACTTCTGAATTTCAGGTGGAACAGATTCCCCAAAAGGAATATGGTTTTTCACTAAGTGGGGTAAATTGGCTAAAAGTAAATCTTGGAATTGTGATGCTTTCGTAAAGCTGAACCGAAGCAAGGATTTTGATATTAGATTAATGCCAGGCTTAGCTGGAATAATCGGTGCTCATGAGCACCTGCAGCTGTGAAATCACAACATGCTTTCCTTAAATATGTTTCTCTTGCTCTGAGCCCTGGTATATTTCAGCTCAAACAGAGATCCATATGTAGAAATGGGTCACTCAGGGGCAAAATGTGCAGTTCTGATACCCTCAAGGGACCTCAGATTTACAGCAAATGACTTACCATAAGACTCAGAGAAAATACACTATTTCTATCTGTGGCATGAAGATCATTGACATTTAAGGGGAAATTGCACATGTTTCCATTTTTAGCAACCTTTAAAAATAGAGAAACATAAGCAGTAGCTCTAGAAAAGGCTAATATCTGGCCTATGTTTTTCGTTTTAGTTGTCTGCTGGAAAAGAAAAAAATAAGAATATAGGCCAAGTATATTGTTTTTAAAAAAATAATGTTTATTTTTCAACTACAGTTGACATACAATACAAGGTGGGGCAAAAGTAGGTTTACAGTTGTGAGTATGCAAAACAGTTTATTCTTATATCATTATTTATTAATTATTGTGTTGTTTCCCATATGAACAACTATAAACTTAGATTTTCTTTTTTTAATCCTCATCAGTGGATATGTTTTTACTGATTTTAGAGAGAGATGAAGGAAGAGAGAGAGAAATATCTATCAGCTGCTTCTTGTATACTCCCCAATGAGGAATTGAACCTGAAACCTTTTGGTGTATAGGATGACATTCCAACCAACCAAGCCACGTAAACCTACTTTTGTCTCATGCTGTGTTATATTAGTTTCAGGTGTACAACCCAGTAATTAGACATTATATAACTTACTAACTCTGATAAATCTAGTAACCATCTGACACCATATATCGTAATTAAATATTATTGACTATATTCTCTATGCTGTACTTTTCATCCCATGACTATTCTGTAACTATCAATTTGTAGTTCTTAATCCCTTCAGCTTTTTCACCCATCCCCCAAGCTCTCCTCCCATCTTAAAGAAGACCCTTTAACATATCTTGTAATATTGATTTGGTGGTGATGAACTTCTTTAGCATTCTCTTCTCTGGGAAACTCTTTATTTGTCCTTGATTCTAAATGATAGCTTTTCTGGGTACAATAATCTTGGTTGTAGGTACTCGTTTTTCATCACTTTGAACAGTTCTTACCAATCCTTCTGGCCTCCATGTTTCTGTTGAGAAATCAGCTGATAGTCTTATGGGAGCTCCCTTGTAGGTAACTATTTGCTTTTTTCTTGCTGCTTTTAAGATTCTCTCTTTGTCTTTAACTTTTGGCATTTTAATTATGATATATCTTGGTGTGGGCCTCTTTGCGTTGATCTTGTTTGGGACTTCCTGTGATTTCTATACATATATGTACATTTATTTTCTTCACCAGTTTAGGGAAGTTTTTTATGATTATTATTTTACATATGTTTTCAAATCTTTCTCTTCTCTTTCTGGCATACCCGTCATAAGAATGTTGTTATGCTTAAAGTTGTCCCAGAGTCTCCTTACACTACACTCATTTTTTTTCAATTCTGATTAAATTTTTTCTGCTTCTTTATCTTCCAAATCTCTGACTTGATCCTCTCCTTTATCTACCCCACTTTTGAGTTCCTGAAATGTATTCTTCATTTCAGTTAATGTGTTCTCCATTTCTGACTGTTTTTTTTCTATGTTTTCTAGTTTTGTTCTTATATTTCTTCTTTGTTGAAGCTTTCACTGAGATCACTGAGGATCCTTATAACCAGGATTTTGAACTCTGCATCTGGTAGATTGCTTGTCTACATTTTTTTTTTTTTAAGTTCTTTTTCTGGAGTTTTGTTCTGTTCTTTCATTTGAAACAAATGAAAGTTTCTTTGTCTCGTCATTTTCGCAGGCTCCCTGTGTCTGTTTCTATGTGTTAGGTGGAGCTGCTACATCTCTTGGACTTGGTAAAGTGGCTTTATGTAATAGGTGTTCTGTATGGTCCAGTGGCACAGCCTCCCTTATCATCCAAGCTGGGTACTCCAGGTGCCCCCCCCGCCATGTGGGCTGTGTACGCCCTCCTGTTGTAGTTTAGCCTTTATTGCTGCTGGCATGTCAATGGGAGGAATTTTCCCCAGACCAATCAGCTGCTAAGACTAGCTATTACCAGTGTGGAGAATCCACTGTTCAGGGCTCCACCCAACTTTGGTGGGGCTTTGGTCCCCACTGAGTCTGCCCCTTGAGTGTGTCACTTGTAGAGGTGGCTCTGGGGCCTTCCGGGAGGTGCAGGCCAAGATCAGCTGCCTCCTGTGCTCTGCCCAGGGCCAGCTTGCATGAGCTACAAAGCAATCTGCTGATGACTAGTACTTGTGCTGGGTTTGGAGATGCCCAGGAGAGGCCACACTATGAACCAAGGCCAGCTGCCACTAGTGCCAGGCTTGGGGCCACTTAGCAAGAGGTACTGAGTACATGAAAGCTAGATGCTGCTTGTTTGAGAAATTTTTAGGAAACTCTGAAGCATGAGCCAGGGCAGGCCATTTGCATGGGAAAGCTACTGGGAACAGCTTGGGTGGGCCCACAAATTGGGTGGGACAGGAGCTCAGGGAATCAACAGGGCAGGCAAACAGTGATAGCCAGGTCGATGGAGACTTAGATATGGTGCCTGTCAGCCCTGTGGTGGGGAAGGCTCAGAAAAGGAACAATGGCCTGTGCCAGCAGTTCTGTCCAGGAGAAAGCTCACCCTCCAGTTCTCCCCCTTATGCCAGACAATTTAGTTCCTCCCCTTATGTCCCTGTTGCCTTTCAAGCAGTTACCCCAGAGCTGGAGGTCAGAGAGAGTGAGTCTGAGTAAGTCTATTCTCAGGCTCTTTAAGAGGAATGCCTTGGACTCTAGCAGCATCAGTCACCCTCAGCCTCAATCCCTGCTGGTTTTTACAGCCAGAAGCTGTGGGGACTTCTCTTCCCAGCATTGGAACCCTGGGCTCAGGGGCCTAGTGTGGGGCTGGGACTCTTCGCTCCTCAGGGGAGACCTCCATAGTGGAGATATCCCTCCCAAATTTTATCCGCCATGTGTGGGTGTGGGACCAACCCTTTCGCTGTTGATGTCTCCGGCCCTCCTACCAGTCTCTGTGGCTTCTTCTTTATATTTTTAGTTGTAGGACTTCTGTTCAACTAGATTTCAGGTGGTTATGAATGTAGGGTTTTCAGTAGTTTAGTTGTGATTTTGATGTGGCCGTGGGAGGAGACCAGTACCGCATTTACCTATACCAACATCTGGACCAGAAGCTCCCAAGTACATCTTGTACCATTGTCTCAGTTTTGCTGCTATAAAAGAACACCACAGACTTGGTGACTTATAAACAACAGAAATTTGTTTCTCACATTTCTGGAGGCTGGAAGTTTGAGATCAGGTTGCCAGCATGGCTATGTTCTTGGCAATGGCCCAGCTAGTTCCCCTGGTTTGTAAATGGGTGTTTTCACGCTGCCTCCTCACAAGGTGGAAGGGGCAAGAGAGCTTTTTCTAGGATCTCTTATATAAGGCTTCATTCAGTCCTCATTACAAGGGCTCCACGGAGACTTCCCAAAGGCCCCACCTCTTAATACCAACACATTGGAGGTTAGGACTTCAACATGTGACTTTTGAAGAGACACAAAATGTCAAAAATCTTAATATACGTTGAAAAAATGTGTTGCAGGTCAGCAAGGGCAGGAGAAGTTACAAATATATAACGGGAGGAGGAAGTGGTATAGATATTTCTTGACAGAAAATAATCAACTGAGTTTATGACAGTGAAATGAGTCATCTGTAGAATCCTCAGGTTGAGCTTTTAGAAATCTAGGAGTCTGAACTGCAACCATATGCAACAATGCATGGATTAATCTCACACACACAACAGTGGGAGACGGACACAGAAGAATATGTATCGTGTGTGTGTGTGTGTGTGTGTGTGTGTGTGTGTGTGTGTGTCTCAAAAACAAGGAAAAACTTATCCAAGATGTTAGAAGTCAGAGTAGTGGGTACTGTTGTTGACTGGTCGAGAAGACTGGAAGGGTGCACAAGGGGGTTATGGAGTGCAGATAAAGTTCTGCTTCTTGGTCTGGCTGCTGGTTAATCGATATGTTCACTAGGAAATTTCCATCAAGCTGTGCGCACAGTTTCCTGTGTTTGTGAACCTTCTATGAAATAGTTTTAAAAATACAGCTTCTGTAAAACTTCCTGTTGGTAATCCCATCAGCATCTAGTTCAATGGTGAGTCTTGTGGTTGTGAAAATATATCAATGGTGATATCGCATGGTGACTGAAAGGTACTACAAGTCCTTCTTATGCCAAAGATGTTTGACTTTCAAAGGCTCAGCATCTTCATTAGTAGGAGTGTGCCAAGTGTACATGTTAATAGTGCAACAAGAGGTAGAGAATCCAAAAGTATTCAGGACCAAATGAAAGAACTGCAAGGCAAGTTTTGGGGCCATTGGGAAATCTTCCTGCCTCCCTTTAAAGCCAGAATTTTATAATATTTTTGTTAAGATTTTCACTACAAAGTAAGAAAATACAGGCCTGTATCAAGGGAAACATACAATTTTTCTCTAAAATAATGTAATTATGGTAAGAACATTATAGGGAGGTGATTTTTCATTCAATACTATTTTTGGTGTCAAAATGAAATGGAAACTTATTTTTAACCTAGAAACATTATATTCAGGGAACTGAAACTGTCCCTTGGAAGCTTGGGGCATGATTTTATTTGTGGTCTGCCCATTTCTTTACCTAAAGGGACCACTTTCCAGCCACTGTTGCACAGACGCTGAGAGAATGCGTGTAATGCTCACTATGTTGTGTATATGTCCAGAGAGTCAAAACCAGATCTCTGTTTTACATTCTGGGAGCATCCAATGCCACTCCACAGTATGCCAATGCTTTTATACATGCTGGGGATTTCTCCGCAGGCTACATACCTATACCGAATATCAGCCAGCTCTGAGTCCAGGTGCTGCCACTTACTGACCAAAGGAAGAAGTCACTTACGTTCTTTCTGCAAAACACCTACCTCCTGGGATGTTTTTTGTCGTTTTAATGAGATATTAGCTGTAAAACTTGTGACAGGTGCTTTCTAGATATGATGTATTTGGTTAAAACTTACCTGTAGGAGTGGCAATACTAATGCTACTGATGGTGATGATGATAATGTTGATGATGACTTAGTAATAATAGCGAATACTTCCATGTGGTAGAAATTTTATTATTACTCTTTCTGCATATTAGTAGTGATAGTAGCAATAGCTGTATGAAGATTTAGAATCTTATTTCAACTTTAAATAAGGAACCATTTAATAATTGTTCTTATTTCACTCAGTTGTATTTCTTTTATATAGACTTGTATATATAAAACAAAATATATATAACTTCATAATATTCAGCCCTTCTTTTCTCAGATCTTCCTTGCAGAAGATGGTCTCTCTTTTTTTTTTTTTTTTGTCAACACTGATATACATGGTAAAATGTTTAAAAAAAATCCCATTTACTTATTGTAGAACTCACCCCTTCAACAAATGGTTACATGCCAGTTTGATTCTAGGCCATAGTGAGGAAAGTGGGCACAGTGCCTGCCCTGGTGAGACTCACATTTCAGTGAGGGAGAAGGAAAATAAATGAGTATGTATAATACTTGCTGATTTTGATCGTTTCTGTTAGGAATACATGGTGCTAAGTGACGGGGGCAGCAGGAGGCAAGTGCTGCTCCAGACAGTTAGGACAGGTGTCTCTGAGGGCTGACCCTGGCTGTGAAATCGGGAGAGAGCATTTCAGGAAAAAGGAACAGTGAGCGCAAAGGCTCTTAAATTGGGGCTTGCTTTGCGTGAGGAAGGTAAGTCAAGGTCAGGGGGCCTAACGCCAGGTGAAAGGCAAGGAGCACTGAAGGAGACAGATGAGAGGGGCAGAGGGGACAAGTATGATGACCTGCGGCCTCTAAGAGTATTACTGGAGCATGGCGAGTGGAGGGTGCCCAAGGGCATAGGTTTGGAAAACAGGCTTCTGGATGGTGCCGGGGAATGGTCTGTAAGGCGCCAGGCTGAACACCGGCTCACGTGAGAAATGGCAGATGGTTAGGAGAGGAGAGACTCGGTCCAGAGAAGGCTATTTTGATTACAATATAGACAAAAGCTGTCCACTTTTCATTATTTTGAGTGAGGTTGGTGTAGCAATGCCAGCTTTCCTGGTTTTATGGTTAGTAACTGCACTAGTAACTAGTCACTAAAAAGAATTGATGAACTAGCCCAAGTCCTCTCTGCTGATGAAAGAATCTCAAATTGATTGCCTACAATGGAGTAAAAATCATTTTTTATGAGAAAGAAAATGAAAGAGAAAGGTTAACTGAAGAACTTGGTACCCGTAAGTGTGGTCCATAACTCTCTTAAACACTCTAATATGAGTTCATTCATTTCATCCATGTGATAATCTTAGGAAGAGAGCCCTAGGGCAAAGGTTCCTGGGTATTTCCCACCCCCCCATTTTATAGATGAGAAAACCAAGGCTCTGAGAAGGTAAATACTGTTTCAGGTTTTCACAGGTAGAAAGCAGCTGGAGTGGGATACAATAAACATTGGCTCTGGATTCCGGTTAGTAAGAGCATCTTCTCTAAATGATGTGGAAGCTGCCCCATGTAGGGTGAGATTCTAAAGGGACTTTCAGGGTGTGCACTCTGCTGTGAGGCCTGCATTTGGACCTCTGTGGGCTGTCCCTGCTCCCCGTGGCCAAATCCAATTTTTCTCAGCCAATATTGCTACCTTTGTTATAGGGGAAAATGCTGGAAACATAAATACACACTCATTATAAAATGAGTTTGGTCGACCTTTTAGTATTTGTTGTTATGAACTGTAAGCAGCAGTTAAAGATGAAAAGGAGTTGGCATTGAGCCTTCTTAATTATTGTTCTTGTTTCAGACCTTGAATGCAGCTCGGCTCTTGCTGCCACATCTAAATGAGGTTTCCAGAACCTAAAGCTGTGAATTCAGCGCTCATTAACGGAGGGCTGACAGGACTGTGGAGTTTTCCTTTTTGCCCTTTTAGAAAAGAAATCATCTTAGATCTCAGACTCAGATGTTTTATTTTACATGCGGATTACCTGCTGATTTGAATTATTCTAAGTGTGCTCTTGTAAAGAAAAGCCTAAAATGAGATCACAGAAGCATGGCAAGAGAGAGAATGGAGGCTGTGCTTGGCTAGGCTTTCTGAATTTGCTAAGACGTAACCGTTGTGACTAGCAGGAGAACTCAGCACGCATTGTAAATTATGCTGTCCGAGGCGTGTTCAAGGCGGAGGTTCATATGGCTGGTGAATTCCATCTCCATGGACACCACGGCCATCTCCATCCTTTCTGGCCACAGGTCTTTAAACCTGCTCTGTGACCTTTAGAGTCTTCAGTTTTGACCTCACCTATACATCACTGCCAGATTTGACTTCTAAAAGAGGCAGCTCTGATCATGCAGTGTCCCCAAAATCCTGTTGCTGGTGTTCTGTTTTACTGTGAATTATATATAAACATTTTTTTTTTTTTACTGGTTACCAGCTTTCAAATTATAGTGTCAGAACAATTAAGTCAGCTAGCTAATCTCAAAAGGCAAACATCACATTAGTAGATATTCTTGGCCTGATATAATTTGCATGTTTAATAGACATGAAAGTCTCACTTAATAGAATTTTACAAGAACTACTGTGGTGTCATATATATATATATATATCTGGAATTTAGGTTTCCTGTCTCTGTTGTGTGGGTAGAGCGCCGAGCAAGGGGAAGAATGAAGAGGTTTATGACAAGAAACACAAAGAAAAGGAGTTGTGTTCCAGGACAAAGCAAATGAAAAATGACATCGTGACTGAGCTAAAAGAATATGGTGACAGGTACTTAGCCAGCAGAGTAGGCAAACTCTTTAAAACACAATCAATGAAAAACATGGGCCATAAATGCTAACTTCAGGCAATTACTAACAGAATAAGAATTTTCTTTAATAAGGAAGTTGACATAAGGATGCAATTACCCCTGCACAAAACCATATGAAGTAAGAAAGTGTGTAGAGACCAGAGAAGGGTCAATAGGAATTAGACTCTAAAATAAGAGCAATTTGGGACACGGTAAGCAGAAATGATCATTTCTTGACTATACCCACTTTCCATCATGAACCTGCTGTTCAGTAAGAAGAATTTTAGGCCGGTTTTGGAAATGTATACTGTAGTCATTCTTGTATATAATCAAAGTTTATGTTGACTCATAGCTCTTATTTCCGCCATGCTCAAGTTGGTCATCTCTAATCCATATAAAATTCTGAGAATGAATATAGATCTGGTTAAAAATGGATATTTTGCTCAAGTGTATGAATGCAGAGTGGACAGAGAAATAAAACACGCTGCATGCCTGCTACCTTTTCAGAGTTTATTCCTATGTAAATGAGCTAGATGTTATAAATGCATTCTCAGTTTAGTAACCTGCTTCTTTCCTGTATGATTGATCGTATTAGGGGCTTCTCATATTTCAATAGTTTGCCCCGGTCTCCTGGCACGCATGCAATGTTCTCACCTCCATACTTTATTCTAACATGGTGACCGAGAGAATTAGGAAATGGAAAAAATGCTAAAAAGGGATATTCATTTAGAAGAAATAGTACTGAATGTAAATTTCTTGAATCTCAAAGACCTCAATGAGGAAAAGGTCATTTGCTAAATTTTTCATTGAATAAACAGTTATTAATGTCTCATATACCATTTCCTGTGCTTGGCCTTAGAGACATTTTGATGAATAAAGTAGAGTTACAGTCTCCAAAAAGTTCAGATTCTAGTTGGAAGCTAGGTATGTAAATAAACAATATAATACAAGAGATAAATGCCATAATGAAAAGCAGTACAAGATATTCTGATAATAGGTTCATCTAGGGCATATTGAGGAGTGATTAGTAACATCTTCAAGTCGAAAAGGACAGACTCAGGAAAGGCATTTGAGAATGCAGAAAAACAGCTGATAAAGTATGGATGTCTCGCTCTCTCTCTCTGTCTCTCTCACACACACACACATACACATCTACAGCACACAACATTTTTTTAGATAGCTGATCCTCAGAACATTTGCATCAGGATCACCTGTGACACATGTTAAATATGCATATTTTCAGATATCACATCAGACTTCCTAGATCTAAGACACTAGGAGCCAACTTGGAAATCTGCCTTTGTAACCAGATTCTAGATTATTTCAATGCACACTATAAATGGAGAAATACTATTATAAGAACTTAAAATAGCTCACTGTAACTGGTACTTGCAGGGAATTTTACAAGCGATATGAACATTGTATCTTAGATATCATCCTAGCAGCCAGACAGAACATATATTGGATGGAGGTATTTTAAGTTTATGGAAGAATGATTATTACCTCATACAAACTGTGGATATGGTTCTGTAAAAGAAAGAATAGATTTCAGAAACAGGTAGAAAAGAAAATTTATAAGATTTATTGCCAAATTGGATTGGGTAAGAAGAGTTCAGGGAGAAGGTGTATTCCACGTTCTCGGATGACTCAGAGGAACCCGGGTGAGCCAAATTCTAAAAGAGAATTCAAGAGGAGATAAAGTCTGAGATGCTGATAGTATATCCAGATGAAGAACAGCAGCAAGCAATTAGATAGATTTATAAACTTAAAAGAAAGATCCAGATATTTGGAAGTTAGAGACTTACAGATGTAAGTTGCGTGGGTGAGATGTTAGAAGGCATATGCATAAGTTGAGACGGGCTCAGTGGAGCTGCCCAGAGTGTTAGCATTCAAATTGTGCTTTGCAAAAACAACTGAGTTAATGGGTGCAGCTCAGGGGCCAAAGAGAAGTGGGAGAGAGGGCTTGTTGGCAGTAACTCCCTCCAGCCCTGCTTACAACTCCACTCTCCATAAAAAATAACGCAGCACATTGACCTACGTAGAACTAGCTGTTGGACCAATATGACTCATGACTTAATCAAAATGCAACTTTATTTTTGTCTCTAATCATACCTTCAAATTTATTAACTTGGGGTATTCTTTGGCCCTTACAGAATGCTCCTTTAGAATGATGACTTTTCTCCTTAGTACTAGGTAACAGAGAGATCTTGGTTAACATTAAGTCATGAACATATCTCAATTATGTAATTAGAGTCTTCAGGCCTCCATCATTTTCAAACTTCCAGACTTGATGTAGAATCAAAATCTTTCTCTTCCTTCAGTTGAGCCTGTTTCAGGTTGGAAACTCTTAGTGGGAAAAAGGGCTGTAATTGGCTTGGCTATTTCTCATCATTGTCTCCCGATGCTGGCTTCTTGAGTTTCCATTTCCCCTGGGACTGGCTAATGGGTAGGAAGAACAGGAAAGCCTGGGGAAGTCTTTGGTGAAGCAGTCCCTGGGCAATCTGGCTTCCCACCCTCTCGTCCTAAGATATTAGGACTGGTTCCTCCTCCAGTGGGGCACTTTCATGAATCTTCAGTAGTTCTCTCCTGGGACCCTCCAACTGTAATGTTCTTAACATCCATGGGTGCAGCTTCCTTCCAGGTGGTCCACCGGCACCTCTTTCCACAGCCCCTCAGCTCATCTCCAGCTTCTTGTTCCTTGGCTGCTTTTGGTGGTCCTACTGATCAGGACTCGGAGCCCCTCATGGTAACACTCTCTCCTATGTGTCCCACATGTGGTCAGTGAGAAGCACGCACTCACTCTTTGCCCATAGCCTCTGCAGTTGCCCAGTGAGTCCAAGGCAGCAGAACACTCTAGCTCCAAACCACTATCTTGTGCTAGATTCTTGAGCGAGACCCATCCCCACTCCACTATTCCTTTAATGACAGGGGACTAATGACAGAGTCTCCAAGTATTCTCTTGGATGATTCTCTCAGCAGATCTGAGGTAAGGATGCAGAATCTGCTAAAGCCTTCCCCCAAAGGGGTTGACAGAACTTCAAAAATCAAGCAACAGCTATCTCCCCAAAATACCTCCTCATAATCTACTGACTCACTCTCTCTCTATGCTGGTCCCTTTACACCTTGGATTTGAGAAAATAGGTAAAAAAATGAGAAACAGGTTTGCAAATTTTTTCCTTACCTTACCTTCTGTTTTTGGTGATATGGCCTTGGAAGTTCCTGTCTGTTTTTTCATGGTGTCTCAGTTGTGGCTTCAGTTTTTGTAACCAGTTACACAGGTCACACCAAGCTGAATCTAGGGAGTGACAATCATAAGGATAAAGAGAAGAGAAGAATTTGCAGACTGTGCAGTTTCAGATCCTGAAGGAGGTGGCCTGATCAGCTGAGCTCAGGTGACCCGGGCCGAGGGAACGCCTATACTTGGATTTCTATTCGGGCTCTTCAGACTCTGAAGGTCTTGAATAGGATTTAACAAAGATAAAATTGGTCTTCACACTGATCCCTCAGAAGAATGATAATGCCAGGACAAGCAGACAAAGTCAGAGAGTTCCGTAGGCATCCTGGCACATGCACTCTTTGTATGATTTGTGACTTACTTTCAGTATATCACCCTGTTTTCTCTAAGTGGATTGGAGGGTGATGGAGGATGGTGTCCAACACTAGAGAGAAAAAGCACTGGTGGAAAGAAGAAACTCATGTGGAGTGTGTAATCTTAGTCTTTAAGGACAGGTAGACTTATCACTACATACCTTTTCCATACTTGTTTGTTTCTTTATATTTCTATAGGCAACTCTAGATTTTCACATGATGATATTTCAAAATATATTTTAAGGCCTTAGTTATTATTGCATTTCATGATTAAGCAGAAAAACCTCAACCAAGATATGAGGATTCTCCCTACCTCCTCCTTCCCTATTGGTGCCCTCTGATGTGGGTAAAATATACTATGGACTGTTTAATTTTAAGAGATATTTAATTTCAGTTTATTATTGGCATTTTGTAAGGCTAGGTGTTTAAGTTTAAACTGAGTTTCCAAGATAATTACCCTGAGGGAATTCTGGATAGATGTAGTAATTGTTGTGCCCTAATACGAGTCTGAAATCCTTTCCCTGCATGTAGTTCTATTAGGAGATAATTGTTTTATGTTTTAAAACTTTCATCTTAAAAATTAGGTTGATTGATAAATTAAGATGAGAGTCTTAGTAAGAGTGGATGAAGTATTATAGTGATAACGATGAGGATGATGTTGACAATTTTGATTCATTGAGTAGTTAGCATTTTTCTAGAATTGTTTAAAGAACTTTACATGAATAGCTTTCTGTAACTTTTTTATTGTGGCACTCTGTGAGTAGGGGAGGAAGTCATGATACTAACTCAGATAGCTGAGTCTCCCAAACCTAGACTCCAAACTGCTATCATTCGGCCTGGTGTCCCAGCTGTCAATTCTACTTCAGACTTTTTCTTTCCAATATTCACTATATGAATTAGCAATTTCTTCAACTTTCATTGTTATCATTTTGAGATCTTTGAAGCAAAGTGACAATCATGTTCCTTCAGCTGTATTTTAGATGAACAATAATCTTGAGACTTCTTCCTTCACACCCAGGGGTACTCTGTCAATTAGCAGGTCGCCCTCCTTGCTCTCAGTGATATGCCTCTGTTTGGCTTAAGAGAAAATTATTCTCTTGGCAATTTGGCCAATGAAGTTTCTGGTCCCAGTGACTTTTCATCTTTAACAAAGCATGGTGCACTGAACTTTGGATACAGCCAGAGGCAGATACTGCCAGTCTCTCCTGCCATGCTCTTCTCAAGGGCACAATAATTTTCATCCCAAGAAAGGCCATGTAATTTCATAACCCACAAAATTAAGGAAGGACACACAATTTTTGAGCGCTCTGTGAGATGACTTTGTCTTCTTTCTCTTCTTTGAATGAAAAGCTTCATTTACACAATCATGTGCTTGCTAGCACCATTGTAGCTAGCTCACTCTCTCTCTTCATCATTTCAGTGTAGCATATAAATGTCCCCCTTGATATAATGGGTATTCTAATACTAGTTCACATTGCACAGTCCTATCTTTTTGTGTATTACAGGACAATAATAATACACGAGCCCAAACACATTTCTATCCTCGGCTTTGATAATTCAGCTGGTACAAAAAGCTGCATGTCAATGCACGGCTTTCCCCTTCTCCTGATCCTCCTCTGTGGTTTTGTGCTTCTGTGTTATAATAATAAATGTTAGAAAGAAAATGATCTTTCACTATTTAATACACCCTACATTTTCTGCAAAATTGATGCTATGTCATTCAGAGATGACCTGATTCCTGCTGAGGATTTGATAGCAAAACTAGCCCTTGTCCAGCTGTTCTTAAACTTAGTTTGTGATGAAACCTGCTGTCAGCATGAAGACCAGTTTATCAGTGAGTGTCTTCTAATTGGGGCAGTCTTCTTCTTTCTTAGACAGCCTGTTTCTCATTTTTATGTCTCTCATGCTCCCCAAACACAGCAAACATAATTATGTACTAGATGCCAGAAAAGACTTAAAATTAATTTCAGGAAAAACACACACACATTATTTTAAATCACAATAAAACAAAACTGAGTATTAATAACAATATGAGAAATTAAAAGCTAAAGCAATAAAAAGCCAATCTTCTGGAAGTCTCAAAACAAAACAAAGCACACAGTTCTTTTTCATATAATTCTTCTGTCAAAGAGAAAAATAAAATTGCAATATGGCCCATGACAACAATGTGAATGAAGACTGCCTGGGTGATTGTGTCTCAGTGGACCCATCCAATAAGAAAATAATTAGACAAAAACAACAGAAACAAGAGTGAAAACTTCATGAGGACATACAGCAAATGGAGACATATTTATTCAAGAAAATGAACTGACTCTCGGTGAGAACAGTGTGAGTCTGTTGCATTTGAGCAAGGTCCTGCTCCCATTCACCTGCCTACTCCCCCACTCCACCTTGTGGCAGCTCTACTCTGTGTGCAATGTGTGGCCAAGAAGATAGAGACTCTGTCTCCCCACAATTCCTAGGCCAGATCTACAGCTTAATCCCTGGAGGGTAGACAGACCATCAATACCACTCATCTCTCCACTTCCACCACAGCTCCATGTTGTGGAAGCTCTGTTCCAAGCAAGCATGGCCAAGAGGACTGGGTTCTCTTCTGCTACCTGGCCGGCCCTCATTGTTAGGGTGGCAGCTCTACCCCAGGCCTGGTAGGTCAAGAATACTGGGCTCCAACAGCCCTACTCCAGCTTGGAGTTTCCATTCTGGGAGAGGTAAGCCATAAAGACCAGTGGCTGACATCCTCCCACGGCCAGGGGCACCTGTGGAGTAGAAGTGTCACTCTGTGAGAATGTGACTGGTTTCCATGCCCCCGGCAATGGCACAGTGTTGTAGAGGCCCTGTCCAGGGAGAGGGCCAGACCCTAAGGACCGAGATCTACACAATTCTGCCAGAGGGCACTGACTTTATTTGGAATCAAGCATGGAGAAGTTCATGACAAAAGGGGGAGGCACCTGCAATACCCTCAACAATAAAAATAAATTAAAAACAAAACAATAGACAATGGAGATCTTGATGGTGCACAATTAAAAGGTAACTCCATGATACTAGTAGCAATGAAAAGGTCAGACCAACCAGAGAGTTAACAGAGAGAAGCAGAGCAAGAACATCCGCTGGAATACCATTGAGCCCCATGGGTCCAGAAGACTGTGCGCAGACCCTAGGCTGCACTCAGGGGAAATCAGTGTGGAAAGTGAGGCAGACTTGAAAGCATTCCCCAAGTTACTCACAGGTCCATCGACAAAGGGCCCCAACCCTTATTGGCTCATGGGGTTTAAAAACCGCCTCTGACCAAACAGTGGTTGAAAAATGAGCTACTTTGTATTAAGAATAGTTCTAAGGAGCTGGGCTTAAAACTAAAAACCTAGTTATCCCTGGTGGTGTGGAATACTGTGTGCATGCTCAGGGCTTCTCACTCACAACGCTGACTGGGAGACAACCTCCGTCTCCTAGTCCCTGGCCAACCATCAGCCCAGTCACAGAGTCCCTGAATTATGAAAGCAGTCTCCCAGCTACACACACACCAAGGGGAAGGAGTAGAACCTAACTGCCAAACAGGACATAAGCATAAACTTAGACCAGAAAGTGATTTATGTGGATCCAGGGGAAATGGACTTCGTAGATTTGTCCCAACGCAGCAATAGCAGCCACAATAAGTCTAAGAAGAGAAGATTGACCAGTACCCAGAGTCTCTATAGTTTGTAAAGTGTTGAGTTTCCAATAAAAATTATGGGACTTGGGAAGAAACAATGTGATTCATATGCAGGAAAAGACAAGACAATAGAAATTGCCTTTGTGTGTGTGTGTGGGGGGGGGGGGGGGGCGGTGAGTCCCTATGCCTGAGGTAGGGAAAGATGAATCCCTTGGCAGAAAAGAACCTCTAGGTCCTAGGAGCCTGAATTCAGCATAATTCTAATACAGGGCTTTTTTGATGTCTGCTGCCTTGGGGGAATGGCTATGTGATACCTAAATGGAAAGATCTAGGAATAAGGGAATGGCACCTGGGGATCTGGAAGGAGTGCCCTTAAACAATTTGAACCCAGAGGCCAAGCTATTGTTTTCTGATAACAGTAATCAAGAGGCTTGGACAGTAGCCCTAACCTCACATTATGGCCCTTCAGCAGCCCTCAGCCTCAGGAAGCCCACGTGTACCAGCAATATTGGAGACTGTGTGAGCTACAGTGCTGCAAAGAAGGCTGGATAGACATCAGTGCTCTCTCTTCACTATGGAAACCCAGCCAACCTTTTCCTACATTGAAATGGATGTAAGCTGGGAGTGTGCTTGGGGAACATGCAGGGGAGTGGAGTTGCTCATTAAGGAGGTAGCAGGACACGTCTGCTAGTCATATAGGCAGAAACTCGGCAATATGGATTTGGAGAAATAAAAACCAGTAATAAAATTTCCCCTTATGTGCCGGACAGTAAACATGGGCTTCCCAAACATGATCTATGTCTATTTTTTATAGTACTTTTCATTCTGTGACGGATACTTCCTACCGTGAGTTTACAACAAGTTCAGTTGGGAAGAGGCAAAATGAAGGGAAATGGTTATCTTATAATTAAATAATTTACATGCACCTCTTGTTTTCCTACAAAAAGTAATTCTACTAAATGCAGTGGGGTGTGCTGAACCAGTCCCTGGAAAGGAGGAACAGCATCCCTGAAGAAACTGGCGAAATCCAAACCAAATCTGGAGTTTAGTTAATAACCATGAGCTGATGTTGAGCTCTCAGCTCCGACACATGCATCATGGTAAGATGTTATCGACAGCAGCTGGACGAAGGGTGCATGGGAACACTCTGCTATCCTTGCAAATTCCAAAGTAAAACATTACTTCAAAAAGTAGTTGTGACTCACGTGTTATCTTCAGCATGCTGTCCTCTAAAATTTCCATCTGAGAACTGTGGAAGTTTTGGTGAAGAGCCAATTTCTGTGAAATTCTAACAATGCTATAGACTCAGATGTCGGCATGTGGTTTATACAAACGTCCAACCTTGTATTCGAATAAGATTCTGCTTATTCGAAGGAAAACTCAGGATAATTTAATATTTCCTACCATTGATTAAGTAGGGACTGCAGAGGGACACAAACCCACAAAGGAAAGGAAATCCATCACTTAACATTGTTAAATTCGACCCACACTGTCAACTGCAAATAAGCTATATGTTCCCTCTTTGCAATTTACTTGGGTTTCATATTTGCAGCTGGAAATTCCTTGTTGTATTTTTAAGCAATATTAATTTTGCAGTAAGTTTAGTCGTAATTATTCACTCAGTGGCCAGTGAAAGCACACGCTGAGAAGAAATCTCCGCGGAGCATTGTGTCGTGCCCTCTTGGGCACACCTCCTGAGTCATGATCCAGGTCTGCTGGGTGGATGAAATCTCTCACCTTCGCTTCATTCATCCAGTTTATCTCTCTGGAGGTGAACAAACGCCTCATAAAACAGCCCAATGGCGCAGTTGTCACTTGAGTATTAAAGGGACACCAGAAAGTGCTAAAATCCCACATTAGATGAAACCTTTCACTGTAACTATAAACTCACAGTGGCCTTTAGATATTTGCTGCAGTGTTAGTAATGATTCATTCTCAGCACTTGCCAAGAAGCGGAGGCTGTCCTGTGGTCACATCTGAGAGACGGAGAGATGCGTGTGGGTAAGTTGTGTGAAAGATAATGAAATATCCAGGCCACGCTTCAGTAACAGGCAGGCCGTTGCGCATGGTTCGTGGCAAATGTGCTCTTGCAAGTTAAACACTGCTTGCTGTCTGTGATTTTCAAAGCACACAGCGCTCCCCCTGAGCAGGCTTCCTAACAGGTGAGAATATGCGACAGGCCGTCTCCCCATTTTTCTATTTGCACAGCTGTTTGCAGGATGATTCTAGGCTATCTGATTGGACTAAGCCTAAAAGAAAGTGACTAAGACTTGCTATGCCTTGCGCTTACTGGAAATTACAAAATTTTTCGTTTTGAATTAATTTGACCTTTATCTGGAATTTTTACTCCAGCTATTTTTCTTTACTTTTATGATAATATAGAAAGTCAATGAAGTAAAGGATTCTTTTGTGAAAGAAATGAAACCTTTATTATTCTTATTGCCTCGATCAAATGCACTATTTATGTAGACTCCTCCTCACAGTTTTTTTGGATTTAAAAAAACTTTTTAACATCACTATAATCCTATTGTGTGTTTTGTATCCTTTCAGTTATCACTGATTATTAAACTTTTCTGTTTTCACATGGATTTTATAATTATAGTTGTAATGGATAAATAATATTGCATCAACTGAACTCCTATGCCAGAGTTCATTGAACGGTTCGATCAACATTGTAGATAACATTGTAATTGGCATCTTTGTGCAGATTTTAAAAAATTATTTACTTAAGCCCAGCTGGGTGTGGCTCAGTGGTTGACCAAAGACCTAGGATCCAGGAGATTGCAGTTTGATTCCAGGTCAGGCCACATGCCTGGGTTGTGGGCTCGATCCCCAGTTGGGGACGTGCAAGAGGCAGCCGATCAATGACACCTCTTATCATTGATGTTTCTCTTCCTCTCTCCCTCTCCCTTCTTCTCTCTGAAATCAATAAAGATATATTTTTTAAAAAATTATTTACTTAATATAAGTTTCTCAGAAGTGAGATCATTTGCCTTAAAACAGTTGCTATGTTATAGTTCTTGAGCTACATCTCTATATGTATTTTTAACATGTTTTATCATTTTGCTCTACCAGTCACGTGAGACATTGAATGAAACGTACCATACATATTAATAGAACTCGTGTTTTCATTGTAGCCCCCAGAATACCACTGGAGTGGAGAAGCTAGATATAGTCCCTTATATTTTTGCTACAGAATGTGGTGTGCTTATTTTATTTTTCTTTGAAAGATAGAATATATCTGCCTAAAATACAAGCGACCTTTTTTTTTGCCTTTCCAGATTTTAAGAACTGTACTGTGACCAGTTTGCACATTTAATAATATCAGTATTTAAGAATAGTAAGTTTTGCTACTTAACTTTACATTGGGTTATATAAACTTCTATTTTTTCCTAGGTGAAATCAAGTCTAGTTCCAGTGCTAGTGGTACTCTTAAGTTATCGGCTTATTCATACCCTTTATTTTATTAAAAAGATGACATCGGAAGGACTTTTTGGCTAAGGTACTTTTTATTTGCTTATGTAAAACTGCATAGTGACATACCAAATAACAGTGAACATGGTCACATAATCAGTTGTAAGGAGACCAATTCAATTAAAGCAGATTAGAATCATAAAACACTCAGGACAACTCTTCTTGGTATCAGTGATAGCAATTATAGAAACTGTGAGTCTTGGGGTTAGGATGACCCTTGAAAAGTAGAGTGGTTAGATTTGCTTCCATTATTAGATAATACATTGGTATTGATTAATGGGCTGATCCCAGGGAAAAAAATGAGGCCTGGGTAGATTCGCTTCTGAAATACTCACTTTCTCAGCCGTGGATTTAGTATCATCAGTTTCCTGTAGTGTCCAGATGTGGAAAAGTCAAGTTTGGATTTGGAAACTTGAAACCCACCTCATATTAATATATATTTACTTAATTATTTTATTTGTTCAGCTTAAATTTATTGAGTAATTAATATGTGCTATGTTGATGATGGGAGGGTGGGGTCGCTAGACAGGTTTGAACTTTCCCCAGATGAGGCCAGAGGCTGAGGTAAGCCCCATGGGAATTCCTGCCCACAGGCATGGCGAGGGGGCAGCAGGGAAGACCCAAGGTCCTGTCTAGTAATGAGTAGGCCTGAGAGAGATCCCACGAATTTTCTGGGAGAACCAAACAACACCTAAGATTTTTTGGATCACTGAGAATGATTTAGAGTAAGTGTCTCAGATTCCTCATCTATAAAATGGAGAGTTGATGTGAGAATTAAATGAGTAGAAAGACTCAGACTTAGAGCTTAGAATACTTACTAGTTCTTTATAAATAGAGCATAGAATAATGCTTGGCATACAGTAAGTGATCAATATGTATTATTATTATTATTATTATTGTTAGTATAGAATTTGGAAAGAAAGGACTGAATTCTACCCTAGCTCCACCTGACTATGGGCATTGCAAATACCTGGGTAGGAAAATTATAGGAAAGCTTATATACTAACACTAAACCTGCATATTAATTATAAACGCCTTTGTATATTTTCGGGTATGTATGTGCCTGCACACACTTATAGTTCATTTCAAAGATTAAATGTAGCTTTTTTCCAATGCTTTTTATAGAAAGCCCTCAGTTGTAGAATCTATTTAGTTATATTTAAATAAATGTACATGAAATGAGTCCATTCCTCTGAAATCGTAGCCACTGATTTCATGTGGCTTCCCCAGCTGGGTAGGCCCTGTCCCAAAGTCTTAGTCAACTGATACCCTAGCAGAAAGCACAAGGGGGACTTGACGGGACTTCATTCAGCTCCCCCTCCAACTGAGTAGAGAATAAAGCAGACTCACCGTGTTTATTAGTGGATTCTCTCTTCAGACTAGAGGTCTGGATGTTGCCCCGGGTTATGCATCAAATATTTCTTATACATAGTTGTATATCTCTATTAAATATATGTTGGAGCATACCACACAAAAAATCTCTTGGTCTATTTACAATTATTTCACGAAAAGAAAAATAAGGCGTGTATTTAGTTTGTAAGGTCAATTTAGGAGGTTTTAACACTCAGAGGTACGCATGTCAGAGAAAGAAAAGTGGTTATGCTCTAAAATTCCTTCTTCTATCTGTTTCAAAGGTCCTACATTGGGGTTGCCCATTTTCATGCATTTCTCAAAGCATGAAAACTCAATTACCAGAATGCCTCTGGCTTAATATTTGTTTTTGACCAGTTGTGTGTGGGAATGGGGAGTGAGATAGGTATTTAGGAGTTGGCATCAAGGCTCAGCTTCATTTCCATCTCCATAGGAATACTTCACCCAACATTGTGCAAAGAGGTTCAGGGAGACTTTCAGGGGGAACCTGCCCTAGAGTGAAGGCATAGGACTCAAACTGGATGTCATGCTGGGGACAAAGGAGACAGCCTGTCTGTTCAAGAGAAGGAATTCCTAACTGTGGGGCAGTGGGATACTTGGGCAGAAAGGAACCTTGTGGAGGGAGAAAAATTTAAATACCAAGAACGTGAGTGTGGACTTTCTTTGGCAGTAGTGGGATAGAGACTATGGCCAAAATCTTTAAGACTTCCAGAAAATAATGGGTAGTTTTGATCTGGATTTACTGCTTGGTCATTGCTGTGGCAGGTAGTTGAGAAGCTCTGAATATGAGGGAAGGGTGTTCTACATGAAAAACGTAGCTATATATTCCTGTAATTTGATACTATTTAGTACAAAATAAAAAATAAAAATAAAAATGAAAGAAAACAAAGCAAAAGCCCCCAATGCACTAGATAACAAACCTGCTGCATTCAAATCTCTCTGTATCTGTCAAAGAGATAGAGGAACGTCCAGGACAAATACCCAATGTGTTGCCCTCAAATGCATAATATATATTGGCTTGTGTTATGCTCGTAAATGATAGCGCAGCATTTGCAAGAGTAACTTGTTATAAATATGCTGCTGGTTGAGGAGGAGTGTAATGCAGACCCACTGTTTGCTGCAGACTTGTGCCTAACAACACAGCTCTCCAGATCTCTGTGTGCCAGCTTTTATGAATTGGTGACACTTGTCTAATGGGCCTGTGCAAAAAGTGAATTGCTATTTCAGGTCATGCTACATGACTAAAATGAAAGATAATGAACTGCCACTTACTTAGTAACTTGACACTTCTATCCCTTCCCCGTAACTCTAGAACTGTCTCTTGTTTTGGGGGGACTGGTTTCAGGAACAAGAAAGTATAGATGGCTCCATAAATATTTAAAGGCTCGCTCTGTTTAAAGGCTCGCTCTGTTGGCTCTCAGTCACACCGAAGAATCAGTGGGGAGCAAGAAAGGAGAGGCAGGGAGAGAGGGAAAGAACACCGAGGCAGCCCATGTTCACAGCTCTGAGGAGCCAGCCGGGGGCATTAATGATAGGGATTCGTGGCAATGCACTTTTATTTGATACATTTCCTATTTTTAAAAAATGTAATGAAAGTATTCGGGAGAATTAGGAAATGAAGAAAATAACATTTGTTCCTAATTCTATCACCTCTGTCTTACATTTTGATGTTTATCATTTGATGTTTCCCCCCTGTGTGTACCTATGTGCATTTATAGTATGGTCGTATGGCACATCTTGTTTTATAATTTGATTTCCCCCATGTTAATTAATTTTTAAAACAGACTTCATATTTGAGAGCTGTTTCAGGTTACAGCAAAATTGAGCACCACCCTTGCTGGGGTCCACCCCAGCAGCATCTCCTCCTTTAAAGGATGCACATGCAGATAATGAGGGCTCCCTTGTTCGTGTCAGTTTATCTTTACCACAAACAGTGTCTTCAGAAATACTCTGCTGCACTCCATGTCTCCATTTCCTTTTAAACAAGCACAATGTATTAATCACGGTCCTGGGCTGTACAGAATTCCACCTGGAGCTGCCATTCACCCTGCAGCAACTGGAAATCTCTGAGAGCCTTCTTATGTGCTCTCCCCCTTCCTGCGTGAGTTTCATACATAATCCGTGGTGATTCTACAGTGCTATTTTATCACTGAATGCATCCCTGATCAGGAAGCAGCAATCACCAAATAATAAGTGTAATTACATCACTTATTATTTGTTGTTCCGTCTGTGGAGACCTGCACCTGCTCCAATTCAGGAAATGCTTTCAGGTTGTCAAATATCAATTGTCAATGACTCCCAATGGAATTGTGCTGGAAACAGAGCTGATGTGTTTCCTTGAAGAGTTATCGGAATTGGATGGTCCACAGTTATGCTTAATTGTTTTATGGGGAGGAAACCTACACTATGTCACAGAAATAGAAAAATGAAAGTGAGGATTTATATGCATCCTTTGCTCCTTTATCAGTCAAAAGAACAATTATTCTTTTGGTGGGTGGCTGTTTAAAGGAATAATCTAAGTATATGGTTTTTTCCTGAATTATTTCATCTCAATATGCTGAGACTGTTGAAATTGGAATCCTTATAGAACCTGAAAAACTAAAACCAGGGTGGATGAATATTGATATAATCGCTTTCATTTGGCCTTGATAAAGAAGTCTTACATCTCATAAGTCAAAGTTATCCCCATAGAATAAGTTATGTTATTGTTTTACACTGAAGTCACTATCTTTCACGTCAAAACGTAAGACATATTTCCTATGAAAACTTGCTAAAATATCTTCTCATTTCATTCTATGCAAAGAAGGCTGTAAAATTATTTTTCAATGTGTCTCTAAATCCCATTTAATCAGTGATCTATGGGACATTACCTTTTAATTCCACAACATTTCACTATTTTATAAGTCTCATTCACCTGAGGTATATTAACATTTGTTACCAGTTAGGAGAGTGAGAGATAAAATTTATAAATCTGACTATCAGATAAACAAGTTAGTGAATGAGACGTTATAGGAATTTTAGAGAAAAGACCTGCCCATCACCAAAAAGTTCCAGGCCCTGTCTAATTCATTTTTCTCTGTCACCCATTCACTTCTTCTGCAACAAAAGCTGCTCTTTAGGCTGATGGGGACTCTCCATAGAGGAGACGCACAAGGGGTAAAGAGCTGAATGAGAGAAGGGGTGATGACAAGAAATCACAAACCCTGCATAATTAAATGGTGCTCTGCTGGCTTCAGCAGAGAGCTTTGACAATGATTTCATGGGCATTGCAGGTCCTTGATGAGACCTTATTTGACTGGGACATTACCCTTAAATTCCGGACGTCTTCTGTGCGGTCTGGAGGAACATCACGTCAGAGATCAGACTGAGTTGCAGCTGTGATCATTTTTGTTAGCAGTCAGTTTGAATGTGCTCTCTAGATGGCAAATTGGGGCTCTTGAACATGGGATTGACTCTTTTTCATAATGGCCTCAGACATTTTTCTGTTTTCTCGGCTGATACCCTGAGTTTAAGGGATCGGAAGTCAGCTTTTAGGGGAGTGTTAAGATTGAACAATTATTTCTTGGATGTTTACAATGAACCAATCATTGTTCTAAGGCTTTGAGGGTCAAAAATAAATAGAAACATTACTACCTGCAAATATTTCGTACTGTATTGGTGCTAAACAAGCACCAATAAAATAAACAATAACAAATTATGGAAATGGAATTGGAAATGGAATTTGTTCTCTACCCATGTAAACTTGAGTTGGTTACAGTATCGCTGGTTGGTTTCAATTTTTAAGGGAGGAGCATTCTGACCGAAAATGGCAAGCATCTAAGTTTTTGTCTGTTTGTCCATTTGTCTTATCTACACTTGGCAAAATATCTTTTTCTATTGTCTCATGATAAAAAATGCATCCTCCCCTTAAAACATCTCCTATACATTTAGTATGTATTGAAGTATCTTTACTGATAAATATTACATTTTAATGAATAATTATAATAAAATATTGAAAATAAGAATGATTAAAATATAAAGCCTATATATATTAATTTATTTTAGAAAATTGGGATAGAATTATACCTGGAATCATAAACTTTGCTGTTTTAAAAACATCTTTACAGGGTAATAATATGTGCAGGTTCATATTATTATTTTATAATAGCAGCATTATATTTCATTTTATGGTTATATTACAATGTGTTAATTTTATATCTTTTTGATAGACATTTAAACTATTTTGATTTTCAGTAACATTAACATCATAGTATATATGCAAGGACTTGTATGCAATGAGGAGGGTTGCTGCAAACAAATGTATTTTAGGTTTAGAAATACTGTCTAATTGCCCAACAAAATGTGTATGCTAATTTGTACTTCCCCCAATCACCTTTGAAAATACCTGTTTCCCCCATAGAATGTTGGCTTTTTGAAGGCCTAGCTTTACGTTCACTTTCACCACTGTTTCTGGCCATGTCACTTGTCCACTTAAGTCCCTGCAGTGGCGCTTCATTGCCCTATACAGTCTGCTCCCTTTTCATCTCTCCACCTCGCCCCTGTTGTTCCCTTCTTGCTGCTCTCACTACAGACACACTGGTTTTTCTTTCAGTTTCCAAACACACTTGCTCCCCTTTACCTCATGCTTCTGTTCATCTTGTGGATTTTGCTGGGAAAGTACTTTCCCTTCTTTGTCTGGCTAATTTATACTCTTAGAGTTCAAGTAAAATGTTAATTTTTCAAAGAAAAATTCTCCTGTCCTAACTAAGGTAGTTCTAATATTATTAAGTCCTGTAGGATCCACCACAATATCTCTTTTATAGCACTTTTCACTCATATCTCTATCTATCTCTATCTCTATCTCTATCTCTATCTCTATCTCTATCTCTATCTCTATCTCTATCTCTATCTCTATCTCTCTCTCTCTCTATCTCTCTCTCTATCTCTATCTCTATATATCTATATCTATATCATCTATATCTATCTATTATCTATCACCTATCTATCTATTATCTATCATCTATCCATCTATCATCTATTACCTATCTATCATTTATCTATCTCTATCTATCATCTATCTATCTATCTATCTATCTATCTATCTATCTATCTATCTATCTATATCTATCTATCTATCTATCTATCTATCTATCTATCTATCATCTATCTATCTATATCTATCATCTATCTATCATCTATCTATCTATCATCTATCTATCTATCTATCTATCTATCTATCTATCTATCTATCATCATCTATCTATATCATCTATCTATCTAATCATCTATCATCATCTATCAAGTGTGTGTTTAAATGTCTGCCTCCTCTACTAGGATGTTAGTTCCAAGAGGACAGGAAGCATAAGTGTCCTGTCCCTCAGGTGTCCCCAGTTCTCAGAAGACCATCTCATTCACACTAGGTGCTCCATAATGTCTGTTGAGTAAATGTGTGTGTCACTAGCGCCCAGCGAAATACCTAGGACACAGTAAGCACTCAATAAATTGTTATCCAGTAGAATAATTTATCGTTTTTCACATCTCTTCTCAACACTAGATATATTTTAAAAACTTCATACCAACCCAAAAAGGAAAAACCTCATCGCAATTTGATTTTCACTTTTTAATTTTTAATTTTTTTTTTTAAAATCCTCACCAGAGGATATTTTTTCCATTGTTTTTCAGAAAAAGTGGGAGAGAGAGAAACATCGATGTGAGAGAGACACATTGACTGGTTGCCTCCCGCACACGCCTGACCAGGGCCGGGGATCGAGCCTGCAACTGAGATACCTGCCCTTGACCGGAATCAAAGCCAAACCTTTTAGCCCACAGGCCAATGCTCTAACCACTGAGCAAACTGGCTAGGGCTGATTTTCGCTTCTTAAAATTACAGTGAGATCTGTTTTCATGTTTGTTGTTTCATGTTTACTATTATATTTCATTTCTTCGGTGAATTCTTTATGCTTGTACTTTGCCACTTTGTTAGGATCAGGAGAAGTGTCTATTCTTCAGTATAGATGAAAATATGAGGCCCAGTCCAGCTTGTGGCACAGGCTACTGTGTTTCTGTTGCCTCCATAGCGACTTAGGTAGGAAAAGCCCCCTCCCATTCATGTTACTAGTACAAAATTACAACCTCTGCATCTAGAGCGGCTGAATTCCCTTCCAAAAGTCAGTTCCTTTCATTTAACTATTTTGGACTCTCCCTAGGACTCAGGAACAAGTTCTGTGTCTTTGTCACACACTTTTTAATGACTGAAATGATGCTGGTTATTGATTTATTTGCTTGTTTATTATTTATGTATTTCCTCCTCACCAGCCCCAGGAAGAAGGAATTGCTTTGAAGACAGAGTCTCTAGTCCTGCCGATGTCTTCATGGGCAACAACATGGTACCTGGACCGGAGTAGGTGCTCAGTAATTATCCATTGACTAATTGAGTGGCTGCCTGTCCAAAGAATATTCCAAGTTATAGACACCGTGATGTCGAAAACAGAATCATCTGTCTCTCCCAGTAGTGACAGTTTCGATCCAAATCTGTGTTCCTTGGTATCTCTTCCATTGGGATGAGCTTTCCCTAATGGTTCCCAATTTTTCAGCCAACAGAGCCCATCCAGCCCTAGGTGAGTGCAGGCCTGTTGTGATCCTGGGAGGCATTACAGGAGAGGGAGGGCGGGTGTGCCCCCAGAGGGTGGCTAAGGACCCAGCTTCTGGATCAGACCACACAGTTAAATGGGGTCCCATCCATGCCAGCTGTACAACCCTGGAAAATCTATCCAGCCTCCTGCGCCTGCTTCCCCCCAACCACTAAACTGACTTCCCTTAACTGAACTAGCAAGAGTGTCTGCCTCAGAGAGCAAGTGTGCGGAGTAATAGAGGTAATGCATGCAAAGCACTTAGAGCAGCGCCTGACACACAGTGCCTGGTAGATGCTGTTATGATTATATTAGTCTGGGGAGAGTCCTGGGCCTCTCCCTCTGTTGAGGTTAATAAGGCGTCTGCATATGCAAAGGTGGTGGCTTAGGTAGATGGGGCTTGTTTGCAAATTACTGCCCAGGAATTTTTTTTTTAAAGCCCCTTTATGTAAAATGCCAAGACAGTTTTAATTCTGATTTTTTTTTTCTACAGATGCCTGTGATGGGAATAGATACTATTCTATTTCACAGAGAAGTTGGAGGTACAGAAAGGTTAAATGATTTGTTAAAGGACACAACAAATGAATAGCGACTGGGACTAGAATTAGTCCAGTGCCCCAGGCCACGCTCATTCTATTCGGATGCTATGTTCCTACTTAATCTTATGGGCCCCAACCTTGGCTCGCCTCCCATTTCCTGTGTCTAGCAGTATGCAGATGGTACATATAAAAGGGAGGTGACAGGTCAAATGTACCGTGGACAGAAGAAAGACTATGAAATAGAAACATCATCTTTTCTATTATTCCACTGTTATCTGAGGCCTATTTTTCTCTTTAGCCACATGAACACATAATTTATTTGTTTTGTGGAGATGGCCTATCCTAGTTTGAAATTATTTCTGTCAATTGCAAAATAAAGTTATCAACTCTATAAAATGAAAAAAGATGGCCGTGGCAACTTCAAAAATAATAAAGTATGCTATTAGAAGAGGTAAATTTTTACACTAGCAGCAATTTATAATAAAACATTAAATCCATACTTATTTCGGGAAAAATAAATTGGACTGCATTTGTACCCACTACTTTATAGCCACATACTGTATTAGAGGAGAAAGCTGTAATGCAGAATGGAAATACACAAATAGAGAAATGTTTCCTAGAGCTGTTTTAGTGATTGGGATGAAAGTAAGCTTCTTTTGTTAAGATTGCATCCTGATCTATCACGAATTGAAACTTGGAGTAGAGGCTGAGAGGAAACAGCCCTGTAGGTTTTATGAACAAAGTGACTGATGGTGACAAGTGTTGACACAGGAAGAGAACAGCTCTGTGCCAGTACCATCCCTGAGAAGGTCACTGGGCAGCTCCGAGTCACCTGGGGGCAGTTGTGCACTCAGGGACCAGAGTGAAGGAGCCCTGGGGCTGAAGACAGGAACCTCAGTAGGAGGGAGAGAGCCCGGGCAGCGGCCTCGAGGGCGGATAAGTGCAACTGCGACACTTTCCGAATCTCCCTCTCTCTATCCTGGAAGAGGGAGGAAATAATGAAAGGGAAAAATATTTTAAAAAAAGAAAAAAATCAGGCCCACCTCGTGACGTAAGATACCCCAGGCTAGTGAAGACTTGGCCCATTCCAGTTTACATAATGAGTCTTTGAGGTAAAGCATACTACTTTTTAATAAAAAGGGTGTTGCAATGTTCCGCAACTCACTGAACAGCTAGTGTGTGTCGAACAGTTCGTATCTCATACAACTCACAAAAACCCTGCTAGGAAGCCTCGCAGGCCCGAGGAAGCTGCATCACGAAAAGGTTTTATTAACTCCGCAAGGCCGCCCAGTGGAAGGGTCCAGATTCCAAAGGTCTCATGAACTTTCCACCCAGCTTGCCCATCCCTGCCACTTAGGAGCCCACGTGCCTCAGTTTACAATCTAGATGCAGTCATTAAAGCCATACAAGGCAACAGTTTCTGGAATATAGACTGTTGCTCTGTCAAATATATATATTTTTTACTGCACGTGTAAGCACTGCTTTGCTCGCACCTTCCTCTCTCCCGGGGAGGGACATTACTTGGCAGATTCCTCCCATTACATAGCAGAGTGCTGCCAGTCACGGAACCTTGTGCAGTAAGTGAAATAAGACCAAATTCACCCTGACTTAAGCAGAAGATAGATTTGTTTGCTCAGGTAACAGAATAGTCCTTGGGTGGCCCTGGAGCTTCAGGAACAGACTGGTTCAGACACTTCAGTCATGTCTCCAGAGCCCGGCACCCGCTTTCTGCACTTTCTCAGCTGTCTTCCTCTGGGTACCCAAGAGTGCGCACACAGGAAGCAGTTCCAGGCCTCACATTCTTCCTCCCAGGAGATGCTAGAATTTCTTTGGTCCCTCATTCCCGAGAGGAATATTGAGCCTCACTGTGATTGGATAGACCAAGGTCATCAGACAGCTAATGGAGTTTGCTGCTTGGCCTGGAACTGAGCAATGGGAACCACTCCGGAGGTTGGAATGGTCAAGGCATTGACAGTGCGTCGTAGGCATTGATAGTGAGTCATAGGCATTGACAGTTGGTCATAGGCATTGAGAGTGGGTCATAGGCATTGACAGCTGGTCATAGGCACTGACAGTGGGTCATAGGCACTGACAATGGGTCATAGGCATTGAGAGTGGGTCATAGGCATTGACAGCTGGTCATAGGCACTGACAGTGGGTCATAGGCACTGACAGTGGGTCATAGGCATTGACAGTTGGTCATAGGCATTGACTGTTGGTCATAGGCATTGAGAGTGGGTCATAGGCATTGAGAGTGGGTCATAGGCATTGAGAGTGGGTCATAGGCATTGAGAGTGGGTCATAGGCATTGAGAGTGAGTCATAGGCATTGAGAGTGGGTCATAGGCATTGAGAGTGGGTCATAGGCATTGAGAGTGGGTCATAGGCATTGAGAGTGGGTCATAGGCATTGACAGTTGGTCATAGGCATTGAGAGTGGGTCATAGGCATTGACAGCTGGTCATAGGCATTGAGAGTGGGTCATAGGCATTGACAGCTGGTCATAGGCACTGACAGTGGGTCATAGGCACTGACAATGGGTCATAGGCATTGAGAGTGGGTCATAGGCATTGACAGCTGGTCATAGGCACTGACAGTGGGTCATAGGCACTGACAGTGGGTCATAGGCATTGACAGTTGGTCATAGGCATTGACTGTTGGTCATAGGCATTGACAGTTGGTCATAGGCACTGACAGTTGGTCATAGGCACTGACAGTGGGTCATAGGCACTGACAGTGGGTCATAGGCATTGAGAGTGGGTCATAGGCACTGACAGTGGAAGAGTGTAGGGTTCCTTGATGGAGACTGGAGTTAGTTACAAGACAATGAACATCGGATTCTGGGCAGGAGCACATCAAATATCCTTAATGGGATCTAAGACACAGGAGGTACAGTAAAAATTTGAACTGCAAAGCCAGTGCTGGGCCTTTAGCTTGGGTTATGTGTGCGTACCCTGGAGGCTAACTCTAATGTCGTTATAAAGGGGTTGATGGGATGAGTTTATACTTATATTTGTGGTAAATATGTTCAGGTTACCTGAGCAAACAAATCTATGTCCTCAACATGTTTTCTTTAAGATACAATGTAATATGTGAGTCTGATGAATAAGCCAAGCAACCTGGGGAAATTACAATGAAAACACAGGTCTCCTTCTCCTTTATCATCACCCTCACTCCCTAAATCTCGGTCCCTCTTCCTCACGGTAACCACTGTAATAGATTTCCTATTCAATTCTAAAAACAAAAATGCATACATCTACATGTGTGTTTTTCCTCCAAAATCCCATAATAGAAAAAAAAGAAACAATTCTCAGCTCATTCAATGAGGCTAGTACAACCCCTTTTAAAATATAAAAATGGAAAAACTCAGGCCATTTTACTTTTTAATATATTGGCACAAAAAAATCTTAACATAGCAGATTAAACGCAAACATCTATTTAAAAGAATATACCATGAATAAACGAGTTTATCTCAGGTACATAAGAATAGTTTCTATCAGATAATCCATAAATGTTATTTATCACATTAATCAATTAAAATGAAAAAATTAAATAATCCCATTAGATGGACAAGACACCTTATAATTACTTATTCAACACAAAACTTTTAGTAAGTTAGAAATAAAAGGGAACTTTGCTAACCTGATAAATACTATAATAATAAATAAGAGCAAACATCAGTCTCAAGTTATAACTGTCCAAGCATTATCATTAAAATAAAGAATGAGACAAAATGTCCCATCACAACTTCTAATGGCAATCCTAGGGAGCTTCTTACAGTGAGAGCTCATACTATGTCTTCTGTTGCCTATTAGTATTGACATAAAGATGGCCATTCCATTTTAGTTATTTAGCTTTCTGACATGATTCATATTAATATTAATTTACAAAACTGAATCCATATTTCTGTTTTAATACTTCCAATATGGTAGTTCCTTAATTTTATTAAGGTCTCTAAAATAGCTCAAAATAGTAAAGACATTGGTTGGATTTAATTATATTCACTTGCTTGGCCACATTTGTCACATGGGTCCAATTTGTGTTGAGCTACTTATGTATATCTGAGTATCACTACTGTATGTTCAGATCAAAGCCATATAGAGGAAAGATTGCTAATACGAAATAAGTATATAATTTAATTGGCATCCAAATAGGTAAGTAGTAAAAGCTTCTATAGTTTTTATTTAAATTATCGATAAATTGGAATTATATTTATCCTGAACAAGGTTTTGGGGGGGAAAATTAACCATTAGAAATTACATTCTAATTCTTTATGCATGACTGGAATATTTCAGGACATTTCATCAATTATGCCTAGAGGCAAAATTAAGTACAAATACCATTTTAAATCATACAGTATAAACAATTAAAAAATCTTATTACCTTTTGCAATTTTCTGTCCTGAATATTATTTTTTTTTCGTTCAATAGCTTACTTCTGTTCTCAAATAGTAGTTGTCGTTGACGTAATTTTTGAATTTAATTCCATTTTAATTTTATTGAAATTACATTTTAACAATCTGCAATGACCTATATTTAACAAGTAGTAAAATACATAGGCATAGCAATCTTTCTCTTAGCAGCTACAGTTGTCCGATTCCAACTGCTACCAACTTTTATAAATACACATCATAAGTGGGTAGCAATGACCTCTTGGAGTCCCTCCCTGTTGTGTTGATCTCTCTGTACCCACATTATATATGTATGTTTTAATGTTGGAATTATAAGTTCTCAAAAAGCCTTAGGGAAAGCATCTTCAGAACCAAAAGGAAGTGTACTTTATTTTAATTGTCTTCCATTTGCAAACCAAATCCAGAACAGGATATTGCAGGACCTGCATATTTATACAACATAACCCCCATTTCTGCCATGCTCCATTATTTATGTACTGTATCCTGCCATCACTGGCTAATTAACTTTCTGTCTTTGGTATCCAGGTGAGTGTTTCTGCCGGTCACATTTTACTGGTAGGCACCTTGAGAGAATGAGAGTGGGAACAGCATGCCCCGACCTGGTCTGCATCCAGATTCTGCAGAACATCACAGAAGAGGAACCAGGATGCACGGCAGAGCTTCCCCAATGAGATAAGAGATGTAAGGAGATGTTTTAACCAGCGTTTTGAATCCAGTGTGTCGAATTTAATTGAATGAACCTGGGTTAGAAAAGCAAACGTTCCAAAGTCTGTGGAAGATACAAAGATATTTGTGATGCAGTTCCGTCTTTCATTTTAAAATCAAGAGAGGCAGCCCAGCCAGGCGTGGCTCAGTAGTTGAGGATTGACCTAGGATCCAGGAGATCGTGGTTCAATTCCCAGTCAGGGCACATGCCCGGGTTGAGGGCTCAATCTCCAGTCAGGGGCTTGTGGGAGGCAGCCGATCAATGACTCTCTCATCATTGACGTTTCTCTCTCTCTCCTTCCTTCTCCCTTCTTCTCTCTGAAATCAATTAAGATATATATATATATATATATATATATATATATATATATATATATACACACACACATATATATAATATATATGCATATATATAATATATGTGTATATATATAATAAAGATAAAGATATATATAATAATATATAATAAAGACTGGTCTTTTAAAAAAATCAAGAGAGGTGGGTAGATTTGTAGCTAACTATAGTACAGTCCGTATGCTACAATACAGGAACAGGAAGGATCGATGGATTTCAGTTTTGATTTCATTTTTGAGGTAAATTGTAAGTTTTGTGATTTTTTTAAAACTTTTTTATTTTTAAATAATTACAGACTCTTAAGAAGGTGCAAACACAACACAGAGAGATCTCATGCACTCGTGACCCAGTTTTCCCCACTGGTATCATCTTCTGTAACTAGTACATTAATCAAAACTAGGAAATTGACATTGATACAGTACAATTACCTAGACTACTGGCTTTATTGAGTAGTCTTTTAATACACAGAAATGGAGGCATGATGAAAAAGGAGCTCCGGGTTGAGGAAAGAGAATTTTGTTGAGGATAATTCATGAGGGAATTTGGATTATTCAAGAAACCTACTTAGATTGGTGGTCATCAGAAGGGAAGGGAGCTGGGGTACAGCCAAAATGGGTGAAGGGGGCCAACTAAATGGTGATGGTTGGTAACGCGTCTTTTGGAGTTGATCACTTTGTAGTGTATACAGATGTTCGATGGTAGCATTGCACACCTGAAACTTAGATAATACTATATATCCATTTTACCTCAATACGAAAATTTAAAAGATAAAAGGAAAAGAAAGCTACTGAAGGGTCTTTGACAAACCCATCAGTCCTTCCCTTTATAAATGAACTAATGAGGCCCAGAGAGATGAGACAGTTTGATCATTTCATTTCCTTGGGTTGGTTAGTGACTGAGTTTAGGTGCATTTATACACCATACACCTAAAATCTGGTCTCTGGAATCTTAGTCCAGTATATTTATCGCCCAACTGTGGTTTTCTTTGATGGAATAAACACAGGTGTATTCTTCTGGAATCTCTATCAAGATCCCACTTTTGGCATATTTTTTTCTCTGAGTCCATGCAACCTAGTGAAACGTCTGGCACACAGCAGGTGCTCAATAAACTTTTATTGAATAAATGAACCAGTGAATCGCTTTTTAGCCCCTAGAAACTGGAGGGGAGGCAAATCAACAGAGAATGACAAGAGGCTAAGTCACACCCACAACTAGCCCACTGGAGTGGAAATCCATCACGAAGGGTCAATTTACCATTGAGCAAAATGCTGGCTACAAGAAGGAAGTTGGGCAGAGAAACACATTTTACTTGAATCCTGATGAATTAAAGATGTATACAGGTAATTACCCCCATTTCAGCTACGCTGAGCAGTAAATCTGTAAGTGGAAGGTATGCCATCCAAAGCATGGAACCTCTTCTGCCTCTTGAACACATGCATCAGATGTCCCTTCATTGGGATCATTGCACTTTTAGCTTAATTCCAAGCTTAAGACCAGAATCATTACAGAAATGCTGCTTTTTTTATCGAACGGTCTGGTGTGTAGGATAGCTTGTTGCCAAATTAAGCTGCACACAGAACTTGTTAACTTAATTAGCAACCTAACGGCTGAACCTCAGCCTGAGGAAATGCATGTTGCATTGGATGGAAATTGCGGGGAAACTATACCCACTTCAAGAGAAGCACAATCCTGCAGATATTTATTTTCCCTTTTGGGCCAGAGGAAAACCTGATTTCCTGGGGAGGTTTGTACTTCCTATTGAAGCCCAAACAGCATTACCAAGCCAGCACCTCACAGGGCTGTGAAACAGACCGTTTTCAAAGGCTGCACGCAAGAGAACTCCCCAAGGGCTAATGGATAGGCTTGTGCCTCCATTAATAGCGTGGAAAGCAAACTATTTAATTAGAGGATGCACTGAATGAACTCCATTTATCACCACATGGTCCAAGTGATAAATGAATTCTTTAAGAGCTTATTGAAAGCAGGAATCAAGAAGGCAATTGCCAAGGATTCAGCCTGGTGTGTTTGTGAATATCCCAGATTAGCAGCAGTTTCAAGACTTCCTGCTGGCGAGGAACATGGCACTTTTATGCGATGAGGGGCTGTGTAGGTTGACTCACCAACAGATCTTAAACTGTGGTTGGGTTGTCTCTCTACCTTAAAATCTGTTGATGTCCCCCTGGCTCAGATATAACCTGGTGGAAATAGTCCTGCTTCTGATTCTTGAAAAAAAAGAGGCTCAGGTCTGAAATGCTGACATCAAATGAACATAGGCTTCTTGCTGTTACTCTGGAACCTCAAAATGCAGCATTGTCCGCCTTCAGGCCGCTGAGTACTTTGAGTTAAAATGGTTCACTCAGCCCAGCCAGGCGTGGCTCAGAGGTTGAGCAGCCGCCTAGGATCCAGGCGATCTGGGTTTGATTCCCGGTCAGGGCACATGCCTGGGTTGCGGGCTGCAGCCGATCAATGACTCTCTCATCATTGATGTTTCTATCTCTCTCTCTCCCTCTCCTTTCCTCTCTCTGAAATCAATAAAGATATATTTAAAAAAAAAAAAAAAACCTTTAAAAAAAAAAAAAATGGTTCACTCAGAGTGACTATAAGAGAGTGACAGAGACAGACAGGAGAGATATCTAGAAGCAGTAAAGACTATCCTAATTTTGATTATATACTGAGAATATCTATTTGATGGGGCTTAGAGATTTATTTAAATCTGATTGTTAATTTCTATGACTATTATGTATACAGGGTGGGGCAAAAGTAGGTTTACAGGTGAGTATGTGAAACACGGTTTATTCTTATATTATTATTTATTATTATTCTATCATTGTCCATACAAACAACTGTAAACTACTTTTGTCCCACCACCATCCATTTGCTATTTGGCATGCCTTCTAGGTCCCTGGCCTATAGAAGGAAAACAATAGTACATACGATAAAATGGATTTTCCTGACAAGCCTCTTGTTCCCATTTTCTCCCTTATTTTCTTTGTCAGAGCCTCCTTTCTCCTCTAACCCGTCATGTCACGGCATTTTGCCAGGGCCTTAGAAGCCCACATCAATGTGGGCTTCTCACTCACACACACACAAAACGATGGACTGGTTGCTATACATTTTGTTCCTCCAGACACTGTGGAGAGGCCTTGTAAAGGGAAGACAGCTCTATTGTATATGGTTCACCCAAACTAATTCCAAGACGTGTACATGAACCCTGCTGTGTCTGTGAAAGTCTGTTACATGCCTTAGAAGTTATAGTAGATGTTATTGAACTAAAGGAAACTGTTCCTAGTCATTTGGGAGCTGCTCTATGGAATCTAATTACGGGGGCAGGCATGTTGATTTGTACGCATTGCAACTGGAAAACATTAACAGGTGAGTTGGTCCCTGTGTAAGGATGACCAGTGTCTTGTGCCTTCTGTCTCCATTCATGGCAATTAGTGTCTATCTTGATATAACAGCTGATATTCTACAGACCACCTTTATCTGATGTGACTCAAGGAGAATGTGAGTTCCTTGGTAGCAGGGCCATGTCCTCTCATCTTATTAATTCAGCACCTCATGCAGACTTGGCGCTCTGGGGCCTGGCGGTCTGTAAGCCCTGTGCTGTGCATGACATCTCAAGGCCTTATTTATCTAACTGGTTACAAGTTTGTACCCTGGAACATCTCCCCACCTCCCCCAGTCTTACTTCCTCACTCAGCAGCAGTAGTTCTTTGGAGAAGCAGCGATTAACTCCCTTTTGGAATGTATGTAACACTTGCAAAAGCAGCCTTAGGGTCACCAGCCCCAGCCACACCTCGAAAGGTCTGATATCCAGAAGCCCCTGGAGCCCCAGTCCAAGGAACCCTCTCAGTGTGGGTGTGGCCGCTGCTGCTGGTGGGGGTTGCCTTCACCACTTCTTTGTGTTTTCGGTTTTGTTTTGCCTTTTCAGTTAATATAGTTAGCAATTCTTTCTACTTTCCACAGCTTAATTCTGCACATTAGATCCTTTCTATTAAAAGAGATATTATGCTTTCTGTCCCTTGACTAGATGGTGACTGACACAGACCCATTAGTCACGTTTCCCAGCCATCAGCGTATTCATTTCTGGGTCCCTTCTTGAAGCCGGCCCTAGAAAATACTCTGTCCCCTTTTTCTGACCTCACAACAAAGAGGCCTAGGCAGTTGCTGTAATGGGTTTTGGTAAATAGCTCATGAATACATGGAATGAGTCTCAGTCCTTCAATAAAAGATCATACAGCCCTTACGATCAAGGCTCTGCAGCCACCCACATCTCTACAGGGAAACTCTCAGGGTTGAGAGCATTTCCACACATTTTGTGTTCAGTCATCTTTCACACAACTTCATTAAATCATAGGCCTTGGAAGGAAAATTGAGAAATCATTTAGTTAATTTGTTTGCTTCAGGCAGGACTAAATTTCAATACGTGCATAATTTAGCTTTCCCATCAAAGCTAGACACTAGGCACCCCAAAAAAAGGGTAGATGAAAGAAATCCACAACCTCCGCATAATAGATTATAATGACTTGATAAGAAATCTCTTGTCTGGATGGATGAGTTTCACCCCTAAATTTATCTATTTTTTCTAAATAGCCTTATATTGGTACTATTTCCTTGAGTTAATACACATATTCTTTTGTTTGTATCAAATATTCAATTGTTTTCATAGATATGAAAGAAAATAGTATACAAGTAATCTTCAAATCTCTATATCACTATCTAAAATAGACTATTTAAATTTTGCTTGGCATTTTATAACATACATAGGTTTCTGTATTCTTAAATTTTACTGTTATTTGTAGCCAAGTCAATGTAAGGAGACTGCGACTTAGATGCACGAAATATAAAGCATGAATTTTCCAATAATGGATTGCATCGCGCTCTGAAGCACACATTCATGTGGTTGTCAGAAGCCATTCAATCTTTTAAATTAAAACATCTCAGTCTCTTCTCCTCTAATAGTCTTTTGTGGGTCATAACTCAGAAGGTAACTTATTTCTCGAGGAATCGCCCTCTCCTCTCCTCCCTCCCTCGATGCTGCCTGGGTACAGGGGAAAGTCTAACGAAGTCTCCTGGCACCTGGCACCTGGCACCTGGCACCTGGCACAGGAAGAGCTGGTTTTGTGTCTGGCTGTCACTCTCTCCTCTGGTCAAGATGCTGATTTTTCTTTTTCTAACCATTGGCCTGGGTTCTCATTGTCTCTGCTTAATGTGGCCTGGCTTGTTTGCTCAGTGCCCTTCCATACTGTTTTTGCTGAAGTGAACTGGCCTAAAATTTGGTGTATGATTTGGCAAATTATAGTAGTTATAGTTCTTAACCTTAGAGGGGATACAGTCCCTTTATGAGACTTCCCTTCTGTGTATCTTTCCTTTGCTGCCAGTCTTTGAGGCCATGTGATTCACCTCCAGTCTCATCCTTCATGCTGTAATGAGCTCATGAGTTGTTTACCCAGATCTAAAGCCTAATTCAGGATTTCTAGCTAACCATTAGGCCTAGAAGTTTTTGAGTTGATAGAGGGACTTTCCATATGACACAGGAATCTCATATCTAACTCTTGACCAAAAAAGAAGATTGGGCCTTGCTGGGATCATTGCCTCTTGTGAAGCTCCCGAACATGATGAGCTTTGATCTGACTCAAGCTTGGGTTCTGGGAATTCATTATCAGTGGAATTTATTTTGCTTACATATCCCTAAAATAATTTTGAAAATTTATTCAACCACTACTCACACATTTTTAGTTTAGTTTCATCATAAATCCAAATAGTTGCAAAGGATATAAGTTTAGTGTGTTGTAAATATTGACATTTTATGGAAGCGGTCAATGGGGAAAAAAGGGGACATCTGTAATATGTTCAACAATAAAGATAAAGTAAAAAAAAAAATCCGGCATTTTAAAATAGAACAGCTGCATCACTTTAAAAAATGTATTCAGTATAATTGAATTCATAATGATTTGATAGTCACTATCTACAGTAAACACATTGAACAAACTCTTCTTTAAAAATCACAAATTCTGTGACTTTTAGTTGCAGAATAACTGATAGTTGTTCAGTCTTAATGTTCAAAAATTCAGGTAGGATCTGAAGAGTTGCCAACTGGTAAATCATTAAAAGTACCCTTGATTATACATCACTTTGTGAGACTTGGCATATAACCAAATTGGCCCTTTACTTCTACTGTTTATATTTGTATTTCGCTTCCCCTTCAGGACTTGTTCTTATCTAGTTTAATGCCTGAAAGTCTTTTAATCATCACCCGTGGTAGGTTGCAAAACCAGTGCCAATGCTTCAGTCATGCTTTGCCGCGTAACCGTGTACTGTCTCCCCAGTTTCACTCAGGGATTGAATCTGTCACTTGCTCTGACCAATGTGATGCTGGGAAACATGACGTGAGCAGAAGCTTGTGAAGCTCTGGAGGCGCTGGGCTTGCCCTCTACTGGAGCAGAGCCGAGTGTCCCCCACTTCAGTCACCAGGGAGAAACACAGGCGTGCGAGCAGGACGAGCGCGAGGCAGAGCCCAAGCCACCCGCCAGCGTCCTGGGATGTGGGCCTCTGGGATTCTGAGGCTTGGTGGTGCTTTTTACGCAGCATTAGGGTAGTAAAATCCACAGCATCCATCCCTCCATACTTTTCTATAAAATAAGATCAATTTATTTTTGGTTTCTGTGACAACAAGCTCTAAATGATAAAAAAATAATCTTTCTTTGTGTTTATCAATTTCATTATTGTAAGTGCCTAGTTAATCTAAAGAATCCAATATATTACACAATTTAATGAATATCTGTTAAAAAGGTAAAATCTTATGGAAAATCCATTCCATAGAAGATATTTTCCAATTATTTTAAGAATTGATGGATGAACATAATGTAATATTGAATGAAACGAGACTAATCCTACTATTCATTAAAAATGTTTTACCTTATGTAGGTGTTCAGAGATCTTGTCCACACACGTAAGTGTGTGAGAATGAGAGTGGTTTTACTATAGCAATGTCATTCAATTGTTTTATGTCTTCCTGGTTATATGCCAAATTTTGCGAAGTGATGTATAATCAAGGGTACTTTTAATGATTTAACAGTTGGCAACTCTATAGACCCTACCTGAATTTTTGAACATAAAGACGGAACAACTATCTGATTTACAAAATAATCTTTTTAATTTGGTTATTGGAGTCATTTACTCTCTTAACAAGAACACCAGTCATTCAGATTGTCTCTTTTATTATGTCCCATAAGTTATTACAGCTAGGGCAATGTACCAAAGCACATGTTCTTGTTGTTTTTTTTAAATGGAAGAACTATTGCAGAAAGAGAAGGGGTGAGTTCTCTGTGAGGCCTCAGGCAAGCACAATTTGGAAGGAGTGCCTTTGGAAGTTGAACATGTGCAAATTAATTTTACTTAACATGAACCTTTGGAAAGTATTACCCTTGGAAAATATATGGGTACTCTCAGGGACAAGCATACACTGGTGTTCAGATCACAGCTCTTGCACAAAACCAGAGGTAAGGCTGCTTCTGGCAGCCTTCATCCACCCAGAACCTTCATTGGCCATTTCTCCTCCCATTTCCATAGCATGTGTATGCAATGCTTCAAATTTAGAACTCCTCTGAAAGACTTATAGTCTTCCCTGGCTAGACCTGGGTGAGAAGGTTTTAGTCTGATGTCCACAGATTCGCCCAAACTTACCTGGATGTTTCCATTCCACCCTAGCTGGTATTTCAACCCATAGCGGTAACCATGACTCTTCCATCTCAAACCTTCTTGTCCCTTCCCTCCGCTCCATTTAAACTACCTCACTTACAGTCCTAGAGGAATTTTCTTTTTCCTGTCAGTTAGACCTTTCTCTTAACATAAATAACCCCCCTCCCATTTCAACATTGACTCTTCACACAATCCTCCAAGCTCTGTAATTAATATGGAAATCAAGAGTTTTCTCTTAAAAGACTGGGCATATAAAGTCACCATGAATTCCTTGAAAGCCTGGTGAGTGTTAGACTAATTTCATTGCTTTGGCTATATCCATTGTCCTTTGTGGATGGGTAGCAAACTTCATGGATCTATTAAATATGGAATAATTGAAGGAGGGAGACAAAACCCCACAGAAAGTAAAAGAGCAAAACAAACCCTCTAAGAGATTACGTGAAATTCCAAACCCTCCTCTGCATTACTATAACCTTTAACTCTACTAACGTGTTTACACTGTGTTTTGACCTGTGCTATTCTCAAGTATACATTTTATATTCAACAACATGTTCCGTTTAATTATGCACTCATAACCGTGTCTCTTGTCACTGGGGCCCTGAGCAATTGTCAGCTCACCAGTACTGGCTAGAGTGTTGCAGGAGGTGGGGGAAAGATGCAGAAGACACCGCGTCACCCACAGAATAAAGCCTCAATTCCTTAGTGTGGGATACGCAGCCTCCCTTAATGTATTGCAACTAGCTCTCCTGTAAAAACTAAACCTGACCTGAACTTGCCCTCATCATTTCAAACTGTCCTAATATCTCTGACACTCCACTTCTGCTTGCTTGGACCCCTCCTTTCCTGGATCCCCAGAAAAGAGCTATGCACACAGATATTCTTAAATTTTTCAGTCTTCAAACACTTCAGTTTCATTTCTCCCTCCAACACTTTGCTAAAACTGTTCTTGGAAACTTAACTAAAGCTGTCAATGTTATCAAATCCTATGGCTCTCTCTCTCTCTCTCTCTTTCTTTGACATTTCAGTCTGTTTTTCACATATCTCCTGGCTTCCTACCTACCTTTTGGGCTGCTCCTTCACAGGTTCCTTTCCTAACATCTTCTTTAGCAAAAGCTGCAGTCTTTGGGGTTCACTCCTGGGTCAGCTTCTGTGCTCACATCATATTTGCACCTTAAATGATTCACTGTGTCTTTGCCTTCCAAAACCACGTGCTAAAGACTGCCAAGTTCCTCTTCCAGGAATGCAGGCTTCCAGGCCTGAGCCCAAGCTACAGGCAGGCAGGTCTAAGAAGGACAGATGGAGACACATCATGAAAGATGAGTCAGCCTGATTTTAGTGGTCCTTACTTAAACCATACCTAGATTTTGGAGAAACATGCTCAATTTTAGTCCAGAGCTTGAAAAATCTTAACATGAATATTCATTTAAATATAAAGTTTCCCCCATTGCATCACAAACCCTTTTTAAATACCGTAATTCCTCCTTTAGTTGTGCCCAGTGAATTTTCTTAGCCAGAGCTTGGCCACCTTACAGGTTTGTGGATACTTGTGGGCAAATCATGATGACCTTGAATGTGCCCAAGCTGCCCCTGGGGGACATTTTCCCTGGGTAAAGATTCTACTACAGTCTTCCCTCCCAGCTGGGCTCATGCTATCCCCTAGTGTAGTTGCACAGTGATACTACTGTTAAAGCAAAAATGATGAACCTGCCTCTGAGAATACTGATTTTTAACTTATGCCATAATTCATACAATTTTCCTATCTGCTGTCACCGAAGAATGCACTTGTTGGTTAGGTAGGTACAACTGATACCCAGTTGGCAAGATCTTCCAGAACAGGATGAATATTTCAGTAAAACTTAAACATTATTATTATTGAGCTTTTTGAGGCATCAAGTTTAAGCACATTTGGGCTGAAAATTAAATGTTTTAATCATCTTGCTACAACACTGGGGTTACATTTTTATATTCATGAAAATGATATGAAGTAGTGGCAGAATTTCAATCAAAATAATTATCAGTTCCTTAATGGTATTCTAATTAGCATGGCAACAACCAAGTTTCACTTTGCTTTCTTCCTTTTTTTTCTTTACAAAAGGCTTCTTTGTAGCTGAGTGAGATCACTGCAGTGTGAGAGACGGTGTGACACTCATTGTAATGTCACAAATTTTCTCTGTAGCAATTCCCCTATTTTTTATAGCAATATTTGTTAAGTCCAAATAGGCAAATTTTTCTGTGATACTTGAAATGATCAGATTCTCAGATAACATCTTGAGACATTATTTCATAAATAATGGTGCAAATACATTAGCTTCTCTCGTGTGCCTCATTTGGAAGATCTCACACAATTTTTCATAGACATGGTATTTGATCCGAGAGCATCTGCAGCAGATGGAAACATTTTTCCACTCCCTGACATATTAGCGCTCGCGATTGTATCAGCTGTTACTCATAGACTCCGTCACACTTCGTGGTATTAGTCACATCAGTGTGTCTATGCCTTGGAAGTCTTGATGAGAACTAATGGTGAATTGGCTTCATCAGTATCATACTTAAAGTTGTCTTATATAAACACCTGATCTTGTCAATTATTTATTTTGCTGTTGTTTAAAAAACTACAAAGTCACATTGCCCCAACCAGCATATCGGCAGCTATCAATAGTCACAAAGTTCACTGAGTGCCTTCTAGGTACAGGCCCTTAAGATTCATAGTCTCATTTAATTGTTATGCTCAATGTATATGTTATATATGATAAAATTGAGACTTAAAGAGGCTAAATAACTTCCCAAAAGTCACAAACGAACATAAGCAGCAAAGCAGGTTAAAATCAGCATGGAGCCCTGAGGCCATGGGCTTCCCCTTGCTGCTGTTACTTCCTTCATCTAGATTCCGAGCCTCCTGGCTGCCAAGTAGAGCTGGCCTTGGTTGGTTGCAGTGATTTCGGGGTGACAGTGAGAGACGTTCTGATACATTAACTTATTTGACTCTTTGTGTGCATGCTCGATTTTATTCTTCCAGTTTTCCTAAATGTTGGCCTTTCTTATCTTAGAGATTTTATGTCTCTTTTTAATAAAATATGTGCTTTCTTAACATAATCGCTAATTGTAAGGGCAAAACGTATCCTAAATATAAAATATGTTTTGATTCACATACAAGATTTAATTATGTTGTTCACATGAAAATCATTCTTCTGTAAATTTCCTCGCTCCCAATTAGTTCTTTCAGAATTTGCATTTCCTTCAGATTAAACATTATGAGCGTATACATCAGAATATTTTCCCAGCTGAATGAAAGATGGTAAATGGAAGATCTATATCTTGGTATGCTCCCTCATTCTCTTTTGGTGTCAAAACACCCAAAATATGATGTTCCCTGGATTCTGAGAACCTTTCACTTTATTGCTCTACCCGACTTGCCAACTTTTACAGTAACCCACGCCTCAGGTCCCTCACTGTCTCCTCCTTCTACGAACCTTGACCTGTTGTGTCCTAGAAACACTGCACTCACAACCTGGGTTCTAAACAGCGTTCCCCACTGGAAGGAAATGAAGGCCCTTGGAGATATGGTGGAATTTCATGGTTGGAGCAGAGAAAGGCCATCTTTTGTGAGAAAATAAGGCAATGTTCCAAACAATGATGGGGCATGTCAGAAACAGACAGGAGCCCACTTCAAGGGGCTCTCATTTGAAAATTTTGGGGAAAGTTGAACATCAAAATAAGTAAGACCATTCATAGATTGTAGCCAACTTAGTAAAATAAGGATTGTGAATCTATACTGACAATAGATAAATAAATAAGGGAAAAGTAAAGTGCTTCCTTATCGATAGAATGCCAACGAATAAATGTAGACAGAATCATAGAGTTAGAAAATCACCATTCGTAGTAAAAATTGATTCAGATAAGAATTGTCAATAGATGGTATGTTTAAGGGAATCTTTTGATAATATTTTCAGTCTTAAATGTCTTGTCCCACAAATGATTTATCAATTACACAAAGAAAAAATAGTAACTATAGGGTGAAAAAAAACAGGTTAATTAAAATATTAAAATTAACAGCACCAATGGGGATAAACAGATACATGTTTTAAACAATATCTCAAAGCCTTACCTGAATATAACTGTAAGGAAACCAAAGAAACCCAGAGTGAGATGTATTCTAGAACAAGTATCTGCCAGCTCTTTTGATAAAAGGCCAAAGAGAAAATATTTGATGTTCTTTGGGGAAAGGGGTCAAGTGTGGCGTTTATCCTGTCATTTCCGTGTTTTGTTCTAAAACCCTTTAGAAATATAGAAACTGTTATTCGTTCTATGGGGCTGTACATAAAAGAGTCAAGAGCTGTATTTAGCCTGTAGGATGTAGTTTGTCAACCCTGCTCTAGAAGGCTATCCTGTATTCTCAAAAAATAATGGCTCGAAAAGCAAAGAAAGGCTGAGGGACTCTTTCAGGTCATGGGAAACTAAATTCAGGACAACTAAATTCAGTCATCATTCTGGACTGGATCCTTACTGCAAAAATCACTGCAGAGGACGCTGTGGAGTCAGCTGGTGGAACTGGAATATGCATTACAGATTCTGTGGGAATCTTAGATTATCTATCTGTGTTAAATTCTGTCTTTGAGAAGTGTGCTGTAGATATGTAGGAGAATAGTATTGCTCTTAGGAACACACACTAAAGTTTGATGTGGTAAAGGGACACTATAGATGCAGCACACTCTCCTGTGGTGTGTATTTACACACGAACATATGCACAGACAATGAGAGCAGATGTGAATGTGGCAAGTGTTAAAATAGGTATAACCCCCCGTTCTGGAGTGTGGGGGGGACCTGTGACTGTGAGGCTGTCCCTCTGTGATGAGATCACGCTCCCTGGCAAAGGTGAGGAGACATTGCAGGTGCAGTGAAGATCTCAGATCAGCTGCCTTGAGATACCCAAAGGGGCATCCTCGTAAGCGGGTCTGATCTAAACAGATGAGCCCTGTAAATGAGAATCCAGATGCCGGCCACGCTTCTGCTGGCCCGGAGCAGTGAGGGGCTGTGTTGAGAGGGCGTGGGAGGGGGCCCCCTGGCAAGAAATGGCAGTGACCTCTAGGAGCTGGGAGTGTCCTAGAGCTGACAGCCAGAGAGAGAACAAGAGAACGGGACCTTAGTCCTCCAGCTGCAGGAAACAATTCTACCAAATTCCACATGAGGGTGGAATTTGATCCCAGACTGCAGGGAGGAGCATGGCCTGAGGCCCTGACGGGGAGACTAAGGGGAAGCCCAGCTGAGCTGCGCTGTTCTGTGACCCTCAGGTTTCGAGATGACACCTACCTGTGGTTCTGACCTTCCAGGTTTGTAGAATTGGTTACACAGCACAGGAAACTAATGCAGGTGAGCAGCTGCTCTCTGTCCTATCCTCCTACGGTTTCTGTCCATTTGAAACTTTCAATATTTTAAAAAAATGTTAGAATACCCTACGTATCTGTGTAGCACGTTTTTATTTCCCTGCTTGCGAGGCCATAGGCTAAAGTAATCAGCATAATGGGTATCTCAAACTTTCCGTTCCCGCAGCTCAAATAAGAATGGAGAATAAACTATAATAACCATGGCTATTAAATGTCCTTGAAATCTTACATTGTGTTTTACTATTAATGTAAATATCACACTAAGGTATAATGGATCTGTTTATTTTAATATGATAAAGTTTATGCTTTCGCTTCCAGCCGTGATGAAGAAATCAGGATTGGATTTTTCCCTCCTGCCATAAACAACTAGGAAACTGGGCAAAATAAGAAATAATTGCTTCAAACACTGGACAGCAAGAACTGAAGAATCGTAATCCCCAAGAGAAAGGAAAGAATGAGATGAGCTACGGCAATCATCCCAGCTTCTGTCTGCAAGCATTTAGTGAATCCCATTTCAGGTTTGGGGATCTTAAGCAGAGCCCTGAAGTTTGATGAGTTGAGGAGACTGAGATACAAGTTTGGGGTGTCTGAAATAGCCAGAAAAATGAACAGAAGATCAGAGAGGGGAAAGCTACACAGAGAAGTGCTTCAAGAAATGCCAGGGTTTCCTTGAGTTTATTTATTGAATGTTAAACTGCACATTTAGGAGGCTGGGGGGAAAACTTGAAACCCTAAATAGAACAATTCTGAGAGATCCTCAAAGCCTGGGAGATAGTTAAGTTCTGATAAGGCAAAGCTGAGAGACCATGTCAAACAACCAATGCGTTTAGTAGAAACCCACAATGGCCTTGCCATAAAAGTAGGCAATACAGTTATTGTATTTTGACCTTGTGTGCAGTGACCTTGCTAAACTAATATTTTAGTTCTAAAAGTGTTTTTGCAGAATCACTGGGATTTTCTACCTAGACAATGCTTTTATATACATAAAAGACAGTTTCAAATCTCTAAGCCCTTAACTATAACAGTAGGGCTAAACCTTAAACTACCCAAAGAGTAGCTTCCCTAGGATTTGTCAATAAAATTTTTATTTTTAAATATGCAAGAGAGTAGAAGGAACAAGATAAAACTATATTGAACCCTGGTTTTGGTGTTTAAAACCTGTATTTTAAGTCTGATTTTACCATATACTAAATATAGAAAAAGAAAAAGGCATTTAGCTGCTGTGTGCTCCCTCATTCCAGTCTGTAAATGAGGAAACTAATACTTAATCCACAGGACTATTGTGAGAATTGAATGAGAAAATATACATAGAAGAGCTTTGCAAATCATAAGACTAATATATATATTTAGCAGTTTTTCTTGTAAATCTCAGCAAGAAATGTGGCCCTTTAAAAATAAAATTTGAATATTTCTAAATAAAATATTCAAACTAACTAGGAGCCACTCTTTTGAAAAAACAGCATTATTGGGGTTTATTTTTTGTTGTTCAGATTTAAGTAACATAAATGTTTTAAATTCATTTTAGAAACAGTATTAGAAATATAGAATGAAAAATTTTAAATAAAATTATATATTAACCATTAAGAAATTCTGTTGATGTTTATGCTGAAGTTTATACACACAGACATCCACATGCAGACAGAGGGAGAGATGAACATAGATACACAGCAGGCCCCCTATCTGTAGGGGATACATTCCAAGATCCCTAGTAGAAACTGCGGGTAGTTCTGAATAATATATATATATACACAATGTTTTTTTCTACGCATACATACTTTTCACTTAAAGGAAGCACTTTGTGGCTTCTCTGTGGCATATCTGAACCGCCAGCATCAGTACTCTTGCGCTTTGAGGCCCTGAGTGAGTAAAGCAAGGATGGCTTGAACACAAGCGAGTCGATCCCTCCACAGGGGGTAACCAAGCCCCCTGCTTCGTGACTAATGACAGGTGTGTGTTTGGGACAATATAGTGAGGAAGTGAGCTAGGTTCGAGATTTGTGATTGGTATGACACACTCAGTGCACCAGAGATTCAAGAAGAATTTCTAGAGATATGTTTAGGACAGAGGCTGGGTGGTCGGAGAGCAGGTCTGGGATTAGGATGAGATAGGGAGGCACTGGCCTCGGGGGCTAAGATCTCAGTCAACAAGGTTAATAACATTTTTTATGTTTTTAAATATATCTTTATTGATTTCAGAGAGAGAAAGGGAGAGGGAGGGAGAGATAGAAACATCAATGATGAGTCATTGATCAGCTGCTCCAGCACGTCCCCTGCTGGGGATGGAGCCCGCAACCCCGGCATGTGCTCTAACCAGGAATTGAACAGGTGACCTTTCGGTGCACACAGGACAGTGCTCCACCAACTGAGCCACACCGGCCAGGGTGGGAGGGTGGCTTCTTAATGCTCCTGCTCTCCACCCACTCTGGGCTTAGCTTCTGTTCCTATTGTTCAGCCAGGGAAAGAGGGAAGGTGTTTGTGTCTGCAGCAGTGCCCTAAAGATGACAGTTGTGTTGTCCTTTCCCCTGAATTATAATGTTTTGGTTCTTAGGGGAAACAGGAAAGCAGGATTCGAGTGGGGCCTTGTGCCCCTCCACCTGGCTGCTGTTCTCGGCCCCGTGAGGGGTGCTTCCCCAGACTCACCCAGGGAGGTGCAGAGAGAAGAGCCTGCGGTGGGGGCAGCTTCCCCTCTCCCCGCATTCCCCGGGCCTCGCGCCCCCAGCCCACACTCTGCAGCCCGAGTTTGTGCCCGGCCGAACTGGGTTCCTCCTGCAGCGTCTGGCTGCGGCCACCCCCTGAGCAGGTGCTTGTGGTCTCTCCCTCCCCAGGCCCGCCCTTCTCTCCATAGATTTCGAGCTAGCTTTTCACCTTGCAACCTCAGCTCTGGATGGGTTCAAGAAAAGTTGACAACGTGCAATTTGTCATTTTTTGTTGTTATGAAGGTGGAAATGATGCTCTTTCTAAATCTCTACAATGGAAGTAGAAACCATAAGCCTAAGCCTATATATACTTTAAAAATAATTTCTTGTCTCCTCTTGGTCTCTCCAAGTTCAACCTGAAAACTTAAATCTCACTTTATGTTTTTTACTACTTAGGTAGTTAGTTTGTCATTTAATCATGCACTAAATTCTTATAAAATAAAAGTTGTTTTTAACTTTCACATGGTCTAGAATATGTGTGGATGGCAAAAATGTCGCATTAATCTTCACATTCCTTCTGGTGACTGCTTTGTCACAATAAATGCACAGTTTAAGGACTTGCTTTACTTTAGAACACCTTAGGTATTCAGTTTACAAAAATACAGAGGCCAGCTAGGCTACAAGTTTATCAATGGCAGGTATTAAAAAGAGCTTATCCTTTAATTAAAAATGTTTTTCAAATGCATACGTGGAGTCCAATATTATTATGACTACAGACAGTGTTCACTTAGAATTTGAATGAAAAAGAGTGTTTTCTTCTTTAAACAGAATGCAGATAATTTACCAGTTATGAAAAAAGCCAAGTTAGCTGGAAATTGGTGTGGAATGGGCTATGTATTCTCTCTGGGTCTATATAAGAAATCAATTGTCACCCTAGCCAGTGTTGCTCAGTGGTTAGAGCTTTGGCTCATAGACTGCAGGGTCTCAGGTTCGATTCCCAGTCAAGGACACATACTTGGTTGGGGGTCCATTTCCTGGCCCTGGTTAGGGCTCATGGGGGAGGCAACCAGTGGATGTGTCTCTCTTACATTGATGTTTCTCTCTCTTTCTCTCTCTCTCTCTCTCTCTCCCTTCCTCCCTCCCTTCCACTCTCTCTCTTAAAAAAAAAAAAAAAAAAAAGCAATGGGAAAATGTCCTCAGTTGAGGATTAAAAAAAAAAGAAGTCAGTTGTAGACAGAAGTGTATATGTTAAACCTGGAGCCAAAGGAAGATGTTACTTGAGGACCATAATGGTTTTGATAACTGTCCACTCATCAGAGCCTGAGCGCGGTTGAGCCTGCTCTCCCAGTCTACATCACAGGCGGATTGATCAGTCCTGGTTATGTGGCGCCCTCTTTTTCCTGAAGTGCATATCCTAGACTTTGTGTGAAGAAACTGCGTAAAAAGTGAAGGGAACTTTTTTAGTTTCCTTAGTTGTGATCACAGTATGCTTTGGTCACTATCCTGTTAGATTTTGTATTTTCGTAGACATTTGTATGACACATCTTCAGAAAACCTCTTGTGTTATTTCATACTGATGGCTGGTCCCAATTATTAGTAGATTTCACTTATTCCCAAGTTTTGTGGACACTTGTGACTTTTTTTTCAGTAGTGATTATTACACCCCCAAACACACGCAAATGTTTTAAAAATTGTTAATAATAGGGAAGACTATGCATGTTGGGGGCAGGAGGTATATGGGAAATCTCTGTAACTTCCACTCAATTTTTCTTTGACCCTAAAACTGCTCTAAAAAGTAAAGTCTGTTAACAAAAATTTTAACAGATGATTAGCTTATTTCATGACCCTACATAATAGATATATTTTATATAATATTTCTGAAGGCACAGTTCAAATAATTTTCAGGTTTTAGGGTTTCTTCTGATAATTATTGGATACATTTATATTTCCAAAGAACTATGCACCTCCAAATGTATTTTATTACTGGATTCCTTATTAGATTTTATCTCCTAGTATTTACCCATTTGGATAGCTCTTATTCTGACCTTGTCATTCTTCTGGGTAACAAAATCTGTGGTTTTCCTCCTATTCACTCAGCATTAATCTATTTCATTCCTTCATAGTGTTGACTGAATTTCATTATGCATGTCAGGCTGTCAGATTTCTGACATTGCTGAAAATGAGAATTCCCTTTTGGACTCAAAATGCTGGGTAGGGAGTCCAGTTTATTTTTTCTTTTTTAAAAAAATAAGCAGTGTGTATACTATGAGAAGAGTTCTCTTGTATTTTGTTCCTCATCAAAAGATGATGTCTTATCCTAAAATTCTTCCTTCAAGGGCATTTTTTTCTTTTACAGTTCTTCACCTTTAAAGATAGCACAGCATAAAGGTTTGGCAGATTGATGGGCATTACATGACAGTTCTGGCTGGAATGTAGTGCTGTGTCTTTATGGTTTGCCCACTACAGGATTCCCCGCCTCCCCGTTTCTAGTAACAGCATTGCCTAAAACAATTGCAAGAAAGCAACCAACATCTATTGCTTTGCATGAATTCCAAGTTCATATTCTCAGGATTTGCGTATGCGATTTAGGTTTTCCCCTTCACATGCTGAAGGTCAAGAAACTAGATGAGTGAAATATGCAACAGCCACATGGACTTGTGTGATTGCCTCCTACTCCACAATTGTTAAAGCTACATGGTTAAAAGTACATAGTCCCTGCTACGTCCTCAGGGTCTCTGAAACCTGTTAAGTGATGGCCCACCCATATACTAATTCAATAGCCTACCAATAGCACTGCCACAGAATATCATACATTCTATTTACACTAGCCCAGTTTGAATATAGGGACTCGTTTATCATTAATTTTTTGGAAGTTTTCTTAAAATCTGTCAGATTACACAGGATACTTGCATTTCTAAATGGAGAAAATTATTACAATTTATAAGGCACCTTATGTGAATAATCTTTGAAAAGTTTCCACAATGAAAATGTGACAAAATATGAGTGTTATTCATCAGCATGTGGCTGTTGGGATGAGTCATAGTTTTACCCCTGCTAGGGTAGAAAGTCTTGGCCAGTTCTAATTTATAATGATTTTTAAAACAATCATGTCTTAAATTCCTATTATATAAAAAGTCCTTTACATATGTTATGTTTAACTTTTCACAATTAGGTAGATAATATACCTGTTTTAACTGATGAGTCTTAGAGGGATTTCTGTAAGAATTGCAGCCCCCAAAGTATTGAGTGTTTAATCAATTTCTTCCACCACAAGATCTATGGATTTGTCCAAAGCAAACAATTACAACCCTCTATTGCTTAAATGAGAAGAAAGCTTTATTATTTTTAACAAAAACTATAATACATGTTTCATGAAGATATTTATCCTGGCTTGTAGTGACTTGGTAGGCTCTGAGTGTCACCTGGCTTTCTCCTCTTGTCATGGCCACCCATGGTCCAGCATTGGGCCTCTGTAATGCCCACCATAAAAGCATAGAGTCTGGTGCACTGGCAGTTAGCTAAAATTCCAAGCACTAGCCCCTAGCTCTAGTGATCCCTGGAGGTATGGTGGATATTTCCGTATGACTCACTTTTATAATCTCTGCTGAACTGGGGGAGTATAGTAGGTGTCTTGTTGACACCATTTTCATGGGTAAGCCTTAGCATGTCATGCAACTACTATTTTCCTTGCTAGAAAGCAAGAAGTAGGGAGTGGCAGTGAGGCCAGCTCTACTTCAAACATAAGGAAATGCCTAGGATTGGTTTTCTCCAATCTAACAGTGGTTAGATTCCAAGATAGCATGGAAGCTGTGTAATAACATCCAAAGAATATGCCCTTGTTATATATCCTTTACTTAGACTTTCCCTCAGTTCTAAGAACCAGGGCCATTTCCTTTAGGGCAAAGCCCATTCTTATTAGTGCAAATAGCAGGGTCAATGTGCCATCTAATGATTTAGAGATGCAAATACCAAGTTAATGGCTATGGGGGGGGGGCATGTGTGTGTGTGTTAAGCATTTAAAATAAATCTTGGGGACTATCTCAATAACACTTAGTTCTTCAATGTCACACAGTAATAAATGGCTAATCGTGGATTAAATTCCAGGTGTTTCTTACTCTGAAGTTGGCATTTTAAGTTGCCTTCATTGCAGCATATTGTCTCTATGTAGTTGGATGTTCTTCCTTTGGAAGTTAGTTGTTTTCATGGTTTTGAAGGTGAATTCTTGCTCTATGGCCTGGGTTTCAGTTTTGCTTATCTATGAATTATTATCCTAGCATACCCAGAACTAATTGGGCCCAGGGAATGGAATCAGTCAATTAGGCTCACAAAAGATTTACATAGAAATAAGAATGTCAATTAATTGATTTGCAATGATTAATATAAGTGCAAAGAGTACAAGAAAATTGTGTCAATTGATCAATTCAGTTTCACCTCTGTAGGAAATTCTATATAGAAAGTCAAACATAATAAGTTACTTAGGATCAATTGAGTCAGAGAAAGGCAACTGGAGAGTTTTAATGGCTATGATGTCTAATGTATGCATTTTGAATATAGGAACCTATTTGTTATAATGACCAGTCTTTTGAGTCTTTGTATTAATATACTCACTCTATTGAGGAAAAGGGAGGTCATCTTATTCTGATTTGTATAATTTTATAATCTAAGAGCAGGAATTATATACAGGCATACCTCAGAGATATTGTGGATTTGGTTCCAAACCATCATAATAAAGGGAACATCACAATAAAGAGAGTCACATGAATTCTTCAATTTCCCAGTACATATCAAAGATCTGTCTACATTCTACTATAGACTATTAAGTGTGCAATACCACTATGTTTGAAAAAATAAGGTACATATCTTAATTAAAAATACTTTATTTATTAAAAAATGACCACCATCTGAGCCTGTTGAAAAAATGTCACCAGTAGACTTGTCCCATGCAGGGTTGTCACAAACCTTCAACTAGAGAAAAACACAGCTTCTGCAAAGCACAGCAGACTTAAGCGCAGTCCAGTGAGGTGTGGCTGTACTGACTGGGAAGAGACTCCTTAGAAGGGGGGAGTCACTAAGCTTAAGCAGTAGGCATAGGGAGAGTTAAATTACTCAAGCCCAGAAAAACTGTCAGTCGGACCTTGAGGAAGGAGAAGAAAAGTATAGGAGGAAAGTGGAAGAACCTGACTAGAGTCAGAGTGGCAAAGAACCCAGTAGACACCGGACCAAGTCGAGAGAGTTAAGGGTTCTGAGAACAAGCGTGTTTGCTCAGGGAGGTCCAAGGCTTAGACCCTCGCCTTGTGGCAGTTACTTGATAACAAGGAAAACCTCATCTAAGTGAAGTACCCAGCAACTAGGGATCCATCTGCAATTGGTCTAGTGGGGCTCCTTTCAGGGAAAGGAAATCTGTATTTCCAAGATGCTCATGAATTGGTCAGTGTTTGCACCTACGTGTGGAATCACTATGAGTGTGATTGCTGCAGACGAATCTGAGTTGTCTGCATTGTAATGCAACTCAGATTTCAAGAATGGCGTTTGCATGATGTTGTGGTTTTAGAGAATGGCAATCACCTCCTGGTAAAGGTCCAAAGAAAGCACAGTCTTTTCTCATTTATACAGTAGCTGCATTCCTAGAATAGTCAATGTATATTAAGCCCATGCAAAAAATATCTTATGTGTATACTTAAAACAGAGTTTTGCTATAGATTTAAGAAGTTATAAATGATATTTCATCTCTAAAAATGTCCTGTGGGATATCTGAAAGTCTTACAAAATGCAGAGTGGTTCTTGAATTGTGTAGGACTATGGGAGCACTTCAGGACATTTGTTATCCCTGACTCGGGACATTAAAGTCCAGGAGTGACCTTGATCATTGTGATAGCCAAAAGAACCCTTTTAGATTTCCAAAGCACTGGAGGTCACGACAGGGTCATCAAGAGCAATTCTTCTAGTATTTGTAAAAGCATTATTTTTGGGTAGAGTTTATGTTTGAAAATGCTCAGGAAACTGGAATTTTTTTATTTGCTTCCTATGACTCACCGATCTGCTATTTCTAAAAAATGAAATATCTACATGCGGTCAGAGCTACGGTGCAGGGGTGAGGAGTTAGTCAGAAACTAATATAAAAAATGGAGTTCCTGTATGAGTCAGTGAGAAGAGCTGTTAATTTCTAAATATTTGAAACAAAAGTGAGTGAAGCTATTATGAACACAAAGACCTTTTCATGGGAGGATCCGGGTTAGAGTTAGATTTGAGATGTTAAGATTATAAAAGACTTACAATTTGGAGATGAAGTGTTTGAATAAAAGCACATAGGATTTGGAGAATAACACATAAGGTTGTCATGAGCCTGTTTTCTAGAAGCCTGAGGTCTCAGAGTAACTGGTGCTTTAAACCTCTCGGATGATGAAGAACCTGGGTTCTGAGAGGTTCTGTTTTCTCAGATGGACTTCAAGTACTGACGCTCTTCTGATTATGTTCTGGCTACCAACTCAGGACCCACAGGTTAACCAAGTTTCTTTGCAGCACACAAGGATTAGTAGCCGGAGACATGACGTGCAAGCCCGTGTGAAACTAACGTGTAGGCTCTGGCTCCACTGAGCTGTTGCCAAACCCAGGGCAGAGGCAAGGAGGCCTTGACCTGTCGCCTTGCTGCAGCTTGGAATTTTCATTTACATTAGAATTTCTCTTCTTTTATTATTTTTTATTCTTTCTGCTGTCTTTACCATTAGTTGCTCTCTTTTCTTACATAAAACTGTGTCACCAGATTTGCAGTGTTGAGCTTGATTTAGATAAATAAAAAGGCTAACAATTTTGCCATTGGGATCATTGGGCCTAACCATCCATTTCTTTCATTGGGGGGGGGCATGGCCTTTTCTCCACCCCTGACCCCCATTTCTCAGCTACTGGATTTTGTCCTGGTTTTAGGTCTTATTTATTTCCCTCCCACAACCAGGCTCTTGCCAACCATCCACCATATATAATATTGCAGTCACAAGCTGTTCTCAGAAAATCCACTCAAAATAGCTGAGGAGCAGCTGCTTCTGTGATATTTTCAAAAGGAAGAAATATGTATTTTTTCCCCCCACAGGCTAAGGGTCTGTTGGTTTTGCATAGAAAGAGGCAAATGAAGTCCTTCACACCAGCTGAAATTCTTTGTGTCTCACTCACTAACGCCAATTTCAGTGTATGGGTAAGCGGGCAGGAAAATGGAAAGACAGTTCTAGAAAAAAATATGCATCATTTGCTTGAAGACCATTCATTTGCTTGTCATATTTTTTAAACTGATATTTACAAGTAGATTAACAAGAGCTAATTTGTGGATACTAATTAGAAAAAAAATAGTCCAGTTGAATCCAATTAGCATTTTTTAGCATTTTTTGACTCATTTGTCAGCCACCTAACTTAACACTAGAGGGAGAATTTTAACAACTTGGAGGAAAGGTATCAGTAACAGGTGGCTGCTTCTTCCCCTCTTGAAATTTCAAGGCTTTGAGGAATTTGGGGAGTAGAGTTAAATATCCTTAAATTTTTTAGTCTGTTATTATAAGCCCCTCCTTTCCCTTTCTCTCTTACACCTCCCAGGAAGCAGCTGAGAAAACTGTGGCTGTCGGGGCTGGAACAGAATAATTCGATGTCAAGGATGCAATTAGTCTAAGATTAGAGCATCAGGGACTCAAAATCATGGCATCTGAGACCAGGAAGCTATGAACTAGTAATTAAGAAACTACTTCCCATATATTAGTCCTTGGAAAAATGTATCTATATATTTCCTGAGAGACAGTGTTTAGTCACTGTACAATTATGCTTCAGTTGAGCACTTGATTTTGGAAGAGTGAAAACGCCTCTGTAGAAGGGATAGTCCTGTAAGGGGTGGGTATTAGCCACGGATCCCATTGCCTCCAAAGTCAATTTATGCTGCAGATCAAGCAGAGCTACAGATAATCATACATCTTGTCACACGCTGCAGGATCACATCAAGCATTATAAATTATGAGAGAATTCACACAGACATCATGTAATACCGCAGGAGCTCCATTATGATTGAACGTTAATTAACACCCACTGGCTATATTTCAAAGTGCTCTTGCTCTGTCCCACGGCGGACTGTTAGACAAATCAGAAATGCTATCAATATTCCCGCGTTTATCTAAGCTCCGGCTGATTAAAATGTGACGTGTCCCATAATACCGTCTTAGTCTGATGTCTGACTTAGACCGCTGACCTAACGTCACTCCTCTCTCAAGTTGTCACGTAGTCAATTATTCTGAGCAAGTGCAGAGCTTAGGAGCACAGAGGAGAACAGCGTTGGGAAGAAACATTACCCCTATAATTTAAAGAGAGGAAAGAAATACCGGGGCGAAGACTGCGGGGGCTTCTCTGTGCCGATGAACACAGATTGTAAAGGCTGTTCGTTTCCAGGGACAGATCATGATTTAGCCTGCCCTTACAATTTAGGTGAAGAGGAGAGGGTTCGCTTTTAGAGAGGAAGTTTGCTTGTTTTCTTACCCTTTCCCAGTCGTCTTTCAGCTCTTTTTCCCCCGTGTTTCTCGATTTGCCAACATGTATTTGTTGACTGCATATTGTATGTATTTCCTTAGTGGGCCAAGGGGAAGGGAAATGCCTTAGGTGTAAGGACATAAAATAAGCTCCTCCCCGCCACTCATACTAGATTACACAGCAGCATAAAAAAAGTTTCCGTAACTTAACAAGTAGCTGGCTCTCGCTCTAAAGGTCTATGCCAAACAGAGCTTGGCAGGATGTGCGACTGGGAATCTCCTTACAGATAACCTAACCTAATGTTCCATCGGGGAAATGAGGCCAAGATTGTCAAGTAAGTGATCTAACACCGAACCTGAGGGTGCAAGGAAAGCAAAACTAGGCCCCTCATCCCTAGGCACTTAGCCGGGGAATGTTCCCTCTTGCACTTGCTTCTGTAGTTTGCTAGCGGGGAAAACGAAGGCAATGGAAGGCAGGCTAATTTTCTACTACATAGCTTAAGCTCTCATTTTAATTCAAGCCAGAACCAGTAAAGAGACTATGGAGAGGTTGTATCTTGTGCAATAGAAAAGACACAGGGCTAATATAACAGGAAAGCAGACTTGCCGCATGATTTGGTGGGAAACACTTAGATTTGCTCTGCAAGGTAAGGGAGCGTCACTAAGCTTACGGAGCCCGAGGGTGTCCTTTGGATATGAGCTCTTTACCTCGACCATCAGGGGAAGCCCCCTCCACCGTGAAAAAGACGTCACAGAGAACCACGTGTTTGTTTAAAATATTTAATGTTAAAAATGTACAAATGGTGAAAAGCCTTAAAGTATGATTTCACTCATCTGTGGAATCTAATGAACAAAATGAACTAACAAGCAAAACAGAGACAGACTCATAGAGAGCAGGCTGACAGCTGTCGGGGGAGGGGTGTGGGGTGGGTGGAGCGATTGAGGGGAAAAAGTAAAAGAAGAGAAAAAACTCATGGACACAGACAACTGTGTGGTGACCGCCACGGGGGAGTGGGTGTGGGGGCAGGTGGAGGAGGGGATGGGGGGATAAATGGTGATGGACAGAGGCTCGACTTGGGGCGGTGAACACACAGCACAGTGTGTATATAGATGGTGTGTTGTAGAATTGTCCCTCTGAAACCTGTATAATTTTGTTAACCAGTGTCACCCCAACACATTCAATAAAAAGGAAAAAAAATAAAAGTTCTGGAGCAAAAAGTAATGGCACATTGTCATTTTCTGAAGGTTCTATAACCAGGTTACAGCATTGATCAGGAGGGAGAGGTTGATAGAGAGAAGAGAGGTGAATAATCGGTTGCTAGTTGAGAGAAATGCAGGCTGTTTCCAGTCTGTGAAGCCCTGACTAAGAGGAAGCCCCAGGGAAAGGACAAGCATTTTGGGGTGTGTTCTTTACAGGCCCCTTGCTAAGTTTCTGCCAGGTGAACATCAACAGAGAGGAGATTCCATTCTGAATGTGTCAAGGTGACTCCCAAGCATGGTCACCAGCCCAGGCGCTAAGTGGAGCCTGTGGAGATGAAGCCTGCATCCTAATGAGATGAGCTGCCCAGCGCCTGGCGGGGTGAACAGAGCCCTGGATTTATGGCCATTTGGAGCAGGCTGAACTGATAAACCTCCACACACACCCGATGCCCTGGGAGGAACCCTAAGGATAGAGCCAGGAGCCAGTGTGCAGTGTAGTTCGGGGCAGGGGTGTGTGGAAACCAGAATTTAGGCCCGAGGAACAAACGTGGTGGCCCCAGGAGCCCGCGGGGTCTTGGTCTCTGACACACTCCAGGCAGCTCTTATGCGAGTTTAACATGACAGCTATTTCAACTTTGATGTTAGTTCCTATCATTTTGCTTCGGATGGTGTCCTTAATGTAAGGTGGACATGTAGATAGTGTAGGTTTAGAGGCCTTTATTTTGCTGTTTTGGTAGAGAGCTTATTTTCTAGGGGGAAAAAATCAGACCCCTGGCTGTGTTGTATGTTTTCATGTCTTAGCTAAACTGGCCTGGAGAAAGGCTTGGAAAGTTAGGTTTTTGTGCTACCTTCAGTGGCGCCTCCTGGTGGCAGCTACCTTGAGGTTAATTTCCAAAGTGAAATTAAAAAGTCTGGGCAACATGCCCTACAAACCTAGCTTATTTGGGAACAACAAATGCCACACTCATTTCCTCCCTTTGGCTCATGCAAACAAACAGATACAGGATTTAAATACCAGGCAGGTTTAGAGAAATTTATTTTTGTTTACTTTTTAAAGGCTGTATAAAGGGCTCAGCTGATTTCACAACAAATGAATAGTCATTCACTCGACAAACATTTAGTGAGTCTTTTTGCCATGCCAGAACTGTGACAGTTCAACTGTAATAAATTTCTGTATTCACATTATTTTTTACTTAAAAATAATTTCAAATCTCAGGAATTATGTTAGAGTGAGTTGAATAAAATAATAAAAGTACGACATATATTTTAAATTTTGCATGAGGAGCTTTCTGATAAATTCACGGATGGCAGGCATTGAAAACTGAAAGAAAGGTGACCGGAACAGTAAGGGAGCATGGACTAGACCTTGTGGAAAAATCATTGTGTTCACAAGGAGGCAATGGCTCCTGGCGGTCTCCCTGTGCTCCTATCACTTAGAATACCAGTGACTCACTGGGCACAGCTCCAGCCTAAAGCAGAACTTTGGGAAGAACTTGTCTGTCGCTTTGCCCCTTTCCTAATGAATCTCACGGAGCTCTCTTACGCTTAGAGGGTCCCGACTGGACCAACTGGGTAAGGAAGTTTGATGCGTCAGTGGTATTCTTCATAGTCTAGGCTGCAGGCTCAGCAACTTATTAAATCTGTACAATCTAAGTGATGCATTTGCTCAAGTGGCTACCAGTCTTTGGGCTGTAGAAATGGTATCTGAAGGGCTGAGGGAGTGACCTTATTGCACTGGTCACCCCCCTCGGAGACTCTTCTCTTGAGAAAGCCAATTAGACTCTTCCTAATGGACCGACTGAGACACACCAATAAGGGAGTTTATTTTTAAAAGAAATATGAGTGATTATGCAAAAAGATAAACCCTATGCTGGCAAACAAGCATCTCCAATCTTGAGGGGATCCCATCTGAGTGCATACTGTTATTACCTCCAGGTGTATTGGCCATTTCTTGGTGGTGGAGATTTGTCATTGGGTTGGACCAGGCTCCTCTCCCTAACATGTGTCTTGTGTTCAACTCTGTCACTAACCCCTTTCTTTAATGTGGCCAACACTTCACTCTAAATATGATAGTTTTCTAATTGTTTTGGAATTTTGATGGACAACCTTCCCCAAATGATTCTAAACTATTTGCCTAGAAATTGCCAAGTGCATGGCTCCCCAAGGTTTCTCACTTGGCACAGGAAGAGCTGCAACAGAGAGCTGTCTGGTCACAAGGCTTTCAATTAAGGAGAGCTGCACAGAAATTGTGGCTTGAGGACCATGCTAACAGTTCTTTTATTAATCAGTCAAACTCAAAAAGTGTTTGTTGAATGAATGAATGAATAGTCTTTGAATCCTTACAATGAGCTGAACTTTGTGGCAGGTCCCTGAAATGCAGAATAAAATAAGATAACCACTGACTTCAAGGGACAGAGTGATAGGAGCTAAAATAGATGCCAACTATAGAGAACAAAAGAGAGAAACAGTGGCAAAGTTAGGAAACTAAAAATAGCAGTCTTTTAAGTGGCATTTCATCTTTTAATTAAGGCATCACTAATTCCCCAATATTATTACTTTCAAGTTTATTTCTATCCTTTGTCCCTGCTTGCTTTTGTAAGCTCAACACAATTAGCTAAGAGTAGTTAAATCACGGCTTTAAAATGCAGTTTGATGTGACCGTGTTCTGTACTGATTTACCAAGTGAACATGTATTATTGAGCTCGTAGTTCATTTTCTAAAATTTTTAAACTTCGAATCACCCAAATTACATCAGGAAATCTATAATATACCTGCAAACCTAGAATTTTAAACAAAAGATAGCTATCGTTTTAATCTAAACACTTGCCTTTTTTCTAATTTCTTCTATGTTCCTAGGTAACCATACATTTTATTCTGGTTTTAAAATATATTTCCAGAGTTGAGACACTCTCCAATGATTATTTTAATTTCCTTTCATTTATTCTCATTTCCAATTTTAATTTTGTAATTTTGTGGGGGTTTTCTAGATTTTTAAATTAAGCTTATCTATTTACTGATTGTTTCCAAAGGAAAAAAAATCTTCTGAACATATTCATTAAAATTATTGTTCATTATTTGTTAATGGTTTTTTATATATTTATTACTTCTATCCTGCCACTCACTTTCCCTTGCTTTATTTTGCTTATACATTTTTTGGTGTGGAACAGATATTTAATTTCTTCTTTTTTTTAAACATATTTTCTTACTTAGCCTAAGGTTCTGGATTTTCTTTCACAAGTTTGGCCATTAGCAATATTATGTAATTTTTATTTTGCTTTCCTTTTTAATTCAAGAGTTTTTAAAGAAGATTCCTCCCCCCCAAATTTCAGATCATTTAGAAGTGTATTCCTCTTCTAAATTTTTGTCACTAATGTATAGTCTTGCTTCATATTAATTATACATTTGGGGCTGTTTTACTTTGCCTTATGAAATGTATGGAAAGTTTCCCTTTTGGAATAATATATTTTAATATTTAGAAAGTATTTCAGTGACATTTGTACAGGCAAATAACTTTATTAGATATGCTGTATTGTTCTAAATATTATTGTAAGTAAATTATAATATATAATAATTATTTACTTATAATTAATATAAGTAAAACTACTTACTTTTTCAAAATTTTCAAATGGTCCTGACCTGCATGTGGTATATTATTATCATATTGTATGTAAGTATTCTTTAAAAGAATAAAAAAAACTGCCTAGTCCAGAAATACCAAAGAATATTGACCAGCTCTCTGGAGGTTTTCCAAAGAAAACAAAAAGATTTTTTCTGTCTTTTTTATTTTTATTTTTCAATGACAGTTGATATACAATATTATATTAGTTTCAGGTGTACAGCATAGTGATGATTCATTTATATAACTTATGAAGTGATCACCCTGCTAAGTCTAGCACCTGACATAAAGGTTTAATGTTCAAATAATTTTGGATAATTGGAGGTTAACAAAAATTAAAAATTATCTTATCCTGAGGTTCTCAAGACCTTTAATATGTTAAATATGGATTGAGTATCTCTAATGGGAAGCTTTATTATGTGGGTTCCCCAAAGCTATTTTGTCATGGAATGCTGTTCTGTGGAGCACTGCAAGTGAAGTAAGATGCTTGTATTTCACTGGAAACCGTAGGGAGTGAAGATTCGTTTTAAGGCAGCGGCTTTTTATTGACAGAACTGAGTTTGGATCCAGTGTTCTGACAATGCGGCCATTGCTGTATTAAGTATACCAATAAAGAGCCGAATTATCTTCCATTAAATTAAATGGAAAGTCAGTGAAACAATTTAGCAATCTGAGCTGCATTCATTTTAACAATCTATTAAATTCCAGTTTGTAACCTGTGTTATAGTGGCTCAATTTTCAAATGCTCTGATTTGTCTGTGGTGTATTATATATAAGTAGATGTTATTTCCATACCATAACTGAAATTCACTTATTGAATTCATAATAATTGAGTCCCAGTCATGTGCTAAGCACTGTTTAGTGTTAAACAGGACACTGTAAGGTTCCTTTCTGAAGCTGATATTTTTAGTCGAACAGAAAACAAGTAAGAAAATATTCAATAGTAAGCAAAGTTATGAACAAAGTCAAACAAAGCATGTGACAGGATTCCTTTGGGCTACTTTAGATTGGTGTACTTGGAAAAATTTTCCCGATGGCAAGAACGCTGTTTAAAAACAATCTTTGAAGGCTGTGTTCTTGAATCAGCCTATTTCTTCTTGATGCTAATACTCAAGCAGCTATTTCTTGGTGACTTGGTACAGAAAACCTGGCCATGTTGCTGATGGGCCAGATCAAGCGTGAGAGTGTGCGGGGTGCGGAAAGTGTTCAGCACCAACCTGCAGCAATAGGAGCAGCTCCTGGTTCACCTAAAGGCAAGAAGCAGAGTCCCCTTCAGGAGATTTCTCTCTTCTCCTGTGTTCAACGGGGACAGCTGTGCTGCCTTGGTGTTTTAGAGTGACATGTGAAATCAAATTCACATGTAAACATGTTTGTGGCATGAAAAAATTAATGATTTGGTTTTTGGAATGTTTCATGGGTATTAAGTAGAATGTTTTTAAAAATAACAGTAAGAACAGAAATATTTCTCAAGTGATCATATGTGATTATGTCAACACATGATCATGTGACCCTGATTAAGTAAAAATTAGTACTTTCTTTTAATATATATGAAAATTGCAAGAAAAATGTAAAGGAACACATTTTAAAGCACATTTCAAAGTATATATCCCAAGAAAGGCATTAAGTAGATCTCATAAAATTATCAGGAAAATATACACAAAATCACATTCTATTGTAAAATTCTATGTTACATTGTTCTTTGCTTTAACCTTTCCGGTGGTAATTATTACGGATATTATTGTTTTTGAGAGCAAAAAATGCATTAATAAAGGAAGTTGCAGTACATGTAACTTTTAGAATTTCAAAAGCCATGTGCAAATACCTCTGCTACACGTATTAAACATTTAGTCACAAGCAAATAGTGATATATGCAATCTGTGATAGGACAGTGGAAGTACGGAGGATTGTCGCTCCCATAAACATGCAAGGCGCTGTCTCATCTCCAATCACACTGAATGCTGCTGAGCTTAAGTGTTCTTCAAATATTAATTTACAGTTTGTGTTTCTTCTTTTGTGAATTTCCTGTCAATATAGTTGCCAAGTGTTTTCCCACTATTTGGATTCATGTCTTCTTTCTCTTCATATTTGAATGAGTTCCATTTTGCCATGTGTGTCATTGGATGTAAATATTTATATCAAATTATAATTTCTTTATTTCTTTAGGTATTTGATACATTTGAGTAAATAAAAAAGTTCTAAAATTTAGGCTTATTTTCTGTTACAAATTAGCTTTCTGCCTTTAAATTTGTTTATAAGGTCATAAATATGTTCTCCTTCTTTCATGGTTTTGTATTTTACTTTTAAAGTTTAATGGGCAGAAATTATACTTTTTAAAAAATCATTAAGCAGGGCTCAAGAGTTTATTTTATTTATTTATATATTTTTATTTTTTATTGAATTTATTGGTGTGACATTGGTTAACAAAGTTAAACAGGTTTCGGGTGTACAATTCTACAATACATCATCTGTATATTGTATTGTGTGTTCACTGCCCCAAGTAAAGTCTCCTTCCATCACCATTGATCCCTCACTTACCCACTTCTACCTCCCCAAGCCCCCTTTGCCCCTGGCAATCACTGCACTTGTCTGTGTCCAAGAGTCTTTCTTCTTTTTTTCTTAATCCCTTCACCCTTCTCACCCAGCCCCCAACCCCCTCCCCTCTGACAGCTGTCAACCTGTTGTCTGTAACCATGAGTTTATTATTTTATTTGCATATTTATTTATATTTTAAATAATAAACCTATAGTTCCATATATATAAAAGAATCCTTATTCTTACTTCCAATTATAAAATCATTTTACAAAGTTTGTTTTCTTTAATGGATCTGGTTATGCATAAACAAATGCATCACAAGTTTAATTAGTATCACTTTATGATAATGAAATAACAAAAATATTTTAAAATTCCTGGAAGTCATACTTTAAATGGACTTCATACAAAACTTTTTTAAACCAAACTTACACATTTACTCTTCAAATGAACTGTGGCAGTTTGGGGAATTTTCCTGCAATTCACAATCTTTTTTTCTTCTATTTCTTTGAGATTATTTTCTATGTTCCTTAAAAGAAAAAGTTATTTTCTACTTTACCTAATGATATAGTGAATTCTAGTTTTAGGTTTATTGTGTCAAACTATTCTTGCATTGCTATAGGCATATCTTTTTGGTCATAGGTCCATAGAGCAATGTTCTTGGTAAACTCTGCTAGTATTTTACTTTTACTTACATTAGAATGGTCTGCAGTTTTTTATTTTGTGGTCATATAAATCTTAGATATACTGGTTATGTTTGTTTTTATGATTGATTTGAAACTTCCAATATTTTCCTATTATGTAACAGTTATATCAGGATTATATAGAGTTAGCAACAATTTCTTTTAAAATGGATATTGACACTATTTTAGAGAAATTTCTTGATTATTTATTTCTTCAAAATCTAGCATAACTATTTTTCTAGCCATGTTTCTAATTGTTATTGATTTAGCTTTGATTGTATATCATGCATTTCACTGATATATTTACATATATAATTATGGAGACAGAAATTATTTCTGCAAATTTATGTTCATCTCCTCTTTGGTAACATTAATTTTTAAGTTAGGATTTTTTCTCTCTATTTTTGTCTGATTTGTCCTGTTTTATTATTTATGTCCCAAATAATAAATTTTTGTGTATATTTACAAAAACCAAGTTTTCAATTTAAAAACCTTTAAGTCTACTTTTCTGTATTTGTGTATTTCCTTTTTTGCATTCCTTAAAGTTTTTCAGTTATATCTCAACATCTTATATTACTAGATTTAATTTGCTGGTATTTTGTGGAAATTTTATGTCTATTTTCATGAGGGATAGTCATCTGCAGTTTTTTTTGCAACAGCTTTGTTGTTATTAGGGTAAAGCTGGCCTCATAAAGTGAATTGGTAAGTACTCCCTCCTCTAGTATTTTTGGAAGAGTTTGTGTAGAATTGGATTATTTCTTTCTCAAATGTTTGGCAGGATATACTAGCAAAACAATCTGGAGCTGGATTTTTCTTTGCTGAAAGTAATGTAGCAACTTCCAGTTCGTTTTTTATTTCTATGTACTATCTATGATAGTTATTTTATTTTTAAGCTTTCTGCAACACTTTGTTTTTGACTTATCTTTTTTAAGATCCCATGCAAGCAACTGGATTTGATTAATTTCTTTTTTATCTTAATCTCATAATTTTCCTATTTTATTAAATAAGATAAGCCTGTTTAGCTATTCAGGATTATAGTCATAAGCAATATGTTTAATTTTCTTCTTTCATCTTATTTTATTTTTTCACTTTAATATGTATCCACAGTTGGCTTCTTAGATTTATGTATTATGCGATATGAACTGTGTTTTCTTTCCCTTAATGCTATTTAATTATTTGTAACAGTTTTGTCATATTTTTAATTCTTGCAGCTATCTTTGTTTATTAAGCATTACTGTGACAAATAAGATGCGATATTTAATTCCCACAGTTAAACACATACATGGGTTACACCCTTTTTAAGAGAACATTAACATGAATAACATTATCTTTTAAAGATAACATTAGTTTAACTACTTATTGCTTTCCTGTTTTATTGATACAATTTTATAATTGTTGGGTAATTATCATTAAACTATACTTTCTATGTTATTTTCTTTAAAGAACTATTTACAACAGTTGAACTATACTTGATAACCATATTAACTGCATTTCCTTATATTGTATTTAACTCTATATTTAAATGGTTTCAATGCTTTCCCTCAATCCTTCTATATTGCAACACCCCATTACTTTGAATTCTTTATGCAACAAATATCACTAACATAATACATTTTTTAATAAACTGTTAATGAGTAGTTTAGTAAATATTAATGAGGACTTTCCCATCTGATATTTTTCCTTTAGGTGCCAAGTCATATGAACAACAAATTAGTTCAGCACGTAATTTGTGGCAATAATTTTTTTCCCGTTAAAATTCTAAAGATTGTCAACCATTTCTGGATTTTTTATTGTGGGAAAAGGTCTGAAATGAAGTCAAAGTTTCTTGTTTTGTGAATAAGATGATTTTTAACTTTTGAGTTATGTACCAGTGGTAGTTTCTGTAGGTAGGTTCCCATGTAGCAAAATTTTCTCCTATTACACTTTATTATTGCCTTTTCTTTCCATTTGTTTTTGGCACAGGAACACCAACGATATGTATTTTATGCATGGATATTTACCATCTAATCTGTCATGGTTTCTACTATTTGTGTAATGTTTGTTCTTAAAAATGTATATTCTCAAAGGATATTGTCAAACATTTCATCCATAACATGGTTTTATTTATTATGCTGTTTCTGGTTGTGGACTACATGGTCTAGTTGTGTTTTTTGTTTTGTTTTGTTTTAATATATCTTTATTGATTTCAAAGAGAGGAAGAGAGAAGGAGAGAGAGAGAAACATCAATGATGAGAGAGTCATTGATGGGCTGCCTCCTGCACTCCCCTGACCAGGGATCGAGCCTGCAGCCCGGGCATGTGCCCTGACCGGGAATAGAACTGCCATAGCCTGGATCATAGGTCGATGCTCAACCACTGAGCCACTCCTGGCCAGGCTAGTAGGTTTTTTTTTAAAAAATTCTAAGGCATCATTTCATTCAACAAATATTTATTAAGTGCCTTCTATGGCACTGGGGACACCAGTGAACAAACATTTTTGTACTCTGGGAGCTTATATTCTGTGGCTGGAGAAAGATAGTAAACAAAATAAGTGTGTAATATGTCAGATAGTAGTTAGTATTTTGGAGAACAATAAAGTAGGTGAGTTGGGGAGCCCTAAGCTTGGGGATTGACCTCACCAAGAAAGTAAAATTAGAGCAAAGCCTTGAAGACACTAAAAGACAGGAAGTGCTTGGCCAGCATGGTGCAGCAGTTGAGCATCGACCTAGGATCCAGGAGATCTCGGTTGGATTCCCGGTCAGGGCACATGCCCGGGTTGCAGGCTCGATCCCCAGTGGGGCGCGTGTAGGAGGCAGCTGATCAATGACTCTCATCATTGATATTTCTATCTCTCTCTCTTTCTCCCTTCCTCTCTGAAATCAATAAAAACATACATTTTTTTTTTTTTTTTAAATGGAAGAGTGATCTAGACAGAGAGAACTGCATGGGAAAAAGCCCAAGAGGAGACTGTGTCAAACATGTTCCATGATAGCAAAGAGGCTAGTAAGTCCATAATCAGAGGGGCAAAGGAGGTGGCATAGATGAGATCAAAGGGCAATGGAGAGGCCTGCCGGGTAGGGTTGCATCAGTCACCGTTAAGAATGCTGCCATCTAGTTGCCTTGCTAGTCTTCTGACCCCACGTGTCACTTACTTTTGAAAGGTGAATGACATGTGTTATTCATTCCAAATTAGCGAGCATGAATCCTTGGGTACCTTCAAAAATCACCTAGATGCTACTGTAATTTTCTTTCAAACCTTCAGCTGGACCATGGGTAAATCATCAGACTTAGAAGAACTTGGGAGGATCTGGGACTACGGATCATGCCACATGGGGAAATTCACCTCTGCATGGTGGTGTTATCACTGCGTTTGTGAAGGTTCTGTACCAAAGGCCAACTTTCCATCTTGGTTCAACCTGAAGTTGAGTTTCCTGGTGGCTCTTATGCCTTTCCTGGTCTCCTTGTCTTGCATGTTAGGAAATATCTTGCAGAATGAGGGATAAACTAGGTCTCAGGGCAGCCCTATTATTCCCAAGTTTGGTGTGTCCATGACTGCTGTTGTGATAAAATAACATCCCCCCACCCCCAATTCTTCCTTCACTTCAGCACTTGTCATTGAAATGAAGCGGTTTGTTTCCACCTTCCTTCCTCATGCCCAGGCCAGTGCACCTCCTTCAAAGGAAGAAGAGGTAGAATGTGGCCCTTACTGTTGTCTCTAAATATGGGAGGACCTCTTAAGGCTCAGGTAGCATTTATTCTTAACTCTTACATCTTTACCTTCCAGAGTTTTTAGCACTTATTAAAGTAACTCCTTTGAAAAATATCACGTAAGCATTTAAATTGAGTTCTATTGTGTGATGCGTGTGTGGAGGGGAGGGGAGATGGGGCTGGAGATGGATGCTATTAGGGCAGTTAGGTTCTGTTCTAGAACTGTGTTTGTTTTCTATTGCTATAGGATAAATACCCATGATCTTAGTGACTTAGAACAACACGTACATGTAATGTCACAGTTCTCATGGAGTCTGTACACAGTGTAGCTGGATCCTCCACCTGCCTCTTGTCTCACACAGTGCGTGAGCAGCTAAATACCCATCTCAGATGGTGAATAAAAAAAATTAAATTTACTAAAAGGGGATGGGGATCCAAAGGGAAGGGCTACAAAGCACTGAGCCAAAGGGTATTGGGCCCATGATGGCAGCAAAATATATTTGGGACAGTGAAGGAAGGAAGAGCATAGGAGAAGCCGCAGGAGAGTGTGGCTGGGCTGTGTTGGCCCCCTGAGAAGTCAGAGAAAAGGGGCCTTGGAGACAGGTTCAGGAGGTAAGCTCAGGACCAGCTGTCACTGCCCATCGCTCCCCTGGTTGCAAATCTCATGGGGTCCCCTCGGAGGGAAGAAGGGGGATGGAGATGGTGCTGGCTTGCTGCCCTAGTGGGGAGCATCCCCTGAGTCCTCTGTCCTGAGCATATTTATCTCTTTCCTGCAGGTGGAAATCCTAGGGGAGGGTCTCAATAGAACACTCATCAGCTTTCCAGGGGTGCTCTTTCGGGGTCGTGGTCTCCACTGGTTGGTCGGTGCCAGGGCAGGAGGGGGTCATTAGTCAATGTATCTGGTCCTCAGGCAGCCAAGGCGCCACTTGCCTGGTTTTGCTGCTTTTCTGGGCCTGGAGCTGAAATACAGCTGAGGCCTCGATGTTATCTTTAGGGAGGAAACGCTCAGGGGTCTAAACGCTTGGCCAGCCGTAGGCTGGGGGGGACAGGTTACCCGGGGACAAGGTTCTTCTTGTTTTCCCAGTTTGCTCCTTGCTAGGCATCCGGGGCTTCCTGCCCTGGTGAGTCTCTGTACCGGAGTTTCTGTATCTGGGTTTTTGTACCTGGCCCATCTAATGCATTGCTGGACAGACACAGTATCTCTTACTTAATTGCTTGTTTTTGAGATGATACGAAAGAGCAGCGTACAAAGCAAACCAAAGCCTGCCCAGCTCTTTCTTGTGGGCCCACTCACTTTATCTCTGGTATTACAGCTTCCAAGTTGAGACTAGTGCCCACTCCTTACCCCCTCCTACAATGCACTGGACACATTAATACTCTTTGCCCTTTGACCAGAGATATCCGGGGGGAGGATAGGTTACCCTGGAGGCAAGGTTCTTGTTTTCCCAGTTAAGCCCCTTGCTAAGCATCCAGGGCTTCCTGCCCGGGTGAGTCCCTGTACCCTAGTTTCTGTCCCTGAGTTTCTATACCTGGCCCAACTAACAGAGAGGAACTGTCATCTAGTTCCTTAATTATTCACTAGCCAGGAATCTATTAGTTGCCAATAAAACCAACATTTTAAAAGTCCTGAGCTCACATGGACCACTAGAAGACTCTTTACAAAAGTGGTAGAAATTGCCTCTGATTGCAAGTCAGCTGATACTGGTAAGAATTTTAGGCAAATAGCTTCTGGAAAACCCCTGTGCTCTTCTGTTCTGATTTGCCAGTGGGAAGGGTACAGGAAGCGTTCATTAAGAAAATTGCCTTTTAAACATCCCTGCACTCTAGCCCCAAGTGAGCTGGCTGCAAGTCTGCCTGTTTTAACGTTGCAGAGGAACAAATTTTCCAAAAATAAAAAATAAAAAGCAAACAACTTTAACAGCAGGTGGCTGAAGCATCGCCTTCAGAAAGTTGTTAAGAACCATTTTTGTCTGTGAAATAAAACATGGTTGCAAGCAATGCTATTTGCAATTATTGATTCAGTGAAAGAAGTCACCTTATGTTTAATTCAAATTGCAGGCCTGACATGGACAGGCTTAGAACAATCATGTTTTACAAATCCATTTGTTTAAATGATTCTCTTGTTGGCTGTTCACACTGAGCCCTGTGTCGTTACATCGCAACTCACTGCAAGTGCTCTTTAGAGAAGTGAGAAAGCAGAAACACACATCGCTTTAAGCAACAGAGGTTAGGCTTAGCAGAAAAAGGCAAAACATAGTAGGTGCCGGGTAATTTCAAGATGCATCTTTCTTGTGTCTTCAACCTGCTCCAGCTGTTCGTCTTCCTTTCTGTTCCCGTCGAGTGGGGTTAATGGGCAGCCATGTGCATCGTTTTGATGGCCAGATCTTCTCGTTTTTTCTTCAGGGTTGGCGATGCACTGTGAAATGGCACAAAACTCTTTTCACTCCGTTTCCTGTTATTTCTAAGTTGGACACGACGGTGTTTATAAAAAACTCTATTTCTATACTTTAAAAGGTTCTGTACTAGATGGGAAAGTGCTTGTCAAAAGTTGTCAAGATGTAGCAGATTATAATTCTCTGCAACTCGATTTTTCTCACTGTTGAAATTAGGACATGTCCTTGAAGCTGCTAAGAAATTGCTGCAGGTTACGTTTCTGCCCATTTTGTAGAAGTGATTCTGACCGGGGTTGCCTCCGTGGAAGCTTCTCTGATGGTACTTGTGAAGTTCTACAAATAAAAGTAGGGAGAAAGGTTAAACTCCTTCAGATTTTAAATATTAAGTCGTAAAATGTGGCCCCTGTTTGGTGGGGTTTAAAACTCCAGTCGGAATGCATGGCTGGGGCCTGTGCTTGGCTGAGAAACCCTGGCGCGGGGGAGCTGCTCCCGCCGAAGCGGCCGCCGAGAGTCCCAGTGCTGGCCGCCGGGCAGGCCACCAGAAAAGACACGCACCGGGGGCAGGCCACCAGAAAAGACACGCACCGGGGGCAGGCCACCAGAAAAGACACCCACCGTGCAGATCAACTGAGCCACAGCTGGGCACACCACTGACTCGGGAGGAGCCGCAGCCCCTCAGCCTGGCGCCTGCCCGCCTGAGTCTCCTTCTGTTTCAAGTTTTCCATCTTGATAGGAAGAGACATTAATCCCCTGGAGCCCATTCTACCCCAGACAAATCATAAACACACAACTTTTCGGGGGTGGGGGGACAAAAACAGCTTCTTAGTGTCAGATAAACCCAAGTTGCTATCCCAAATCTTCCACTCCCTTCACTGCATAACCTTGGGCAACGTGCAGGCTGCAGGAATCTGAGTCTCAGTGTGTACTCACTGCGACACCACCTCCCTCGCCGATTTGTTGTGAGGGGTTAAATGAAGTTACCAAATGGCACAGCAGAGTGCCTCCCTCGTTGGCTCCTTTCATTCCCAATCTTGGGGCTCACCCCTTCCTGAGATCCCGCCTGAGCACTCCTGCCCTCTCGGGGACATACACCTCCACTGGCACAGAAATCATTCCTTTGTCCATATATTTATGAGCTCACAGTGTCTTTGGAAAATGAGCTTTCATAGAGTGGCATCGGCAACATGGCCAAATAAGATGTTCTTGCTCTTAGACCCTCCCACCCCCACTCAACAACGTGGTGTCCATTCCATGGACAGAAGCGCCTTTCCCAGAGCTGTGGGATCCAGCTGCATATGCCAGGGGCCTGGAGGAGTCTCGCCCAACCCTGAGTTTGCTAACCTTCGACACAGCCATGGACTCTACAGTAGCTGCAAACCATCTCTGGCCCGTGTTGGCCACAGTCTGGGCGCCCAGGCAGAACAAGGTCTCAGTCACCCAGAGAAGAGAGGGCCTTTGTGGAAGTCCAGGTCTCCCATGGAGAAGGTCCAGAACACCACTGCAGCAAAATAAATTAGTTTGGACACACTGGAGAGGGTAAGAGGAACTGATTCATTTTATACACATCACCTTTCCCCAAAGCAGCACAGCTCAGTGCCAAGAGAGACATTCTTGGCCCATGATTTTTGCCACAGGGAAACTGAGGCATGTGAGTGAGCATCTGGCTTCCCCAGCTGTGCAGGATGATGGCAGAGAGGCCCATCCTCTCTCACCCATCCAGAGTCCTGAGTGCTGAGCTTCATGACTGAGAGGCAGGCAGAGGCTGGGAGAGGGACAGATAGGACTCTCACAGGGCATTAAAGGGACACAGATCCTGTTAGTTATCACGGATTTCATCAAGAAGTCCACCCACAAGCCTCTGAGGATGCCTCAGATGTGATCCCCCCAAATGACACACAGCAATACCTGGAGATATGTGCACCTCACCCACACCCACACTGCTCCCTACCCTGTGGCCAGCTCCGTGCACACTCCCGATGGTGGCCCCAGCGAGCTTCGCAGAGGCCTGGGTAAGCATGCTCAGAAAGCCAGGCGAACCTGTGGCCCGGGAAGAGATCACAACCTTAAGCTTGGCTCTTCCCCAAGGGAAGCAAAAGGCAGGTTGTGGGCACAGGGCCCAGTGTGTTGCAGGATCAAGAGAAAGCATCCAGCCCGGCCGGGCGTGGCTCAGCATGAATAGACTTTCAGGATGTTATGCCAAATGAAATGTCAGAGAAAAATAAATACTGTATGATATCACTTATACAAAAAACTGAACTCATAGAAAGAGAGAATATAGAATGGTGGTTGACAGGGGCTGGGAGGTGGGGAAATTGGGAGATGTTGGTAAAGGGCACAGACTTGTGAATACAATGAATAAGTTCTAATTTATAGCCTGGTGACTACAGTTAACAGTACTGTATTATATACTTGAAAGTGGCTAAGGGAAAGGATCTTAAATGTTCTCATCGCAAGAAAGACATGGTAAATATGCGAGAGGACTGAGGTGTTAATGAACCCTGCTGTGGTGATCGTTTCACAATATAGAAGCATATCAGATCACGTTGCACACCCTAAACTTACACAACATGCCAATTACATTGCAATAAAACTAGGAAAAATAAATACTACATACAAATGAAAAGAAATAGTTTGAAGAACAATAATTTGCCACAAATATTTATTAAATTATGTCTAACTCCTAACATCAAAAATTCTTAGAGCTGGTCTTGCTTTTCCCTGACTACCTTGAACAAATGCAGGATTTATGAAGTCATAGGATCTCTCCAAAGATATGGCTACTTCATATTTTTGTAACTACCTTCACAGCATTCCATTATATGAAAATTGGCCAATAATAAAAATGTGCTACAAAATAATTCCACTCTTCTTTCATCAAAAAAGAGAAAGTAAGTGTATCTGGGAATGTTTTAGAGAATCATTATTCCTGTGGTAATATTTTGCCTGTTAACTGTATGAAAAAAAAAAAATTCTCATTTCTCTCATTTTATAAAAGGATGAGAAAATAAATGAATTGCCTTTGGAAAAAATTCTACGTTTTAATTTACATGAAAAGATGTCCAGCCCTGGTTGGTGTGGCTCAGTGGTTAGAGCTTCAGACTGAGCACCTAAGGGTCACAGGTTAATTCCCAGTCAGGGGCAGGCACCTGGCCGGGGTGAGTGTGGGAGGCAAGCCGTCCATGTATCTCTCTCACAATGATGTTTCTGTCTCTCTCTCCACCTCTCTCCCTCCTTCCCTCCCTTCTACTCTCTCTGAAAGGCAATGGGAAAAATATCCTAAGGTGAGGCTTAACCAAAAAAACACAAAATAACAAAACAACACAAAGAAAAAGATGTCTAATTTTTATCCCCATCATCAATTAAATTTATAATTTTTTCTGTGTTTGTCTCATCTAAAAAATTATTCTCACAGAAGTTTTTATTAGCTTTTTTTTGCATGAAATTATTTTTTAAAACTCAAATAGTAGACTTTGGGGGGAATAAAGAAATAAAAGTACGAAAAGAAAGGTGTACCTGTTATCCATCCTGAGTCACACTGCATGTTGCCTTGGAGCAAGAAAATGCCAAACAAAGGAATTACTAAAAATATTAAAGACAGTTTTCTATTATGTAGGTACCACAACTCTTCCATTCGTCTCATAAATAAATACATTGCCAATAATTTTTTACTCTTAAGCATAGTTACTTTTTTCCAAATTTTCAATATGTCTTTTTTTTTTTTTAATATATCTTTATTGATTTCAGAGAGAGGAAGGGAGAGGGGGAGAGAGAGAGAAACATCAATGATGAGAGAGAGTCACTGATCGGCTGCCTCCTGCATGCCCCCTGCTGGGCATCGAACCCACAACCCGGGCATGAGCCCTGACTGGGAATCGAACCTCAATCTCCTGGATCCTAGGCCGCTGCTCAACCTCTGAGCCACGCCCGGCCAAGTACAATATGTGTCTTTTTGATCAATTAGTTACTAATAACAATTCTATCATAAACTCACATTAGAAAAATATTTAAATTTAGAGTCTGATGTTAGGAAACTTTGTTAAATTAAGTTTTCAACTTATATACTTTAAAAAATGAATGATCTTTGAAAAAGTAAACAGTAGGAATAAGAAATATTCTATTTCTAGCAACAAATTTAACCTAAAATTTAATTATTTTCATTTTTGTTCTTTCATTGAGTAAATTGTTTTTCAGTATCTCCAATTGCACGTTGGATAATTGTTATAGAAAATACAAAAATGAATCACTTGTGCTTGCAGTCTAATTGATGAGCTACCATATGTAAGTAAGTATTAAAGACATGAGAAAATATTAGGAGCCACAAGAGTGGTTGATGAATTCTATTAACTAGGCAAAACCATTACATATTGATATACCATGGTTCCTAGGTGATGGGAATTCTGAACATTGGACTCATATTGAAAAAAATCTTTTCATGAAGAGAGCACAGTGACTAGTGCAGTCAATTGTTTCCATGCCTCACCAGATCTTTAAGAGGCAGGACATTAAAGTGTTTCTTGTTTGAGCTTCTTAACGCTGAGATGCATCTTACACATAATAAAAATCCAAAACATCAATTAAGGAACAAATGGGAATAAGAGGAACTAAGAAGAACAAGAACGAAGATAGTATATCCTCAGTTGGCAAATGAGAAAAGATTTCCTGTGTTTTCCCTCATTAAAAATTTACTAAGTCATAACCCTGTCCTTGGACTAGAGCAGATTCAGTCCTGGCCATCTGACCTTCAAGAACTTGCAACATATGAATTAGCAGGCCTATCCGCTATGATGGAGGAATTGCTTTAGAACTTTTTTCAAACTGCTTTATAACTCAATGAAAGAACAAAAATAAAAATGATTAAATTTTAGGTTAAATTTGTTGCTATAAAAATCATGTTTGATAGCCAATGTTAATACCTTCACTCTGATAATATAAGTTTGGATCACATTTGAAAACCTAGTATTTTTTAAGTGACTCGGAATTTTAAGCCTGCGGTTGCTATCCTGAAGAAAAATACAGCGGTGATTGGGCATTCATTGTCACTCAGCCAGAAGGTTGTCATTAAAATAAATTGACAACGGGAACGTTGGCTGAGCTCTCAAATAGACACTTCGTGTGTTTGGAAAGCCTCTCTGCGACCTGTCAGCATCTATCTTGACAGACGCTAGAATGAGAGTGAAAAGGGTCTTGGCTCATAGGAAGAAAGGTGCCCCTTTGAAGTCATATTATAAAGTAACCTCAATCTGATTAATAAATCAGGTCCAACTCTTTGATTCCTTAAATTACCTACTCAAATGCAACCAGCTACTAAACGCATGCTGCAATATACAACTCCTACCAACTTTCGTTAATACTTTATAAGAGAACACTAAACACTCAGGTTTTTAGAAGGATATGTGCATAGGAATAAATAAGTAATACATATAAAATATTCAGAACAGGGCCTGCACATGTAAGTACTCAATAAATGTGGCCATTATCTTTAGTTAAGTACACTTAACAATAGTCACTTAGTGAAATAAATGTTTCCTATTTTAGTTCTCTTATTTGGTTAGTTCATATTTCATCAAATTCTAAGTGCCAATGTGACATTTTCATAAATTGAAGACAAAATAATATAGCTTTATAATGATAATAATTCCTTATTTTATGTACTATTTACTATAATTTTATAATATACCTTATGTTTTACTAGTTCTTAAATTTATTTCACACCTAAATAACCTTGTTAGTTGGCCAAGGAAAATCCTATTATTGCCTCTTTTTATAGAGCATGGATTGGCGTTTGGGAGAAGTTCAGCGAGTTTCCAAGCCTGTCGTTATTTTAGTCCTTTGGGACCCAGCTAAAAAAAGAGCACACATTTGCCAATGGCAAGTCTAGTCATCTCTCTACCACCTGTGTGTCCTTGGAGTGATGCAGCAAAACTGAGTGTGTAGTTTGTTTTTAGTTTATAATGGAAAAACCAAATGACATACCTAAGAAAAGGCTTTTGGGATAAATAGACCTGGGATTGGGTGCTCTCTCTGCTGTTCCGTTAATTACTGTCAATTACTAAGTATCTCTTACATATCAGGCAATTCATGGAAATGGAAATTTTAGTTGATTTTTAGAATAATTCCACAGTGTAAATGCTGCTGCTTTCATTTTAAAGATGGGGGAAGGGGTTGTGGGGCTGAACCAGGACTCCAAAAAAAGTCACTTTGTAAGAGTCACGCAGCCAGTGAGGTCTGGGGTGCAATCTGGTCCTTTCTGCATTTTACCCTCTGATTCCTATCACACTGTGTGCTGCTGTGCTGATTCAAGACTCATTGAATCTTAGTGTGTTCTCTGTAAAATGATGATGATACATACTACCCTACTGGCATGGTTTTTGTGAGATTTAAATAAAAATATATCTATAGAACTTAGTACAAAGCCTGTCAATAGGAGGAATTCTAAAAAATTGGCTGCTCTTATTGCAGCCAGCTCTATCAGTACCTTTCATGCATAATCATATTATTTAAACAATTTTATATTTACAGATGCAAAATTTGACATATTTTAATTACTATTGACACTACAAGTTAAATAATCATTGCAAACTATTAGAAAACATGTTGAATGGACTCAAGGCTATATTAAGCCTTGAACCCCAGTTTCTGAGGACGGCTCAGAAAGACATCCAGTGTGAACGCTTCTCCCCAAACTGCTGCATTGTACTTATATATTAGTGTGCTCAGTCTTCACTTAAATCATATGTTGTGAAGAATATTCAGCTCAAAACTATGAATTACATTCTCTCTTCTGACACTCCATGGAAATTTAGGACTGATAAACCTTCACAGATCAGCTCATCTGGTAACTCTATTTTACAGGTGAAAAATCTAGAAAGAGAGGGGCTAAATTAGAGCCACACAGCTAATTAATCTATGAGTTACAACTAAAAACTAGGGTTTCTGGGTTTTTAGGCCTGTGTTATTTCCAACATATTAAACTGCCTCACTTTTTTGATGGCAAGACAGCTAGTTAGTTGCCTTCTTACTCCACTCTTCTGTTTGAATGATTTGGCAAATATTTCTATAATGATACAGACACACAATAAAGGTGTTTATATATAAATACATGTAATTGGAGATAATACTACTTAGTTCTGGTTACACTAAAAAAAACCCTATCATCACAGAGCAACTTAACTATTTCCAAGAAAATATTGCATTTAAAATAATGCTTCTGGGACCCTGGTGAAAATGGCAGAGTAGGTAACTCCAAGGCTTCATTCCTCTACAACAACACTGAAAAACGGAGCAAAATCCATCAGAACCAACTTTGTCAGAATGCAGGAAAACAAAGGTTACAGCAACCAAGCAAATGCCAAATCCAAAAGCAAGGCAATTTGAAACCAGTAGGAAAGCTTTGTAGCATTTTTACTTGCTCTGTCCCACCCCCTCCCCAGCTTAGAACCCTCTGACTGTGACAGCCTGCACTCCCAGTATGGGGCCAAGATTCCTGGTTCCAAAGGGATGCAGTCTATTGCCTGGGGCAGAAGACTACAGTTGAAGCAAACAAAAGCCTGAAAGAAAAAGCTGGGGAGAGTGTACCTTTGAGAAATTAAGGCACAGAAAAGCTCTTGCTTATACCAAAAAGATAGACAGCCACATACATGCTCGAAGCAAGGTGTAAGCACAGGAAGGACATGAAAAGACCATATTCTTTCAACCTCTGGCTGAGCTCTAAGCTCGTCCTTTCTAATTAATAATTTTAGCCCATTTATATTTATTATGAATATTGATGTACTTAGCTCCATTTTTCTCCTATCATTTTGTGTTTTCCATCGATTTTATTTTTCCTATAACTTTTTTCTCTCCTCTTATGTTTTATTTTCTCTGTTTACTTTGGAAGTTATGCATTCTTACTCTCTTTTGGTTTATCCTTTAAAATTATAATGCTTTATATGTCTAATACTGTTAAATATTGCTCTCTCCCCTCTCAACAATATTATGACAGTAGAATGTTTTAAATCTGGTTACTCCCATTTTACGGATGGTTATTGTCCAGGGTCTTTATTTTATCTTTATTTTTACCCTCATTCAACGTAAGTTCCTCTGATATATTTTAAGTATTTACTCACAGTTTAAACAATTTTTTGCTCTTTTTTTTCTTGTCTTTCAGACCTTCTTTCGGGGAGCTATTTCTTTTTTCTAAAGTTCGCCTTTTCAAATTTCCTTCAGCGGGCAGTTTTCTGAAGTTCACTGTTTAAATTTTCTTCCATTAAAGTCCATGGTTAAATTTCTGTCTTTTTAGCTGTTACACAATAACCACATGTCCTTTCCATATATAAATATAGGTGAAGTTTTGTTCTATATTTTATTCTTTAGTTCATTATGCGGAAAAGGGCTGAGATAGGAGAGAAATGTCAAACACTGTTATTTCAACATTTGTTCCCAAAGTACTTCCCTCCACATTGACTTTTAATTTCCAAGTGCCTTGACACAGTATAGTAATTAATGAGACATAAGCTTTGCCCTCAGACAAACCTGTTTTGAATATTGGCTCCGCCACTTACTATTTGTATTAATGGGAAAATTATTCTACTCCTCAACTTCAGCTACCTCATCTTTAAAGTACAGATAGTAATACCAAACTCATAGAGTAGCTCTGAGAGGTAAATGAGTTAATGTAGTCATTTTTATTGCACGGCATTCGTAGGAAATAATAGCTACCATTTATTGAGTGCTATGATGATGATGAGGTGATATAAAAAGGTGGAGAAGGTGAGGATTTAAAAGTACAAATTGGTTGTTACAGAACAGCCATGGGGATGTAAAGTACAGCGTAGGGAACATAGTAATATTCTAATAACTATGTGAGGTGTCAGATGGGTGTGAGATTTATCGGCATGATCACTTAGTAAGTTATGTAACGTCTAATCACTGGGGTATACTCCTGAAACTAATATAATAATGTATGCCAACTGTAATTGCAAAATAAAAAATGATTTTAAAAGTAAGTCTTTCTATATCATCAGATATTCAATTCACTGACACATTAGTGACTCTACCATAGCTGTAGCATAAATTCCCTGAGGTTAATGCATCTGGATCTCATTGTTTTATTCATTTTATTTTTATTGAGTCTATTGGGGTGACATCGGGTAACAAAACCATACGGGTTTCAACTCAACAAAACACCATGGACATAGTGCATCGCGTGACCATGGCCCAAAGTCAAGTCTCTTTCTGGCCCCATAGATCCTCTGTGGGCCTCTCCCCCTCCCTGCCCTCCCTCCCCTCTGGCTACCACCATGCTCCTGGCTCCTGCTCCTGGTAGAAAGGCAAGTTCGCCTTGAACTCAGCCTCTCATCGGAAAATCCATCCGTAAGGACATTTGAGTGCATGGAATCTACAAAAGGACTTTACTCGAAGTTATGTTTTTTTCCTGATAGATGTTTGAATTCTGTTTAAAAACAGCAAGAAATGGCACTGATATTTTATTGGTATGGAACTTACTTTTTTGCTACATTCTCTTTTTATGCTTTTATAAAATTAAATTTTAACTTAACAGTAAAGAGAAAAAAATCTTAAGTGTATAGCTCAATGTTTTTACATCTGTTTACATTACATAACCACTACGTAGATCAAAACATCGAATATTCTCAGAATATCAGAAAAATTTTCATGCCTCCTTCCAGCCATTATGCTCTAAAGGTTACAATTCTCTGATCTTCCAGCAATAGATTAATTTTTTCTATTTTTTTAATTTAACATAAATGAAGTCACACAGTGTGCATAATTTGTCTCTGAGATTTCTTTATGTTGTGTTTACTATGTTTACACGGCCGTGTAGTGTTCCATTGTATGAATATATAATTATTATTTTCTACTTGATGGACATTTGGGTTGTTTTCAGTCTTGGACAATTACATTTACTGTATTTATTATTCAATTCCAATACGGCCAGACTCCCAGACGAGCAATGCTCTCTACTTACATCATGCTTATTTTATACTCACCAGCCACGCCGATTCCCTCTTACCTTTAAATGTGCTGCTTTATTTCCTAAGAATGTTCTTCCTTCTTTTCTCTGATTACCTAAATCTTAAATTACATAAATTTCAACTCAGGTTTCATGCCAACTATGAAGGAATGATGAACACGTACATGGGAAGGGCCCAAGACTATTGACCATGAAGTTGTTTCTAGCGGCATCCATGTCCTTACATAGTAAATATCATCCTTATAATCATCTTTGGCAAGACCAACAAAATATTTATTATTAAGACTATTGTATGTACAGCACAGAATATCATGTTAGATAACAGAGAAATAAAAGAGGACTTCCTTCCAGAACATTACAATACTCATGGAGAGACAGAAGATCGGCTGTATTGTTATTGATCTTCTATGTGCTGAAGATATGTGCCAGCAGGTGGTTCCAGAAGCTGAGAATAAGGCATCACAGGGACATTTGAGAGGAGTCATGATAAAGGGTTGCAAAAGCTGGGGCCTTATGAAAAATAAAGAAAAATAATTTAAAGAAGTAGAAATAGTACAACTGAGGTTATTGCTATAGGGCATGTCCAGGAAAAAATGACTCAACTGAAGAAACTGCACAAGGAAGTTCACAGACAAGGTTGTAGGGAAAACTAGGAAATGTGTTTTGAAGAGACTTGTAGACCAGGTAATTAGTATAATTAGCTTTATCATCTAGGAAGTGGAGAAACATGAATGGCTTTGGATCAAGAGAGCAACGGGAAAAATATATTCTTTTGCAGCAAGAGAAGTGATTAATGTGTAGATGGGTTGGAGGGGGTAAAGCAGGTATAAATATTTTAAAATGATAATAATTTATATAAGAGATGCTGAAAGCAAAAAAAAGAGAGTGGTAGTAGAAACAAAGGAAAGAGAGGGAGACTTTACATTTAAAATGTCAATAAAGCAAATCACTAATTTAGGGATGGTATACAATGGACTCAACATGACTCCTAGTTATTACTGGGAGACTAGATACAAGAAACAGAAGAGTACAACAGAGTAGCATTGGCTCTCTTGGAGAAAGTACTAATACAACATAATTATATTGACAACTATGGTGAATTTAGGGTGACATAGATGCATCCAGGACATCATGAACAGCAGGTAGTTAGAGAAGTGAGACTACTAATAAGGAGGGAATTCGAGCTGAGCTTGTCTAGATAATCCATGAGGATGTTAGAACCTAAGCTTCGAAAGTGCATAAAAACAACTCGTAGGTGGGGTGGATGGGTAGGAAGAACCAAAATAGTAAAAGTTCAGGTACTTAATCTTTAGGAAATAAGTCAGTGAAAGAAATAGAAAAGGGAAAACCTTTTACTTGCAAAGAGTTAATGCTGCTGTGAAGAGCATATTACTTATCATAGACCCTAGTTGGTGTACTGGGAAAATATGACTCACATTTTTTTCCCTAAATTTTCACCCCATTTCTAAGAGAGAGGCATTTCTTATGTTTTTAACATTGGTGGAACCTAGGGCACTAAGAAATTTCTGACATGTTAGACCTTAAACATTAGGTCTTCAATTCTTCAATACTTTAATTTTTTTTTCTGGTCTTGTTTTATATCCATGTTCATTCAATTTTCTTACTTTTCATGGAAAGGAGAAACATGAGCTGGAGCTGAAAAATGCATTTTATATATAATCCAATTGATTTTAAACTCTGCCGTTTGATAGGTGGTGAAAATGCGCCAACAGCAGTGCTCTGGAGTTCTCTAATTTGTTTTTTGCAGCTTTGTGCTGCAAGCAATTTGTCACCTAAAATTCTAATAGAACTTTCATATATTGAAATGAGAGATGGAAGCAGCCTTGTAGATCATCACGGTTAAGGCAGGACAGAGCTTTAGACGGGGACTTATAAAATTTTAAATTGATCCTACATTTGACCTTAGACAAAAAGTCAAAAATGAACAACTAAGAACTATACTCACATAAAAGGAAATATCTCATCAGCAAACAATAAATCTGTTCTTTAAATGCCAATTTTAACAGACCCATGGAATGCTCAAAGGCAGATATCTATCAAGTTTAAGGTCATTGTCAAACATCAAAAAGGGATTTAATATTCAGTTATTCCAAGATATATTTTTACAAAACAGGAAATTCATTGATGTTTTAATTTGTAGCGATAAAGTAATTGTATGTCTATATTCATGTAGCTGCGGGAAAATTAGGAATCTTGCAAATATATAACAGAGAGATACAAACATTGCAGGCTTACTTAAAAAATGATCATTCTAATTTGCAAAAAAAAAAAAAAAAAAGAAAGGGAAATATTTCTGGTGTCTGTGCTTAGCATTCCAGAAAGTGCAAGTATTGATGAGCTAAAACACAGAGGTCTCTGATTTCCTGCACCTTGGTTTGCCCTCAGGCGCTTTATTAGAATGAGCTATGTGACATCACCCTGGTTCATTGTGCACTCGAAATTAGCTTAGTTTTAAAGTTATTAAATGTGGTAATTTTGGAACTTGATTTGAAGCCAGATAAAATTATCTCAGAAATACAGAATGAACCTCTTAAACAGCACCAGTGGTAAAAAGGAAGTAAAACACTGATCTTGAAAGATTGCTTAATTTTCTATTTTTCTATAAGGTTTTATAAAGGTGATAGATGATGGATAGATAACATACACAAATATACATATATTTAATTCCTCACACTAATATTGAATTACTGTTGTGCATGAGAGAGAAAGGTGGAGCTTCCAATTCAGGGAACACAGGCCGTGTTAATTTCTTTGTCTCCTAATTTTCGTTGCTGATGCTCCTACAGTGGCTCTTGGAGAGATGAAAAAAGCCGTGCTCTGAGAAAGCACGAATGGAAAGGTTGTGCTTCAGCCTACCAGATGGGTAAGTGCGCCCTGGGATGCGCCTGGCACTGGCTGGGAACTGTCCTCCCCTCCTGCCTCCTCCCCAGGGCCCCGCAGTGCGCACCTGTAGCCTGGCACCGCGCTTGGGCCCCACCCCGAGAGACCCCTGCTGGCAGGCTGAGCTCTCCCCTGGCTGCAAGGCTTCCCTCTGTGTGCATTTTAATATTTCCCACCCCCCTCATTTGAATTTAACTGTGCTTGTTGTTACGATTTTTTACACGTGTGTGTACAAACAGCGTGCCGCCTCTTTAAAATTGCCTAAACGCCTTGGGTGCTCCAGCTTTGGGAGGGCGACTGCTCCAGCCACCTGTGGCTGTAAAACTGTAGTGACAACTTGAAGGCTGTGGGACAGACGTGGGTTGGTGATGTTTTTTTTTCTTTCTTGCCTGCTGTTCTAGAATGATAGGATGTAATAGAAGCAAATTCAGAATCATGTCTAACTCTAGTAGTTTACTGAGGTGGAAAGTGGAGTTTGGAAAAGATAGGTGATTTCTTCAAGAAAACAGGGTTAGTTTTCACCTCTGCTTAAACAGCCTCTTTGAAAGGGATTGCCCCCCTTAGTAGAGTCGAATAACCTCAGGGAGCACTCCCTAGATTTCTCCTCTCATTTCTTACCCCCAAAGCTTTACCCTCAAAACTGGTTGGGTTTGCTTATTGGTTTTAAGTTAGATTGCATATCACTAATGTTGCATTTGCATTTTGAGTTATAATTGCATGTTTATAAATATATTTCTCCTAACGAGAATCTTCTTGAGGACAAGGGGTCTCTTACTCACTTCTGAATCTTTAGTGCTTATGATAGTACGTGCCCAATAAATATTGGTTAAATAAATTAATCATCAAACAACTAATGTCTAGAGGAAGAATGAATAAATGAATGATTCAGTGGAGGAAGGAAGGAAGGAGGGGAGGGAGGGAGGGAGGGAGGGAGGGAGGGAGGGAGGGAGGGAGGGAGGGAGGGAGGGAGGGAGGGAGGGAGGGAGGGAGGGAGGAAGGAAACATGTCATGTTAACCCTCTTATTAGAGGATTGGCACCATAGGAGTTAACCTCAGTTCTTGGGAAGTTTCCCAACTCTGCCTACCGCCGAAGGAGGTTTGTAAACTGGGTCTTTTAAATCTGGTCAATTCTTAATTTTTTGAGGAAACTCCATACTGCCATTTGACCCAGTGATCCCACTTCTAGGAATATATCCTAAGGTTCCCAAAACACCAATCCGAAAGACTATATGCACCCCTATGTGCATAGCAGCGTTATATTCGATAGCTAAGATTTGAAAACAGCCCCAAGTGCCCATCAGTAGATGAGTGGGTTAAAAAGCTGTGGGACATTCACTCCAGGGAATACTATGCAGCTATAAAAATGAAGGATCCCTTACCCTTTGAGACAGCATGGATGGACCTGGAGAGAATTATGCTAAGCGAAATAAGCCAGGCAGAGAAAGACAAATACCACATGATCTCATATGTGGAATCTAATGAACAAAATAAACTGACAAACAAAATTGATTCAGAGACATGGTAGCATGAAACAGGCTGAGGAATCTCAGAGGGAAAAGGGCCCCAAGAAGAGATTAACCAAAGAACTTATATGCATAACCCATGCACACAGACAATAGTGTGTGGTAGGCTGGGGGGCAGGGGATAAAAAAGGACAGTGGGGGGAGAAAGGGGGACATCTGTAATACTGTCAACAAAAGAGATAAATTTAAAAAATAATAAAAAATTAGTATTAAAACAAAAAATCTGATCAGAAATGGCCCTTGACATCAGGATAGAGATCAAGAAGAATCTATTTCACCAGACTGGTGTAGCTCAGTGGTTGAGCATCGACGCATGAACCAATAGGTCACGCACAGTTTGATCCCCGTCAGGGCACATGCCCAGGTTGCAGGCTGGATCCCCAGTAGGGGGCGGGCAGGAGGCGCCGATCGATGATGTTTCTCTCTCATCCATGTTCCTACCTCTCTACCCCTCTCCCTCCTCTCTCTAAAAATTAATAAAAGCCTATTTTTAAAAAATGTTAAAAAAGGAGAATCTCTTTCTATTTCTAGCTCAGTGATTCTATCACATTTTCATCCACCCATGAATAAAGATGAAATAATATGGTACTTACCTAATAATACATTACAAGTAGGTTTAAGTACATGGTGGTAGCCTGTTTTCAGTAACTTCATCCAGTGTGCCTTTTGCTACTATGATTTAGATTTAAAAAGAAAACACATACAATTAGTTGGTATTTGAAAATTTTTTTCCAAATTAGAATAATAAAATGTGTTTTTCAAAGGCCTAAACTCGTGGTGAAATATACTTCGCATCTCTATCTGCTGTGAATGTTTACACGTTTATGTGTTCGTTCATCATTGTTTACACCAGTATTTATTGGGGGTCTGCTTTGTGCAGGAACTGTGCTAGGCACTAGCTAGGTAAAAATGATAAAAATAAAAACCCGACCTTAATCTTGTTCTCCAAGTGCATACAACTTACTGTTATTGTTTTCAGTCAAGCTGAAAAAACCAAATTCTTGTATCTACCTAATATATGTTATCTAAAAATTATATATGTATCACATTATATTATACACATACGTATAAATACTTACTTGTGTGAATATACCCAAGTAATTCTGATATTCTGATAAATCATGAAAATATCACTGGTGAATTTAAAAAATTAAAAATATTTTTCCTTATTTTATTTTATTTTACTTTTTTTTCCCACCATTTATCCCCCCATAGCCTCTTCCAAAAGTATTTCTGATGCAAACGAGAGACATCATTCATGCTGATAATTATATTAACCAGCCAAAAGATTAGGCATAAAGAACTCTCAGACAAATTTTGGTATTTGAGAAAATTTTGTATCAATTGTCCTAAAATATAAACAATCAGAAAATTAATGGCAAATTCTTATTCATAGTAACTGTCATGGAAGCTCATAAAGGGACATGGTTCTCACACCCCATGTGAGGCAACACCACACAGTATTCCCATGCAAACAGTTTATTAAAGATCAGTGACGTGGAGCAGTCAGAGCAGATTCATACTTTTGTTTTTAGTACAAGACCTACCGCAGGCAGTGCTTGCAGAAAATGTAAAGCCTAGAACTGGTTTATCCGTGGTAAGAAACGCAGCGAACATCTCTGGAGTGCAGCGTGTGACCACCCCCTGCGCCACCCTGCATCCCTTTCTGTATCTGCGCAGTGTTACCTGCGGGGCTCATAGGCCTTGGAACCCCACAGCTTTCCTAAGTTGCACCTCTGCCTCATTTACAACAACAGCAATTGAAAATACTTCTGGCCTTCTAATGAGAGATAAAAATACACTAAACGATGTAAATTTGAGGGCAAGCATATCAATCAGGGACTCGGCTCACCACTACACTGACATCAGAGCTCACAGTGCAGCTTGCATATCCGATGCGAAATTAGAAGATGTCTGCAAAGCTGCAATCTACCCTTCATCATCAGGAGCAGGTGTTCCGAGTTGCTGTAAATCAGTGCAGGGTTGGACGTGGGCAAGCAAGTCCTCAGGGGTGGAGTGGGCTGCCTCCCTGGTGCTTCAAACCCAAGGCTGTTTAGAGACTGAACTTTGGCCAAATCATCTCTTTCTCCTCTCCCAATGCATAAGTCTCTCCGACACTCTCATTCTTTTTTTCTTTTTTTTATTAATAACTTTATTGATTTCAGAGAGAGGAAGGGAGAGGGAGAGAGAGAGATAGAAACATCAGTGATGAGAGAGTCATTGATCGGCTGCTTCTTGCACGCACCCTACTGGGGATGGAGCCCCCAACCCAGCCATGTGCCCTGACCAGGAATCGAACCACAGTCTCCTGGATCCTAGGTCGATGCTCAACTGCTGAGGCACGCAGCAGGGCAACACTCTCATTCCTGATGCTTTGCACCCTATACACTGATGGTGACTAATGCATTCCTTATGCAACATTCCTGGGAAGTCTAAAGGCAAGTATTTCTTCATTTTCTAGTTGTTATGACAATAGGTACTTAGAAAAAACTCTGAAAGAGTGACAAATCACTATAACAAGAGAGTGCTTTGCAGAAGGTACAAAAATAAACAAAAAAGGTTAGGTCAGCATTTTATTGACTGTATTCATATCCTGAATTCAAATGTGCATATGTATATAAATTTTCCATCTCCTCTTCTTGTTGAATGCTTTTATGTTCAGGTAATGTCATTGTGCAAGCGTTTGTATACAGTATTGAGAGAGGAACTTTTATCTTAGTTTATATCCATCTTCTTCATAGCCTTGAGATATGAAGATCTTTTATTAAATAGACAAGAGGGATACAGGATACCAGGATGAAATTTTGTGCTCTCTGGTGTTTTACTCCTTTGCAGAACTTGGAATTATTTCTAAACATTATTTCTTTATGTCTCTAAATATGAAAATGGCTGAATGGTTAGCCAAAAGACTCCATTTATAGCCCAAAACAATGTTAGATAACATAAGAAAAATCAGCAAATTGACTCTCCTATATTTCAAATACTTTCGGGGGACAAAACTCCATCAAAGAATATACTTAGTTTCACTCGAAACAGCTCTGATTGAACATAGCCCAGTGACCAGCCCATAGTATGGCTCTCTCTCTCATTTGTCATCTATCTATCTATCTATCTATCTATCTATCTATCTATCTATCTATCATCTATCTATCTATCTATCTATCTATCTATCTATCTATCTATCTATCATCTATCTATCTATCTATCATCTATCTATCTATCTATCTATCATCTATCTATCTATCATCTATCATCTATCTATCTATATCTATCATCTATCATCTATATCTATCTATATCTATATCTATCTATCATCTATCTATCATCTATCTGTCTATCTATCATCTATCATCTATCTATCATCTATCTATATCTACCATCTATCTATCTATCTATCTATCTATCTATCTATCTATCTATCTATCTATCATCTATCTATCATCTATCTATCTATATCTATCTATCTATCTATCTATCTATCTATCATCTATCTATCTATCATCTATCACCTATCTATCTATATCTATCATCTATCATCTATATCTATCTATATCTATATCTATCTATCATCTATCTATCATCTATCTGTCTATCTATCATCTATCATCTATCTATCATCTATCTATCTATCTATCTATCTATCTATCTATCTATCTATCTATCATCTATCTATCTATCTATCTATCTATCTATCTATCTATCTATCTATCATCTGTCTATCTATCATCTATCATCTATCTATATCTATCATCTATCTATCATCTATATCTATCTATATCTATATCTATCTATCATCTATCTATCATCTATCTGTCTATCTATCATCTATCATCTATCTATCATCTATCTATCATCTATCTATATCTATCATCTATCTATCTATCTATCTATCTATCTATCTATCTATCTATCTATCTATATCTATCTATCATCTATCTATCATCTATCTATCATCTATCTATCATTTATCTATCATCTATCTACCTTCTATCATCTATCACCTATCATCTCACCTGTCTACTACTTATCCATCCATCTATTCATCTATTTATCCACCCATCTAATATTTTTGTTGAACTCTAGAATCTATTGGCAAGTTTACATTTTTTTTAATTCTCACCCAAGGATATTTTTCTCATTGCTTTTCAGAGAGACTGGGCGGGGGGGAGAGGGAGGAGCACAGATACATCATTGGTTGCCTCCCACACTAGCCCTGACCGGGGCCAGTATCGAGCCTGCAACAGAGGTATGTATGTGCCCTTGATCGAAACAGAACCCGAGATTCTTCAGTCCACAGGCTGACACTTTAACCACTGAGCAAAACCAGCTAGGGTGGCAAGTTTACATTTATCTTTAGTAATTACTAGTTAAGCCATTGGTGCAAGTGACTTTATTTTTCCTTCCTCCTGACTTAATATTGTGCTTTTACTCATGAATTCTTGGTTTTGAATTTGCTTATGACTCTGATGTTTTGGAGGTATAAGGGAAGGAGAGAGAGAGGACAGATGAAGCTAAGCGAGATGGTTATAGGCATATAAGTAAATGACAATTTACTTATGAAAAGGAGAGATTACTAGCCCTTTCTTACAGGGTTCTACATTTGTCTTTGGGTCATAGAAATTAGGTTGGCAATATCAGAGGTGAAATTTTTGTCTCCTGGCTGGGTATCTCCATTGAATCACACTGAGTCCTTGGTTTTCAGGGGTGTCTCTACTTGGGAGTTTGATTTAAAAGAACATGATATGTTGTAAAAAGCATATCATTTGGATTGGGAAGACCTTACTTCATATTTGGCTCCACCACTTCCTCAACTTAGATATAATGTAGAGCATGCTTTTTCAGAGCTCAGTTTTCTTATATATTAAATAATGACACAAAATTCTCTCTCTCATTCTCTGTGTGTATGTATATATGATGTATACAATTATATGTGTAGATCAGTCTATATATTTATAATATATAGAAATATTTCTATATCTATCTGTAAATTTGCTGAATTGAGCATCAAAAATAATTTAAAATTACACTGTTGTCTGTGTTTACCAGCTATGATGTATGAAAATGTCAGAAAATTGTTTCCCAAAAAATGAATATAAATTGGTCAATTTGTCACAAGCCATCACTTCAGGGCTCTGGAGAGTGACCAAAGGCAGACAAAAATTTGATGTGTTAATTTTTAAAAAAACAGCTATATCTTGGGAAGAAGACTGGGAGTCTCTGGACTTCCTATTTGGGGCTTTTCATCCCCTAACCCATAGCTCAGTTGATGAAAATAATGGTTTCACCAACATGTGTCTGGCTACAAAATCAGCATCTTTACTTCTAGAGAGGGTGGATTTAATTTTGGATGGAAGTCTAAACCCTGTAACATTGCCACCTAAATGTAACAGACAGGAAATAAATGAGGAAACTGGCGGCTTTGTCAGCCTGAAGTTGTGCTCTTGGTTTGGGTGAGCAGCAGAACAAGGAGGAATTTAAGGGAGCTCCTGGAGATGAGAGAACCATAGATGAGCAGAGTTATTAGCTCTCCGCATACCCCTATGTCTAGGAAACGGCATGAGCAGAGAGACCCAAGAAAGCCTTGCAGAAAACAAAAGCCAGAGAGACTTGAAAAGTAGTTCAGTTCTGAATGTGCTCTCCAACCTGCTCAGACAGACCAGCCTTGGGTGGGAATCTTGCTGACCCAAGGTGTTTGAGCACAACTTCCACCCAAATCACTGGTCGACCAGTAAGCTCTGCAGGCATAGCGCACACCAGTAGAAAGCTTCTCTAAATGTAAAAATAAGAATAGAACAACTGACAGAAGATATAAGGAGGTAAACACTACCTGGGAGGCAGGTTCCAAAGTCTAGGTATGTTATGAAAAACAAAAACTCTGAAAAATATATCGGAATCCAGGATTGATAGATGGTCTTATATAAAACTGGCCAGTGCTAATGAGGAAATTATACAACACGCAAAGAAACAGGAAAGTGTAATCTGGACTCAGGAAGAAAAGTGGTCAATAGAACTTCATTTTGAGTGGGTCCGGGTGTTACACTTAGATGACGACTTCAAAGTAGTCTCAGTTTAAAATATGTTTAAACATAGTTAAATAGGCTTAAAGAACTAAAGAAAACTGTGTTTAAAGAATTAAGGCGGAAAAGATGACAAAGACTTAACAAATATTGAATGTCAATGGAGAAATTAAAAGCGTAAGAAAGGGCCGTGGGCAGTGTGGCTTGGTCACAGCGCCCTCCTGTATACCAGAAGGTGGTGGGCTCAATTCCCATTCTGGGCACATACCCAAGTTGCAGGTTCGATCCCCAGTCGGGGCATGTGTAGGAGGCAACTGACGGATGTTTCTCTCTCATGTGGATGCTTCTTTCTCTCTCTTTCTCCCCCTTCCTCTCTCTAAAATCAATAGTAAATAAATAAATAACAAAGAGCCAGAAGGAAATACTAGAATTAAAAAGAACAGTAATCGTCATAAAAATGTTGCTGGAACTGCCCAGCAGTAGATTTGAGATGGCAGACAAATGAATTAGTGAACTTGAAGATAAACAATAGAAACCATTTAGTTAGAAGAATAGACAGGGAACAAAGCTGATGCAAAGTGAACAGAGCTTCAGGGACCTGTGAAGTGATGCCAGCATATCAACCAATGTGTAAGGGAGGAGGGAAAGGGGGCGAAATTAAAGAAATAAGACACAAAATTGATGAAAAATATTAACCTGGTGGTTTAGGGCACTCAACAAACATTACAGATGGTATATATAGACAGCCATACTTGGATACATAATAACCAAATCTCTGGAAACCAAAGACAAACAGATTTTGAAAACAACAAGGAAACCTGACTCCTCACCTACAGGAAACCAAAGCCAGAAGTTTAGCTGACTTCCCATCTGAAAAACTGGACAACAGAAGACAGTGGAATGACATTTTCAAACTGCCAAAAGCAGAAACAGTTAACCAAAATTTTAAAATCCAGCAAAAGTATTCTTTGAAAATGAAGGCACTCCCAAACAGACAAAACCAGAGAGAATTCATGTTTATTGATAACAGACCTGCTCTACAAGAAACACTAAGGGAAGCCCTTCAGAATGAACAGAAGTGACAGCAGACAGTCAGCTGAAACTGTAGGAAGGGATGAAGAGCGTTAGAAACAGTGATGGTGAGCATCTGGGCAAATATAAAAGACAGTGTGTGTATCTCTCTTCTCTTCTCTTCATTTCTTTAAAAACCATGAGGCTGTTGAAAACAATAGTTATAGCTGTGCTATTGATCTAGAGCATATGTAGGTGTGATGATTATAATATCAGAAAACAGGGAAGTGAAACTATATAGAATCAAGTTTGCTCTATTAAGTAAAAATTAAGTCAAAATGAACCTGAAATATATTGTGATAAGTCTCAGTTTTCACATCTGTAAAATATGTAGCATAATGGTACCTCAGATTCTTATTGTGAGGCTTAAATTAATATATCTAAGCATATAATAGGTGTATATATGTGTATGTGTATAAATATGTGTATGAATACACATACACTTATATGTATATACACACAGACAGACATGCCACTCCTTACCTCAACAAAAAATATCCATGCCAAATCTCTAGAGCATGTAAATGTTACCTGATTTGGAAAAAGTGTCTTTGAGATGTAATCATTAAGCATCTTGAGATGAAGAGATCATTCTGAATTAATAAGTGGGCCCTAAGTCCAGTGATAAGTGTCTATACAAGAGACACACAGAAGACAAGGCCATGTGACAATGGAGGCAGGGGTTGCATTGATGTGGTCACAAGGCCACCAATCAAGGAATTCCTACAACCTCCTGAAGCTAGAAGATGAAGGTACTGGATAGATTCCCCCCAGAGGAGTAGTGCAGCCCTGCAGACATATTGATTTTGGACTTCACACCACATGAGCTGTAAGAGAATACATTTCTGTTGTTTTAAGCCACAGAATTTGTGGTAATACTTACGGCAGCCAGAGGAAACCAATACTGCCTGTATAGAAAAAAAATTAAAATTATTAAAGCACATAAATGACCTAAATAGAAGAGACCTGCCTATTTGTTTTTAGCAAACTACTCAATATCTTTGTTATGTCAATTCTTCCAAAATTATTTTTTAAATTCCCCGCAACTCTAATAAAAATTCTAAATAAGAAAATAAAAATAGCAAAAAACAATTCTGAAAAAGAATTAGGTCTGTGTGAGCAGGGAGGAACTGCCCTTTCAAATACTAAGCCAAAGCTATTAAAATAGTATGAGTTTTGTGTAAGAATAAAAAAATTGATGATTGATGAAAAACAGAAAGCTTAGAAACATTCCCACTTACATATGGAAGTAAATCAGTAGGCAGAGACCAATTATTTCACAAATGATGCTGAAAAGATTGGCTGTGGTTATGAATAAAGTGCAAAGGATTCTTACCTTAGGCTTCACATGGCTGATGATGTTTCTTTCAGAGCATAAAAGAACTTTGTTTCTAGTCCTAAAGCTTGCATAACTGTTCACATCTACCTAACACATATATGTTCACTGTAGTCTTGTTTGTAATAACAAAAATTTAGAAGCAACATAATATTCAGTAGGAGAGTAACCAATAAATACATTATACTTTTTTATATATGTTGCAAATCTGCATTTATTGTTTAATGGAATATTATTCAATTGAAATAAATGAATGGAATTATGAATCCTTTATTCATTCCACATTATCGGGCCAGGCATTGTTCTAGACTTTAGACCTTCAGAGAAGTTTCATCTGCCATGGGCCTTATATTCTTGTGGGGATGCAAGCAGTGGGTCAGTCGGTCCAACCACTCAATGTATGACAGGCACTGAAAAGTGCTATGAATCTGTTTTAAAAACATTCCAGGCAAGGACAGAAAATACAATAGTCAGTAAGAGGGCAGATGGAAGGGAGGAGGCTGGAAAGTTAGCTTAAAATCCCTCTGGGGCCTTGCATGTCCTAGAGGGACCCTGGGTTCTAGATGACAGCATGGAGACCAAGAAGTGACAAGCTATCATTTCAATGTGAATATTTCTTGAAATCATAAGTAAATCATAATAGGGTACATCCAGGATACCATTTATGTAAAACACAAAAACACACAAAACAATATCATTATATAAATGTCAAAAATTATTAGATAATGGTCAGAAAACATATACATCCCTTTCACGTTACTGGTTAATAATAAGGCTGAAAGGAAAAACAGGGGAGAGGGAAAAGATATGCAGAAGGCTTCAAATATACCTGAAATATTTTCTAAATTTATCTTTATTGCTGAAAGTATTACAGATGTCCCCTCTTTTTTCCCCATTGATCCTCTCCACTTGGCATCCGCCCCTGCTCCCACCCCAGGCATTCTCCACACCATTTTTTATAACTTAAAGTCAGATAATAAATAAGAAATTATTGGCAGTTATTGAATAATGGCTGTCTGTACACTCTCTGCAGTATTTCATACACAGAAATAGATACGATATGAGTCAAAGTATATATACAGAAACAAAAGTTCCTAAAAGAGGGGCCTCCAGGGTTATTATAATTATTCAACCGCCATTGCTCAAGATGGACAAATATTTGCATTTTCACACTGTCTGATGTAGAAGTATTACTATGGACAAGCGCTTCCTCTTCCCTAAGTGCTGCTTTTCGCTTCGAAGACACCTTGCTTCTTGCACAGACCTGGGAAAGAATCCCATTCCTCTCTCAGAAGGGACTCTAACAAGCTGACATTGACATCAGAGACCAAGTGAAAAGCCAGTCACATCCATTATTCTCACCCCTCTTCCAGAGATGAACTGCACTAGATTTACAGTTTGCCTTCTAATCCCCCCTTTTCTTAATTGTTGTTATTTGAATAAGTGCACCAAGAGAGGGTATAATGTAAAATTATATTTCATTGCTCAAATAATTCAAAAATCCTGATCAAACTGTGTATCCAAGAGAAAGATCAAAGTGCAGGTGCTTTGAGATGCAAAGGAGAGAAGGAATCGGTGTAAGGTCACTGGAGGCCAGGAGAAGAGAGACTATAGACAGTTTCCTGAAAAAGAAGTTCATTTAAACTCGGTAATTTGAAAACAGACGCAACAGGAGACAATCTTTATTATCTTTTAGTTGCTCAATCTTTTTGGTTTTAGTATTGCTGCCAATTCCACCCCTGCAGTTCAGACCTGCAGCAAAATCTCTGTTACTTTTCAGCAGCTTTTCACAACCTGACAAGGAACCAAACGTGAAGGGGAAAAGAGAGATTGGACTAAAATCTCCGACATTCTCTTTTTCTCACCATGCATCTTACTTTATACAGCTACATCCAGAGCATGGTAAGGCTTGACAACGAAAATTTGGGGCTGACCTAGAAATGTCTCCACCTAGGGCTACCATAAACCTTCATCTTAATGGCTTTATGAGTCCATATGAAGTCTTCAGCAGTCTTATGTATTTCTTGGAAATATAATGATGCTTAGTCCATTCATCCTCATGTCCTCAGAAGGTGCAACCCTTTGATACATGGAGCTGTGGAACTGTGTGTGCGCCAGGAGAAATAACATTTAACTATTATCTTACCAAGGGCAATCACTTATTTGTGTAAAGCCCATCTGTCATATTTTGGGTGGGAAATTATGTACTCAAGATGGAGTTTTTCAAAAACATACTGTTGCCAAGCTTTGGCTGACAAGGGTTTGTTTTTTAGATTGAAATAGTAATTCTTACTCATCTTCAATGTTATTTTTATGAAATAAGTCCCAGAGAGCTGCTGCGTTGTAAGTATCACATTGTGATTCACACCAGCGACATTCAGGGCACCTTCCTAAAGCATCAGTTCTGAAATAGATTGATCAATATGTCTATTTGGATCTAGTCCTTTATTGTAGTTGTTTCTGAATTAAAGAACTGCATTTTCCAAAGGTCTTTAGTTTGCCTAGTGAGTTGAAGTATCACTGCCTGTGTGGCTTTTCAACATTATTTGGTTGACAATGTTTTCTAACGAGACTCCCTGAACATTGTCCAAGGTTTTCTTCATATCTCCCATATGTTTCTTTTTACTAGACTTGGATCCTGTGCAGTGGGTTTTTACTTGGATTATGATATTTCCCTGTTAGGTTCTGCACTGCAATTTCTCCTTAAGCTCATAATGTATCCTCTGATTAGTAAATCATTGCTTCTTTAACTGTAGCCTGCTTTGTGCTTGACAAATCCTAAAATAAATCATTAGACTTTGAAGGGAACTTGTTTCTCCTGTAGAACTTTTGTAAGAGTAAAGAGAAAATTTGGATCATTGATGAGTTTTGACCAGCATCAGATAGTTCCTTCTAAACACTGTGGGTGGCATAGAAATTTTCAAATACATATACTAGAATAATCACAGTGTCTGGTTAGCCTTTCACCATGAATTGGAGAGACTGCAGCTGAGCTTCCCTGATTCAGTGCTACTGAAAGTTATGTTTCATCAGGAGTTCTCCAATTTCTGTAACTAGCAAGGTGGGAAGGGGGAAGAGAGAGAGGGATAATGAATAGGAATGAATGAGAATGAATTAGGTTTTATGCATATGTTTAACTTCCCTTCCTTGAATCAGGATTAGACGCCCTAATAGAATATTTTTATTTCTCTATGGAACTGTTATTATTATTATTATTATTGGTTACTATGATTGAAAGAAATCAACACAGCCTGTTTAGTGTGGTGATCTGCTAAGGCTTATAGTCTTTCCAAGTATTTCTATGGTATCTTAAAAGCATTTTCATAGTATCCATAGTGAGCCTTTACCGAATAACGGTAATTGTTTGGGCAGCCTCAAGGCACCACATACTTCACATTGTTTTCATGGAGTACCTGTGGAGACTGAGAGACCTCTTTGTTCCTATAACATCTCAAAGAAGCACATTATTCTAAAAACATACCAATTATTAGTGTACATATTTACCCTTTTATTTAAGTCAATTTGACATGCCTTAGAAAGGACCATGGTTTCGCCTTTTGAATTTATTTGGCTTCTAGTAAAAAATAAATTTTTTTAAAAAGAATCTGCGAGAGACTAGATATTGCTTGCCAGCCTGGTGTCCTTTTTCATTTTAAAGATAAGTCCTGTGAACAAAAAACATTAAGCCAGGACTTGGTATAAAAATTTTGTAACTGTTTATGTCCATGCCTAGAATAAGCAAGAAGTAAAAAACACACAGTTTTGCTCCACTGAGTTGCTGCTTTAAGAATGTCTCACAGGTAGATGGTATTACAAGAAAGATAATATGATGATAATTCATAATAAGTAATCAACTAGTGGTGATTCCTTTTAGTGATAGGTATTCAGTCTATGTAATAACATGGGATTTAATGATCCTTGTACAAGATCGGAAGATGTTTTGACTAATTTATTTGAGGCCCATGATTGCTCTGAGGCAAGGATTCTCAGCCTTGGCCTGCTATTGAGCAAAGTCTAAATTTTTATACACATATGAAAAGGATTCATGACTGCACTAGTTTCTTAGGGCTGTTGTAACAAATTACTACAGATGTTGTGGCTTAAAGCAAATCCATCTATTCTATCACCATTCAGGAGGCTAGAAGTCCAGACTCAAGGTGTTGGCAGGGTTGATTCCTTCTGGGGACTCTGAGGAAGAACCAGTTTCATTTCACTTTTCACCCAGTGTGTGGTGGTGGCCAGCAGTCCTCCCCCTGCTTTGGTTTGTAGATGCCACCTTCCAGTCTCCACCCCTGTCTTCACAATGGCGCTCCCCTCTCTGTGCCTCTGTCTTCTCCTCTTATAAGGAGTCAGCTATTGGATTTAGGCCCCACTTGACTCCAATATGACCTCGTCTTAAAGACTTGCATCTGCAGTGACAGATCATACCATTATATATATATATCTTTATTGATCTCAGAGAGAAGAAAGGAGAGGGAGAGAGAGATAGAAACATCAGTGATGAGTCATTGATCGTCTGCCTCCTGCCCCTCTCCCCACTGGGATCAGGCCCGCAACCCCAGCATGTGCCTTGACCTGGAATTGAACCCCAATCGCCTGGATCCTAGGTTGATGCTCAACTGCTCAGCCACACCCGGCCGGGCAAGACCACATCTTAAAGTTCTTAATGGATGTGAACTTGGAGGGGAACACTATTCATCCCACTATACTGTGTATCTAGGAACAGTTAATGACTGCTAATCAGACTGCCTATGTTTACAGATTCCTTTGCCCGTAGACACTGTGACAATAGTTAATTCTTTGGTAATTTTTTGATTCATAAATAATGTAGGCATTCAGAAGTCTAGATCAGTTATGCTGTGAATATAAAATATATATGTATTTTTTCATGTATTCTTTCCTCTCTACCATCTTGAAGCCTTAAAGATTTTTCTCTTTCTTTAAGTCCTGAAATATCACCTGTGTGTGAATGTGTCTGAGAGAGAATGTGGTTATGTCTGAGCCTGAATTTTATTTTATGTTTTCTTACTTATCTTGTTTGATGAGTGGATCCTGCATGTCTGAAGACATGCTTCTCTTCAGCCCAGGGGCATATGTTATCACTATGTCCTTGAACATTTTGTCCCTCACTGTTCTTTTCTTCTGAAAGTCTTACAGATATTTCTATGTCTTATTTTTGAGGATATGTTTTGAAAGGATACCTTGGCAGAATCTTTTATGTCATCAAATTTAAATATTTTGTTTTTTCTAAGTAGGAAGTGAGACTTTTCCAATTATTCCATCACATATTTTTAATTTTCCCAAATGCTAATAGTTTTATATCATAATTATGTGTGTGTATATATATATGTATGTATATATGTTTATGCTTATACATACATGAGTGTGTGTATAATTACTTGACTCTTACTGAAGTTATTATGTACAGATTTTCATCTCTTTCTTATCTTAGTTCTACTTCCTTAGCTTTTTTCCTCATTCCTAGTTTGATCTTTCCCTCAATAGTGCTGGTTTCTTTAATGTCTACAAATTAATGTAGCATATTTACCTTTTGGTAGGATTATTCCTGAATCTTTGCTTTCACACTCACTCGGTATCAGTGTGAGATTTCCTCAGGAGTGGTTGACAGTGCGTCTGTCCCATTAGTGCCGTATTTCCCTTTAACTTTTCACTGTTTTATCGGCCTCTGACATTTGCATGATTTTTAAGAGTTTTTAAAAATGGTTTTCAATTTCAATGGAATTTCAGGGGAAGGCATAAAAAATTGTATGTTCAATCAGTAGGCTGCATAAGATGCATGTTCCCTCTTTAACTTAAAAAAATAATAATAAAACAAATCCTATTCCATCAAGAAATAATACTTATTCATAGCTATAGATTTAGTTCCCTCATTTGGGCTTAATTTATTCTGTGACATATTTCAAGAAATAATGTGGTAATTTGATTCTCTCTACTCCCAATAGTTTTCTGGTTGGCTGTTGCTCGTTACTCTGTGATGCTCTATCAGAGATTAAATCCTGTTGTTAAGTAGGGTCTTGCACAGGGTCAATAATCCACTAACTAACTAAGAAAAATTGAAGGCCTACTAAGTGCCAGACACTGTGCTACTTACAGTCTCTTTTTTCTACTGGCTAGCCTATCTGTTCTTGCCCTGGTAACACTTTTCCTTATTTCAGTTTTATCATTGAAATTTCTCTTATTATCATCATAAACAGCCACACGACTACTTACCTTTTGTAAAACCCAGCTAGTCTGACTCTTTCATTCATAGTTAATTTTTTATATTCTTATATATTATTCTTTTGTATTATCCTGACCTAAGTGATTTATTTAAAGCTTTTGCATCATAGCTAAGATTTATTCTTTCAGGCTTCCAAGTTCTGACATGTAGATCTTTAACTTTGGCTACAGATGTGGGAAAGCATATGATTGGAATTTTTTTTTCTTCCTTGCTTGCTTTTTTTTTTTTTCCAGTGGTTAGGGTTGATATAACTTCATTGATTTTAATTATGTATGTTATTTTCTCCCTACTCCATCTGGCAGAACTGAACTGTAAAATTGAAACCAGAAGGTTGCAAATTTCAGTTCGTTCATGAAAGTTAATTGTCAATGTTAGCGTTGTGACCAGCCATTGTTATATGTGTTTTGTTGTGGTACCTCAAGAAGGCATCAAAAATGTTGGCACAGCCTTTAATCACAGTCAGTCAATTATTCTACATCCCAGGTGCCTGACTTTCCAGCACACAGTCATTGGACACTGGGTTAGGACAGTGGGCAAAGATGACCGCAAATACTGGGAAGTTTATTTTTCTTTACTGTCACAGGCACATCTGTTAGAAAGGAGTTTTGTAATATGCTTCTCAAATGTTGTGGAGATAAATTTCTAACTGTGTCTTTTAAAAATATTTTGTCACACATGGCTTATGGAGAAACCACTAGCGAGTATAAATATCCCCTCTGTTTTACACAGTGGACTTTTTATAATAATATTCCAAAGAGCTAATTACCTGAGATGCTAAAACTTATATTTTAAGTCTATAATAAAGTTGATTCGATATTTTCTATATCCTGAAGAGCTTTTCAATTTAAAAACACTCTTTAAAGTAGCATTCGGAGATGGGCAAATTTTGAAAGAAAGGAGGTAATCAGACTACATATGCTCCATGTGAGGACTTAGCTTCCTCACTACATGAACACTGGCCAAATTATGTTGAACCACATGAGGCCAGTGCAAATATTTCCATGCCACTGTTGGGCAATTGGCTTGTAATGCTGATAAGATTGATAACTAACTCCTTTTCTTCATATTAATAGAGTTAAAATCTATTACAGCTTTGCAGGAAAAATTGTGGCTTGCCTCAGAGATGATTCACATGGAGAAAAATGGATATAAATTTGTTGATGAATGAGTGACCTATAGAGGGCATTTCTTCAACATTTTTGTACTTTACTGTTGGTGGTACATAAGCTAGAACTCCCATCCATTAATAACACATGAAACAGGTGGTTTTGTCTTGATTCCAACGAGATGCTTTGAGTAGGTAGTAGTTACCCACCGGGATCTGGATTCAGGAAGACACGGTTCTGTCCTTGGAATCCTAAAATGTTGCTTTTGATGACAGTGCCCAGAGCTCTAAAGTCAAACTCATTTACAAGTAGTAAAAGCAATTTCATGGAGAGGCAGAATAGCAGAGCTGTTCACAGCACAGCCTTGAGCCTAACTGCTAGGGCTATGGGCCCAGCTCGGCCCACCTCTGGCTGTGTGGCCTTGGGAACATTGTCCAGTATTTCAGTGCTTCCCTTTCCCTACCTGGAGCAAGGATACCAGCGATTGTTCCTGTGCAGCTTCGCTGGGAAGTTAAGTGACCTGTATGTGGAAAGCTCTGGACAGTGTCTAGAACAAAGACTGTATGTTTTTGACATATTTATTGTGGTTTTTAGACTAATTCAGGAGATTAATTTTAAGTTTGCCTGTCATACTCAACCTTTCCTTAAATCCACTGTTTAACAGTTTTCTCAGAACCATTCTTATGTGGTTGGAGATGATCACCTAGCCAGAGAGAGCCTGTATGTCAAAATGTTCTACCCAAAACCTGCAGCTGACACCCGGCTGCGTTAGCCAGTCGTTGTTGGATAACTGAAAAGAGGGGGCCATGGAAAGTAGGGATTGGAGCAGCCCAGTCCGAGGACTGAGGAAGCCCAGGGAGGAAAAGCTGGGCTGCAACGTGTGGAATGACCACAGAGGGAGAGGAAACCTAGAGACACAGGGGATTTGAATGGCCTGTTTCCTGACAGGTCCTGGGTGGGTCACCTGAGTTCCTGTGCTGTCCATCGGCTTGGACTACAGTCTTCCTTTGCTTTAGCCAGCTGTCAGTTCTCTTCCTTATGACCAACTATTCCCTGTAACACCACCACCCAAGACAAAATATTAATTCAAAAATATTTATCCAACATTAACAACCCAAGGCCAAGGCACTCCTCATTTCCTTTCAATTTTGGGTCAAGCAAATGTATACCAGTGATGGCTCCATGAATTTATTCTATATATACGAACCTACCACTTTTATCATAATGTTATACAATGGTTATTTTTATAACGCACAGGTTTACCTTTAATTAAACACATGAGGTTAAACCATTCCAGAACCAACATGCTGGCGGAGATGCAGCTGCTCACTTACCAACATGCACACCACCGAAAAGACATCTGATGAAAGGAATTAGTATTTATTGAACCCTTACAATGTCGGGGGCAATATCCCATGTGCTCTATTTATGTTGTCTTATTTCATTTTCACAGCAGCCCCGTCAGGTAGGTATTATTAAAAGAGAATGGATCTGAAGCCCAGAGAGGTTAAATATCTGACTTAAAGTCATATAGCTAAATTATGTGAGGCCAGGTCTGTTTGACACTGTGCTCTTTCACTGTCTCTTGCCTTTAGTCATTCAACAATATTTGCTGGACGCTCACTATGTGCAAGGAAGAGGGTTGGTAGGTGGGACTGGAACAGTAGGGTTCAATAGATTGTTAATCATGTTAAGAATTTTATTCAAATATTGTCAATCTTGTATATGAGAGAGAGAATATATTATGCAGGGTTTTGTTTTGTTTTCTTAAAAATTATTAAGTTCTAAATAACCTGAGAATGGCTAATAGTAATTCTAAACATAAGCAACTGAGGATGCCTCTGAGTAAAACCTGAATGTCATTTCGCAGATCTTGAAGCAATCTTAAAAACTGCAGCTGAGTAAATTCAGCTCAGCACCAGGATTTTTTTCGGCTCTCTGGTATAAGAAGGCCTTTGTGATTAGGCAGCAAAGACTAAGATGCCTGGCAAACTGGATTAATTAATAATAGCAGGACTCTGGGGCCTTATAGTTTAATCAATAACAAGTTGACTTATTTGTTTACCATGCAGATAAAAATAAGATCAACGTGAAATGGCTAACACAGCTTTTAGAGTATATTTATAACATGGACAATGTAAAATACCACTTTTTTCTTAAAGTGCATCTTTCTGAATTAACTCTAATCAATTATTCACCCTACATGGTCACCTTTTTTTGACTGACAGTTCCTTGGTTGGATACATTCATTGATGCGGAAGTATTCCTCCTTTCCAGTAATGCTCCTTAATTGACCTAATTATAGCCATAATTATACCTAATTGAAATGGTCCCATATTGCTTTGGGGTATTATTTCCAAAGTAAACAACATAGGGCACACGATGACACAAGCACATGCACACACATATATACTCACACCCACACCTGCTGTGACCTTTGCCTATGACTCTTCTCAATCATCCATTTCTCTCCATATCTTAGTAAAAAACCAACCCTTAAATTCCTCCCTGAGAACTTCTTACAGAGTCACAAGAATATCCCTTATGTAATTCTCATATGTAAAACCCATTATCATTCAAAACACAATTTTACACAACAAATCACAATTCTTGAGTTTTGTGATATTGCAACAAAGCATCATTTTTACTTCAGCTGATGTCGGTAAAAACTGGAACAACCAAAACATTACGTGTGATTCAGTATAAAAATTAACATTAGGAGATCAAAAAATGCAAAGAAACCGGGGATTCAGTGTCCAAACGAGCAGGGCTGTAAAATCAGTTTTAAATTCACCCTGGGTAATAGTTACCTCTCTTTCATCTGAGTGTCAAATGGGCCTTCCGTGATTAAAGTAGAAACTCAACAGTGATCTCTTTTAACCACATAATATACAAGTAATTAACACTACACTTCAATTTTACACTAATGTCTGAAATTCAGGTCTTGGAAACAGCGCTAAATGCTAAAGGATCAAAGTTTGATTTTAAGTTTAATTACATTGGAGTCTGGGAGCCAAGCACTGGTAATTGATATGAAAGCCAAGTTCATCACAAAGGCAGCAACCGGAGAACTCTTAAAGTGTTCAGTCTTGCAACACAGGGTTGTTGTGTTTTGGGCTTTATTTAGCAATGCAACTTCTGTCATTACCTCAGAGGGATGAAAGAACTTCATTTCCTTCACCAGCTCTTTGCCCTGCCCTCGCCAACTCTGAATGCACCTTCAGGAAGGTCACTTGGTTCTCTTGGGGCCACCCTTGTACCCAGCAGGTCATAGAACTTCTTATGCAGGCCAGGAAAGGAGATGCTACCCTACTCTCAGCTTCTCGGAACCTTCCACGTTGCTTGTCCTTTTGGCCACTGGCCCAGGGTCAGAGCCCTGACTCTCCTTCCTTCTTTACCCTTGCCAACTCCATTCCTTCTAAGATTAGGTTTTGCCACATAATAACCATGTTATCAGATGTTAGGCATGTAAGGTGATCCTATATATTTCATTGACTCCAATGTGATATATTTATGCAAATATATACCTCTATTTGAAGTTGCTAATATGTTTTAGAGTCATCAAAAACTAAGAATGCAATTCATGTAAATAGTCATTTTTCTTCTAATAATCAAATTTCACATATTTGTTGCACTTATTTTACCAGAGCTGATGAGAAAATGGAACTTAGCTTACGGTCAAGGAATGGGTGTACATTCCCATCATGCATGGATTTACAATCCTGTCCAATCTGGTAATACACAACCTAAAGCTCTCTCCTAGTAACCTTTATTCCTATGTTATAGTCTATCAATTAAACTGCAATTTCTTATTTTTGTCTATCTTAAAAATGACTATTCTGTGTTGAATAATTAAAGGAATCCAACTTGGAAAATAAATGGCAATCTGCCTTTGAAATTCTAGAATTCTGTGGCATATTCAGGAATTGAAAAGGAAACGTAGAGTACATTGTTAACTAGAAGTTGAAGGCTGTTTAAAAAATTTTAAAAAAAGATGAGAAAATGTGCATTGATCAATTTGGGGCTCTGCCATGCAAAGAGGCACGAAATTAAGATAGCAGTAATGGTCTCCTGTCGAACCATTTCACATTTCCATGTGTTTCAAATTCCTTAAGCAAATCAGCGTGTTTTTGCTGCTCTGTGGCAGCCGTAAATCTCGGATAATCATCCTGTGGATGGGTCAGTGCGTTAGCTCTGTAACTTCAATTAGCTACACTGCCACCAGGCTCTGAGAAATCTACTGTAACGCAGCTTAAACCATTAGATTAAAAACGTCCATAAATACTAAGTGTTGTTGTGAACGAAGCCAACTTTAGAATACATCATCTGAACTTCAAAGCTTCATTTAAGTTTCAGGATTTACCATTGAGATGGTAAGAAAAATGCCAAAACTACTACATCCAGTATTTATTCTCCAGTGTGTATCTGTGTGTTTTGCTCTGACATAAGAACAGAAAAAGACCACCTGTTCCAGAATGTAAAGAACAGGGCAGTATGTCAGAATAGATAACCTGACACTTCTTTTGAAAAAACTAAGATGAGACTTAAAATGCTGTATAAGATACCACAATTTTTCTTCTCAATGCATCATTGAATTTAAAATAATGTAAGGTCAGTGCCTGAGAATCGAAAAATAAATGGCATTGGAAACTCAGGATTATGAACACAAGTGACCTGTGGCCACCCTAGGGAGCGGAAAGGTATTGTCATTCTAGATAATTGAGGTGGATGGGCTTGATGCTGGTGTGAAAACAGGGACAAGGTCTCTGTTCCATGCAAGGTGGGAAGTCAAACTTGATATCTACAGACATAAAATCAGGACAGGCCGGTAACAAATTTGCCTGCTCATAGGAGAGATGACGTCGATGGTATTATCTTTCATGTCAGATGTCTCAAGTAGATACATTTTAAAATGTGAGAATAAGGAAGGTATAAAGTCATGGTAGCCCAGAAAAATTTAAGTATCTCAGGAGGGAAGCTCATTTGCTCATAAGTGATTTAAAGGCAAAGAAAAGCGTAAAAACCAACAGCCATAGCCAGCATTGGGAGAGAAAGAGAGAGTCAACTCTTTTTAATGCTTTGGACCAGAACAACCCCTGGGCACACCTGCTTACTCGTGGGACAGTGACGATCCCACTAGAGTGGGCCACCACTGAACTCCAGGTGACTGAGCCCTGGGACTTGCAAATGTCCAACATGTGACATGGGGGGATGTAAAATTTAACTTAGAAACATGAAGAAATGGAAGCGGTGAAAGGATGACAAAGGTAGAGTATATTTTAAGCCTAAGGAAACGCTCCAATTGTAGGGGGAAAACTGGAATCCAGATATGAGACTAAGAGGTGGAGTTAGACAGTATTGACCTCATTGCATTATAATGACTATGTAAATGGTGTGAATATGTTTTAACACTGTTATACTATGGTTAGTCATAAAGCACCGTTGGCTCTTCTCTCTTCTGAAGGTCAGAGATCAGTGTTAAATAACCAACAGCACAGCCAGCCCGGCTCCGTGGCTGAGTGTTGACCTATGAACCAGGAGGTCTCGGTTCAATGCCAGGTCAGGGCACATGCCTGGGCTTTGGGCTCCATCCCCAGTAGGGGGCGTGCAGGAGGCAGCAGATCCATGTTTCTCTCCCATTACTGTTGTTTCTGTCCCTCTCTCCCTCTCCGTTCTTGCCTCTGAGATCAATAAAAACATCTATTTTTTAAAAAAGACAGTGATATATACATGCTCACTACGTTTCTGTAGTAACCTGATATTAGCAGAAAAATAAGAAACTATGACTGCTTTAGTAGTTAGGCTTAAGTTTAAGGACCAATACAATAAATTTGAAGGCTCATATTAGCATTTTCAACAGAGTTGAAATGCCACACGGACTGGGCTCTATGAAAATGTTCACTGAGACAGCTGGGTAAAAGTATTCATCCATGTTCACTAAGTTCACCCAGGAGGCTTTAAAATAAATGGAAGAGATTAGCCAAAGAACATACATGCATGTATGCATAGCCCACGGACACGGACCACAATGTAGAGAAGGCAGGAGCGTGGCGGGGTGCTGGGTGGAGGGGTGCAAAGAGAGGCAAAATGGGGGACATCTGTTATAGTGTCAACAATTTTTAAAAAAAGAAAAGAAAAACAAACCCTTACTTATATAAAGGTCAATGATCTGAAGCATAGTAAAAATAAGAAAAACCTAAGATGGTGTATTTTAATTTTATTTCTGTAAAATTTAGATGCATTTAACTTTAAAAGATTCTTATTTTATAAATGAAATAAAACGTAAGAGCCTTGAGGGTATTTGACAAACTCTAGCATTTCCCCCTGTTTATTTCTAGCCAATGTGTCAAAGAGAAAGAAAAATAACTATGTTTTAATATTTCTCATTTTGTTCCTCCAAAGAGACATATCACTTTTTTGTAGTGTTAATTACCTTTTAATATAATATCATGCAAATTATTAAATTTATAATTAATGAGGTTTTAAAATGTAGTGCTAAGTAAGTTAACCTAATATTATGATATTTAAATTACTTATTTTCTATTGATTTCATGAAAATTATTTTTGTAAACTTAAGATTGAAGGCCTATATTTTAATTGGCAGTAAAACACTCATATGTAAGAATGATATTAATGGATTTCTTAGACAGCTAAAAAAAAATAGTTATGGACTTTCTCAAAAGCAAAGCCAAGAAGTGAATTAGACTCATTCAAGCTCGTGGGCTAACAAATCAGCTGGTAAATGATTGACTTACAGTATTACCAGCACTTTGCCCACAGCTTAGCTGTATTCCTGTGTGCGCTCACTCAGTCATGTATTAACCTAACACTTGAATAGGTTTCATGTAAAAGCACTGGCCTGGCTTCTGGGGAATTTACTCACATTTCCCTACCGGTGCTAGGTTTCTCCACAGCTACATGCCTCCGCGCTAATGTTCTTCCAAAATGACTTTCTCCTTCTGACCATGGAGTGAGCTCCTATCCAATTTCCAGGCTCTGTGAAGCTGCCTTGGCCGCTCTCCAGCCCTGTGCAGGAGGGTGGACTCAGTTTCTCCTTGATGTCTGTACATATCTGATATGTGCCCCTCTGACAGCACTTCCAACCTGTGGTGGTCGCTGCGGTCACCTTTGTTCTTGTATTTATATGACTTTCCTCCCAACTAGGAGTGGAATTTTTTCACAGTAGGGCATCCATCCAATTAGTCTTCAACTTCCTAATATTTACATAATAAATGAACGCACCCATTGGTAAACGATAGTAGTCACAGGACTTTGCTTTGAAATTGCTGTAAACTATTTGTCACCTTTTGAGTGAATCTTCTTACTTATTTGGGGTATCAGTCCCTCCTCTTGCTGAGTTGTTACTTCCCACTATATTTCTTTTATTCACCCAAGTTACAAAGTCCCAAGTGGAAGCTTCCAATTGGCTAAACTGGGGTCATATGTTTAGAACAGATGCCAGAGGGCAGGGAAAGGAAGTGCCTGGTTATTTGGGCTTCCAAGGAGGCAGACTCAGCCACGATTCACAGCATGGGGATTTCTTCCACAGGAAGGCGTTTGGGTTGCCAAACAAATAACTGTAAAATTACTATACATATCACCATTGGTTTCTTAACCACATGTTCCCTTCTAAGCCTTTTTAGAGACAGAGGTTTTTAATATGCACATGATCTGCTCTTTTCCTTAGAGCAATCAATTTTTGCTAAGATTAGACTTTTTGTTCACATGAACCTTATTTCAGTAGTAATCATGAATATAATAATAACAATAATAGTAACAGTAATGACAACATTTATTGAGCACTTGCAGTGTTAGTACAGTTAGCACACTTAGAATGTATTGGGCTCTACCTAAGAACATTTAGTTATTAGTGAATGTAATTCCCCAGATAAAACCATGCTGCAGGCGTGAGTACTATTCCCATTTACCTCCTGAAGCAAACCCTAAACAAATATTTCTTATTTTTAATCTTTTTAAACATTATCTCAGACATGCAAAAAGATATAAAGGATAACATAACATTCCAACTTAAACAATATTACCACCACCCGACTTAAAAAATATTACCAATAGAGTCACAGCTCCCCAGGTACCCTCCCCTACTTCCATGTACTTTCTTCCACACCAGAGATACCCAGCAACCTGAACTTGGTGTTTATCAAGCCTATTGATCTCTTTAGACTTCTACACATATATATATGTCCTTAAAAATTTATGTAGTTGATAGTCATAATTTACTATTTATAAACATCACATATTTGTGTATCCTGTTGCAATTAACTTTTTTGTTCAATATTATATATTCAATATGTACATTTATCACATATATGTGATATATATGAAGTTGTTACTGACATATTTTTTATTAATTGTATATTTTTCTATTGGATGTATATAATGAAATTGTTGAGTAGTGTTTCATAGTATAGTATGGCCACACTACAATTTGCTTATCCATGCGCTACTTGAAGGACATTTTAACTTTATCACCAGCGCTGGGAACAGTGCTTGGCACTTAGGAGGTGAATGAATGGATGGCCTTCCTTCAGTCCAACAACCCTATTCAGTCTTGCTCCTGACTCCTATAAAGCAGCCATGTGGGTTTTCTACTTGAAATTATGTGACTGCTCGAGAAAATCAGTGAAGTAATAACTTGTGACTTCTCCTACTGAGCCCCAGAATCTGGGGTGAGAAGAGTGAGAACCCCTCCGCTGCTCAGGCCCCTCTGTCTCATCTCTCAATCTAGCCTTAGGCTGGGCTGATATGACTGATGGGACCACCATCTGTGACTCCCCAAGGCGACAAAATCAAAGGACTCAAACAGAATACATACTAAAAAACAGCTGAACCAGAGGCACAGTTTGCTATCTGTACTTCAGTTTTTTACAATTAGAAGTAACTGTCACCAGAAAAAGACCTGAAACTGTGGCTTCCGTGCATGGCTGATGATATGAGTTACCTAGAGTGTTGTAAAAAAAATATACCCACGTGAACCTCACCCTGGTCCTGCTAAATTACAACCACCAAAGCTCATTCAAGTAAGTACAGAGCACCCATCCGCATAAACCTTGTGGGATTCTGCTGCCCTTCAACGTTTGGGGGTCACTGTTAAGCTGGAACAGGCAATTGACCAAGAGTAGAAGCACGTGTTATCAGTCTGAACTGATGTAGTTACCATGGATAATGGCCCATGTACTTTAAATTTTTACAGAATTGTTAAAATGATGGGTACATAATAAACTAAAAATATAACTTTATTTAATAGTCTACATGGATGACAAAGATCTATGGAGTACAACATCCACAGACAAGAATAAGCCTCTATTCTACAATGTAATAAAGTGAATTCTACTACTTACATGGCCTGCCTGCTCTGGCACCAGAATATTTTACTGCTTGTTCAATGTCTAAAAATGGGTTGCTAGTTAGAAATGTGGATTCCTGAGCCTCATTATAAAGAGGTTGAGTCAGAATCTCTGAATATGGGACCCAAGATCTGAATTTTTGTACAATTCTTTGAATGATCTCTTTTGCACTCTGATATTTGAGAACCATGCAAACATAGATTTGGGACTTCTTTGGAGTCAGCGTAATTGGGTCCAAATGGTTCTAGCAGTGTGACTTCACACATTTCCTAGCCTTTTTCAACATCCATTTTCTCATCTATAAAATGGGAAATCAACAATCATCCACAAAGGATTGTTGTGGAGGTTAAATGAGATCATCAGTATAAAGTATTCAGCATAGTGCCTGAAAAGAAAAATTGCTCAGTAAATAGTAGGTCTTATGTAGTTTACTTGTTTTCCCTATCTGAAAATTTCAGTTTATCCTATAGCAATTTCTTATGCAGTGGTTCTCAAAGTGTGGTCCCTGGACCAACATCATCAATATCACCTCAAAACTTGTTGGAAGAGGAAAACTTTGAATACCACCCAGACACACTAGATCAGGAACTCTGGAGGTGGAACCCAACAATTCGTGCTTAACAAGTCCCCAGATGACTATGACACATGCTCAAGTTTGAGAAACACTGACTTAAGAATTGATTAATAAAAAGATTAATTGAAAATGACTGTAACCATACAATGAAATAAACAAAATACACTTGACTAAACAGTTAATTTTAAAAGATGCACAATCTTTCTTATATATCCCATCTCACACATCAAACCCTCCCTCCCCCTTCCATACACATACATACACTCAGTCCAAATTATGAATACTGCAGGTTTGCTCTCTCACTGATGTTCAATTCCTCTCAGATGCATGTGTGCTCTGCTTTTGTTTTGGCTTTTCTCTTATCAATATCCTGGTTCTGTCTGCTGCCATTGTTCTGTATTCCACATTCTCCTATAACATAGTGTCCCCTGGAATAATTCTCTGTATCAGACTGCACTATAGAATAGACTGAGAGTAGACATTGAAGATAGATAGACATTATAGAAACCCAACTGGATTTGTTGACATTGGGTAAATTACTTAAACCCTCAGAATTCTCCATCAGTTAAAAAGAGAGACTAATGCCCATCTTGAAATTTTCTTGTGAATATTAAATATAGTATGTAAATTATCTCACACAGAGCCTGGCACATGGTGAGCACCAAATAAATAGTAGCTAATATACTAATTGCATAGAAGGCTCAGTATTACTCTAAGCTGTGCTAATATTAATATTTTGTATATAGAACATTTACCTTTGGTAAATATATACTGTTTGTTCTATGTCTGTTTTTATTTGCACAGAAACTCAGGTCAATGTGGCACTCTCATCCAATAAATACTCAGCAAAACTGTCTACAGACCTCCTGGCTGTCAAATTCCACATGATTGTAGTAGCTTGAGGTTTAGGGTTCAGAAGAGCCCTGCTCACCATGTGTACTCTCCTGGAGTAAGCAGGAACAAATTGTAGTCGCTTATGGTGAACTACATTTGGCGGCATTACACCCTAGTCTTGTTGTAAATATAAATTGAAAGCCCCTCTCAGTATATTTATGACCCTGAATCTGTTTACTAACACCTTCTACCACTAGTTAGACTATAAAGTGACACTCAACAGTTTTATTTTTATGTCTCTGGTACAGTCCTCATAGCAGCTGCTCCTTGTCTAGGCCTTCAGAAGGTCAAGTTGCAAAGCATTTATTAGACTATACTTTTGGTTTCACTCATTTAAGTTGAGGAGGTTGCAATGCCGAGAATCAGATTCAAGGTCCATGTTCTGATAAAAGCTCTAACACTATTATTATGCCTTTGGGCACCTTGCTTCATTTCTGTTGTCTCAGAGATAATCAGTTCAACTTCCTCATTTATAAAATGACCAGGTAAAATTTGACTAGGACAATTTTGGTAAGTATTATATGAGTACTTGAAAATAATGTGTTTTCTATCTTGCTTTACATATGTCAAAATTGACATACAGAGTGAATTTATAATTTTGTTATTCAGATTTTTCTGTCATCTCACATGTTTTGGTCAGCTTATTTTATCAATTATAAAGGATTGCTAAAATATCTTATTTATAAGATGAAGCTATCTTGTGAATTGCATATAAACTTAGAATGGTTATATCTTCTGAGTAGATTGACTCCTTTATCATTATGAAATGTCCCTCTTTATACCTAGTAATGCTTTATTCCATGATATCTACTTTGTAAGATATCACTATAGTTATATAAACTTTCTTTTGGTGAGGATTAGCCTGAGTTATCTCTTTTAATTCTTCTACAACCAACCTTTTGGGGTTTTTTTTTTGATCCCTTTATTAAAAGTATGTGTCTTATAAGTAGCATATGATTGGGTTTTGCTTTCAGAAATTTTACTATGCTGAGCTTGAGGGTGGCCTCCATTGTATTAATCCTGCTTGGGAATTGATATAATGTTATTATTATACACATTTTTACTTTAAATTAAAGTGTAAAATATATAAAGTGCACATATTTTCAATGTGCACCACAATGAAAATTCACAAACTGAATACACCGTTATATTTAGATTAAACACCCAAATCAAGAAAAACAGTTTTGCTCAAACTGAAGCCTTCCTCATGCTTTCTTCCAGTTTCTATTCTCCCAAAGTAATCACTATCTTGATTTCTAACAAAACAGATTTGTTCTTCTTAGCTCTGTGGATTTATAACTTTCATTTTTGTCAAAAATTTCCCCATCATTATCTCTTCAAATATTGCTTCTGCCTCAGTTTCTTTCCTTCTTCCATGACTCCAGTTTACACACATTTTAGACCTTTTTACTGTGTTCTTTACATCTCATCCTTTTTTATCTCTGTTTCATTCATATCTTCTGTTGACTTATCTTCCAGTTCACTAATCCTCTCTTCTGCTTTGTCTAATCAAATGTTAAACCAATCTATTAATTCTTCACTTTAGGTTATGGTAGTTTTTAGTTGTAGAATTTTCATTTGATTATTTTTATTGTTTTCAGTTCTCTGATAAAATTTCCCATCATGTTGTCTATATTTTGGCATATTAATAATAGTTATTTTAAAGTTTATGCCTAATACCTTGAATATATAGTTCTTTTTGCATTTGTTCCTACTACTTTTTTTCCTTCTCTTTTTTTGTGTTTCTTTTATTTTGTCTAATGGAATGCACTGTAAATGTTTACTGAGTACTCCCTATAACTTATGAAAACATTTAGAGAATATAGTTTTGCTTCTGGTGAGCATTTAAGCTAGGGACAGATCTCCTAATTTCAACCTGGATTTCAATCTCTGTGAGAACAAACCCATTTGTTTGCACATACTATTAGGATATAGTCCTTCATTAGTTTCAACTGAGGGTCTAGAGTGTTAGCCAGTTTCCCTTTTTCTTTGTGTGTGACATACTCCAATTTCTATTTGCTCCCAGTCACAACATTGCCAGAAGTTCAGCTCAGCTCAGCTTCTCTATTTCTATCATCCCTTGAGAATCAATAAATGCCTCAAAGAAAAATATGGTGTTGAATGATGGGCTCATTTCTTTGGGTGTTTCCTTTCAGGGGAGAGCAACTGTTATCCTCTTATCCCCTTCTTACCTCTCTAATGCTTTCAGACAGATTTTTCTTAATCCAGCCTTTCTAGTTGTTCTCAGAAAAAGAGTTGGACTACCAAATGTCACTCTACAGTTACTAGAAGCAGAAATCCTGGGGCCCATCTTGATAATTTATTTTATAAACATAGAGTCTTTTTTTACATGGACTTTTAGTATAATCAGTAGAATTAAACGCTTTGAAATTAGATATTTTTTCCAACTAGAGGCACCCATTATCTATTTTAGATGTCTACACGGATCTTCTATCAAAAATTAAAATTTTCTTATAAAAGTTATGTTAGTGAGTGGCCTTAATACTTACTTATCCAAAGCATCTTCAATAACAACACAGAACAAAATGACCTGTTTATAGACCCAAGTCTGTAAGGGCAAAATATTTACAAAGTCAAGTGCTACCACGGCCACTGTCTGACTGACTGATTTAACTCAGCGATCCATAAATTAAGAATAAAATCTTTTTATTATGTTCAATAAAGACATAATAAGAAATTGGTTATTTTCTCTTTAAAAGCCATGTCAAAATTATATTCTATAAAAATAATTGCTCTCATATAGTATGAAGATTCATACTTTGGGAGATAGAAACTGCTTACATTTTTTTTCTTCTTTTTATCATTAAAACATAGTGAGTCTTACAAGATAGGTCTTATAAAGGGCCTGAGAAAATACTTTCATGCTATTTTGAAATAATTTTCTTTGGTGCCCTCAAAGATTGACAGCCTAGTAAGAAGAAAAATGTAGTGTTCTTTATTTGAAATGACATAGAGCACCTTATAATCTCTGAAATTGTCATGGGGCTTTGTGAAAAGACATTCTCTTGCAGGCAACTGCAAGTCCATCTGTTGTTTTAATTTGTCTCTCTAATAATTCCCAGGAGTGTCACTTGGTTTGAATACTGGAATAAACAGAAATGAATCAGGTTGTTTTCTTTTAATATTAATCTGAAAATCCAATGTAATATATTAACCATCACCTACATCCTTTCAAGGAAATCTCATGTTTGATTTCATTAAACCTCACAATATCCCAATTAAACACAAATATATTCATTTTAACATTTATACTTGATTTCTTTAGATAATCAAACTCTGCAATTTTCAGTGATTTTAGATGTGAATGTCATTGCAATGTTCAGAATATTTTTCCTTTTAAAACAATGCCACATACTTAAATAATACAGCAGTACAAAATATTTTCTCATCATAGGAATGGAACCATCTATTTTTATTATGTGTTTTATAATTTGAAAATCTTTACTATATCTTCATAATTTAAAAATACCATTTTGCTGTGCTTCAACCATAGGTCTTGTGATTTGAAAGATATGTCATATGCCCAAATCTTCCTATATGTAGATTACATAATGCTGTTTTTATGTTATGGACATTATTAGTAAGCTACACATATTGTTTATTTTTCTACAAGCATATTTATTTTTCTGTTGAAATTTCTGCAACACCTCTTCAACAATGATTATGAATTTAAAATACAAAGTGTTGTTTTCTTTTTGAGGTATGATCAAGTTCTTTGGGGCACAATTCAGTGCCTGGTGTGTTGCTATAATTTGGGGAAACCCTCACTGTAAGCCGCGACAGATCCACCTTTGATTAGATCTTCACGACACTGTTCAACTAGAATAATTATGTTCCTGCTCCTTCCTGTCGCGAAGACCTAGCCCAGTGCCAGATGATGGGAGGAAAGTCATGTGAAAGTGAAGTGGAACAGATGGTCCTCATTTCTTTTAGGGCTCCCTTCTCCTTTGCTATTCCTTCCACCACTCTCCCACCCCAACCCTACTCTCATGCCAGTGCCAAATTAGTCAGTGGGAGGAGATATACAGGCAGGGGCAGCTGATCAGATTGTGTAGCCGGGGACAACACAGAGTTCAAAAGTCATGAGTCTGAGGGTTCAAGTCTTGGTTATTAGAGCAGCAAACCCAACTGCTGAACTCATCGCTTGCACTTTTCATTGCACCACTTTCATTCAAGCACTGAAACTTAAATGTTATGAAGAGGGGGGAAATGTTAAGTTAAGAAAGAGACATTAAACACTGCAAGTTGTAAGTACCAAAGAGGAAACAAAGAAGTTGAGACCAGGGAAATTACATGACTAGAGGAATCAGGTTCCAGTCTGCAGAGTACTGATGAAAACTGACTTTGTGTGTACAGGTGTATTTGTATTTTTTAGTTAAATTAAAAGGTTTACTTTTAGTAAATTTCCATATTGACCATATAGAGAGGGGTGTGATATTTTAGAACACTGCTATGCTCTAAGCTGTAGGAGACACTGTTAGTAACACTGCACTTGGGAGGTTAGGAGGCATGGAAGGATTCTGAACAATCTGGTACCAGAAGCATTTGGCAGAGGCAGAGTGAAAATAACTTCTAATGTGCCGATATTGGAACAGAGGAAGTTCAATTAGAAAGAAATTAAGTTAACGATGTATAGACTCAGGGAAATATTCCGTGTTAATTGAGTGGCATTCTGAATAAGAGTGCTATGTGATATGGCTCTTTGTCAAAGAAGGACTTATATTTGTCTTCACTCTGTCAGAAATTGTCATGATCTCGTCACTGCAGATTTAAGTGAAACCTAGTAAAGCAAATACAATCTTAGTGTTAAAGTATGTGCATGTGTAGGTGTGTGTCTAAATGTATAAATGAGTTGGGTCTGATTTTCCTCATGGTTCCTTTCAATATGACCATGGCAGAAAATATGACAAATGGATATTTGTGGAATCTATATAAATTTTATGCATAGTTTTAAAACCCTGACAGAGTATGAAAGAAAGGAAATAATGCCAATAGGTATAATATTCACCTTGTAATTCAGACATTTCAAGAGGGTGATAAGCTGAAAGTTGGATGAGTGGCTAATGTTGAATGATGAATTTTTTAATGATTTAAGCACATATACTTAAGAAATTATCATATCTAGGTATGATAATACAATGTTGACAGCTTTATTGAGGTGTAATTTGAATACCGTACGATTCACTTGTGTTAAATGCACATTTTTACTAAATTTAGAGATGGGATACCATCATCACAATAAGTTTTAGAACATGTTCATAATCTAAATAAAATAATAGGTTTATTCATTTTAATAAAAATTGATTAACTATGTATTTTATATTTATTTATTCATTAAAGTAGGATTTATTTATCTATAAAATATCTTAAACAAGTGATTTACAAAATAGTCCACTTTGAATATCTGAGAAGCCTATGTATCTGGTTAACACAGACCTATGAGGTGACCAGTCCACTGTGACACAACTTCCAACAGTCTGTACCTATTAGTACCTAATAATAGTGCTAACAAAGAAAGTCTGTAAAAATTTTAACTAGATTTATAAAAGTTAATACATTTGTTCTCTAACCTGAAAACATAATGGAATCTAGCCTCAGAGGTCACAGTGTAGTATAGAAACAAGAATATGAGACATACAAAAAGATAATTTACAGCATCAATTTATACATGTGACAGATAGTTACTATTTATTATTACCATTATTAGCAATAATTAATAATAATTAAGGGTGATGCATGACACAGCATCTGACTTGAGGAAGCCTATAGTTTGAGTCATGGGATAGGGGGAGATGTGTTGGAAGAAGGTACTTAATTTTTTTATTTTTTTTAAATATGTTTTATTGATTTCAGAGAGAGGAAGGGAGAGGGAGAGAGAGAGAGAAACATCAATGATGAGTTATTGATCAGCTGCCTCTTGCACGCCCCCTACTGGGGATCGAGCCAGAAACCTGGGCATGTGCCCTGACTGGGAATTGAACTGTGATCTCCTGGTTCATGGGTCAATGCTCAACCACTGAGCCACGCCGGCCTAGAGGAACAAGATGCTTTCTATAAATTGGATATCTGGAGTCCAGGAAGAGCTAAATAAACGAAGGAGGGGGCCTGAGGGAGTATTTTAAACAGAGTTCAATAATAGAAGCCTAACCAATATTCCCAGAAAAAAGACTCGTTGAATTGGTTGGGAGGTAGAGTGTAAGGAGGAGTGGGACATAAAACTGGAGAGGGAGCTTACTTCCAGGTAACAATGGACCTTAATACTCTAGTAACAAGTCTGGACGTGAGCCTGTCAGGGATGGAAAGCTTCAGCATATTTCTCAGCAGAAGCCCGTGGCTGAAGAGTTATTTAAACACTAAATGGATGGCACAGCCTCGAATTGCTCAAGGAAGACAACGGGCAGAAACAGTTTCACCTATGAGAATGCGCTGGAAGAGGGGTAGCGGCTCAACTGAGGTGACTGCTGTAAAATAGAAAGGGAAGGATGCAAGACACACCTCAGAAATGAGAAGCAACAAGCTTTGGGGACCGAGTCGACCTGGAATGTCAGACGACAAAACATGCCAGGTGTGGGCGAGGGGCGTGCCAGGCTTCTGTGCGTTGGCAAGGAGGCACGAGCTTTTCCCTTGATGAAAGGCCCTCTCTCCTTTCATCTTATGTGCGTATATTCCCTGAAGGCCCCGGAGCCGGCACAGCCAGCTCTAAGGTTTCAAGTTTGGATGATCAGAGAAAGCACCGGTAGTTTTGCACTCGCTGGAGGGAGGGCTATAAGACACGTGTTATGCTTGCAAATGCTGAAAAAATCTTTAAAAACCCATTTACTTATCTTCAATGCTCTTGGGTCAATTCTGTTCTTTAATTATCTAGGGCAACAGAAATAGGTGAGTCTGCTTCATTTTCATTTCATATCAGTTTCACTCTCGTATTTCCATGCACAAACTCAAAAAAGAGCCTCGTATTGATTTTTGGTGAAAGCATCCACAGGATGAGTATTTTGTATCATTGCGCATAGCACCCCCTCGACAGCTCCCAGGGCGCTTTGCAAGTGACTCACTGCTTGCAGATGGTACAGGTCAGGCTCCTGAATCGCACTGTCAGACTGTTAAAAATTACCATTTCAAATGATACGTATAATAATCTAGAATACTGTGTTTATGTTGAATCTTCCAAGTTGTGTGAGTTCTTCACAAACCAAACTTTAAATTTACAAATTAGCATTTGAATTTTTTCATAGTTGTCTCACACTCTGATTCTGGGCCATCTCTTTTTACTTTCAAATTAATGTGTCATAAAAATTTATTCATTGACTTTTAAAGCATCGTAGCTTTTAGGGCTTTGAGAAAACACCCATTTGATGTTCATATACATCATCTGAGACACAGAGAAAATTCAATGACTTACCCAAGGTAAACACAATTAGTAACAGGATCCAGGGCTAAAATCCAGGGCTCTGATCTCAGCTCTGTGCTCTCTGTACAACATCAGGCAACTAGACAAATTGTTAGGCATAATCATAATTTATTTTAGAGGTTTTTGTTGCAAAATGATACTGTCCTTCAGAAAACCCCAGTCCAACTACATTGAATTTCAGACTTCACAAAAAGGTGAACAACCCATATTGGTGAAAAAATAATCTGTCAAATTTATGAATTGGAGCCACTTGACAGGCCATGGGAAGGTCTCAGCATGAGCTACTCTGGTGATCAGTCTTAGCTGCTCTGGGGAAACACACTGAGTCCCTTGATACATCCTTGCTCTTTGGTTCATTTTTGTGAGCTCTTCTTCCAGTTAAAGCAGTGAAACCTTGAGGGCTATTATTAAGATATGGGCAGAGGAAAGAAGAGTTGCTTATTAAGCTCTGAATTTCGTGTAGAATGGAGGCCAGAGGAGCAAAAAAAGTCCAAGTCATTTCAATAATAACATTTACTGAGCTGCTACTAATTGAGCATCAAGTATTGTTTTTGTTTCTAAGACATAGTTTCCTCCACTCCTAAGAAAAGTGTTTTAGAGCTTTATTATAGAAGATTGAGCCTGTTACTGAATCAGGTAGACGCTTTTCATACAGAACCTCCTTTGATCATCACAGCAACCCTAAGTGGCTCTCTTAGTTGGGTTTCTTAGAAGATGACACTGAGACAAGTATTCAGTGCAAGCAGGTTATTTGGGAAGTGAGCCCAGGTGGTCACTAGTAGTGAAGTGGGAAAGTGAGAAGAAATTGGAAAGAAGCCCACAAAGGATGCCTGCACAGCAGATTATGACTGTGGACAACTGGAGCTTAATCTCTGCACTTCAGCTGGCTGCACACATGGCCAGAGCAGCTTCAGTGGCCAGAAGAAGCTCTTAGGCTTGTTTCCTCACAGTTCTGGAGGCTGGAAGTGCAAAATCAAGATGTAGGTCGGTTTGGTTTCTCCAGAGGGTTCTCTCCTTGGCTTGTAGATGGCCGCCTTCTTACTGTGTCCCCACATGGCCTTTCCTCTGTGTGCTCACACCGCTATATGAGAACCCCAATCATGTTGGATTAGGTCTCACTATATAACCTCATGTTATCTTAACTGCCTCTTTCAAGTCCCTATCCCAGAATACTGTCACATTGAGGTTATGGCTTTCAATCTACAGATTTTAGGGAATCAGTTCAGTCTATAACAACTGCATTGCATCCCTTATTATTTGAATGTATTTATGTAAAAATATCCATTGTCCTTATGGATACTATTCACTCACATAAGCTTTAGCTTTCCCTCTGAACTTGTCACACCCAGTTACAGTGTGCATAGACATGTCTATTCATGTTCACCTTGTGTGGTGGCACAGTGGAAATCAGTCCTTTGCAAGGTAGGTATTGGAGCCTCTAGGAAGAACCAGTATTGAACGGAATGCTGAATGAAGTATGTCAGGAAGGCAAATGCTATTAAATATTCTTAGGCATACATGACTCTAACAATGGAGTCCAATTTTAAATATGAAAATGAGTTAAGTTCTTGCAGGCTAGAGAACAAAAGGAAATTTGGGAGAATTTTGAAATTTTATAACCCAGTCCTGCTGGTCACTTAAAATCCCATTGGCTTCCTAGAAAAAGAACAGAGTTAAGCAGTTACACTAAATCATAAGCAATATTCCTTGCGATAATAATTAACTTGATTATTCGGGTAACTTCTGTCAAATTTTAGAACTATGGCAATTAACAAGGAACAATGGACACAAAATAATAATTATGAAAATATGTCCAAGCTGACAAGAGTCTACTTCAGTTTGCCTCACAAAGCTGCCTGACCGTGAAAGATACGTCACAACAGGCTGAAATTTGTTAATAAGTTTTTCTTGTGTAGGCCTGTTGAAGTATTTAAAGTCTCTTTAATGTCAAATAAAATCATACACATCCAGAAATCTCAAGGGCCTTTGTTAGGATGAGCTGATGTTTTTGTTTCTAAGGCATAGTTTTACCCCCCATCCTAAGAAAATGGTCTTAAAATAGAGCTTTATTATAAAAGAAGATTGAGCCTATTATTGAATTATGCTTGTAAATGTTTACCAATCATAAAATGGCTGATTTTTAGTGCCTGTAAACTGGATATGTGAATGGATTTTCATACAGAACATAAATCTTCTCTCCTGCCGTTATCAGTTACCACACAAGACACACCAGCCTGTGTAAACACAAATAGATTTGCTTTGGCCTGGGTTTGGAGAATGTAAAGCTTAGAGTGAAATACAGCATTCGGCAGCTAAAAATGACTTTGGGGTTCTATTGTCTGTCCTCCCTCAGACGAGACACTGCCATTTGGCCTCCGTCTCATGGTTAGGGAACACCATCAGTGTGGTAAAAGAGAACATGGGGCAGCCGGGAACTCTGAGATCTCGCCCTGGCCTCTCTACTAATTGGCTAAGTGATATTCAGGAAGAGTGAGCTCGGCTGTCAGGCAGGCATGAGTTCAAATCCAAGCTCTCCAGTTCATCATTTGGGGACCTTGGGAAAGCTATCAAATGAAGACTCTATTTCTTTGTGTACAGTTAACCTTAGTTAGGACAAAGAAAGATACAGTAGGTCTCAGCCTATGTTTTACAGATTGTCCTCTATAAAATATTTTTATGTTCACTTGCTCTGTGAAACAACAAACAAATAATTTTATGGTTCCAATAGTAACATTTTAACTTAAAAATTTTTTATAATGGACAAAGTAACTGCACAGAGGCCCTAATAACTTAGCAGGCAAATCCATTAATTCCTAATATTGCCAAATAGAGCCTTCCGATGTCAGATAAAGTAGTTCAGGTAGTAATAGCGCAGCCCTCACATATTAAGTAGTTTTCCCAGTCAATGTGACTAGGGTCTAGGACATAATCAATCAAACACCCATGTGGGTGTTGCTGTGAAGGCATTGTATACATGTAATCAGTGTCTATAATCAGTTGATTTTAAGGAGACAATTCTACTTGATTACCTGGATGGGCCTCATCCAATCAGTTGAAGGCCTTAAGAGTGAAACTGGGGTTTTCTGAGAAAGAAATCCTCCCTGCGACCGCAGTGCCAGCTCCTGCCTGAGAGTTTCTAGCCTGCTGGCCCGCCTACAAATTTCAGGCTTTCCATCTCCCATAATCATCTAAGCCAATTCTTTGAAAATAAATCTATTTTCTACTTTATCAGCTTACTGATTTTGTTTCTTTTGTAGAACTTTGCCTGATACCTGTCCATGAACTGGGTCTTAGAAGTACATAAATTAATGAGAAATAAATCCAAAATGCTGATGCTAACTGTATAGGAGGAAAAGGCCTTGCGGCTATCCATGCTCTCAAAAGGAACAGAGAGGGTGAGATTACTAAAAAAGAGCCAAGAGCCAGGAAGAGGGGCTGCTGTGGGAATAACTTGTTTATTTGTTCAGGTAGTGGATTAACTAGTGTCCCCCAAAACTTGTGTCCACCCATAACTTCAGAATGTGACTCTATTTGTAATTAAATATAACTAAGAATCTCAAGATAAAATCACCCTGGGTATAGAGTGGGCCCTATATCCAATGTTTGGTGTTGTTTTAAAAGAAAGGACTCAGAGACACAGCAACCCAGGCAAGACGGCTGTGTGAAGGCTGAGCAGAGATGGGAGCGATGCAGCCACAAGCCAAGGAACACCTGGAGCAGCCAGAAGGGGGAAGAGACAAGGAAGGGTTATTCCCCAGGGCTTTCAGCAGGAGCAGGTCCTGTGGACACCTTGATTTCAGACTTGAAGCCTCCAGAACGGTGAGAGAATACATTTCTGTCGTTGAAAGCCACCATGTAGTATATTGTTACAACAGCCCAAGGAAACAAATGTCGTTCTCATGACATTTTCAAACTGGAACTGGTCCTTCCCAATTTCCATTCTAGGACAATGGAAGTAGTGAAACGTGGAGGCTCAGCTATATCAAATCCCGATCTAATAGCAACGAACATGAAACGCCATTGCCAAGCACATCCATTCTAAGGAACAATGCTCTGATCATGAGCATCTGCTGCCTTAGGATAAGGGATGGTGATCCAGAGAGATGGTCGATGCTCTCTTTCTTTTTTTCTCTCTCTCTCTGTTTATATTTGAGCAAAATTTAAATGAAATATAAATATATTATTCATATTTATGTAAGGTTATGCTCTTGTTTATTGCACCTATAAACCTGTTCTTGCCTTGTTTCTTGGTAAGGATTGCTTAATTCCAATAAGACACATAGTTAAATGTCACCTGTCTGGTGTCCCTAAAGGCAACCTCTGAGATGGAGTTTAGCCTGCAGGAAGTTTGCTGGAGAGTGGGGACGGGGGGCTTTTGGGATTCACACCTGTAGGGGAAAGAAAGGACAAGAAGCAGGACTGGCAGACAGAGAAGGTGGATTGTCATGACTCAGCCAACCACACCATTCCCACCTGTAGCTCAGAAACCGAGATGGGCCTTGGTATATAGTAGCTAACATTTATTGAAATTATTTATATCAGTACAAATAAGTTTCCCAGCATATGATAAGGGAATTCACTCTCCCAGCACTCTGAGATTCAATGCGGGATCAAAGGAAAAAGATTAAAGGTGTTTTGGAGACCTGAGCATAACTTCTAGTTCTGTGTATTATTTTTAGTTCTCTCAGGTGCTAGCTTCATAAATGTTCTCAGGATCTTCAGCTGTGGGGTACAAGATTCCTAGAGTATGTTTAAGCTTTAATATTCCAGGATTTGAGAATTCACAAATCCCACTGAGCTGCTAAATTATGGGGTGATCTCTATCTCGAAGTTACCTAGGGGTGAATGCCAAGTTGGACCATGGAACCTACATTTTGTCCATTAGGAGAAACATTTCCCTTATAAATTAACAACAATCTAATTGCCTTACTTTAATGCTGGTTCTAACACTTATGACCTTGGGCAAGTTATTTAATCTCTCTCTGCCTCAGTTTCCTGTTATGTAGAATGGGAATAATGTTAGCACTGACCTATGGGATTGTCATAAGATGTAAATGAATTTATACATGTACAACATTTGGAACAGTACCCGGCACATTGTAAGAACTCAACAAATGCTAAACATTATTATTATTAATATTGTTATCCAATTTTTGTTCAGCCAAGGTAACCCCCAACTCAATACCACCCATTCAGAACAGCCTGGAGAATGACAGGGAACAGTTTAACTGTTTCTTTCTGAGTGTTAGTTTGACAATATGCACAATGGTAAAACTGGCCTTTTTCCACAACCGCTTTCTCAGACCAATCCCCTGGGATTATTAATTAGGAAGGAAAAGAACAGAGCCATCTGAAAGCAGGGAAAAAATGTATAAGAAATCCCTTGCGGTTGCTAAGGAGCCAGGGGCCGTTACCCTTTCAGCCATTCAGGCGCATTCCCCGCACAATGAAGTTCGCTGCAATGGCCTCCTTCCACCTCGAAATGATATTCATTAAAATGTTTTAATAGGTTACGGGAAACTTCGAGGCAGGCTTTATATAGAAAGTTCAATTTAGAGTGGAGTTTTGGAGAATTCTATTTAAGCCATTGTTGGCATTCCAGTGTCATGTTCTTCATTAGCGAGGTCGTTTACTGAAATGGGGCCCTGCATTCTGATGGCCTGTTTGTCCCAGTTGCTTGTCTCCTGCTCCAAATCTCCTTCCTCCCTGTGCACATTCACAGCGTGTCACAGCGAGGATGACGCTGTCTCCACGGAGAGTCCTCGTGCCCAGAGAGGGCGCAAGGGAGCATGTGAGGCAAGAAGCAGATGGAGAGAGAGTGGGCTTGCTCTTTTTTGGTTTCAAGACAACTTTGAACGTTCCACTATTTTTTTCTACAGTTTAGGAGCCTGACATCAGGCAGGACTATAAATCTTACAGAACTGAATACCGCTTTGATTACCCTGTTACTCTTGAGGAATGAGATAGTAGTTAGCGAGCCTAAAATCAAAAGACTCAAAGCATGGAGAGAATTGAGTATTTGGATTGTCTTTTTCTTCCTTTTTTTTTTTTTTAATTCAAAAGCTGTGTTGCTTAGTTTGTATCTCCTCCATTCCCCCAGCCCCTCCCTTAGCTGTTCACCAGCCCTAAAGTACGGCCTCCCACACTCTCACACGCACACACTCACAGAAAGCATGCTAAGTTGGTTTTGCCATTAACTAAGTTGTTGACTTTAGCAAACCTCCTTGCCTTTCTAGATTTTCAGCTACAAAATTATGAGGTAGAGAGATTATAACACAATCTAATCTTTTGCTTTAACCTCCTAAGATTCGTATTATATATATATATATATCTTTTTTTGCTTAAGAATAAGACTGCAGTTTTCTCTTCATTTCTCCTCCTTTTCAATTATTCTGCACATATTAGGCATATCCCTGGACCAGGCACTCTATAGATAATTGAATCAATGAAGATCATTCCCTGATTATCATAAAAAATACACATTTTGATACAGAAGCATACAAAGTAGAATAGCAGTGACTCAGCAAAGCTCAGAATTATAGGAGGTTTGATCAGATGGAAGAGCCAGAGCTCAGGCATTTAAAAATCACAGAGCCCTGTTACTCTCTTGTGCCTTGTTATCAATGGGATTGGCTGTCCCGTGGGCACATTTTATCTCCTGATGTCTGTTATTATTCAGTATTGGCAGGCCTTTACTAATGGGGGAACTGCATCTTCCAAGTGATTTGGCCTTTCAATGCACGTTTCTTGAAAATCTCCTCCCCAGTCTACCTATTTTCTATTTTTAACTGTTGGCCTTTCTACATGTATGAAAGTAAAATGATGAAAATTATGTATTTTAATACTACTCATCTTTTCTTCATTATGTGTCAAGTTAATTTATAAAATTTTGAATGCTTTACTTGGAGTAATCTCCTAAACTAATATATTATTTATATTATATGTTATTATTTTAGATTTCCATTAAAAAAAAAAAAAGGGTGGCTTGGGCCTTTGGAGAAATCTAAGATGTGTATAGCCACTAATAGTTTAGAATTCAAATTTTAATATAACTTATAAGAAAGTAAGTTATGCTTTGTAAAAGGAGTACATACACAAATATAATTCAATAATTTTCACAGAAGGGGTATTTTTGGTAAATATTACTTATAGAAAATCATTCCCGGTTATAATTAGGATTTTGTTTATGTTTTCCTTATAAAATGAGTAGTCATTGTCAAACATTTCTATTTTATTTATTCAGAACAAGACAAGTTAGATCTTTTGTGGAACAAAAGAATGGAAAAGGTTACCAATTTAGTAGCTTTATGTCAGAGGAACAGTTGTGTTTTTTAAATATTTAATATCTATTAGAAAGAACTTACAACGTTTATACCATTGTCACTGAATAGTCATATAACAGTCATTCATTATAAACGTTGTTCTTCAAGCTTCTGCCCTGTCCGGTCCTTTCCCTTTCCTCCCTCCCTTCCTCTCACTCCTCTCTTGTCTTTACACTCTCTCCCCACGAACCTCAGGATTGGGTCTCTGTGGTACCAATGTTAACTATATACATCCCTCAGGCATCACATCTCCGCAGTCTGCTTTTTCTGTACTGTGGTCCTAGGTATAGCAAAACAAAAAATCTGCAATGCATGTGTCCATAAAATAGAGAGTGTATTTGACCCTGTTTTTCCAGTGATCCATAATGATGGCCGCCTCCGCCTGAAGAGTCTTTTCAGTTTCAGGGCTTCCATATCTCACCTGCCCCCTACCCCACCTTTTTTTTCTTTGATCTGTTAACACCTACTGTGGTGACTACAATTAGTAAATATTCAGTGACTGTTTCACGAAAGTTAAATTCGCACCTTCAATTTTCATTCATTTAAGTTGACGATGCATTAAAAAAAGTGAACTATAACACTTTAAACAATGATCGAATATAAATTAACCCAAGACATAGGCTTGCGTTCCCTGAGAGTCTGGTGACAGTCTCTGCAGAGGCCCTGCTGCACAGAGCTAGAAAGGACTTCTTGTTGTTCGGCATGTTCCCTGTCCTTCCTCTGGTTTTATAGCTGGAGGCAGGTGGCTCATTACAGCTTGAAAAGAGCTTCCCCATATTCAGTTTCTGGGTTCTCTGCAGGAATAGGCTTTGTGGAGTCTCATTAAGCATAGACATGTTTGTTTGTTTGTTTGTTTTGTTTGTTTTTCTCCATTGTCAGTATGGAGCTCACTTAAATTGATTAGCAGTTAGAGTTAGGTCCTTTGCAAATTACGGTCTAAGCGATGCTTTCATATCCACAGCTGACAGGCTGCTATTCAATTCCTGCTAGTGGGCCACGGGTTTTTACTTTCTATGCACAACTCAGAGGACAAAAATTTTGTTGCTTAGAGTCGGAAGCACGGGGAGTTTATCTGATCTTTAGAAGTCCTTTGAAGGAGCTTTTATTACAGTATGGCAATAAAATTTTACTATACCTGACAACAAAATAAGTGTATGTGTGTGTGTATATATATATATATACACAGAAATATACATATATGTATATAATACATATATAAATAAAAAGGCTAAAAATAAAATGGTTGAAAAAACAAATTATAAATCAAGAAAAGTAAGACTATTTTTTCCCATTTTACAGTCAATAAAATATATTTGCAGCGAGAGAGAAAGGTCAAGTGTCTTATTGAAAACCATAAAAGCAGTGAGGGATGTGTCTGAGAAAGAAATCGAGGATGCTCCCAGCCTTACACTTCACCCTCTAACCCTAAAACTGTATTTTCAGTTTTATACTCTGTCTCACAGTGCTTTCCTACTAGATGCTTCCTTTGTCGGTGAAAAAAGACAACTCTCTTCCTCAGTCCTATGAATTCCTTTGTCTCATCACTCACTCTCAGTAGCCGGCTACCTGCGTAGGGACATCAGACTTGTTTTTATCAGGTGAAATCATCTTACTTGGTCTTCCAAGACTCTTCTTGCTTTTTTATGATGGCCAATTAATATCATAATTATCAGAAACTTAAACCAGTTTATTTTTTTAATTAAAATGTATCAAAGTGTATATACTTAGTTTTTAAAAGTGAAATAATTTAACTGACTCTATAATGAAAATAAGTCATTGATGCCTGCCCCTGACCTAAGACCTTAGAGGAAACTATTTTTAATGGCTTTCAGGCTCAGTTCTGTTTTGGCTACCTTTGCAGTTCCAGAAAGGTGCTTATGTTATCATTTCTTGATTTATAGTCTTTCACAATGGATTATGAGATACAAAGTTATCATCATTTTACACACACACACAATGTCAATTTTTTTGATTCTCTCTCAAGCCATTTTGATAACTTTAAAGAACAGGCTTAACCCAGTGTTTCTGGTATTATTTAGTTGTTGTGGGTTGACTTGTGTCCCCAAACCCCTAAAATTTATATGCTGCAGTCCTAGTCTCAGAAAGTGACTTTATTTGGAGATAAGGTCTTTGCGGAGGTTGTCAAGTTAAAATGAGGTTATTAGGGTGGGCCTTCATCCAATATGCCTGCTCTTCCTCTCACATGGGGAAGTCTGGACACAGGGACACTCACAGAGAGAAAACAATATGAAGAGACACAGAAAGAAGACGGCCGCCTTCCAAGCCAAGGAGAAGACTATCCTTCCCTCACAGCCTCAGGAGAAACCAGCCCCTCCGACACCTCCACCTCAGGCCTCTAGCATTCAGTCCGTGAGTCAATACATTTCTGTTGCTGTAGGCCACTTGGTTTGTGGCAGCCCTAGGAAACTAGCACTTCAGTGTATAGTCCATTGTCTTGGCCACACACCACCACCCTCGGCGAACAGCTGACATCCCCAGTACAGACGGACTGCGACTCGGTCACCAGGCTTAGGCTGGGTGAGAGCTCCCAGTCTCTGGAAGGAACTGGTGCTGCTTCTCTGAAGTATTACTTTAAGTCTACAAAATTCTCCTTAAAGCAGAAAATTCCTCTGACAAATCTTTTAAAAGTTCAGCACAAATCTGAGATTGAAAAAAAAAAATAGTCATTAATTTCCAGAGCATATGCTGTCAGGATTTTCCAGTTTCCTTTCTATCCCCACATCTGGTGGCCTCTTTCCTCCAAACCTCACTGTAGAAAAATACCACATATGGAAGATAATCTCCCTCAGTTGGCCAATGAGCCTGTGGGATGTGAGCCACCATTAGAAACCCCCCAGGGGCGCTTCCTCGAGTAAGGGAGCTGCTTAAGGTTCAAAGTAATTACGAAAGCAGGACTCGTGAGGGCGATGGATGGATAAGAGACTCAAGGAAGAGGTACAGAAGGTTACAGATTTTTGTCTTTTCTTAAATAACTATGACCTTGAGAAAACAACTTAGTCTATATTAGTGCCTCTTTGCTTATGCTTATTTATGACATAAGTATAACAGAATTTTCTTTCTCTACACTTTCTAAGATTAAATACTTGAGTTGCTTAAATCAACTATAAATTGTTTGAAGCACTTCAGAGATGAGTTTACTGTTCTAAAAAAAATTAGAATTGTACTTGGTAATGACAGTTTTGGAAGAAATGCCACTATTTGGGATTATTTTAAACAGAAGCACAATTTTACCCAAAACATAAAAACAAGATTGTTCTGTCAAATTGTGACTTGCACATGCATAATACAAACTTTAAGAACTGTTACTTAGTAATTTCTCAACAAACAAGTTTGCATGAGGAGAATATTTCTATTTGCCTCCTGGGTTAATTGAACAATATGCTGTGTATTAAAATATCATATTTTTACAAAACAAGCCTTCTCCAACAATAAATGAATGTGTTTCTCATTGTATTTTGTCATTTTGGTTTAGTTCAGAATCTCATCTTTTCTACTAAAATGAGGTAATAAATGTTAGCTTCTTCCCTTTTCTCACACACCTGGAAAAATTATGCTTTTCCACTTAAAGTACTGACCCACTCTCTGAAATAACAATGGAAACAAAAAAGATATTACAGGGTTGAGGGAGGCATTAAGATCTTATGTAGTTTATAAAATGTACCAAAGAAGAAAGTGATATAAGTAATAATGAAAACAAACCTAGCATTAATCTAACTAGCTTGTTTCTCTAAAGTCTCCCAGAGTGCCACTGGATTAGTTAGATCAAATCGATCCTTTATTTTGATCCAGAATTAGTTTTAACATTCCTGCTTCCTACTTAATTAACAGAGTGCAGATCATCACACAGGCACCTCATCAACTCACCCCGCTCTAGTCCAAATTTCCCTTTATATTTACCATTTCTCTTTCCTTTCAGACTTCTCTTTATCCTATACATTCCCCAAACTTCTCACCACCCTTCCCAGTAGGGGAAGAAGGATGACTCTCCTAGTCTGAAGAAGGGTCACCCTCTCCCTGGAGACTGCCGGAGGCTGTTTTTGCCCCTAAGATAACATGGAGGTCTCAACCTCTGCTTTTGACACCATCGCATCTTTGCCCCTCCAGGATCTTATGACTTTAATGATTTGCACTTTTATTTCCATTTCCAGTATCTCCTCCTCTGTGGGCTCCATCTTCTCTAACATCCAAATTTCAACCTTAAATGTAAAGAAACAATAAAAAGAACATCAATACACACACATACACAGAGCTCTTCAAGCTTTTGTCTTTTTCTAGTTCTTCCAGCTTGCACCACCTCATGTCCGGAAAGAGCTAACAGTAGCCATTGCCGCAACTCTCCTGCAGACTTTGTTTTCTTTAAGATCCCTACATTTGGCTGCCAACTTTACAGCTCTATCTCACTTCTTAGTAGGCAAATTTTACCATGTTTTTTCAGTTCCTCCGCTCCTTAAAGTCTGGAGGGTTTTATAGTGTTTACCATGGTTTATTTCTTAAAACTTTACCTTTTTGGTGTATACCAACTTCACTAAAAATGTGTTATAAAAATGAACTCTTCCAATTGTTATAATCCCTTGAAGACAACTCTTCTACTCACATCTCTCACCATGTTCTTGCTCTTAAAGAGTTTTTAATTTTTTAGGACCAGAAAAAGACTTTAAAAAGTTTAAATTCTTCTAAAATGCTCTTTGTCATTCCTGGTGTGGATTATGGTGCTTAGTAAATATTTATTGAATTGAGTTGAATCTAATGAGCCTAATATGTAAAATTTAATCTTATTACAAGCTCTGAAAAACTAGACTATTATTAGATCCAGTATCAGTCTGACAATGTCAATTATTTTTAATTAGGCAAAGTTCATACTCTAAAAATTTCTTTCTATGGATGTAATTTTTTTGTAACCACTTCCAATTAGATGTAAACTTGGCTACCTTTACATCTTATTATTTTTGTATTTCCTTTACATTTATTTTGTGCCCATGTTCATAAGTTATAAGACCCTTACACACACACACACACACGCACACACACACACAATCTCAAAGAAAACTAATGAAAACAAAACATAGCATTATATAGAAGAAAGAAATGTAAGGCCTAGACACGTCTTCTCATGTCACTTTAATCATTTCTTCCAGCTAAAGGTCATTTTATAATTTGGTTGGAATCAGTTTCTCTGGTTCTTTTCATTTACCAGGTGGTTCAGATAAAGATCATGCTAAGAAAAGTGGAAATTTCTTGAACTCATAACTTTATTCTAAATATGGCCATTAAAACCTAAAAATCATATCATCTTTGAAAAGAATTATTGAGACATAGCATTTTCTTTGCTGTGTTGAACATTTACTTATCTGCTTATCCATTTTTAATGAAATCATACTCCTAAATGTGTCCTGCCCTGCCCTCCCCATCATTTTACCAGGGGTGCCAATTTCTCATCCACATTTTCTCACTGCTGGCTCCTCCCAGAGTTGTTATTCATAAAGTTAGCAGATGGAGGTTAATTGCACTATCTTAATCTGACTCTTTGATATCTTAAGAGATACCATAAAGCTGACCTCTCCCTGTTTCTCCCTTTAACGCATTACCTTTCTTGCCACCCTCCACTAAATTGCTAGCTACAGATATGGAGCTTCATACTAAGTTTGGGAAGTGAATATAGGTCACTAACACAGCAGGGTCATGTACTGCAATTTGTCCAACAGCCTGACTCATTTTATGGTCTAATTTCAGTAAGAGGGTGCTGATTCTCTGCTAAGTGGTAATTGCACCTGCAGTACTAAAACCCTTCTATATGCCTGGGAAAGCACACTCACCATCAACTCACAATCATTTCCTACTGTGCACTGCAATAGCTTCTATGAGTTTGCCGGCCCTGACCCTCAAAATGAATCCCTGGTTCTTCTATCAGAGGTAGTTCGAAGCCCTGCTGTTACTGTCAGCAGGAGACCAGGCATAAGATGTACCAAAGCTTTAGATCAGTGTCCTGTGCTACACTCCAGGACTCTAAGGAGAAGTTTCATATGCTGCCTGGGACATTGGGAACTCTTTTTAATCCAAGGTTCAATCTGAGTCATAAGAATATCAATTGGTAGTGATTTTTGTTTGGAATCTTAAGCTTAAATCCACTACTCTACCTGCAAATTTTATGTTAATTCAAGATACAGGAACATGAGACAGAAAATTCAGAATTGTTGCTTTTCTTTCTCTTCTGTGTACTGGGAAAAAAACAAAACACACACCCAAAAATTCTTTGTAATGAAAGCTAGACTGGGCAGTAGTTCACCAATGCAACTTAACTTGATATTGCAAATGCTCAAACATCTATAATACCTTTGTTAGGTTTAATACAGATTATGACTTCATGCTTGGATTTAAACAAATCACAATGTTTGCTTTCTCTCCTTTACTATTAATACTATATACTTCATATATCTCTTCACTTAAAACAGTGAAGGCAAGGATTCTGACATCCCCAGGAACCAACTTAGCTTCTGGTACACTGATGCTCAATAAATGTTTAATGAAAAAATGGATGAATGATGTCTCACCATCTTAACAAAATTCAAACTGGAACATCTAGTTTGAGATCAGCAACTAGATAAGAAGAGATCGTGTTACAGTGAGGAATTGTAACCCAGCCCACCATTCTTTTGACATTGTTTCTGTAAATGCTGACTCTGACTAATATGTAGCTTGTAGATAAACAGCATGTTTGTATAAGAACTAACTTCAGGAAATAACCTCAGAAGATACAGTGACCTTCAGTCATCCCAGTTCTGGGAGATTTGCTGACCTAGAACCAGGATGACAAAGACCAGGGTGATGCACATGGGACCATCACTTGAACAGTTTAGAGACTCTTATCAAAATGGACTGTGCTGGGCTGCACATAGAGAACTTTTCAACCCTCTCTCCTTGATTTCTTTCCCTTTCCCTCCTTATAAAAACCTCTGCCTTCACTGAGGTGAGGAGATGGGCTTTGCAATGAACAGTCCCCCATTATCTCAGGTTGTTGGCACTTGAATAAACCTCTTTCCTTTTTTCACCAGCACCTGTCTCACAAGTTTGGCTTTCATGTTGTCAGGTAGCCCAATCTGGGTTTTGACTATAGTTGGATGTAGTTAATTAGAAGGTAAAAGAGATTTGAGATAAAAAAACATTTAATAGAAAATTATAGTTTTCTGATCTTTTTAGAAAACAAAGTTTACATTGCTACTGTGAAGCACATGAAACTAAAGCTGTCAGTATTCATATAAAATAAAAGAAATTAAGGGAAAGGTGAGCAAAAGAAAGATTTGTCATTAAGAATCTCTGTTTCTCCCCCTCCTCCCTTAGGATTGGGGCTCATAACAGAGCTGGTTGACTGATTTCTCACCTATTATTGTTGAACAGAATGGAGAATCCTGAGATAAAAGAAGGTGGGGAAAATAGGTAGGATATGTTTTTAGGGTCTGCAAGGCACAATGTTCAGGCCTTTGATAGAACAGGGCCCTGGTAACCTATTGATTGAGGAAGTAGGTAGAGGGAGGATTGCAAAAGGAGACCTGGAAGAAACACATAGAAAAGACTATCTTAGTTATTCTCACAATGCCCTGCTTGGGGTACTGAACATGGATGTTCCTAGGGGAACCAAACCTCTTGGTATTTTAGGTACTTGAAAGGTAATCCTTCACTTCAAAGAACTTGTCCTCTAAAGGTGAGTCTTCATCCTACAATTCCTGTTCTACTCTTTAAGATGGATGCATGCCCTTTGGGAGAGGATTTTCTAACATCACTTTAATCAATAATGCTAACAGTGCTACTACTTAATTCTTCATGTTACATGCCAGGAACATTCTGGACTTGTCTCTCTGTAGGTACTATAGACTCAAAAATTCACAGAGACAGTCGAGAGGCATCTGTAGCAAGCAAATTACTAACAAAAAGAACCGGGTTCTTAATGCACATTTCTCATCCCTTTCCATGACCCCACTAAAGTCACCTCTGGTATATAATATGCTCTCAGTAGAAGTTGTATAAATGAAAGTAAGAGAGGATATATAATTTATGCTTCGAAATCTTTGCCATATCCTTGTAATGAGAAGATTTTGTTCTGGATATTGACAGCAACACTGTACATGTACTAAGGTTGATGCTCTTAACCTCTGCGAACCATGGTTGAATAGTAAATCACTGAACACGAAAAGAGAAGTAGAAACATTTTGGAGAAAAGCCAAAAATATTAAAGTAAGCTTAACTGGGCCAGAGATTGGAGACAGTTTCTCTTGGCAGGGTTGTTCCCTTCAAAATGTGGAATTAGAAGCAAGTCACTTAGAATCAAATAGGCAATTACCGCTGCCCAACAACTTCAAGGGAACTAATAACTAATTAAGTAATTAATCAGTATTTATCGAGCATCTACTTTATTCAGTGTCTTATCCTAGGCAACATTTAAGATTTGCCTTTAATGAGCTTATATCATTTGAAACATAAAGCATTTCTAGATCTGACAAAGATTCTGTGAAGACTTATGAGATGAATTTCATCTTACACATACATGCTTCATGCCACATAAAAATGTCATTAGTATTATCTGAACATGAATTAGCTCTTGATTGCTGCAAAAAAATCATATCTAAAGATGTAATGTTTCACATTCAATAGGCACTGCCTTGTCTGTGTCCTCTGTCTACAGCACTTTCTACCTGTTGCTCTCATCTTTCCTCAGGCAGACCTGCTTGCTCCCCCGCTGGGAAAGTTGGAATCCAGTACAAGAAGCACTTACATTCATTCACTTACCCATTCACTCAGTACCTACTTATTGACAATCCGATATGCGCCAGGCACTGTGGTAGGTCCTCAGTGAACAAAACCTGCGTAGTAACTAACATCATGACGTGAAGCTCAGTTAGACAGAAAAACACTAAATATACGGGTGTGAGTGTGTTTTTCAAAACAGTTACAAACTGTTTTGAAAGGGAAAAGAAAAAGAATGGAGCATCCTTTAAAAATAAAAATGAGAAGCAGTTTTAGATAAGTTAGTACGAGCACCTCTGCAAAGGGAGGGATAAAAGGAAAGCGGTGCAGGAGATTGGAGGCTAAGCGTTTCACGAGCGAGAAAGCATGTGGAAGGCGTCAAGGTGGGGACGGCAGAAATAATAAAGCTTGGCTTCAGGTGCAGCAAGAAATCCAGTGTGGTGGGAAGACCTTTAACAAGCATGAAGCATGAAAATATAGTAAGAACAGAACTTTGAACATGAGCCAGGCTTGGTTCTAATCACTTCTTACACATCTGTATCTTATTTGGCCCTTACAACAAATATATAATGCAGGCACTGTGATGATTTCCATTTCACAAATTAAGGAAACTGAGGCAGAGAGCAAGTAAGGACCTTGCAGAGGTCAAAACTGAAACTAAGATTTCAACAAGGGCTTAAATATGAGCCTCTGTGCTTTAAGCCGTTATATTATTCATCTAGGTATCACACAGGGCAGGCAGTGGCCCCTCACATGGAAATGCCTGGGTCATGCTAAAAATTCTTAAATTTTAAACTGAAATCAATGGAAAGCAATGAATAGTGTTATGTAGAAAACAAGCCATCAGTCCTACTGAAAGCTAATGAAAATTTCAGTTTCACGAGGACTAAAAAGTTTCTGTTAGATTCGCCTTTGTGAAAGACATCGGTCGCCTTGGGAGGAACTTGGGACTGGTGGACGCAAACACTGCGTCGCAACATGATGAAGGCTGCTTGAGAAGCGATGAGACCTAGCGCATGCGGACCGTTCCCTATTTCCTGAGGTGTGGCTGGAGAGAAGAGCAGAGAAATGGAGTGACAGCTAAAGGGAAGATATGGAACCACGGGAAGTGTTTTGTAACTTGTTTTGTTTCTCCAATGATGGGGGTATGGGATATATTTGTATGCTAATGGGAACAATATATGACAAACACTATTTTTTATCTCTACCCTCCTACTTTCAAGTTTTGGGCTCTCAATTTTCATGTGTTCAACGTATCGTTTCCTAGTATGAGGAAACCTCTACTAGTTAGGACAATACTAAGCACTATAACATAGAAAGTAAAAATTTTAGTGGGTAAACACACTGAAAGTTTATTTTGTGCTCAAAAAAATGGAGAAATTGGTAGGAATTTCTTGCAGTAAAATGAGCAGAGCCCAGGCTCATCACCATCACTGTGGGTATCCCCAGCAAGCCAGAGAAAAGAAGAGAGTGAAGGGTCATTCGTGGGGGGGTTTCATAGGTCAAGCACATCATTCTGAAGTGCTCACCACTTCTGCTTGTATGCCCCAGGCTAGAGCTCAGTCCCAAGGGCAGATCTACCACAAGGAAGGCTGGGAAACATAGTCCAGCTGCGTACCAAGGAAGAAAAGGAATGGGGTCAGGTGACTGTGACCTGTTGCCTCTGGATCTGACCACTAGCCCCTTAGATAAATTAGAGCACCTTTTATACCCACTCTCTTTATGGGTGTTTTTGTACTTAACCCTGTACTGCCTTACTGAATAAATCAGGACTTCCTGCCTATAGCAAAATTTCTGCTTCTGCCTCTCTTGATCTCTTTAATGTTGCCAAAGCCACAGAATGACTTTGACATTGTCTCTTCCAACAGAAATGGACCACACTCCATGTTAAGGAGAGCCTCACTGAGCCGCTCAACTCCAATTATCACTACAGAACGACTCTGTGCCTTTGAGTCACAAGCCAAACCAATCTCATCCCAGGCAAAGTCAGTTCCCTCCCCAAATACAGTCATTGAAAAATATCCTCCTATAGACATGTATTTGATGCAGAGCATCTTATTACATGGTCCTCATAATAATTCTGGGAAGCAGAAAGGTTAACCCTTTTATTTTGTAAATGAGGAAATTTATAGGAGGTTAAGTTTCATTTAACTAATAATTAGTGGGTATTAGAATTTTTTGTAAAACTCTTGTTTCTGAAGCCTGGTGGATGGTTTCTGTCCATTTGGGAAAGTGTTTTGTTTTCTTTCTGTGGGAAATATGGAAAAACTAATGGAAAGTATAAAATAGTGTGTGGGGGGAAAGTAACCATTTAAGTCAGTTCCCAAAAGTGATAGGGTTGATAAATTTTTATTATAATCTATTTTCTATTATCTTTTCTTTTTAAAAAGTTAATTTTGAAGAACTACATATAGTGAACTATAAAGAAATATATGCCCATTACCCCAAAATTTTTGAGAAGCTAATATTTTCTAATATTTACTTCAGATCTCCTTTTAAAGATATAAAAATGTTATATAAAAGTCATGTGTGATTTTCAATTATATTGTGAATTTGTGGGCTTATCATTTCACCACAAAATTAACCCATATCATTAAAATTTATCGTCAACTTAACTAGTTGCATGGTGCTCTATTGTTGGATACACAGGAATTTTTTACAGTTATGCTATAATTGTACCATAATGTGTTTCTTTATGCTTAAACTATTTTCCCTATTACAGATAAGTTTCTCTTGGTTTATTTCCTAGAAGAGGAAAATAGATGCAAATTTGTCTTTACCGTGTCTACCACACTTTCTGCCTCCTTAAATTCTTAATTCTGATTTTAGTCTCATCCGAAATATATCTTTATACCATTTGTCTCCAAGATGGGTAGGTGATTAGTACACTTTGAAAATGTTGCTTGCAAGAGAATGTCTTTTTGTTGGCTTCACAAGTGGAAGACAATTTAGCTAGTTTAGACAATTTTTAGTTAAAGCCTTTCCTTTAAAATACATTATAGATATTGTGCCAGAAGTTCCTGCACTTAGTGATGCAGAAGAAAAATGTAAAAGCAGCCAATTTTTCTGAGTGTTCTTTCAACATTTTCTTTAAACATTTTATTCAAAATTGCTGCCAAGGGTGTCTAGAGATGGGACAATCAATTGCTGGATGTGACAGCATGGAATGACTTTTCAGTTGCCTCATTCAGATATTCACTTGCTTGTTTATTTTACATTTGACTTATGTTATTATTTAAGTGTCCTCATTAATTAAGCACATCACCTCTAATTGGGCACTGCTAGGATATATCCGTATAATTTTCTGCAATGATAATAATACTAAGTGCAAGATCATTGTCAATTTTAGAATTGAAATTGTATTTGTACTTTCTTAACTGAAAGGACTGCCCTTCAGGTTATAAGTACTGAATGAAGTGGCTAAACAAATTCTAACAGTAAAGTGAGTTCTATGTAACCATAAGTCATTTCAGTTCTATATGGGGTGGTGAAATCAAAAGGTATGTCCCCTGGGCCATCTAGCATGTTTCAGATGTGACTAAAGGCAACAGGAGAAACATGAAAGCTTATTTGTCCTGTCCTCTGACATCCTGCATCTTCCTTTTCAGAGAGTAGGTGCTGTGTGGTCTTTTAAGTCTCTGGAGAGGGAACATCTGCTCAACAGAACCAAGGTTCACCAGCTCTGTCTACTCCAAAGGGCAGCCAGATACGAATGTTCTATTAGCAAACTTGGCCCTGGTCTCCTGCCTTTAATTTCCACATTCTTTTTGGCCCTCACTGCTTTTTTTCTAATTAAATTCATTGGGTTGACATTGGTTAATAAGATCATGTAGGTTTCAAGTGTACCTTTCTCTGATACACTTTTGTAAGATCGAAAGAGCCTTCCTGGAACCTGCAAAATGCAACACAAACAAAAAGGAGTAAAAAGGAATTCATGTTGCAGAGAAAGAGCCATTAACACTAATTATATCACTAATATTCCACTGAAAGAAAGCAAGAAAAGGGCTCCAAATAAGGATATGAAAAAATATATATGAAACTTTGAATTGTTTTCTATCCTTTTGATCTCCTTGTGAATATATGACTCAATATTTGTCTCCTTTGCTCTAAAAAAATAAACAAAATTCAAACTTTTATTTATTTAGTCTTCAAAGTTCTCAAAGTTTTACATAATATGAAATAAGCAGCATATTAAAATAGATTTATTGCTAAGATGCTAAGACCATCACCCTACTCCTGATTGTGATAGGCGTCTGCAAGGCGTACAGATCAATATTAGGTCTCTTCAAGAGCAACTAGAGTTATCGTAGAGGAAATAGTTACATTGCGATAGTAAAAGCCAGATTTCTAAATGAGGAAAACATGACATAAAATTGTTAGAGCTTATACTTTTATAGCCATAGAGCTCATTGGTTGCCATTGCAAGATAATATAACACTAAGAATTCCTTGTTCTAAAAACACTAACAAAGTGAAATCTTCCTGACACACACTCAGAGAGTGTATGTACTTTCCTGCCCTAGGACATCTTAAATGCCCTCTCCTAACTGTGTATTATAATGATGATTGAAAACAATAGAAGTTATTTTATTTATGGATTGATGAACAGGGTTGTGAGAGAGAGTGACTGAACGTAAAGGAAACGTGATAAAGACACACCTGCAACTATGCTGGGATACGCGTGTCTGTCAGGGATGAAGGAAAGGCTGCTGAAAATTCAAGTGTGTGAATGTTTGAAGAAGGCTGGTTTGTGGCCTCAGCAAACTGGAAAGTTGTTTCTGTGGTTGGTTTTACATTAAGGTGCTAGCATCATGTGTGAGTACCTGTTTTGATAATAACGAATCCACCCAACTGTCCTCTGTTTTAAACACTGCTGTAGAGCCGCCAGGTATGTCGCGATCTGGCATTCCTGCCCGCCAGTGCGCGTCAGAACAGCGTCTTCACGACTGTTTGTTTAGCCCTTACTGGAGCACCGATAGCTAATGCAGTAGGTGCAATGGTTTAGAACTTTATATTAATTTTTGTTATTTGTGGTATGTGTTTATTTCATGCATCTAACACAATTGGTAAAAACAGAAGCAAAAGCAATACTTATATTGAAATACAAGTTAAAGAGCCTAAAATGAGAAGTCTGCAAATTTTCCTCAAGATATCGTAGTCACCACATGCATAAGTGATATTCATCATATAAAAATTACTATATAGCATGTAAGAGCCTTCCTATATGTCAAAAACTAGTGACCAAAAAAATGACAGAATTTTTACTGAACTGTTTTTTACTTATTAGAACTAACCCCCCCCCACACACACAAAAACTATGTCCACAATATGTTATATGCTTAAAAATAATAGCCAGAACTATTTTCTCATATCTTGTCATTTAGAAAAATAATACAAAATCATAAAAATAAAGCAGTGGAAAAAAATAAACTAGTGGATTTTTAAATACAAAAATTCCAAAAATGAAATGTTAAAACTATTTATGTTTTAATAACTGGCATTCCAAAATTCAAACTAAAGAATAAAAACAACAGCAATTACCAGGCCTCTTTGTGAAATTAAGAAAACTTTGTTCATTTGAGTTGCTCTTTCCAAATATAGTCACATTGGGGGTTGGGACTTCAACATATGAAAGGGGATTTTATAGTTTAGTTCGTAACACCCTGTGTCCCTCAAGGCGGGGGGCTTTGGCAGCATTATTTTCATTCTTTCATGCAGCTTCCAAACCATCCCCTTTCCACTTTCTTGTAAACCCTCTTGCTCTTTGGAGGCCTCTGTTATTCAGAGACACTTGGTGACCTCTGCTAGAAAAACCTCAGTGTGTGCCATCTCCATGCCTTCACTTGAGATACTGAACTTCACCTGAGAAAATCAAACAAATGCATAGACAGGAACTACTGGACAGTCATATTGCATCCAATACCTCACCTGCATTCTCAGTGTGCCCTAGAATCCTTTCACTTCTATGGGTAGTTATTTTATCTCTTCTCTCCACAGAAGAACCCTACTAACTTGCCTTCCACTTTCAAAATATGGTTAGGTGGCTTGCTCTTTCAGTTGATTAAATAATTGATTTTTTAGATTAATTAATTGATTGATGATTTGAAGTAATAGCTTATTAGGTGGAAAGCTCAATCTACTTTCTGACATCAAATTTAAATTTGTTTTTTGTTTTTGTTGGTTTTTATTGTTTAAAATATTATAGATGTCCCTCTTTTTTCCTCATTGACCCCTTCCACCCCACACCCACTCTCCTCCCCAGGCCTTCACCGCACTAATATCTGTTTCCATGGGTTATGCATATATACATATAAATTCTTTGGTTAATCTCTCCCTACCCACCCACCCCCACCTTCCCTCTGAGATTTGTCAGTCGGATCCATGCTTCCATGTCACAGAATCTATTTTATTCATCATTTTATTATGTTCTTTTGATTCCACATATAAGTGAGATCATATGGTATTTGTCTTTCTCTGGCTTATTTCACTTAGCATAATATTCTCCAGGTCCATCCATGCTGTCCCAAATGGTATGAGATCCTTCTGCAAATCTTTCATCTTCTCTTTCTAGAACTAATTCCTCCCAACTATGCTGTGTACAGTAAAGTGTTTTTTTTTTAAATGTACAACTAAAGGTGTTATAAACAAAGTTAAAAGATAAGCCACAGACTAGTAGAAGTGTTCATTGGCAATGTGTTTAACCAGCAAGGGTTAACATCTAGTTTACATAAGGAGTGCCTGCAAATTAATAGGAAGAAAAACACCCCAGTTGAAAAATGGGCAAAGGCCATGAATAGGCATTTCACATAAGATGGTTTTTACTAGGACTATAGGGCAAATGCCAATTAAAACAACATGATACCAATTCACATGCATCTGTCAAAAAGAAATTGAATAGCACCATGTGTGAGCAAGAATGTCAGCTCTTGGATAGCACTTGTGAGAGAATTCATTGGCTCAATCCCTTTGAAAAGCATTTTGACAATATCTAGCAAAGGTGCAGGTATATATTCTACCACCCAGCAATTTTTCATGTCAGTATACCCTAACTCAACTATCAGTCATGGACAGAGTTGGTCATTGCTACATTACTGAAAAAAGTGAGACATCATCAATAACTAAAATATCTATTATTACAGAAATGCATTAATAACATGGTTACATTCATATCATAGGAAACTATATAGGAAATCAATGAATGACCTTGATCTACATATAACATTGATAAATTTAACTCAGTTGACCCCTTTGACGCATTTTCTTCATTTAACATCCAGACTACAACCCCTGCTTTTTCTCTCAGATTTCTGGCCAATCTCTCTGTCTCCCTTGCTGGTTGCTAGTCACCTATAACCTCTTTTTGGATTTCTTTTTTTTTTTTATCACTTATTCTTTAAGTGATGTCATCCATTTTTATGGCTCTAAATACCATTCTTGTGCTAATGACTTTAAGTTGTATCTCCAGCCTGATCTCAGCCCTGAACTCCAGACTCCTGAATCTCATGGCCCATTTATTCAACACTTCATCTTAACATCTTGGACTTAGGATCTTATGACCTCAAATCTGCTCCTCGGGCAGTCTTCTTTACCACTGTTACTGGCAAGAGAATCTTCTAGTTGCTCAGAGCCTTCAAAATTTATCTCCAGCCTGATCACTGTTCATCACCCTGCCTGATTAAAATCATCATCATCTTTGCTTTTGCTACAGAAATAGATTTTACAGGAGGTTTCCCTGCTTCTGTCCTTGGCCTCTTTCCATCTTTTCTCTGTAGGACTGACTGTTCAGATCAATTTGTTAAAATGAAAATCAGACCCTGTTATTCCTCTACTTAAACACTGTGATCTGGCCTCAGCCACCCTCCACTCTCAGCCCCTCCTCCCTGTCCCTCTTTCCCTCCACTCCAGCCATTTGGCCTTCCTCACTGCCCCTGGGCCATGCCAGGCTCTCTCCTCCTTCCAATCATCTACACGTGCATTTTCTGTGTTCCTCCGACAGCTCCCCCTCCTTCTTCAGGTTGTTCCTCAACAAGAACTTCTCTGCTGAGACCTTCGTGGACACTGGATTTCAGCTTTCTGCCTGACCCCCATCACTTCACCAACACTTTTCCTACTTAGCTTTTCCTTGTTGTCACTTAATATGTAGCAGGGGGACCAGTCTGCTCAGGCAACCTTAACAAAATGCCACGCACTGGGTGGCTTAAACCACAAACATTTATTTTCTCACTTATCTGGGGGCAGAAGTTCCTGATTAAGGTGGCAGTAGACTTGGTTTCTGCTGTGGGCTCTCTTCCTGGCTTGTAGACGGCACCTTCTCACTGTGTCTTACCATGAGATCTCCTCTGTGCATGGGGGCAAAGAAAGAACATTTTCTGGTGTCTCTGCCCCTTTTCCTAAAAACACCAGTCCTGTCAGATTAAGACCTTCTGACCTCCCTTAATCTTTATCGCCTCCTCACAGGCCCTGTCTCCACCTTGAGTCACGTTGTAGGTTAGGGCTTCAACACATGCATTGGGGTGGGGGAAATGCAATTCAGTCCATTACAGCAGTGTATGTAGAACATTTCATAGTTGTTTGTTCATTGCCTGTTCACCCTACTCGAATATAAGCTTCGTAAGTGTAGAGATTTTTTTAAGTTATTTTGTTCACTGCTTTATTCTAGCACTTAGAACAATGCCTGAGGCATAGCAAGTATTCAATAAATATTAAGTGACTTATCTCAAAAACCTGGAGTGAAGTATAAAAAGCAAGTTATCATTTACACTAAAACGTCATTTCAAAATTTCCAAACTACAGAATTATACCACCTGTTTTTTATGAACAAGTATGTATGCAGTAATAAGTTTTAAAAGAATTGGAAGAATGCCAGTTTCAGGACAATTATTTACTCCCTTGAAGAGAAGAAGGGAAATGAAATTAAAGAGAGGTCAAACAGCCCTAACTGTAGCTATATAAATTTACTTCTTTAAATAAAAGTTTTGAAACAAATATGCAAGATGTTAATATTTGTCAAATCTGAAGAGGATATGAGAATATGTGACATATTATCATCTATGTTTTGAATGTTACAAGAGAAAGAGACAAGAAGTTTCTGTAAGGGCAGAGACCATATGTGCTTTGTTCTCCCATGTATTTCAAACTCCTAAGATGAGTGACGGCCCATAGTAGGACCTCAATGAATAGTTGGTGGATGGATGTTGTTTCAGACCATTTGGACTTACTCATCTTTACTTCTGAGCATAATGCTTGTTACATAAACCCAAGTAAACACACAAAAAATTAAGCAAAAGAAACAAACAAGAAATACATGATCAAAAAAGCAAAGAAAAAGCGTTTTTTGAAAGCTAGACAAATTTTTGTCGCCGTAGTAACCTCATCCCCCTCTTTCTGCACCTTCCAGTCAGTGACTTGGGGAAGGTACATCTGTCTTTGCTGCCTAGTCCCACCCTGTCCTTCTGTCCTCTTACCCTTAATTTACTTTTCTGCCAAAAGATACAAGTAGAAGCCATTGGAGAAAGATCTTAGGAGATTAACATAATTTACAGTTAAGACACTGATCTTCTGCATTTTCTCCATAAAAGCTTAAGCCAGTTGGGGCCTTTCTTTGGATGGATTATTCTGCCTGAAACTACAGTCTTGTCGACTCTCCAAAGAGTAGCAGCAGAACCGGTCTGTCTAGCTCCGCTTAAGTCACGCTGATGCCCTCAGTAGCCATTTCCTGCCACTCTCACAGTCCGATGCCCCAGATCTGGCCAGATATAGACAGCTCGTGCCCGACATTCCTACATGGGTTTTCTAAAAAAATTGTATTCCCAGTTTGTCTAATAATCTAAAAGTCTTATTCTTATTTACCTTTCACACATGACAAGTTCCAGCAAAAGCTGAGTTTCTATGTTCCTTTAAATTTGGGGATTTTTTCAATTTTGCCTAATTATGAATATTTTATGCCTGTTTTGATCGATTTAAGTCATTTCTGCCTTCATTTAATACAAACAAGCAAAAGTCAAGTTATTAACTAGAATGTGGAGCTGTTCAGTGAGGTCACCCTCTCTGAGAGACTCGCGTGCCATGTTAATTAGGGAAGCAACAATCCCTGTATTTTTATCTTTTATTTCATCTTGTACTTGGCTATGAAGGAAGTGAAGACTCTAGGGATTAGAAAGAGAAAAGAGTTTGGTTTTATAAATTAAGATCCTTTAGCTGATAAATCCCAAACTGGAAGTTAGAAACTTCATCTCCCACCACACTAAGAAATAAGTTTCAGATGCATTAAGTAGCAAAAAAATCAAACTATAGGAAAATCTAATAAGGCACCAATAGCACGTGTCAAGTCTCTGAATGACGCGCTTTCATAGTTTGAAAGCAATCGCAAGCATTCAAAAATAACTGGACTGTTCTGTTGCATAATTTAAAATGGAGGTGTGGTTTTTCCTTCAAAAAAGGCAGAAATGCATAATTAAAAGCAAAAGATAAAAGTAGATTGAAGAAACTGCAACAAATATAGTACTTTTCACTCTAAAAAGACTCCATTCAGATTCTTACTAAAACAGTAAAGTCGTTTAAGCTGAAAAAGGACTGATTGACATGGACAGACAATTCATAAATAAGAACTACATTTAATACCAAAGTAAGTAAAATATTCATTTACAGAATAACAAGAGGAAAATCAAATGAACAAAAGCTGAAGAAATATTACTCAATCTAGCCCAAATTTGGTTAAATAGATAATATTATGTGTACTAATAGGGATGTAAATTCTGCAACTATTTTGGTAAACAGTCTCAAATTTAAAACTTTAAAAGGCTTCCTAACTATTGACCTAGTATTTTCCTTTCAGAATTTAAGAGTCTGTTCTAAGTGCAAAAAAAAATTACTTTTATATCCAACATTAGAAACTGGAATATTATTTATTACAGTAAAAAATTAAAAATAGTCTCTGAGGTTTTTAGATTATTTTAGATATAGTATATTACATTCATTTCATGTCTATCAAAAAGCCAAAAATAAAGTAATAATGAAGCAAGACTACATAAAAATATTTAATGTATCAAATATGAAATGCAGTAATGAATATATGGACTGATTTTTTATTAGGTAAATAGATTCTTAGCCAGTAGCATTTGGATCAATTGGCTATGATTGACCATGTAGTTGGGCTTGTGAGCTCCATGGTCTCCTTGCTGCTATGGATGTTGGCCTAGTTGGACTTCTCAACACTAAACCCTTCTGACATTGGCCCAGGACCCTTGTTTTCTGCCAGGACTACCCACCTGCTTTCCTTGGGGCAACACAGTGTCTTTCAAGGTGCCTAAACCTCTACTTGGTAATAATTTCTTCCTCCAGTTCCTGTGGGCCCTGAGCTTTAGAAAGTCTAGATGTAATCAAAGATCTTATGTGCATATATGCATAACCAGTGAACACAGGCCTGGGGAGGGGAAGGGGGTGGGTGTGGGGAGGAGGGAGTCAATAGGGGAGCAAAAGGGGACATCTATAATACTTTCAACAATAAAGATAATTTTTTTTTTAAAAAAAGCCTAGATGTCTAAGGCTCAAACCTGCCTAGTACGTGACATAGATGCAGAATGACTGGCATTCATTTTCATCTTGGTCACACTTTGCCAATTTGTCTTGAAAAGATAGTTATTGATTTCTAACTGCTACTGGATTCTAAGAACTGTGCTAACTGTCTGATGTATAATACCCTTACCTGATCTCCTCAACCAGGACATGTGCTAAATATTTAATGTAAGTATCATACATAATCTCCAGAGCACTATGACAGAAATCATGTTTTCCTCATTTTGTAAATGAGGAAGCTGGTGCTCAGGTGTGGCTCACCATTGTATTATCAAGACCACAAGGAATATCTTATACTTGGTACATGGTCCACAGTTTCTCATCAGGGACAGTAGCAGTTATTTACTGAGCATCTCCTATGTGTCTAGGGCTTGCTACAAAAGCCAGAATAAGCAAAGGAGTTGACTGTACCCTTTCCAGTGATGAGCACACAGTAGGTCATCATTGAATATTAGTGAAATGAGCAAATGCTGAGTAAATAAAAAATAATTCAGCTCCATTTACTTTATACTTAGTCTCTTAAAATAAGGCTTTGTTGGGTTTAATATCCACAGTATTTGAATGAATCAGTACATCATATGTCACATTATTCCAGAAATTGCATATTTGATTTGACCACTGTTGCTAATAAAAATAACCTTTCACAAAAAGATTTGCAAATCATGCTCATAGGACTCACTTACTTTGTTAGGCAATTAATCCAACATACTCCCCCCAGTTATACATTTTATATACATATTAATAAAAGTAATTTAGATGCTACAGATATACTCTAAAGCTTTTGTAGATGGAACAAAATATGGCTTTTCATCTACACATAGTCAAATGGTTTCTTAATAACACAATTATCTTTTGCTAAATGATTCTTGGAATTTTGCTAGTTTTTTCCCAATAGTACTATAATATTTTATATCTCACATGACTTTAATTTTAAAGGGAAAAAGTGCTTCTCATTTTTTCTAGGTGGCATTTTGTCTTTTGGCAATGCCAGCTGTGAACTACACATGGCAAGTGTTGGATTCTGAGAATCGATAGAAAGTTAGCTAGGCCTAATAAACTCCACACATGGTCTCCCACTGAGCGTGCATATTTAAAGAAAAACAAATATAATTATCAGGTTTCCACAGAGAAGCTTCTTTAAAGTATTCTATAAAATCATGAGTTCACTAATGAAATTGTGGATAATATTGTCTACCATTTGGTCTAAATCCTGCCTTTTAAGATGTTCACTTTTATTATCTTTGGAAATGAAAGAGCTTGTGTTTGTGATCTCTCTTTGTGCCTCCACAGCCTGGATGTTTCCCTGCTGAGGTGTTACAGTTAGATGGAGAATCCTATGAAGATATGGCGTTGGGTCTTTCTCTGGAAATGGCTACTGGAAACGTCAAAGTACTCCTGTCCCATGTACTAGCATGACTCGTTGATTTAGACTCATAGGTCTGATGATGTCAGAAGGGCCCCCACATAAAAATCTTCTGGCAACAGAATTTCCATAAGAATTCAGAAGCAGCCCTCCATAATTCTATAAGTAGAGGTCAAAACGACCTGATCACGTAAAATTCATGTTCAGTTAGTTGTGAAGTAATAGCATTTCCCAGTCAGTTTGCACTAAAACGAAAGCACATGAAGATAGTGAAAGTTGTACTGCGTGGAACTGACCATACACAGTTAACAACATCGCTCATGATCATAGAACAGTCTTTCTCTCACGCTCCTCCCCACCAAGAGATGAAATCTTGAGCACACTCATGTTTGAGGAGGAGGTTGTGAAGACAGCCAGCCAACCACCCATCACATCGCAGCTGTTTTCTTGACCCTGGAGCCTTATTGCAGAGTTGACTGTATGACTGTGAGAACTTCCTGACTGCTAGGTGTCCCATCTTCACCTCTCTTGCTAGTTCACTGACGAGGATGCTTACAGATGTACTTACAGTAAAAGAGATGAAGCCATGGTCTTTTCAAGCATTTCCTACATTATTTTCTTGTTTGTTCAACTTTATCAAGGTACACTGACAAATAAAATTCGCATATACATAAAGTGTACACCATGATGATTTGATATACGTATATATTGTGAAACGATTACCAAAATTACAATCAAATTCATTAACACATCCATCCTCTCATACAGTTACCTTTTTATTTTTCTGGTGAAACACAAGATCTATTCTCTTAGCAAATTTCAAGTATACAATACAATTTTATTAAATATAGTCACCATGCTGTACATTAGATCCCCAGAACTTATTCATCCTATAACTGAAAGTTTGTACTCTTGGTCAAGCATTCTCCCATTTCTTCCATCCCTTAGCCCCTGCCAACCACCAATCTACTCTCTGTTTCTATGAGTTCAACTTTTTTAGATTCTGTGTTTGAGTGATATCACCCAGTATTTGTCTTTCTTGTCTGGCATATTTCACTTAGCATACAGTCTTCTAGGTTCATCCATGTTGTCACAAAGAAAGGATTTCCTTCTTTTTATGGCTGATTAATATTCATATATAAATATATATCACATTTTCTCTATCCATTCATCTGTTGATGGATACTTAGGTAGTTTTCATATCTTGGCTATTGTAAATAATGCTGTAATGAACAGGGATGAGTAAAGAAATATCAACTACTCAGCTGCATATTGAGGAAAGAGGTCTCCAGGAGGTAATGGGAGAAAGAACAGTGGAGGAGGGCCCGAGCAATTGCTGTGGGAACCGGTCTGCAGTGATCTAAGCAGAGGTTACTTTCCCGTGTCCCGTGACCCCTGCTAGAGGGACTGGCAGCAGGTAGGGTGGTGGGCATTCCTGGAGGGCTGCCTACTTCTGTTTCAGTTTATGAATGATATTATCATTTTTATTTGCATTTTACATACTAAAAACAATATGCCTGCAGAGTTTAAAGCCACACTTAGTGTTGGGTATTCCTGGAACCCTATGTAGCTTCACTTCTCCTGATTAGAACGTACCTTGGTTGTTGTTGTTATTGTTATTACAATTATTTTACATGAAGAATTTCAAAAGTTTGAAACAATCTGAGGTAGTCTGCCAGATAATATGGCCAAAATGTGCAGCTTTGCTTATCAGAAAAGTCAAGAAAAGCCTTCCCTATACTGACTGTTAATGAAAGACCCTACAATAAACCCAAACAACTTGTTTTCCAATAGGTAACATAAGGGCATGTGTGTGTCGACTTTGAAATTCTCTCAAAATGTCTTGAGAAGGGCATTGGGTAAAGGTCATTCAGAGGTGAAGACAAAAAGCAGAGCTCCAGGAAACTTAAATATGCAAAAATTTAAATACCTGCAAACTTTGAGTAAGAGCAGAGGAGAGAAAGCCAAAAGAGGTCACATTTTCTATTCCTAGAGGATTTATTCTTAACATTAACTATGATTCAAAAGCAAATAAACTCAAGTCACCGCACTAATAGGAACACTGTCAGAAACCCAGCAGGACCAGACCTTAGCATGAGTGCCTCCATTACGGGCTCTCGGCGTGCCCCTGAGCCTCTCGGCTGGCATGGCATCGGCACTCTGGGCATGAGGATGTGAAAAGAGGCTTGCAGGATGGCATCTCCGAGGAAAGAACGAAGAAAGGTCTGTAAAGATAGGAGGCAGCTGGCCACGCTAGCTAGCTCCTGAGGTGACAGCATTTCTGTTATGAGCTCTGAAGGGTGTCTAATCTTCCAGTGATTATAGGGGCCCAACAGGCTGTAATTTTTATCACCACCTTAATTGTCAAAAACTTAGGTTCTGCTGTATAAGACTTACTTAGAAACCTTTTCAAAATATAATTGTCCTAACATACTTCTAAAAACATCATAACTTCTAATCATGAGTTTCTTTTAGTTTGTTTATTTTAGACTCTACCTCCTGAGGATCTAAAGAAAAATGTATTATGTTATAGTTTCAGAAGGAAGAAATGGGAGAGTTTATGAACAACTCTATTAACTCTAAGTTTTATAACCATTTTTAAGAGGGCAAGATAGCATCACTGGTTTAAATTCAAGGTCTCTAATCCGTCTGAAAGATTTACTGAATTGGGGGAAAATTCTGCTTGTTGCTGCATTTTAATAAAATTAATCTCTATAATTTGTATTTGGGCCCATATATATGATCTCATATTTTGGATGCTGACAGAAGATGAAAATTTTAGTGGACAATAAATTACCTTTATTTTTATTTTACCCCTGTATAAGTTGGCCATTACCTGGGAGAAATACAATAATGGAAGGGTTGATGTACTGAAGAAATTTTAAAGTCCAAAAAATTAGGGCTAAAGAGTTTACCTAAACTCAAAAAAAACCCAAAAAACAAAACTTTAACTCTTTTCCTTTTAGCATTACCTTTCTTTTTAAAGAACCAAAAATGTTTGGGTGCTTCTTTCTAAGTTGCTTCTTTCAATATAAACATTCTGACACATTTAATTTAAAATATATCTAGCATATAGAGCATTTGACTATTCTTCGATAGTATAATATCTTTCCGTTATGGACTGGATTGTCTTTCTAAAAACAAAACAACAACAAAAACCCTGTGGTATTTCTGTTCTGCACAGTATCGACCAACTGTGCAATGTTTATCCCTAGACTGAATGTTCTTGCATGTCTGTCTCCCATCAAATTCTAGTCCTCGCATTGGAAGAACTACAAGAATCTTAAACATAAGGATTCCCAAGTCTTTGCTGAAAGACGCCAGCTCCTTATTTCTACCCACTGATTACATTTTGGTTCCTCTTTCTCTTTAAAATCAGGGTTGTGTCTTATGTAAAAAGCACTCCCAGACAAAGAAAATAAGAAGGGTGTCTACGTAAACACTCCCGGGGAGTACAACATAGCCTCCAAGTTGCTCCATGTCTGGCCAGCGTGATTGCAGCACACAAGCCGCCGATGTGCGGTGAAAGCCGCCGGCCAGCACCCTGTCAGGGCTCAGGGTCTGCCTCTGTCCTCCAGAGGATCCCTCAGCCACACACGGAATTGTCTTCTGCCCCTAAAGTGGATGAGTTGGGGTGTAGTGTGGGTAAGAGTGGAAGTTTGTTTTCATCGTTTCCCAACCCTACAACCCTTGTATGAGTTTCCTAAGGCCACCATAACAAAATATCACAGACTGGGTGGGTTAAGGGGCAGAAATTTATTTTCTCACAGGCCTGGAGGCTTGAGGTTCATGACTGAGGTATCCGTAGGTTTGGTGTCTTCTGAGTTCTCTCTCCTTGGTTTGCCCATGGCTGTGCCCTCACATGGTTATCCCTCCGTCTGCGTTGTCTGTGTCCTAATCTCTTCTTCTTAGAAGGACACCAGTCCTATTGGATTAGAGCCCACCCATGTGACCTCATTTTAATCACCACTTTAAAGGCCTTATCTCCAAAGGCAGTCACAAGCTGAGGCACTGGAGGTTAGAACTTCCACATATGAATTTTGGGAGACATGACTAATCCCATAAAACCCTTGTATTGGTTTCCTAGGACTGCTGTGACAAATTACCCCAAACTAGGTGACTTAACATAACAAAAATTTATTTTCTCCCCCAGAGGATTCTGGAGGCTACACATCTGAAGGTAAAGTATCGGCAGGCCCAAACTCCCTCTGAAGCCTTGGGGAGAACCTTGCCATGCTTCTCGCAAGCCCTGGTGGTTCCTGGCAATACCTAGATTGCCTTGGTTTGTAGCTGTATCGCTCCTGTCTCTGCTTTATGTTCGCCTGGTCTTCTTCCCTGTGTGTCTTCACATGGACTTCATATAAGGAAGGCAGTCATTGGATTTAGGGCCCATCTTAACTCAGTGTGACCTTATCTTAATTAATTACTTCTGTAAAAATCCTACATTCAAATAAGGTCACATTCTGAGGTTCTGAGTGTACATGGATTTTTGAGGGATGCTATTCTACCCTGTAAACCTCCTAATATGAGTTCAACTTTTCTTGCCCCCAATAAATAATGTCTCACAACTAAACTTTGTATGTTTTTTTTTTAAATTTCTTATTTTGGAAACAGAAAGATTGCATGTGAGAAGAAATATGAACGATAAATACCACTGGAAGCCAGAGGTGAACTTATCCATACTCAATCCTTGGCTCTAAGTGTCAGACATTCTTACAGAGAGACAAAATATGTACTTAGTGCACTAAAGTGCTTTTTTGTTCTTTCTGCATTTATGGCATTGTTCTGCACTTATGACATACTGATGGCCGTTTTTTATACCTTTCTCTATTTCTGTCTCCATTATGTCAAGATGTACCACTTTATTTCCATAAAGGCTTTAGAATTAGAGAAAATTGAGCTCCAATGGGCCATTTTTTGAGCTGCAGTTTTCCCTGTCTGCAAAATTAATATAACAGTATTTAACTCTCAGGGTTGCTACAAGATAATTGCTTGGCATGCCATATACTTAAGTCACGTACAAGACACTACCTCTCATTGCCTGTAGAAATCTGGCCACCAAAACCTGTTTTGTTTCCTCAGGAACAACCTTCAAACGATGACCAATAGGGGTCAGTGTATAAATGTCCCAGATCAATCACCCCTCAAGTGGAATCACACTGACCTGTGTGTTCCAGTCTCTGGCTCCCAGAATTCCCTTGTGAGATTAAGCTCCGGTTTCCCACACAGTCAGTAACGATATGGCACCCTTTACTGCCTCGCTCCCTTTCCCTGCCTCACCTCCCCCCTTCCTTTTTTCCAGTTACAGTTTGCGTTCAGTATTATTTTATATTAGTTTCAGGTGGACAGCATAGAGGTTAGACAATCATATACTTTACAAAGTGGCCCCTCTGATGTTTCCAGTGCCCGCCTGGCGCCATACATGGTTCTAGCAATACTGTTGACTATATTCCCTAGGCTGCACTTCACATCCCCGTGAGTATTTTATAACTGCCAATCTGTACACCTGTACTTCTCAATCCCTTCACCTTTTTCACCCAGTCTCCTCCCTGCCTGTCTCTGGCAACCACCTGTCTGTTCTCTGTATCTATGAGTCTGTCCCATTTTGGGTCAGTTTGGAAATGTGAGTGGGTCTAATACTTGTTTTTCTCTCTTGCTGGTATTATGTGTATGTGATCTAGGAGATACCTACTCCCCAGATGAGGCTCTTTGGGGAGGATGATTAATGCATGCTCTTTTTATATTTCAGTGATATTACAAGTCTGTTTACTCTAAAGAAAGTTAGTGTGGACACTAAATAGGTGCTTCCCTGTGGCATCAAGCGAAGTTCTTTCAGCTTGTTTATTTGCTGATCCAAATGAGAGCTTTGGAAAGTGAACCCTGAGTGGGAAAGATTTCAGCATCTGCTTTTGCCGTCAGTCAGTCTCTGTATGTGAATTCAGTTTGAAGATGAAAGTACAGAGCTTCTTCCATGGAATGAATGCTACACAAGTCCCCTCTGTCTCAGTCACCCACCGAGTCAAAAAAATACTTGAGCAGACTATGAAGTGGCAAGTTTTATTTTATTGTTGTGCCTTGATTTTTGCTTTTCAATGTAATTTAATGAACATTGTTTTTGAGAGACCACTAACAGTTTACCCAAGACTTTTCTAAATATTCTCTGAGCTCTAGGGTGAGGTCAAGCAAAGAAGCCAGCATTATAAGCAAAGTCCAAGCAGCCTCCCTGTCTGTGCCACCCTTCACTGAGGTGTTCCCTCCTGGGGTCTCTCCTGATGCCCCTGATACCCCATTTCTAGATCTAATCAATGTGGGCAGTGCCTTCCCTTCCAAAATGATCTCCCATCCCACTCAAAAGACCTGCTCTCAGCCAGTCATGTGATGAACTAATTCTTACAATTAATGAGCAAGTCTTGAAATTCTAACTTGTGGGCATAGTATTTCCTGTGTCCCTGGAGCTCCTAATGCAAGGATAACCTGTTTCAGTGTCTAGCCCATTCCTCTTGTGGTGTGTCCAGGAATCATCCTCTAAATAAACCACTTTTATTTTAATTCTTTTCACAGCATCTGCTGGGAGAACCCAAACTAAGTACTGTTATATCATTACTAAGGATGACATGTGGAGCTTTTAAAACGCTCAAAGGTGATCTATGTCCGGGCTTCAGGGAAGATTCTCATCACCTCTGAGGCCCCTTCTCCATGGGTGCCTTTTGCTATCTGCTTGCCGTTTTTCTTCTCACCCAGCATACTTTTTTTTGATGGCCTGTCGAAGTGTTTTCATTCCATTGAGCTTTGCCCCTGCTGGCATCTTGCAATTTTGTAGAAAACTGTCCACCTCTCTGAGGTGCTTAAAGGAGGCCCGCCAAGCACCACATGCCACTTAAAGGCACCCCTGTCCAGCAGTCTCTTTGGTGGCATTCACCCTGGATACCCTCCCTGACCAGTTCCTAAATCACACTCCATCCTTGGCTTCCTCTCTGATCCCCTTTATAGACTCAGTGTGCCCCCTGGACTTGATGTCTTTTCACCTGGTCAATAATTTAATAAGTAGGTATTGAGTTCAAGCCTGCCCTCCACCAGGCATATGCCCGTCTAAGGAGTCGGGCACGACAGCCTCTGCCCTCACCCTGGGGTTTCCTCGCTTCGCACTCTCAGGGAAGCTTCTTAGTTACAAGCAGCAGAAAAAAATGGGCTATTTTAACTCGATGAAAGGAATTTATCCAAGGACATGAAGTAGCTCACAGAATTTTTAAGAAGGCCAAAGAACCAGGCTGGAAAGCAACTCAGCCAGAAATAATACCCCCCAAATCACATCCCAGAAATGGTTTGTCAGAACAAAATCGCCGTCATCCCTGCCCCTGGAGCTTCTGCACTTTGGGGTGTTTAAAGCTGGGTGTAGCTCCTGCTGGCACGCACGCTGTGGAGTGGACTCCATACTTCTTGTGGAGGCCTTTCCGAAAGGAGGCCAGTGAGCCCCACCTCCTCCCTTAGTGCCCTCCCCTAGTGTGAGCAGAACCCAGGAACTCACTTCCAATGAGCAGAACACAGCAAAAGTGATGGGATGTTATTTTGTGACTAAGTCACTAAAGATGTATCTTTTGTCTTGCATTCTCCCTCTCGCTCTCTCTCTCTTTCTCTCTTTCTATGTGTGTGTGTGTGTATGTGTGTTTCTTGTTTGCTCTGATAAAGCAAGTCACCATAAGAGGCCCACGTTGCAAGGACTGAGAGCAGCTTCCAGCACACAGGCTGTGATGAACTGAGGTCCACCCTCCAACAGCCCTTGGAGAACCAAATCCTGCCAATAATGACATGACTTCCCTTAGAGATGGAACGGCCCCATTTGTGCTTTGAGATACTGAAGCCCCACCAATGACCTGATGGCAACCTGGAGGGAGATCCCAAGCAGAAGACCCAGCTCAGCTGGAGTCCAGACCCACAGAGTCTCAGATAACAATTGTTTTTTACATCACTACTTTATGGTAACATTTGTTAGGCAGCAATAGATAACTAAGATATCACCCATAGTTATTTATGTTACTAGCTGCAGATGCTAAATCTGTTAAGAAAGCATCCGACTGGTTGGACCAAGATCATAGACTTGTATCCCAGCTGCAAGGAGGCAGTGAGGGCAATCAGCCAGCATTTTCATCTTTTATGTTGGAAGTAGTTTCTATCTCACAAAAAGACACATAGGGGGATTTTCCCAAATATAGAAAAGACTTTCATATTCTAGTCATTTAAAAACAATGAGTACTGTTCACTGTGATGACTCCACAGCCAAAGAAACAGCCCAAATTGTAGCCCAGAAAGGAGCCAGTGTCTTGCCTCCCTTCATACACATCAGGTGGCATTTTTCCTCTGCACTTGTTCATGTGCAGGCAAATCTCTCATTCACTTTTCTCTGAACCCCTAAAATAGGTGAGACCTAGAAAGAGCTGGAGAAGTATTTTATTTGGGCTGCTTATGGATTTGTAGGATATGATTTGATGTTAACCCATGTGAATTATTGGAGAGAATTTAATTCTGTTGGACTACTTCATAACTCCCCATGGTTATGAGCTAATTGAGGCAAGAACAGGAAAACTCTGAAATATCATCAGACTTTGCTTTTCCCAATGGGACACATTCAAATAGAAGCCCTTACAAACAAGTATCTCCTATAGTAAAAAAAGGTGTTATGAATCCAATGGGAATAGAGGTGTGACAGGATGACTGAAGCTCATCCTGCCTTCAAGAAGTGCACAAGAGCCCGGCTGGTGTGGCTCAATGGCTCAGCACCGACCTATGCAACAAGAGACCTTGGTTCTATTCCCAGTCAGGGCACATGCCCGGGTTGCAGGCTTGATCCCCAGGGGCCTGCAGGAGGCAGCCGATCAATGACTCTCATCATTGATGTTGCTCTCTCTCTCACCCACTCCCTTCCTTTCTCTCTAAAATCAATAAAAGCATTTTTTTTAAAAAAAGAAGTGCACAAGATAGTGAGGAAAACAAGGACAAGGCTGCAGGACATGAAGAGTAAGATTGTGAGAACAGGGGAGGAGGACCTTGTGGTGTGTCCCTTTTCTTTATACACATGTGGCAGATGTTGGAAGGGCCTATTAACTTTCTCTTTGTTTACTAACCTCTTACTAATTGAATGTGTTCAAAGGATTTGTAATTGATAAGAATTGTACTGTCCAAAGGGATCAATGCTTTGATTTTATTTTGAGAAGAGTGTGAGGTGCAAGCCAGGCAAATGGTGGCAGTCCTCTAAAAGATGGCCCCAGAAGATGACTTCACAGGCTGAGTGCCTGGGCAAAGGGGTTATGTGAAATTTCCACGTAACAGGGACTATATGTTTCATTTTATTTTTATTCAGTGATCATTATTATCTTAATGTGTAAACAGAAATAATTAGCCCATTGACTGCTAGTGTTGCTTCTCTCTGCCCTTGAATAATAACCTCAGTAAGTTCATTAATAATGACCTTTTCAATGCATTTTCATTATTAGTACATATGAAATACGTGAGACACCATATTCTTTCTCCCAAAACCAATTCTTTCTGGCAAATTTGAATATACTAGTGATGGCAAAATAAGTCAGAGGGATGAATGGAGCCACAAATTGCAGTCATTGGGGAAAAATCATGATCAATAGAAAAAAATTATTATTCGTTAATATGTAATTTAAGAGTGATTCGTGTACAATTCCCTTCATTACCCTAGCAGACAAGATTGAAAGAAACCCTGCCCGGCGTGGCTCAGCGGTTGAGCGTCAACCTAGGATCCAGGTGATCAGGGTTCGATTCCCTGTCAGGGAACATGCCTGGGTTGTGGGCTCGATCAATGACTCATCATTGATGTTTCTATCTCTCTCTCCCTCTCCTTTCCTCTCTCTGAAATCAATAAAGATATATTTTATAAAAAAAAAAGAAGAAGATTGAAAGAAGTCTGTAATTAGTGATTTTAGTGGGATACTATTTTTTCCCCAAAAACGGTGGAATATTATATTTGTGCAGAAATAAAGTTAGGTAATTTTAGCGAGGAAGTTGAAATCCAGTATTTTCAGGATTCATGCAAATAAGCAATTGCTAAGAGGAATGTTTTCTAAGTTGTGGACTGTCATCTTTTTCTTGAGGACTATAATAATGGGAAAGAAAACATTATGTTGAAAACATATCTTTCAAATTCTATTAGGTCCTCTTTTCTAGGAGATGGATCACAAATTGGCTGTGGGTTCTCAGCGGTGCCACTCTCACTTGACATCATTGCTTTCTATTCTGTTTCCCAGACAAGATGCAAAGCTGATAGAGCTATTTGTCTATCAAATATATACCACTAAAACCTACAATTATATGTGCAACTGTTCATTTATAACTACTCTCCAAAACAGAACTTTTCCTCGGTACCAAATCGGCCATCTCAAGTAATACTTGAACCAGTTTACTTTAGGTTGTACTAACTCACAGGCTTAGTTAAATGCTGCTCAAAACTTAAAGGGCGCCATTCCTACCATATTGTGAAATGCTATGGGTCTTGATCTAGTAGTCACAGCAAGGGAGTAGGCAGTAAACTTCCTGAAGTTAGGAAATCCATCTTGTTTTCTTAGCACAGTATTTGCTCCATAATTCAATAAGTGTTTATAGTTAATTGTGTGGTTGAGTGATTCTGGATTCATGAAGAATGTAGGAGAATATTAGAACAGGGTACATATTTTTCTAGGTAAATTATGGCTGTATAGACCTGTCTAGAGAATTTTTTAAACAAAATCACAGCCAAAATGAACCATAAAATGGCATAGACTTCTTTGTGGGGTTTTGGATCCATAGTGCCCATCTGTTGGTAGTAAATGCTTAATCAATTCTTTATTCATCAGGCTGAATGCAGAAAAGTTTGTCACATGCCTCCCCCATATAAGGGAGGCAAAATGTTGTTTGGAAAGAGAATGTATAGTAAAGAGGGGCACCATTGAGACTTTACTGTAACCTCAAGCTTATTGAAGAAAAATCCTTCGACAAATTTATTTGTGCCAACTATCTATAAGAAGTTATAAATGAGAAGCACTCATAATACCATGAGAAAGGTGAAAGAAACCCGTCTTCATTTAGTAACATCAAGAATCCCTCAGGTGTTTCCTGCTGCCGTTAACATTTTTCCAGGTATGCCACTCCCATAAATTCTTTAGCTCTGGCATAGACACTGTTTTGGAAAAAAAATTCACCTGAATTTCCAATTGTCAATTTTTGTAGAGGCCAAAAATATCATATATAATAGACATCAACAAGTGACTGCAAATCATACGAAAATGATGTTCCTGTGCAATAAAATATCCTTGACACCAAAGTCAATGGTTAAGTCTAGAAAATAACATCAGAGATCAGTCTGCCAATTTAGATTGCCAACTATCTCACAGCCTAGTTTATGAATGAGTTTTCCTTTTTTTTTTAAACCCCATCTGAGGATATTTTTTCCATTGCTTTTCAGAGAGAGTGGAAAGGGGAGAGAGAGAGAGAGAAAGAGAAAGAGAAAGAGAAAGAGAGAGAGAGAGAGAGAGGGAGAGAGAGAGAGAGAGACATTGTTTGGTTGACTCCTGCACCTGCCCCAACCAGGGCTGAGGAGTGAGCCTGCAACCTAGGTACATGCCCTTGACCAGAATCAAACCCAAGGCACTTTAGTCCTCCCAAGGGCAGATGCTCTAACCACTGAGAAAAACTGACCAGAGTATGAATGAGTTTTCTTATTAATATTATTTAATAATGGATCATATTCACATGCAAATCATAATCAAATTCTCATGAACATAGATCTATAGCATACCTCCCCCTCACTCTACCCTGCCATGATCCAACCTTATTTTAAAAATATCTTTTTCTATGTCACCTTCCCCAAGACACTTAGAACTACCTCCCCTCTTTCCTTCTAGATGCTGTCTCTCTTACTTGAACTCTCCTTGCATTTGATTTTTATCTCTATTATATTACTTATCTCATTCTTCTAGATTTTTTATTTCTGTTTCTTTTTCTATTTCTTTTGGCCAAGTTATTCTTTCTTAAATTGTATAAGGTATAAGGTCACAAAACACTTATATATAAAGATGTTTAATAAATAAATTTAATTGGTCATCCTCTATCTTTGACATATAACCCAATACTATAAAATAATGTACACACAAGCTAGAGAAAGATGCATGTCCATTCAAGTGTAGTGAATCTATAGCTATATCAGGCCTGAGATGACCTGAACAGTGACTATAAAAGCTGATGTGATTCAATTCCACTATCAAATTGCATTTTTCAATTGGAAGAAAATTGTTTTCATAATAGGCTAGCAAGAATAATCATATATTCTTGAGCAATCATAGAAAAAGACAATTGCAATAAAAATAAAACAAGATTTCTGCAAACTCTTTAAGTAGCATATGTGTGACCTTGTGGATTAGTCACTCAACGAAGAATTTTTATAATAATTCTGTATTACCCTTCTTGCCAATGGACCTTGATCATAGCTTCCTCAATTTGGCTTATTTATTTGTTTTCAGTTCCCCACTATTTGAAAAGAAATGCCTAGTGAAATATTTTATTTACTGACTTGGATGACTAAACATTTCATCTTTAAGAGCAGGGTTTGTTCTCACTGGTTTCTCTTTTAAAGTTAGCTCCTCAGCCATGTTATTGTGAGGTTTTCATGGTTAAAGCTATGATGAAATTAATAAAAATAATTGCAAAAATTTTTCTTTGCTAAAATAAAAATAATATTAAGGTGAACATTTCCAGGCTTTAAAGCATCTTTAATGTGGTTTCTACTATTATGGTACAAATGTTGATTCCACTATTTTTATTTTATAAGCTCCATAGCCAAACAATCTACATTTGCTTGTTTACTGAGCACCCTCTGCACACAAGCAGCATGGTAAGGGCTGCGAAGGGTGAAACAATTTGAAAGTAAGATTCCTGCCAAAAGTCATCTCATAAAATTATAACTAAAAGCATAAGGCTATGTGTGATTAGTCCAAAATGTATTTGGTTCAGGAAACAACTGAAGTGGGAGGTCCAATGATACAGAGATCAGTGTGGGCTGGAGGGAGAGGAGATTACTTTGTGGAAGTGGCATGTGAACTTGGAAACAGAAACTTTAGAAACAGGAGTGAGACTTTGATGGGTAGAAAGGACTTCATTAACCGTCATATAAATACAAATTAATATAATCACATATATTAAACTCCTATCATATTGGTGAAAATTCAAACAATGGCCAGTATCAGTGTTGGCAAGGGTATGGCACAATTGGAGCTCTGACCTTACTAGGTGGAATGTAAGTTATTTCAACCACTTTTGAAATTGTTAGGCAGCATCTTACAAAAACTGAACACAAATATGCCCTTTAGCTCAGTAATTCCCCTCCTGGCTATATACCAAACCACAATGTGTGTTTATGTCTATTAAAAGACATGTTTGCAAACGTTTATAATAAATTATAGCAATTTTATTCATTATTACCACAAAAGGGAAACAGTCTAAAAGTCCATCAATAGAAGAATAAATAAATTGTGAGATATTCATATAATGAAATACTTTACAGCAATAGAAAACAGCCAGATAACAACATGGATAATTCTCATAGACGCTGTGTTGAATGAAAGAGGCCAGATACAAAAGAGTGAATGTGTTATTATTTCATTTGTATGAACTTCAAGATAGGGGTTAAAATAGTAATTACCTTTGAAGGGTGGTTGTTCACTGGAATGAACCTTGAGAGAGCCTTCTGGGGGGCTGTAAAAGTCTTACATTTTGATTTGTATGGTAGTTATAGAAGTATATATACATATAAAAATTTATTGAGCTCAACATTTAGGTTTTATGCACTTTACTGCAAGCAAATGACTCTTCAATTTAAAGTCAGAAAACTAACCGGATTTTAAGAAGTCTCTTGCTTTTTAAAAATTGCTTATCTACATTTTTTTTTCATTATGTTTTCGCTTTTCTACGCATTTGTTACTCTCTCCTGTCTTGGCTGGTTTCCTCTCCTTACTATCTCGTCTGTTGACCAGGTCTTTGTGATTCTTTTGCCTTGGTTCCCCAAGATAAATATCTACTGCCGTTGGTGTCTGCCACTTATTTTAATCTATGAGATAACGTTCATAACAGCTGATTGTCATTGTGAGGTATTGGGCTATTTAACGTGCATTATCTCACTAATTCGCACAACAAGCTCAAGAACTAGCTATTATCATTGTTTTACTGATGAAACCCTGAAAGATTAGGTACCTCACAGAACTGGCATCTGACCCTATGTGCATCGCTTTCCAGAATTCAAATTCTTAACACAATGCTGTGAGGATAATGCGGACACAAGAGAGACTGACTTTCCGATTTTCCAGGTCATCTTTTCATCTCAGCAGTACAAGGAGTAAATAAATCACTGGCAATCTCACCGCTGGGCCAACCCAGATCGATCACGGGAGATAGAATGTGTACAGTACGTCATAAAATCAGTGTTTAGGATGGTCCCAGGGACTCAGAGTGGGAACAAAATCTCTACCTTTTCTGTGAAATTATTCAAAGTTACAACACTATGGGTCTCTCATTAAACAATAGTCTCTAAAAATTAAAGGTAAGAGCACTGGCTAGTGTGGCTCAGTTGGTTGGGCACCGTCCTGTGCACCGAAGGGTTGTCGGCTCCATTCCTGCTCAGGGCACATGCCCAGGTTGTGGGGCTGGATCCCCAGTAGGGGGCATGCAGGAGGCAGCAGATTGATGTTACCCTCCCACATCGATGTTTCTCTCTCTCTCTTTCTCTCTCCTTACCGCTGTCTCTAAAAATCAATTTCTAAAAAAATTTTTTTAAAGAAATAAATCAATAAAAAAATAAAGATAATAAAAGTAAGAAGAAAATAAAAGAAATAAACTATAATTGCCAGGGGAATAGATAAATACATGTTCAGCCGAGATGAAAGAAGAGACCTATTTTAGAACAGCCTGAGAACTTTGATAGTAAAATGTCCCAGAGTCACCCGAAGCTGTCTGCTGTCAGCTCCTCACCTGCATCCTCAGACACCATTGTAGGAACTAGAAAGCATCACCTAATTTGAAGTTAGGTGCTTCGGGTAGTGCACTCGAAGCGAGGGCTTGAATGTTTTATCTATTCATTTTTATTCTTCTTTTGGAATTAATGAGCAGGCTTTTATAAAGTGGTTTTGTTCAGAGAAAAACTGAATATTCCATAGCTAGAGCTAAAAAAGCACCGGCACTCTATCTTCTTTTCTATAGAGACTAAATTTTTAGGCTCACCATGGTATATCTTCAAAGGCGATATTTCCCTAATGCTATAGATATGAGAAAGTCCTGTCTTCCCCATATAAATACAGGCACGCTTAGTTAAAGAAAAGTTTGTTTTGAGTTTCCTATGGATTAACATTTTATTGTGACTGATAATTTTTTCATTGATACAAGGTAAAAATAGTTATTAAATTCATTTCATAGAAATAGATGGGTTGGATACAAATGCATATGTGTTGTCAAAGTCCAGTGTCAGCAGAGTTATGACATTTTAAATTAACCCCAGTGTGTGATTAATGAATGCTCATAAAATGTCTACAGACCTATCCCCAAATGTCATTTATTGCCATAATTAAAAGGAAAAATGTTTATTTTTAATGAGAATTTCCCCAGTCTCATCATGAAGTGGAATTAAAACATTGACTAAAGTTCAATACAAAAACTCACATTTCTCTGAGAGAGAATTACACCAAGCTTGAAATGAATTTATTGAAACTTAGTAAATTTGTTTTTTTAAAGTTTTTCAGGATAAAATATTTGAGAATTCAAGATATTTTGCATGTTACTTTCTATCCGTTTAAAAGATTATTTATATTTTTAAACTTTCTTTTCATTTTATAGCTGAAAAACATCAAATTTCAAAACATTAATTAGCTTTCTTTGATAATACAATTAGTAAGTTGTTTGTATACATTTATTGAAATAATCATATGCTTTTGAGTCTTTAACCTGTTATTGGGATGAAATACATTCAATTTCCTAATGTGAAAACAACTTGCATTTCCAAGAAAACCTAGCTTTGTCACCTTTTATATATAACTTTGGACTTTGTTTGCTAGTATTTTATTTAGGATATCTCATGTGTATTTAGAGCTTTTTATTATGTATTTAAAAAATTGTATATTGAAAATATACATGATGATTTAACACATAGGGTGTCCCCAAAAAATGTATACACACACTCTGAATAAATACGAAGGCAGTGTTTATTAAAATACATTTCTTTTTCATAACTGATCTATCAGCTGTTAAAGTGTATACACATTTTTGAGGGGACACATGCATAGTGTGAAATGGTTACTAGTCAAGCTAGTTAACATATCTCCTCACATAGTTACCATTTTTGTGTGTGACGAGTGCACTTGAATTCCACTCTCCTAGCCGATTTCCAGCGTTCAGTGAGTATTGTGATATTCCCCACATCTTTATTGTCACCCCCATGTGGCCCCTAACCCCCTTCACCTGTTCCCGTCTCACCCTCTCTTGGACCCACACAGACCCTCCCACTGTATACGCGGCAACTCAGGCAGCTCATCAGCTGTACCTTCGAAAGTTTTCCTTATAACTGAAATCTGTTTATTTTCTAGGGATCGAACTACTCCCACATTTCTCTCAAATAATAGCACTTTTCTCTCAAACACACCTTGTGCCATGGATCCTGGTCGGGGCCATTTCACTGTCCCTTTCAGATCCTTCTAGAAGCTACGAACTCCCTTGAAGCCTGTGGCATGAGATTTCTTCACCCGCTCTCAGCCTGGGGAAGATGCTCTGCTTTCTCCCTGGTCTCCCCCTTCCCTTGAGGATACTGGCACCCGGCTCGTTGCTTTTGTTCTGGCCATTTTCCCAGCTCTCATGCTAAGAAACTTGATGGTCTTCAATCCAAGCGAAATGCTCCCCAGTTCTTCACCTTCTCACAGTCTCCCCCTCACCTCCCTCAATATGGTCTCAGCTTCAGCTGTTCTGCTTTCCAACCATCACCTGCTTCTTTGTATTTCATGCCTCTAGTAACCACATTGTTACTAGAGATATGAAATAGGACCCAGTTCCAGGGTCTTATTGTGTCCTTTTATCTTTTGCACACGTGTCCCTTCTTACCCAGCTTGTATTTTTATGGTCTATGATTAAAAGCACTCCTAGTATAACCAGAAGAAATAGGGGACTTGAGTAACATTATAAAGAAATGGGCCTAGCAGACACTCACAGAACCCTCTATCAAACAGCAACAGAATACACATTTTTCTCAAGTGTATATGGAACATTCCCTAGTATAGACCATATAGTTGGCCACAAAAACGTCTTGAATACTTTTTTAAATTGAAATCATATTTCTGATCCCAATGAAAGAAATAGAAATTGTGAAAGAAAAACTGAAAAATTTACAAACATGTGGAAGTTAAATAACACACTTAAACAACTAATGAGTCAAAGAAGAAATCTCAAGGGACACTTTAAAAAATATCTTGAGAGAAATGAAAATGAAAACGTAACATATCAAAACTTATGGACTGCAGCAAAAGTACTACTAAGAAGGAAATCTATAGCTGTAAAAACATTAAAAAGAAAGACCTCACATAAATAACCTAATTTTACAACTTAAGGAATTAATCATTAGGGAAATGCAAATCAAAATCATACTAAGATACAACTTTTTACTCATTAGATTGGCTAATATGAAAAAGAAAGAAAGAAAATGATCATTGTTGGCGAGACTGGAGAGATTAGAACCCTGTGCACTGCTGGTGGGGATCTGAAATGGTGCAGCCGCTGTGGAAAACAGCATGTGGTCCTCAAAGAATTGAGTTTCAAATTCTTATATGACTCAGCTATTCCACTTTCAGATGTATGCCCAAAGTGAAAGTAGGGATTCAGACAGATATCTGTACATCAAGGTTAACAGCAGCATTACTAACAATGGCCAAATGTGGAAACAAGGCACATGTCCATCAGAGGATGAATGGATAAATAAGACATGGTCCACACATACAACAGGATGCTCTTCAGCCCTCAAAAGGGATGAAATTCTGACATATGCCACGACCTGGGTGAACCTTGAGGACATGTGAAATGAGCCAGATGCAAAAAGACAATTATTGTATGATTCCACTTTTATGAGGTACTTAGAATGATAGAATTCATGGAGATAAAGTAGAAAGATAGTTACCAGGACCTGGGGGGAGGGGGAATGAAGGGTTATTGTCTAATGAACAGAAACAGAGTTTCTGTTTGGGAAAATGAACAAGTTCCAGCAATTAATGGTGCCGATAGCTTCTCAACAATGTGACTATACGTAATGACACTCAACTGTGCACTTAAATAAAGGTTAAAATAATAAATTGAGTGTTATGTATATTTTATCACAATAAAATTTAAAAAATGGTACTCCTATCATCAGGCCTCTTGCCCATGTGTTTCTCTGCCTGGTAAAACCTCAGCCATAATTAAATCCAAATCATTCTACTCCGTGCACCTTTTTGGATAAACTCAGCTGAGGAAAAGTGACAACTTTTGCTGACTGATCTTTCTTTAAATTTTAAACCACAGCAGTGAGAGTGATCCTTTCTACCATAAGTCATCATGTTGCTCCACTGTGAAAAAAGTCCACAAATGATTTTCCATCACCAAACAAAATCCAAGTCCCCACACAACTTAGACCGTTCATTTCTAATTCATTTCTGTTATCCCTCCCCTTAAGCATTCTGCGCCTCCCACATTGGCTTTCTTAGGGCACTGTGAGATTGTTGAGGATACTTCCACCTTGGGACCATTGCATTTGCCACTGTGGGCTTGGAATGCCCTTCCCCCAGATATCATCTGTTTAGTTGATTTTCTTTGTCTAGTCCAAGTTCACCTTCTTAGAGAGGCTTTCCCTGTTCATTCTGTCTAAAATAGGAACATCACGACTCTCTCTACCTTTATGCTACTTCATTTTTTTTCTCATAGTGCTCATTACATGCTGATATTATGACATAATTTGCTCTTTTGTCCACTGTCTTTTTTCCTCATTAAAACAATTCCATGAGGACACTGCCCTTTTTATTTATTTTCAATCACAGTTGACATACAGTAGTATTTTAGTTTCGGGTGCACAACGGAGTGCACCTGAGTACTAGACTTATTGGGGTGAGTGCTTTTAAGGTATATAAACGTTTAACCACTTTGTTGCAGGACATGGGCTTCTGTTCACTGTCGCATTCTCAGCACCTTCAAGAGTGCCCGCTAGCTGGTTCTCAGTGACCACGCATTGAATGATGGAATTACGTAATGGATCCTCGTAAGGAGCTTAGAATCCAGCCCAGAGGATAAGTCACAGAGGTGGCCCCTGATGTTCTCTTAACATTTTTATGCTTCATATTTGAACTCCTTCCTCTTTTGAAGAGAGGATCTTTCTTCCCCCATAATGGTCTCTTCTTTAACCTGTTTAATAAGCAAAGCATGTTTTAGGTGGTTGTAATCAATAGCCTAAACCATGTCAATCTGCTGCTATGTCCACTGGCAATCTCGACCCATTGGCTGAATATACAGATGATGGAGCTATCCTGTACTAAATAGCCTTGGAAAGCTCTCTCTTCTTGAACTAGTGAATTTGTGTAAAAGCTAAAGCTAATCCTAGAAAATGTTCCGACTGTTTTTTGTTTTTTTCTATGATCAGGGTATTTTCTCTAAGTAACTTATGTTTTCTTATTTTTAAATTATCTTTATTCTGATCCTGTCCAATGCTGATGTGTGGGCTTTTTAGATGAGTAATGAAAAAGAAAGGTGTTTTTGTATGGGAAAACATATTGGCCAATGACAGATGTGATAAGGGATTAACTTCTAAAATATATAAAGTACTCATACAACTCAACAAAAGGAAGACAAACAATCCAATTTAAAAATGGGCAAAGGATCTGAGTAGACACTTCTTCAAAGTGGACATACAGATGGCCAAGAGACATATGAAAATTTGCTCAAAGTCACTAATCAACAGAGAGATGCAAATTAAAACCACAATGAGGTGTCACCTTACACCTGTCAGAATAGCTCCATCAACAAATCAACAAACAAGTGCTGGCGAGGGTGTGGAGAAAGGGGGCCCTGGTACACTGCTGGCGGGAATGCAGGCTGGTGCAGCCACTATGGAAAACAGTATGGAGGTTTCTTAAACAATTAAAAATGGAACTGCCATTGGACCCGTGATCCCACTTCTAGGAATATACCCTAAGAATCCCAAAACATCAATAAGAAAGAATATATGCACCCTATGTTCATAGCAGCACATTTACAGTAGCTAAGATCTAGAAACAGCCCAAGTGCCCATCAGTAGGTGAGTGGATAAAAAACTGTGGGGGTGGGGCACATGTGGGGTAGAGGGGATCAATGGAGGGGAAAGGGACATCTTTAATACTTTCAACAATAAAGATAAATTTTTAAAAACCCGTGGTACATTTACACAATGGAATACCATGTGGCTGTAAAAAAAAAGAAGGATCTCTTACTCTTCACAACAGGATGGAGGGACCTGGAGACTATTATGCTCCACAAAATGAGCCAGTCAGGGAAAGACAAGTTTCACATGATCTCACGCATATGTGGAATCTAATGAACAAAATACACTGATGAGTAAAGCAGAACCAGAGGCGTGGCTGCATGGAACAGGCTGACAGGTCTTGGGGGGTGGGGTAGGAAGAGATTAACAAAGGAGCACATATGCACAACCCTTGGGCACACACAGCAGTGCAGTGTGGGGAAGACCTGGGGTGGGGTGGGGGGTGGGTGAAGGGGGGCTAAAGGGGGAGAGTGGGCAATCTGTAATATTGTCAACTATAAATTTCAGAAAAGAAGACCATTATTAAGGAAAAGTACTTTAATGGAGGGGTGTCAAAATACAATATTAATTATTCCTTTATGAGAGGCCCTTTATGTGAGTTCCAATGATATATAATTATGTGTATTTATTTATATATATATACATACATGTGTATATATATATATAATCAGGTATGTCCTATAAATGATAATGCCCTGAAAAGTTTGCCATGTTTCTCTATATGATCTCTATTTATGATTTTCTAAGAAAAACTTTTAATCAAGTCAGTCCATTCTTTTTCTGCTTAACCATATACTTATCTCTGCTGGAAATAACAGGTGCAGTGGAAGCCCGCTGATACTCCTCCGCCAAAAATATTTTAGTCAATTTTCTCTTTGGGACCAGATAAAGTTGAAATTCACTGTAGCTGGCTTAAAGTGTATGATTACGTATTTTAGTGCTGTCTGACATTCTGAAACTCCAAACACTTTTAATGATTATAACCATTTTACAGAATAAGAGGCTCTGTGGTGAAAATGATTGACTAGTTGCTATCTGCAAACAGCAATTTATAACCAAAAGGGGCTCTAAGATCCTGAAAATAATTGGTAGCTCATTATTTGGAGTAAATTGCTGAGTTTAGCTTTTCATTTAAGTTTTAACAAAACCACGTTTACCAACTATTAGTGTAGGCTTGGTAAATTAGCATGCTGTCTCATATCACTCTTCCAAAGCGACAAAAATGACAGGGGAGCTATAAATGGGTAAAGGTGCCAAGGCTTAATAATGCAATTAACTAGAACAGTACTCAATAACAAGGGGGTTAGCTCCCACCTTCAAAGAGTTATCGTTGCCTTAAAGTTTCTTTACAAGGGGCTCCCCAACTAGTTAGATAAGAACGTGTTATTTGGAACTTGGTACTGAAGGAGCACAGAGTGTGACCCTAGTAAAGGGCACTTAGCCTTTACAGTTCCATGGCCAGAATCACCCTGGATTTCACCCAGCTTTATTTTTCTTTTCTTTTTTTAAAATTCTCACCCCAGGATATTTTTTTCATTGCTTTTCAGAGAGAGTGGAAGGTGGAAGGAGAGAGAGAGAGAGAGAACATAGATGTGAGAGAGACACATGGATTGGTTGCCTCCAGCATGTGCCCCGACCAGGGCCGGAGATCGATGCCCTTGGCTGGAATCAAACCCAGGACCCTTCAGTCCACGGGCCAACACTCTAACCACTGAGCCAAGCTGGCCAGGGCTCACCCAGCCTTCAACAGCCATAGTCCACAAACTAAATGTGGGCGGGGACACATAATAGGAGCCATTCAGTGCCACTGCTCAGAGCATGGGGTTGTGCTCCTGGGGTTCTCTGTCACCTTCTGTGAAGGACAGCATCTGTACTTGGACTCAAAAAGGTCTCCTGATCTCACCACAGGAAAAAATGCTCAGAATGCCCAGGCACTGCATGAGACACTTTCCCGAAGCAATGATAATCTTCACAAGGGCCCATGAGGAGAGCTTTATTATACCCAGTTTAGATACCAGGACACTAGTCTTCGTGGCCAGTAAGTCACCTGTATTATTGGGATTTTTAACTGGGATTATTTGACTCCAGTGTTTGATGTCTTCCCACTTGACCATTCTGTCCTTCTTAAAATATTTAGGTTTCCAAACAAAACAGATGTCTGTGTGCTTCAGAGGCAGCAGGCCAGTGGGTGATTGGATGGGCTGGTTTTGCTCCAGCAGCTTCTCACCGGAGGCCGGGCGGGTTGGCTTCACAGGCCTGCAGGAAGGTCCCTGTGAGCAGGCGCTGCTGTGAGAAGCGCAGGCAAGCTCCTGGCTGTTAGCATGCGGCGTGTTATTTCAGGGCAGATTTATGCCTCTCCCAGGAAGCTTTCCTGGGCAATCATCTCTGACAAATGGCGATCCTCTTACACCTTGGCTCCCCGGATCGCTCCCCCTGCATTTCTTCTGCGTGTAAATTACAGCGCGCGTGTTAAAGAAGAATCCCATCGAGGCAGCTTCCTTCCCACTGGCTGGGGGTGAAAAGAAAAATGTCTTGCCTTGTTCAGAACATCTTTCAATCAGTCTGCACTTTCCCCCAAGTATTAGTTTTCTTGTAACTAGATTTTGGAAACCCGGGTTCCCCTTCCATAAAAAATAGTGTCATTGTGAAAGTTTATGTGGCTCAGGTCTTGCAAATAGCCAGAAACAAACGTGAGTGGGCAGCCACAGCATATCAAAATAACACATTTCCACTTCCTGAATTTTAAACACCAGTAACAACTTTATTTTTTCTTTAATTTTATGGGGAATAAATTTAGTCACTGCAATTGTATGTATGGTTATTAATAGCATGCTTGTACTTGACCTTCCTCTGATCCTATTCATGGTCTCTGGTCTCTCTCTAACCAGGATCTCACCCAGTTGCTTCAAATTTGAAATGCTAAGATCAAGGTTGATGTTCCTGCCTCTACCATTAATGGAAATGTCTCTGTGAAAATAATCACTGTGTTCCATCTTTTTTCTTAATTAAAGACAAACCAAAATGTGGAATTAAGAGAGAATAAATTAGAATAAAACTCTCCTAGCCTCTCGGAATTGTTCTTTGAATTGCTTGTCAAAGGAGAGGTCATTAAATGTTTCATTAGTTGGTCAACACACATTTATCTCCCACCCAACTCCCAAATGATTATATATCACACACGCTTTCTATAGTTAGAGTAACACCAACAGCTTACAAATACTACTTACTTAGTAGTCTTGACTCACTGAAAGTCTGAGTAAATGCATAAGAAATCCTCTTACAGAGGGAGCATCTGTTTTTCTCGCTGTGTATCAGGAGATCTGAGCTGTCACTTTTCATTCTTGGAGAAACTCATTGTCTTGGCAAGAGTCAGTTGTTCTTTCTGTGCTTGTTTTCTTGCCTTTGAAGAAAATGGGGTAATGTTCAACATCTATTTGAGTGCTTAATTACGTGTAAAATCAAATACGGTTTTTCCTTATGAAAGTGAAACCCTTTTTAGCTGGTATTTAGTACTGTTGAAAGGCTCAGAGGTAAGGATTCAGCTTGGTTGGCCACACTGCATTTGACCTTTCAGAAATGCAAAGAAAGCACCCAATCACTTTTTTTTTTTAATGATATATAATGTATTTCTGTCTTTTTATAAGTTTTCTTTGTTAGTGGGGGACTCCTTGTCTCACTCAGAAACATATAAAATAAACTCAAGAGATTATAGATGATAGAGATAGGTAGGTGGGTAGATAGATAGATGATAAATTAGATAGATGATTGATAGATGATAGATGATAGATATAGATAGATAGATAGATAGATAGATAGATAGATAGATAGATAGATAGAAATAGTTATTATTAATGTTCAATAGTATTGAAAGAATAAATACTGCCCCCTGGAGACCACAAATAGAAAATGCAAACAAAGTGATTTTACCATCTAACCATGTTTAATGCTACAAACTTGAGAATAAACTCTCTCTCATCTTTGCAATAATAATATTTAAGGCAACACAATAGGGCAAGGTTAGGTTGAATCTGAATTTCACCTTATTACACATATGTTTGTGAGGTGATGAGTTTTTTCCTCATAATTTACTGACCGTGTCTTTCCCAGCTACTAAAGATCCCAGAAAGAAATGTGACAGGAAGAACAATGGAGGATGTGGTTGACAGAAAGCAAATTAATCTCTTTGTCTTCTCAACTTCTATTTGAAATGTACATGACTTTGTACTTTAGATAATACTTTAGACTTTTTTTGCATCAGATATGTGCCAAGCTTGTAAAGTGATAAACGTGGTTAAAAAAATAAAAGAAAGTGGAAGAAAAGCTGTGACTCTGGAATTAGAAATACATATATTCTTTCTACATAAAGACAACACTTCTCTTATGAAAGCTAGAATACCAGAATTAAAGAGAATGGCCTTTTCAGCTACCTACCTGAGAGTGTATGTACATATGTCTCAGTCTTGAAAAATGAGGTATAGATTAGAGCAATCATAAAAACGCAGAAGTTCCCATTTTAAGTATTCAGAAGACAACAGAAATCACCATTAGGAACCCAGGTATTTGATAAGTTTCTTCCTTGAAGGGCTCTCCTTTCTTTAAAATGTCGTTTTTATAACCCTTTCTCTTCTTCGGTTCATTTTAGGAACTTACCATTTGTTCTGCTCCTTTAACATTCTTACCCAATCTACAGTGTTTGAAAGTATCACCTATGTCACCAAGGTTTTTTAAATATACACAATTAATGTTATTCTCATATCATTCTTCTAAAATAGGGTTATTTATCTTAATTTATAGATAAGATAGTGAGAATCAGTTAGGTTACTTGACTCATTTCTTTGTAAGAACTTGGTGCAATCCTGATTAAATGCAAAATGTAGGACTTCAGAATTGCTTCTTTCTACTACACAAATTTCAGTTTAAGGAACAATTATTGATATGGACTCAAAACATGAAACAATGAAAATAGATGGTAGCTCTAGAAGAAATTGGATGCAAAGCCATATGACAAACAAAATATCAAGTAATAATTGAGTGTACTGAAAAATGAAAGAAAGAAAGAAGGGGAAGATAGAAGAAAAGAGGAAAGGCCATTGGAGAGACAGGAAGAAAAGAAGCTGAGCATTTCACTCAGGTATTGTATTTTGTACTTTTCATGGGCGAGGGCAAAGAGCATAAAAATGTGATTTTAAATATGAGGATAGCACAGGTATTTCTAGAATAGCAAGCTCAGGTGTAGAAAAAAGAAGATTATGGGACAGGAACAGATCCTAAGGTGATAATGAGCCCCCAGGGCATAGCGGCGGTCGATTAGAAGCCGTAGTTAACTATACAAAAACATTTAATGAGAGAAAAATAGAACACTCTATTAAAGGGCACATTTTTAAAACCATTTTCCATCTGTGTTCCTGGAAATGTGAGTTACATCAATGAATAATTCATCCCAGGCAGAACAAGGGAAAATGCAGAATGCGTTCACTTGGCCAAGATACGCAGGACAGTCCACTGGTAACAGCTCCAGTTGCCCCGGCATCAAGGTTTAATTGAACAAAGGAAGCCAGTCTGAAATTTCAAAAAGAAAATTATTTCTTTTATGAAATCTGTAAAAATTGTTCAGAAGCTTTTGTAGACATAAAACTAAATTGAGGGTAAAATAGGCTTATGAATTCAAACCATAAAGGTTATCAATTTTATTCCTACCTAGTTCGGTTAAGTAGTCATCATTTTCTTTCCACCCAGCTTCATTTTCTTTGCTTTTATAGTCATATGTCACAAAGTCTATATGCAGATGACACTGCAGAATGTAGAACATGCACAATAGCAATAGCTTGCTTCCAGCTCGAAGCTATGATATTCTGGGACCATCTTCCTAGGAAAACTTTTTTGTCAGTTGGCTTTTACAGCTTTTTAAAAAAATCATCATAAACACTGACTTCAAACAACAGCCATATATTTACATTGGGTATGCACTTGGCTTTGAATTAGCTAGAAGGTCCTTCAACTGGTCTCAGTTGAGTTTGCTTATGCACCTGTAGCCAGCTGCTGTTGACAGAGCCTAGTTGGTCCAAGGGGATGTTAAACAGAGGGGATGTTTCTCCATCTGATCTCCTAGCCCCCAGGCTTGTACACATGGTGGTCTCACCGTCCCAAGTATAAGAAAAATACCACAGCCTTTTGAGGTCAAGCTCAGGATTTTCATAAATGCTCTTCCAAGGCTGTTTTTAGTTAAATCAAGTCACATGGGCTGCCCAGATTGAAGGGGTATAGAAAGATTCTATCTCCTGAAGGGAGGAAAGGTTATGTGGATATGTTTGCCCTCTGCTCCGCTTCCTTTTGGGAAACATTCAATGGTAAAGATATAATCCTGAGAATAAAATTTACTGATAATATATGGCGTACATTTAGTGCCCAAATATTTCTGAGTTCAAAGTTCTAATGTACTACGCTTTCCTTCTTTCAGTGCTCACTCAGTCAGACACTCCCTCAGAAACGTTTGGAAGTTCCCATGGGTGCCAAGCTGTGTCACTGATGCCATTTAGTAGCTTAATTTCTGGTTTGCCTTCTATATACACCATAGGGGGGTTTCTGCTTCTCTCCTCCCCTTCTCCCTCCTCCATGTCTGCCATAAACAGCTCCTGAAATGCTTGGAATAACCACATGAACTGTCATTCCTAATAATATTCTTTTTTTTTTTCTATAATATTCAGGATAAAGATTAAACTTTGGAGCACAAGGATATTTATGCTCTAATCTGCTTTTTGCTTAAATTCCCCAAATCTTCTCTGCTAAATTCACATAGTATTTTTAAGAACTTGTCATTTTTGCAATACCCTTTGCTCTCTCATGATTTAGAAAATAATCTGTGGCTCCCTAGAATGTTAGAATATTTTTCTGTCCCATCTTTTTAACCAGCCTACCTCCTATTCATCCTAAGTCAAGATCCTACACATGGCAGTCACTGCCAGGCAGGCCATTTGGTGTCTGTTTCAGTTAAATGCCCCTATGGGGGCTCCATGTACCCTGTGCTCTTCCAATATCACACGTCATGTTTCATAATGTGTTGACTGGTTTTCCCCAGTGTCTTTCACATGACCGTATTAACTGAGAGGGGAGTTGTTCACATTTGTTTCTGTGTCTTTAGTATTTACCATGGTACCTTGGTACATAGTATGGCACTCAATAGGTGTTTGAAATTATTATGTGGAAGAAAGTGTGTGCCATAAAGGAAGAAAAAAAAAGTTGATGTATCAGTTACTAAATACCCTAACAGAGTTGTGTAACAAACAACCACAATATCGTAGTGGTAGGAAACATACACATTTATTTTTGCTCTGAGTCTGAATTGATCGGTGGCTCTGCTGATAGGGACAGGTGTGGCTGATTTGAATAGGCTTGCTCAGCACTCGAGTCAGTTTGTGGGTTGGGTGGGGGCTGGCTGCTTCAGGATAGCCTCAAATGAGACTACTCATCTCTCCTCAATGTTGTCTTTAATCCTTCCTCCCATTGGCTAGTCCAGGCTTATTCTGCTGGAAGATGCAGGCATCCGCTAGAGTTCTTAGGCTTGCAACTGGCAAAAACCTCTTTTGCTTTATTGTACTGGCCGGAAAAGTCACAAGACCAGCGCAGATTCAAGAAGTGAGAAAATACACTCTACCTCATGATGAGGGGAACGGCAAAATCACACTACTAAGAATGTGGATAGAGGGAGGCCGTTAACTGGGGCTGTGAACATACTCTGTCTAAAGGATATTATGCTAATTTGCATATATATTCAGTAGTATAACCCACTTCTCTATTCTTTAGATATTGTTTCTGTAAAAGATGAATTGTTTACTAATATGTAGCCTGTGGATAAGCAGTGTATTTGTGTTAGAGTTCCAGGAACAAGTTATGGGGAAGGAGACTGACTCTAGCAACTGGATATCCCAGCTCCAGGAGACTTGCTGACTCTCAACCATAAAAAACAGACCTCTGCTTGACCAGTTTTGAGATTATCACCAGAATGGACTGTGCTGACTTACACATAGAAGACTTTCAACCCCACTCTCCCTAATTTCTTTGTCCTGCTTTCCCATTCCCTCCTAATAAAAAACCCTACTTGTACTGAGATGTTGAGATGGGCTTTAAGACAGGAGGCTGCCATCTTCTCAGGCTGCTGGCACCCGAATAAACCATCTTTTCTTACACCAGCACCTGTCTCTCCAGTATTGGTTTTCAAAGAGGCAGGCAGCTGAATCTGAGTTTAGTATCAAAAGTATGCTACTGATTCTCTCAAATATGTATGAAGAAATATAATCCCAATATAGACATCAGATGTGTTCAAACTACTTTGTTTGAAATAAAAGTTTCTGGTGAAAAAAGAATTTAGAAACAAAACTATCATTTCAACACTGAGCACCCAAGCTCAAACAATAAAGAAATTATAAAATAAAGATGCTAATGAAACAGAGAACTAAAGAAGGGTGGGAAGGAACAGATAAGTGACTCAAGAGAGCCAAACAGCTAAAGTGTGGCAATCAAAGCAAATAGCAAGAAAACAAAAGGCACTGATTAAATTCAACCTCACTACTCCCAAAATAATATGTATGATGCATCCTTCTCAGCAAACCAGAAAGATGGTAACAATCTAAGTTAGGGCACAACAAGCATTCTCAATTCTATTTTCCTTACCATTGGAAGAGAGATGCATTTTCTTGATCAATTAGGAAAAATTATTCCTAATAAAGTACTCTGTGTACAATGATAGTGGGCCACTTGAAGCTATCTCCTCTTTGCTCTGACCTTGAAGTGTTGGAAGAGAACTATATTATCATCCACATTCAGCTTGGCAGAGAGCAAAATGACATTTCGATGGAGCCTCTGTTTCCCAGATCAAAGGACCAATTCTCTGCTTTGAGGACAATTTCCACGGCGTTACGGTAAGGCTGAAGGTTAAGTGTCAGAAACGTGAGATTGTTAGCTAAAGAACGTCAGTGATCAAGGTAGCCTGAACATTTTCCTCAACTTGACTATACTCCAGAGAGGCTTCTTCTTGCCTCCAGGACCCTGACCTCCCTTTTGCCCAGGCCCTTACAGAATCAGGACAGATGGCCTGACCACAGAGATCCCTTTGCTTTCTTTTCTTAGAGCATTTACTTCAGAAAACATTGCAAAATCTTTCTCTGCCCCTTTGAGATGCAAATCTTTTAAAAATCTTGCTAGTTTTACAAGCCAAGACTCTCCGTCTTACGGACCTGGGGTCATCCCTTTGAAATGCCTTCATCAAGGAAGAGAGAGCCCAGTCTCTGTGGGGGGGGGGGTAGGAGCCTACATTCCCTTCCTGGGTACCTTGCTGCAACTGTAAAACTTCCTCCTGTCATGAACACACATGAAAGTTTTCTCTTCCTTTGGGTAAAGCTAATTAGCAAATACAGATGGCTTATGATCCTCCCATGGCAAGTCTTGAAAGCTCAGACTGAGCGCTGGTCTCTCTCCCCTATTGTAATGGCCTGTAATGAAGTCTGTCTTCCACCCTTAACTTTGTCTGGTGCAATCTGGTTTTGAAATTGATATGCACACATTAGAAAAAATGGAGATGTTAGAAAATTTCCTAAAATTTCAAAAATTATTTACTGAAATTCTAAGAATCCTGAATGTCTCTGTATAGTATTAAAAAAGCAAATAGTTCATCTTTTAGAAAGTCTCATTTATTCAGAAATGATTTAAGTTATTAGGCCAAAGCTAAAAAAAACTTTCCCCTTAATTGAGGGAAGAAAAATGTCTTACGTTTTTCACAGGTAACTTAAAGACTCATTTTTTTTTTTTTTTCAATTACAGTTTACAGTCAATATTATTTTGTATTAGTTTCAGGTGTACAGCATATGGTTAGACAATCCTGTACTTTACAAAGTGTTCTCCCAATATTTCCAGTACCCAACTGGTACCATGCATAGTTATTAAAATATTATTAACTACATTTCCTATGCTGTACTTTACATCTCCATGACTATTTTGTAACTATCAATCTGTACTTCTCAATCCCTTCACCTTTTTCACCCAGTCCCCTAACCTGTCCTCTGTCAACCACCAGTCTGATCTCTGTATCTATGAGGTTGTTTCTGTTTTGTTTATTCATTTATATTGTTTTTAGATTCCACGTATAAGTGAAATCATATGCTATTTGTCTTTCTGTGCCTGGCTTATTTCACTTAGCATAATACCCTATAGGTTTATCCATGCTGTCACAAATGGTAAGATTTCATTTTTTATGGCCAAGTAATATTCCATTGTATACAGGGTGGGGCAAAAGTAGGTTTACAGTTGTTCATATGGAAAATATACAATTAATAAATATTAACACAAGAATAAACCCTGTGTTTCATGTACTCACAACTGTAAACCTACTTTTGCCCTATCCTGTACCGATAGCATCTTTTTTAGTAGTAAGAAAACTGGAAACATCTCCAAAGTCCACTGAAGAAGGGGGACAAATAAATTATCATATGTTCATGTGCTGGGATTCTACATAATGATAACAACAAATCCAACAAGTCAGATATAGCTACATGTACAAAATAAATATCACAAAATCTTTTTAAAAAAATTCTGCAAAACTATTCACAAAAAGACTAATATTTACATAAAGTTCCAAAGCACTTCAAAACTGAAAAACGCATTTTTAGGAAAAAATAAGTCTACCACAAGACAAGGATAAGCCTGTAATGCAGGAAGGTGAGCAGGGAATCACAAAGTAATGGAATCCCAAAGAGCTCACAGGAAGCCTGTAAATTACTAGTTATGTCCTGTTGCTTAAGATGGGCAGTGTGTAAATGAGTGTTCATTCTGTTTATTAGTCTTCATAACCTAGATAAACCTCATCTCTCAAATATAATAAAAAAATGTTAGGGGCAGACTCCATGTCTCTTCCATATTCACCCAGCTATTTATCATTTCTCCATTCACCATCCATCGCTGATTATTTCTGTAACACGCTCTGCACGGAGTGTTTCTCCTGAGAAAAAGAAAACAATGGAGTATTTCTTTGTTTGCTTTACCGTTATTGACGATGGCAATTATAATATTGTTTTAAAAAGAATTGCAAAATTCCTGCCTTCTTTTACTTCCTCTAGAACTGGAATAAATGGACATTTTTTTCACATTTCTAAAAATTAATCATCCACCTATCTCTCCACATCAGGTGGGCAGCAGAGCTTCTGCTTGTCATTCATAATTTAACATAGGAAAATTTGCACCTTTTGATGTCTCTCTCCCTTGCGAATACCTGCAAATTGGGAATAGCTGGAAATAATGTAACCAAGAAACAAAACCCAGGGCATTCTGAAATCTTTGAAATGTTGTCTTTGTCTTCCTTTCTAGAGCCCAGTTCCCCAGTGCTCTATCAATGTCATCTTTTCAAATGACAGGAAGATTAATAGTGAACATCATGTATACTTTTGCTAGGCCATTGGTCATAGAGGACACATTGTGACTAGACTTCCTTGGTAATCAAGACAGAACTTGACACCAGCAAGATTTATCTGGAGATGTGCTTCATAAGAGGAATAGCTTGACCTGAATGATCACAGGGAGTGCACATTTTTTTGACTTAAAGGTTGGCTAGCTGGGATTTATGACAAGCTCAAAGTAATTCTCATCAGCATCACCCAATGGCTTGCATGGAGGACATTTTACAGTCTCTACAGGATCAATATTCTATTTCCCAATATTCATATGAATTGACAACTAATAAGATACTTCCTCTGGTAGCTGTTTACAATTTCAAATCAGATATTCTGCTCCTGTGAGTGCAAAAAGCTCTGTTGAGATTATTGACAACTGAAATCACTCATTGTGCATGCTGCAACGCTCTGTCAACGCGTGCAGGTGTGGCACTGTGGGTCCTCTGCTTGTTACACAAGTGGTTGACAAGTTCTTATCACGTCTGGAGGGAACTTGTCAGGAAATAATATTTTTATGTATTTCTTTGGGCATAAAATAGAAAATGCAAAAGATTAAAATACTTTCCAAAGCAATTAAATTGAGGGTGAGAGTTTCCTACTGTTAAGTAGCACCAAGCCAATGAAATCTGATTTTATTCTGTATTTAGAATCTGACACTATCCGTGTAGTGTTGTGAGTGAGAAACACCTTTGGAAAAGCATATGCCCCACATTCTTCAGCTATTTCATAAAGATTAATCAATAATGTGATTCTTTCATTCTCTGCTCATTTCTATTATTAACGTCTGAGAAAATAAAAAGCTCAGATGGCATGATTATTTCTGTTGAAAAATCATAAGCACATCCTCAGGTGAGGATGGAAAAAAATAGTAAGAAAACGTAGGCAAGCCACAGACTGAATGACAGTCTTCCAATACACATATCTTACAAAGGACTTGTATCAAGTATGTATAAACAACTTCTACAACATTTTAATCAGGAGACAAAATAATAAAAATAAAAGAATTCAATGGACAATTTAGGAAAAAAACAAGAATGACCAATAAGCACATAAAAATACACTCAGCATCATTAGTCACCATGAAAATGAAATTTTAAAACAGAATGATATTATTAGACCCCATGGAATATAGACAAAATTTTTTAAAGACTGAAACATCCAATTTGATGGGGGACGTAGGACAGCAAGAGCTCTCACGCATTGCTGATGGACATTTCCAAGACGACATTCACCTCATCGAACAGTTTTATAACTGTCTTCTATAGAGGTAAAACATACCATATGACCGAAGAATTTCTTTCCTAGGTATTAACCAAGAGAAAAATTGAAAACTACCATTGCAAGTCCACAAATATACCTGTACAAAAATATTCAAGGCAGCTTTATTTGTCACACTCAAAAAGTGGAAACCGATCACCAGGGAAATGGATGAATAAATATTGGCACATTTATCTGGTGGCATACAATGCTTAATAGGGATACTTATAAAGGCAGCGACATGGATAAATCTCAAGAAAGTTGCAGTGAGAGAAGAAACCCAGTCACTGAAGGAGCACACGTGCCCCGATTCTATTTGCATGTAGTTTGGCAACAGTCGAGCTAAGCCAGGGTGTTAGAAATCTGATTAACGTTTGTCTCGGTTGTTGTGGTGGGGTAGGGTGGTGACTGGCTGCGAAGGAACATGAGAGAACATTCTGGGCTAATAAAAATAGTCCACATAGAGACTGGGGTGGTTATACTAATGTACACATTCATCAAAGCTCATACTGTACACTGAAAACCTATTATTGTACCTTAATTATACATCAGTAAAGTTATTTTCTTAAATGTAGAACCTTTTTTGGATCTTAACTCAAATGAATTAATTATAAAAAGATATTTTGAGACAAGTGGAGAATTTAATAAGGACTGGAAATGAGATTATATTAAGACATTAATGTTAGTTTTATTAGGCATGACCATGGCATTGTGGTTATGTAAAATAATGCCCTCATTTGGCAGAGATGCATACTGAACTGCTTATGGGTGAAATTATATGATGTCTTAGAGGTGCTTTAAAATACTGAAAAAAATGAGGGAATTGATAAAAATAAGAGTAAAATGTTGACAGTTATTGAAGCTGGGTTATGGTAAGTGGAGATTCATTATAATATTCTGGATATTTTGTATATCTGAAAAATTTCTTATAATGAAAGGTTAAAAAGTCTGGTACTAGTGGCGTAGGTGCTAGAAAATTACTTTTTTTTCCACCTTGAAATTAAAATTCATCCTTGAGGGCATTATCTGAAAAAAAAAAAACTATAAAAATCATCTTCAGCTAACATTGTCTTCTGCACTTTATTTATTTTTTTCACTTTGAGACAGTGATTTTATTTCCTTTGGATGTATATAGTGGCATTGCTGGTTCTATTTTTTACCTTTTTGAGGAACTTCCACACTTTTTGTCACAGTGGCTGCACTTTACGTTCCCACCAAGAGTGTACAAGGGTTTCCTTTCCTCCACATTCTTACCAACACTTGGTACCTTTTCTTTTTGGTAATAGCCATTCTAACAGATGTGAGGCAATATCTCACTGTGGTTTTTAGTTGCATTTCCTTGATGATTCATCATGTTGAGCACCTTTTCGTATGCCTGATGCCATTTATATAGCTTCTTTTAAGAGATGTTTATTAATGTCCTTTGCCCATTTTTTATTTGTGTAATCTATAGACATACAGAGAGAAAAAATTGCTTGTTCGCGGTCACTTGATACTAAGTGGCTGATCATTTCTGAATTTAAAGCTCCCATTCTTTCCAGCTCCTTACCTTTGCTGCCTTGACTTCGGAGACAGATGTTTTTGATGGCTCTGTGTGCCAGAGTCTGGGGGACAAAGTGTAAATGTCATGACTTTCCAAAGACAACTTGTCAAATGTTTGTCAAGCTTTGCTCTGGATATAATTTTCCTCTTTCCATTGCTGTTAAATACAGTACTGTGAGCACAGTCAGGCATGGGTCTTCTCTGCATTCTTAATTTTTTTAGAGGGATAAAATGACCAAAGATGGAGCACCTGTCGTACACACCTGCCTAAGTGCAGAGAACTGGTGACCCAGGCTGCTTCCATGTGCCATCCATGGCGTCAGGGGGACAGCGAAGTGTTAATGTTTCCCTTTCCACTCCTCAGCATGTGATTATTGCTAAACCTTTCCAACTTGGTCTTATTTCCTCCAATAGGCTAAAACATGCAAATAATCTTTTTAATTGTTCATGAGAACTCATTAACTTTCCCTGTTATGATGAAATTTCATTATTTTAATCAGCAGTTGTTTGGAACATAGTAGATAAAAAAGTATTACCCCATTGCAAAAGGCTTTTTTCTTATATCTATAATTTAACAAAAGAGAAATTTTAAACTGAAGTAATTGCAGAATTTAATTTAAAAAGCCACATTTCTTGTTCACCTAATTAGAAGTTTAAAATAGTTTCTTGTACAAAGCTAAACTATCTGACCTCCCTTCATAATATTCATTGAGAATCCTGATTCCATAAAGTATCAGACATGAATATATGATATTGTATCATTATTTTTTTCTCTCTGGTACCTTCTAGTCTCTTTCTAGTAAGAAATGTGAATTCCTGCTTTAAGAGAGGGGAAAAATTCACAGGACCTGTTGTGTTTTGAATTAAAGATATGTTTGTCCGGGTCTGACTATTGGAGTCCAGTAGGTGGTGGAAGGCTGAAATTATAATGGACCAGGTTTTGTCTGAAGGTGAAAACTGGAGTAATAAGGGAATGTTTGGTTGCCTGCTTCACCTGTGTTGGCTACCTAGGGCACTATTATTGGATCAACTGTTCACCTCCTAGCAGTGGGAAATCAGGGAGAGATTGTTACTGGTTTAGCAGAAGTCTCACGGTGGTACCCTAACCGACTGCAGATTGCTGAGATTTAGACACATTCCAGAGAACCTTCTATGATGTCTTCTATACCAAAAATTCAGAAATTCTTCAAGAGCAGAATCCATTTCAGTCTCTTGTTTTGGAAATTGTTTCAAGATTAAAATTGTTACATGGATATATCAGGCCATCTGGGTCAGTTAATCTATGTTCCTCCAGTAATAACAGAGGTTCCCGGTGACCAAAACCAGTTTCAGACGTGGGCTGGACAAAGGACATAAGTGGTGCTCCCATAGGATCAACTAACCATTTGTTTACTCAGGAAGGAGCTATGTGGAAAGGTCTGTCTTCAGTCTCAAGGCTGAGACTTTTTCCCTTCTTTTGCTCTGGCTTTGAAAATGGTGTGTTTTAATATACCAGTGCTTGTGTTTCTTGGACTTTAACTGAACTACCATTTAGTGTCAGACATTGAAAGTCCCAAATGAATAAAACATGGTCTTTCCCAGGTTACAAGTTAGGCAAAGCCCGTAATGCAAGCCAATCCATGAGGGCATTACTCACGCATTTATCAAACAGCTACAATGTGCATGTAATAGGACATAGAAATAAACATTGGATTTCCCTCTGCCTAACTGGCCTCACCACACTGGTCTCTTTTCTGTGTCTCCAACATACATGCTTCAGCATCAGAACCCCTTCACTTTCTCATCTCTCCGTCAAGGATGGGCTTTCCCCCATCACTTCCATAAAAGGCAAAAGTTCATTTATCTCCACGGCTGCCACTAGGGTGTCATTCATACTGAAAGGCCCAATATCAATAACAAAAACGTCTTCTGTCCTGAGACCTGGACCATGTGGGAAAACTCAACTTCTGCAGTTAATTATCCTGTGAGTGGAAAAAACAAAGCAGGGCTCTACAACGTCATTGTCCACATGATAAATGTGAGGAGAAGGGAGCATAAGATTATGTGATTTACAATCTGAAAGCTACGACAAGCGTGCTTCTGACCTCAGTCTGTCACTATGATTTTCAATCTGGGCAAATCCCTGCATTTCATCAGTTGAGTGCGTGCAAAAAGAACTCCTTCCTTCTTATCTTTCATGTACAGTCTACATCAAATTCAATTTTATTGAGCACCCAGGGTACACAGAAGAAGAGATTTACATTGACTCTAGATTTAAAGGACTCTCAAGTCACCCAAATCATGGTAGCCATCACCAGGTGGCTGTTAAATCATGATACTACTGGATAATCTTTGATATGCTGAGCAGCCTGTGGGTTTTGAGTCCTCAGGAACAGCGATGGGACACTGGAAAATCAATACAGCACTAGCCAATTTGGGGCTAATTCTAATTTGCTCCATGTTTTTGTGTACAGAAAATTTGGATCTCTCTAAGGCCATTTTAGATCAAGTTTCTCATTTTTTAAAGGATAGAGCAAAAGGCATCCTTGAATACATATTTTGTAACAGTTAAAAAAGTTATTATGTTTTTTACTTCCTAAAATGTTTGAAAGGTATGACTAAGGCCTAATATCAGATATGTTTTTCTTTTCATATGGAGAAGAAAACAGTGAATTTACAGTCAAAGAAATAAAGGTGAAAGAAAAACTTTAACATAGCTGCTCTACTTTAAATTCTTTTTTGTGCATTTCTTACATTAGTTTTTAAATCGTACTCTAGTTGGCTTTCAGATTTATCAACTGACTATAGCAGCTCTCTTAGGACTGTGTCATAAGGTCAAATCACTACTAAAATGTTAACAAATGGCACAGTCACATTGTACCCAAGTATGTGGTTAAGTATATAATTAGAAAAAAGTATATAATTAGAATTTCCTCATTAGAATGAACACATATTATTTCCTGCAGTTGACTGTATAAAGATTCTCTCAAATTCCATTTTGTGGGACCAAAATTGAGGAATACATAAGAGAATCAAATATAGTTCTTCTCACCTTGGCCATATATGATTCTTCCAGTTATATACTGTTGTGTAAAATTTTTTTTATTGCTCCCACACAAGTAGATATTCTCCATCAAAAAGTTAGTAATTATTAGAAAGAAAATAACATAGATTATAAAAATAAATATAACTCAAAAATAGGATAAAAGACACAGAATAAACAAAATGAAGATAAGCATATATCAGAAAAATTGCCACAGGGTTTAGAAGAATATATTAAGACATGAATCTCAGAGGGAAGGTGGGGGTGGGGAGAGATTAACCAAAGAACTTATATGCATGTATGCATCACCCTTGGACAGAGACGATGGTGTCTGGAGAAGGCTGGGAGGGGGGGTCAAGGATAAAGGGTGGAGGGGATCAATGGGAAAAAAGGGAGACATCTGTAATACTTTCAACAATAAAGATAATTTTTTTAAAAATGTTCCATAAAATGCAGCCATAAAGTGAAACAGTCCACCCAAGGGAAATAGGCACCTAGAGAGATAAGAGCAATGTGTATAAAGCAAGGCCAGGACCAGGGAGGCCAGTAAAGCTCTTGCCTCAGGTATAGCATTGAAGAGAGTAAAACGTAATAAAAATAAATCATATTTTGATGCAATAGTTTTAAGAATCAAAAATCCCATGAAGAAGAAAATAGCAAAATTTTAAATAAGGCAAGGTCACTATTACTGACTTTTGCTTTTGCGTCAAACTTCAATACAGCTCGACAGGATGCCGACCAGAAGGACAAGCTTGGGACAGACACGGGGCCCGAGGGGCTCTAAAGAAGGAACATCTAAAACTCTCTATAGTGAGAGCAGGATGTGATGCATGAAAGTGTCCCCAGAGAAGTGTGAGAGGCACATTAATGATGAGTTAGCTTGATAAAGATGGGAGGTGGACAGGTATTATAACATAAAGAGGCATTCCATATGGACGTCTGCAAAAACACAGTGACTTTTGTTCTTAATATGCTTTCTCCAGAAATTCTGAAGAGAAAAATAGACAAGTTCTAGAATATGTCATTAAGACTTCTGAGCAAAGGTGATTGTACAAAAATATAAAAATTTTCATCCATTCCCAAAAGCACTTATGAGTTGCCATCTAGAATGTCTAGCCTTGCAGTTCAAGATCAAGTCGATTATAGGAATAAAAATCTGGGTAGCTTGTTATTTCTTCACAGCAGAATAACCAGATGGCCTCAGCAACCTATCGATCTATGAGAAGTTCACGAATTGTATTTTCCGTGACTTGCTGTCACATGTTTGCCCCTTTTTAATTTGGGTAATTGTGTTTTCCTTCATTTGTAAGCCTTTGCTCCACATACCTAGAGCTTCTGACTTCTCTATCTCTGTAAGAGTACAAACATACATGGATTGAGTTTAGCTGCGTCTGGGGTTAAATACATAGACAATTTTGGAACTTGTAAATGCAGAACCAGTTGTCTTCAGACTGATGTGACCTCATGGTCATTGACTATGATGTTGGAAAACTGACAGAAAGACTTAGCAGGACACATAGATTTTGCCATTTTCTTGAGGCCATAAAATGGTGTACTTTGTAGCACATTCGTCTGAATTGCTCTGGTATGTAATTGCTGTTAATTAAGCTTTCAAACTACTTTTATTGTTTGTCAATAAAATAACTTTGTAATTCCAGGCCTTAAAAATCTTGACAAATGGTCAAATTTATTTACAGGAAGAGAACATTTTCCACCCTTGGCATCTTAGTTTCCCATTAACAGCCAAAATGGTACATCACTGTGGGGTTTTCTTTACCTTTGTCTGATTCTGTTTGGAATGGGGAGCACGGAGGATCTTGTTGAGTGACAATAAAAGGACAGTTTAGTTGCTTACAGAATGTAGACAATAGCTACATTTCATTAAGTGAGTAAAGTTACCACTGGGCTGCTGAGGGAGAGGACAGCTGATAAATCAGCCGTGTTGAGGAGGATGGCCGTCCGTGTGCAGGGTGAACACGGTTCATTTCCGTTCCCATTCATTTTACTCAAACATAGAACAGCTGGGTTTTGCTAAAACTTAATATGTAGGCTGATTTTCATGCACTCCAACATCACCTGGAGTGCATGGGGTGTCTTCAAGGAAGACTGCAAGTCCCAAAATTCAGAGGTTCAGGCACCAATGCCCTCATCTGTATTCCATATTTGGCAAAACATTAAAACGCATTTATTGTCCGTTAAGTGGATTTGTAGATAACATTATCCAGTTTAACTAAAATAATTCCTTGGAAAATAAAGAAGTGGCTTAAATAAAACCTTGAAATGAAAACAAGAATTTAACATAATACTGATAATGTGATTCCTCGGAGATGGCGTTTCTACTACTAATATTAGCTCTTCCTCAGCTGTATTGCTCCATAACAATAATGGCAGACTAATCAGACTGAACAAAAGTAGCCCAAAATTCAAAATATTAGAAATGTTATTTCCAACATAGGTTTATATTCACTATAGATAATGGCAAACTTGTTCCAAGTATATATTTTCTATTTTACAAATTGTACTATTGTGATGTATCTTTTTCAGTGATGGTCCCTATGAATCATATACCAAATAAACTGAACTTCAAACTAGGTATTTGTTTAGCTATATTTCTACCTATTTCAATAAGATTTTCCAAAGGAGAATATTAAATCGCATTGCTTTCACCAAAATAGGATAAACAACATTTTTAGTAAGATCAAAAAAATGTGGTACCATTAAAAATGTAAGAGTACCTTATAATGTACTATATTCATTCTACCCCTTATTAATACATATTTCCGTGTGCTTTATGTTATGCGCATTATATTAGTAAAACAATAGTGGTGCGGAATTTACTAATGGCTATATACCGGAGTGAATAAGGAGCTCTTCAAAATGTAATTGGTACCTAATTGATCAAAAAAGTCTAGAGAAACCACTACACGCTCAGGTCACTTAGAAGAGTGGCGAGGCAGAGCAGGACAAAGCCGCTTCACTGCGACATCCGAAAGGGCTCTCCACAGGCGTGTGGCCCACTGGTTCCAGGACACACAGAAGCAAGAGTATTGATGTCACCACACAAGGAGGCCGGGGCGCTGAGGTAGGAGCTAGGCAGACAGAATCAGGGCAGCAAAAACGGGGGGCACCAGAGCTGAGAAGTTCCAGGGATCTTTACCCCTTTTTGTTTTCATTTTGCCTTTAATTTTATCTTTTTTTTTTTTTTTAACTGTTGTTTTCAATAGGGACTTTTTAAACAAAATAATAGAGGTAATCCTAAGTAGACGAATTTCCTTAAAGCTGGATTGCTGAGACGTTCATCTCCGCTGCAGCTGTTGGAGAAAGCAGCACAGGCAATAAGCAGCGAAGGCCCAGCACTCCGGCTCCGCATTCGATGCCTGAGCCGTCGGTGAGGTTAATTATCTCCCCAGGAGGCGGGAGAGCCATAGGCAATATCTGATTTATTAGTTTTGTTTGTTTAAGGTCAGATCAATACTGTGACTAAGGAACTTGGTTTGTTCTGATTTTTTTTTTTTTTAATTTGAATATTACATTCAAGCCACAGTTCTCAACCATGAGCCCCATCTGTGGGAACATTTGGCAACCTCTGAAGATATGTAGTTATCGCAGCTCAGGGATGCTACTAGCGTGTAATGGGTGAGCCAAGGACAGTGCTAAACATCCTACAATGCACAGAGCAGTCCCCTGTGACAAAGAATTTACTGGCCCAAAATATCACTAGTGCTGTGCCCAGAAATCCTGCCTTAAATGAGTCATCCCCTTTCGTGAGTTCAGAAAAATATTTTTGATGTAACTATTTAACTGGAAAAATTGGGAGAGGTGGAGAAAGATTAACCAAAGAATTTACATACATAAATGCATAACCCATGGATACAGACAATAGTGTGGTGAAGGCCTGGGGCAGGGGTGGGGGTGGGGTAGAAGGCGTCAGTGGGGGGAAAGGGGACATCTATAATACTTTCAACAATAAAGATGAATTTTAAAATATATATACATATTTAAAATAGGCTTTTCCAATTACTTTTTAGATTACCTTTGCATTTTCTCTCTTCTACAATATCTCTGTTCATATGAAAGCATGTGTACAAAGGCCTTTTAATCCTAATTTTGTGACCATTTTATTGCTATTATATTTGTTCTAGTTAAATAATTTCTTCTCTTTTTCTAGTATAACTATAGTAGCTAAACAACCGCCGCTACTTTTCAGTCTACTTTGTTTATTATTACGAGTAAATATTAAACCTTTGGGGACCCATTTAACAGGAAGTGTTTTGTGAAGCACAGTCTCACTTAAAAATTACCTTTCTGCACATGAATAAATAAATCTCCAAACGAGTGACTGAGGTAGTTTGCCTCCTTCGCCGCCCTTTTCTCAGACAGTTTCTTTCTCTGCTGAAAGTGGCGATGCTCTGTCATCTTCGATTAGTTTTACAGTTTCCCTCATGGGTTAAATCCCTATCTGCACGCCTTTGTGAGGCTCCAGCCGCTTCAAGGCCCCCCTGCTTTTCTTCCGCGCTCCTGAGAGTTCGCTTTCCACACCGAAGCCCATTCTCTAATTCACAGTAACAGGGTGATAAAAGTTGGGTGGCTGAGCCCAAAGGAAAGTTATTTGCATTGTCCAAAAATCCATCTGCAATGTGATAGTTTGACTTGAGAAGAAAGCAGATTGACAAAGGCTACCTTAGATGTAGAAAAAAAATCAATTTAACAGAATAATAAGGCGACACCAAGAAAAGACATTTTTAATAGAAATAACACAAAAACTGGATTTGGAGCAGATAAAATTTCTCAGCTCACAAAAGATTGGAACTAATAGGTTGTAACTTTGATGATAGTGTAAAACCATATTTATTTTTGAAATAACTGAAGAACTAGTGTTTAAATATATAAACACTAGATTTCAAATGAAAATAACTCTAAAATTTGAAGATTCCTTGGAACACAACTATTGATGAGATATATGAAGCATTTATAGGAAAACAAAATCAAAAGAACTGCATGAATAATTTAGGGCAATAAAGAAACTCCTGAGAGTATTTTTGAGGAATGCTAGCCCCAATACCTACACACCAACATAAAAAATATAGCTTAGAAGAAAATAAAGCAGAAAAGTAACAGTAGAGGTATAAATGACACACAGAATTTTTTAATGAAATGATAAAATATATAAGCAGCAACAAAGACCCTCAGAAAATTTTCACATTTTTAATAGAAGTTAATTCTTTATGATAATCACAGAATGAAAACAAAATCTTCATGTTAAAGTAGCAAAATAAATATCACAGGTATTTATTTCTAGTGTACTTTTAGTGATTAATGATACAGTAACTTGTTTAACCTTTAAAAGAAGACATTTAAAAGACAGCATCATACAAACTCCATATATTTTCCAGGATCAACTGTAGAAATAATGGTTTCTTTCCTCTTGCCTGTAAAAAAGAACGTATATGCTTAGGTTTCTGAGTATTTAACCTTTAAAAGACGGCAATTAAATTCCGTCAGCATTTAAATTCGGCCAGCGGGACCCACTCCTTGCCGGGAACTAAAGTTCCCTTTCATCAGATAAAGGTTAATATTTCTTTTATGACAAACTCTATGGAAGGTGGGAAATTGCGCCTTGGTTCAGGATTCGGCCCAGGATCTCCCACTGAGCGAGTTGCATGCACAGCTAATTGTTACCGATGTTCACAGGCCTGAAAACTCCAAACGAGAGGAGGCGTCTGGGAAGAGCTGGGCCTCAGCTACAGATAAAACGTAGGCATGTAGTCAATAGAGTAGACGTTTCCAAGTGGAAGAAATAGCACAGGAGAAAGGAAAATCGTGGCAAGAATGTAGTAACAGTAAAAAATTCAGTTTGGTTTAAGGCACGTTTAAAGAAGCAGGATAGGTATTCAGGCGGTTTAGTAAGTCATGGTTTCTTAAACGCCACCAAGAGTTGTTTGTCAACAACTCTATGCACCGGTTAATGTTATTAGGTTTGTTATGACTTTTATTATACGTAATGAAACTTTAAAAACAGATTTTTCTCCTCTTAGTAAACAATTGGTACAAAGACCTGGGATCTTCAGGGCAAACACCATAGCAAAAAAATTTGGTTCCACAAAAGAAGGTGGGAAAAAACCTCCAAAACCTCATGAGGATCCCCAAACAATAGCAGGTCATTTGGTTTCGTGGGCAAATTATCCATAATGGGAGAAGAGTCAAAGAAATTTTCTCCGCTATTTAACAGTCACTTTTTTCATAAGACAAGTGTGCAAAGTTCTGCTTGTGAGCAGTTTTGCCAATATCACATCATCTTAAGAGCTATAACTTTATAATGTCTACCTTATGCATGATACATTGTCAGACCATCTTGTCCCTCTTCTTAAAAGGTGTTAAGGTATTCTTGGTCCATATGCTTGAATTTTCATTTTTATACACATGTTTATTCAAATTGTCAATTTCAACAAAGACTTCTTGGGACTATAATTGAGATGGGGATGACCCTACAGTTTAATTTGATAAAATGTATAATATTGATTCTTCCCAGCAATACATATGGCACCTAGGTGTTCTTTAATTGTAGCAACATGTTATTTACAAAAGTTTTGCACTACTCAACTAAAGAGTTTCTGTAAAGCTGTAGTCAAGGTAGCCTGGTATTGGCAGAAAAATACATTTAATGACCAATAGAAGCAATAGAGCTCCCAGAACTAGGCCTGCGTACAGTCAACTGATCTTTAACAAAGGTACAAAAACAATACTATGGAGCAAAGACAGTCTCTTCAACAAATGGTCCTGGAACAGCTGAAAAATCACCTGCAAAATAAATCAGTGTAGCCCAGGACCTTACACCCTTCACAAAAATTAACTGAAAATGGATCGCGGAACTAAAAGTAAAATGCAAAACTTTGCCAGATACTGAAAAATATGAATAGCTAATATTTCTATAGCATCCTACGAAATGTCAGTCTGGGATTGAAACTGATATGAGTCAGTGAGTCTTACGCTAGAATGTTAAGCATGTTTCAGTTGTAAAGAAATTACAGGGTTTGAAGAAGGGAGGTAAATTCTTGGCCAATTCAGTAAATATGTAAGGAACTTAATAAAGAAACCCTTTTCAACTCCAAATATCAGAACCTGCAGCCTGCCATCTCCTGTTATCCGTAATGTTAGAGACCTTCATCTGCCTTAGAAGTTAAGAGAGAAGGTTGTGATATTTTCCAATTCTACTCAGAAAATAAAATTAAATAAGTAAGTAAACAAATGAATGAACAAACACATGGATGAATGAATGAATGAATGAATGAATGAATGAATGAATGAATGAATGAATGAATGAATTGGTTAAAGTAATAGTGACAGAAGCTGCTCAGTACATCAGTAATAGAGTTAAGCACCAGCCTAGTTGTTCTTTAGTTCACAGTGTGCTTCAGTTTAATGCTTTCTGTGGAATTAAGCTAACATGACATAAGATAATTTATTATTCCAGCACACCCTCACCTTTTTTAGGTTTTCACCTGCCCCTGTGTTTGTAAAGAGCTAAACAACAGACAAGAGGACTGGCCAAGAAGATACAAACAAACTCCAGCACCAATGGGATGCACGAGGTGATATTTATTTTGAATCTAACATTTCCCAGAGGAATTACTAATTCACATTGACTCAAAAAAAACAGGTTACAAAATACTGAAAAATATATTCTGGGATCTGCACATGAAAGATTGAAAAAAAAAAAAGCAAATGCAATAGTCCTGTGGGCCTTTAAGGCTCTCATTTTTGTGCCTGCCAGAGGTTCAGCATTTTTTTAAGAAAAGTCTCCTGACACTTCCATGATGGTAGGAGATAAGATGTTGCTTTCCAAAAGCATGCACACAGATCTCACCAGAAGACAATGGAACTGAAACCTGGGGTTATCTCCCTTGCCTTAAAGACCTTTCTTGGCTTCTTTCCGTGAAGATTTTCAAACTGACAAAGGATCTGAACTTACATCTCTACTCTGTTGTAAAGAATATCAAGTCCCATTGTTATTCTTTCTGCATTTAAAAAACACTTGAATATCATCAGTAAAACTATGTCAGTGTATCTTAAATATTCAGATACTTGCTAACAGGTATCCCTCTGCCCAGAATTTGCTCTACAAAGTTTTATTTTATATTTTACTAGAGGTTGTTCTATTTTATATCTATTCTTATTTTGGCTGTTTGCCTGCTTTTCCTGGATACTTTATATTTTCCTATTCTTTTTTCTTTCATTTGGTCAGACTTGTTTTGTGTTTTGTAAAAATGTGTTGTTTCGAGCCTATAAAAAGTTAAGAAAACTGTGCAAAGGGAAAAGTACTTTGACACATTTTCAAATGATTCCATATCCCGTAAATACTGTTGTTAGAGGCTTCCCTCTCGCCGCCTTCAGTCTCCTTTGCAGAAGTGACTTTCCGGTTTTCAGTGAACACTGTCTAAAGCAAGGAAACTGTTTTTTCAGCTTTGACTGTCAAATGAGATTTTTGTTTGTTTGTTTGTTTGTTGAAATTGGCAGCAGGACAACAAGCTTGAAAACTGGCTTTGGTAAGAGTGAGAATTCTCTTTAACATTTTAGAAGTCACCCCTGTACACCCCTAAGACTCCTTGTTTTCCCATGACTGGTGCTTGAGGCTTGCCGCAGAGGGTAGGGGGGGACAAAAGGCAGCAGGCGGGGGACAGAAGGCAGCGAAGGTCAACTCTACTTCATCTTGATTGGGGCAGAGATGAAAACAAGGGCGAGGCACAGAGGGATGAGAGAGAAGTGGCCTGAAGGTTCAGGTCTTTTTGAACTGATCTGGTTCAGCACGAGGAGGTATGTGGGAAAACACCTGACCATTCAAACCCAGGAGGTGGCTTACATGAATTCGGGTACTTCCAAGTGTAATATTATGCTCTCATTAAGAATGATGGCAGTAGTGGTGTTTAATAACTGGGAAAAATAAGTTTCATTAAAAATGATGTTTAGTATAAAGATGTAAGGGAATCTTTGGAATTCAATTGTGAATGTAATATTGATAGGGACACTTACAATGTCCAAAGATTGAGCACCTGAATGAATCTGAAATATAATCATATTACTTATAAAATTGTAGAACACATATGCTTATGGAAGCAGGGATTTGTTTTCCCCCCCCCCCCCCCCCCCAGGCTTCTTTCTGCTAGGCCTTTGCGCCCTGCACTCCCCTTGATCCCGCCTGAAGCAGTTACGGGGGAGGCGCAGCTGCGAACAGTGGGTTAAGGTATCGCCTCATCAGGCCAAGGGGCAGGGCAGGGCCCCCTAACCATGAGTCAAGACATCCCCTTATCAAGACATCCCAGGCGACCCAGATCAGAAGAATGACTTCCAGGCCTGCAGGTAGCTGCACCCCATGCCCAGCCCCAGTTGGCCCCTATGACCCGGTCCCCCAGGCCTCTCCTGGACACAGGGTTGGACGCTCCTGGCCGCCTGTCTCCCTGGCTGGCGGCCTCCTCAGTAAGCGCTGTATGTGACTCAACCCCGCCTCTGCTGCATGGGACACGGCGACAGGCAGCCGGAGCCCACCGGGCTTTCCCGGTAACAATATTAGGCTCAGAATGTAATAATATTCTGTTGGGTTCTTGCAGTGTCTCTCTCTCTATCCCCCTCTCTCCTTAATTGTCTCTTTGACTTTGCTTCTCAATATATATCTGCTTCATTATTCATTCTTTATAATCAGTTTCTCAGTTCATTTACCAGCTTACATGTTGTCCTTAAACACTGGCCTCAGCCCCCAAGGTTTTCCACTTGTTTTTTCAGATAAGTGCCTATGTCCGAATTCTCAGTATTTTTGAACAGGGTCTGCTTTGCCCATCAGGAGTTCATAGCTGAGCCAATAAACTGCAGCCACAGGGTACAGAAGTCAAAGAGGGAATACATTTGCCTATTTCATGGCGATAGGACAAGATTGTTATGATGGAAATGTAAAAAAGGAAATTATATTTCTTGAATAAAGTGATATGCAAAAATTAAACCTGTTCAATAAGGTTGGAAAATCCTGAGTTCACCAAGATTAATCAGGTTTCCTTAATATAGGACTGCTTAGAAGCTTTGATATATAAGTAATCATTCATATATTCAAATTGGTGATGTAATATCCCAAATTAAATTGTCTAAGGAACTATCTTTTGGGGTTTTTTTTTAAGAGGAATTCATTATATAGTTTTTGTAACACATTTTAAAATTTATAGGTCCATTTTGGGAAAGAATAATGTTTAAAAGAGTATCTTTCCATTTTTATTGAAGTGCATATATTTAAATAGGAATTTGCTATTTATTTGTTTATTTGTTCAAAATCTATTCAAGGCCCACCATATGACAAGCATGCTGATGCAAGGAAGAAAAAAAATCTAAAGTTTACACTGCAAACACTTAATATTAACAGCTATTATTTATGGGTAGTATAACCATGCTTAACATTTTTTTACAGAAGTTTTGCTTTTCAGCATTTGCTGACTAAGTCACCCCCCCAAAAAAGGAAGCACTAAAAGGAAGTCCATTTCCACCATTAGCTGTGATATTGATATAGCAGAGGCCACTACATCCGGGAGCAGCCCAGCTTGGATATATACAAGCACCACGTGTTGAGAGCTTTATAACCTGCAGGTGAATTTCTATGGTGTTGATATATACAGGGTGTCCCCCCAAAAATGTATGCACATTTTAACAGCTGATAGCTCAATTTTGAAAATGAAATGTATTTTAATAAACACTGCCCTCATAATTATTCAAAGTGTGTGCATACATTTTGGGGGCACACTCTATATTTATGGGGTTCTTTTTACATTCAGAGGCAAACTCAAATCTACTTTTACTGGAAATCCCCTCATCTGATTGAGGCTTAAGTACACTGAGAATTAAAGAAAGATAGTATTTGTAATTTTACCATTGAAGTGGTCTTTGCTTTGAAGAGGGGTCAGAGGCCTTTGCACTTATTACATGATTAAGGGATTTAAACAACAAAGACGTTACATTGTTTTGTTCAGCAGCTGAATTAATCATTCCTCTGCCACATACATGGAAAGACTGTACTTCCTGCACCTTTAAAGGAGGTAAAAATGTGGCAGCTTAGGCCAAGGACACCATGAGCAGAAGTGATGGGCACTCCTTCCAGTGGGAGCCTCAAGAGCCAGCGTGCCCCGGCCTTACTCTCTCCCCCCCTTGGCCCTCTGTGCCCCTGCTTTGCTCTCCCCCCTTGGCACCCTATGCCCCAGCCTTGCTCTCTGCCCCCCCTTGGCACCCTATGCCCCAGCCTTGCTCTCTGCCCCCCCTTGGCCCTCTATGCCCCGGCCTTGCTCTCTCCCCCTTGGCCCTCCGTGCCCCGGCCTTGCTCTCCCCCCTTGGCCCTCCATGCCTGGCCTTGCTCTCTCCCCTTGGCCCTCCATGCCTGGCCTTGCTCTCCCCCCCCCGGCCCTCCATGCCCGGCCTTGCTCTCCCCCCTTGGCCCTCCGTGCCCCGGCCTTGCTCTCCCCCCTTGGCCCTCCGTGCCCCGGCCTTGCTCTCCCCCCTTGGCCCTCCGTGCCCGGCCTTGCTCTCCCCCCTTGGCCCTCCGTGCCCCGGCCTTGCTCTCCCCCCTTGGCCCTCCATGCCCAGCCTTGCTCTCCCCCCCCCCGGCCCTCCGTGCTGGCTGCGCGATGGGCCTGGTTTCGGAGGCCAGGGTGTGGAGGGGGCTCTCAAACACCAGGCAGTGTTTTTGGAGCAAGGGCAAAGCCTAACCCTTGGTTCTGTTTAGCTATGGAGGTTTCCGGAGGTACACCACTGGGACACAGCTTTTCCCTCCGGGTGACACAGTTCATTCTGTGGAAGACCGCTTAATCCAGCTTTCCTAGCTGGAGTTAAATCAATCTACAATAGCTCCATGGCCTCACACACAGGCTCTGGAATCACCTCGGAGGCTCGAATCACAGCTCTGTAATTTTTGTGACGCTATGTGCACTTTTCTTTGCCTCGTTTTCTCAAAGGGTAGTAATACGCCTCCGTTTATAAGGTTCTGCGGAGTGGAACACTTGGCAATACGTGTGTGGAAATAAATGAAGGCCAACCAAGGAGAACGGGCCAAGGCCGCTCGCGCGAGGGGCTGCAGCGGGAGCGGCCGCCGGCTCGTCCTGGGACCCGGCAGAGACCGGGGGGCGGCGGAGAGAACCGCCTGCGAGCGCAGAAGGGAAGGCTCTCGGCGGCCTGGCTGGAGGCTGCGGGCTGGGCGCCGGCTAGCGGGGGGCACTGGGGCTTCCTCCGCTTGCTCCTAAGTTAGAAGCGCAGGTCGAAAATTAGGGAATAAGCTGGCAGTTACTCATTACATCCTGACTTCTTCGGGGTTGATTGCTGCAGAGATTATGGTTTGGCTTCCAGGACTCGTGGCTGCCAACTGTTGGTCAGTTTTATTCTTTTATTTCTTTAATTTATCTTTATTGTTGAAAGTATTATACATGTCCCCTCTTTTTCCCCATTGACCCCTTCTACACACCCCCCTCGGCCCGCCCCAGGCCTTCACCACACTACTCTCTGTGTCCCTGGGTTATGCATTTCTGTGTATAAATCCTTTGGTTAATCTCTCCCCACCCACTCACCCCGCTTTATTTTTATGCATAGTTTGGCCATTGATCCTTTGTATATTCAGTCTCTCACATGTGACATTTGCATTGTAAATCATTTTGCACCCTTCCTAGCTATAGTAAAATCAGTAAACAATGCTATAATTTTTGTTCCTGTAATTCTTATCATTGCATCCTAAAGTACTTGTTAAAATGCATTCTGCCATTGAGTATTCCTTTTGATTTGAACCCACTTTTAGCTTCTCCCAGCAATAGCTACATTTCTACATTAAGGTGCCTTCACAAAATATTTTATTGTGAATTAAGATGAGAGTATTCTAAGTGGAAGAGAAAGTAAGTGGAGCTCCTCTCTCCTTGAACATCAGTTTCTGGTTAGCCAGGATCTCCATCTTCCTGGAAATTACATATGATGGCTGTTACTTGGAAGTGAAGGGGCTAAATTAAATAAAGCTACTTCTAATGAAACTCAGGACATGCTGATGGTAAATGAACAAGAAGTGCATGTTGGGAGGGAATTAGGGCAAGACTGAGGATCGCAGAACATCTGCCGTTACAGGGCCGAGATTGTTCCTGGTGGAAAGGAGCCCTGCAGGAGCAGCTGCAGCTCTCAGAAAAGTAAACTTTTTCAAAACTGGGTATAAAATCCTCTGTTCCTAAAAATGTACAGAAAGCAAATGAACAATATGACAGACATCCATGGACTACCAAATTGAACAAAATGTTAATGTTATGTTGTATTGGTTTCAAATATTTTCAAAGGAAAAATAAGTCATAGCATCTGAGTGCGTTTAAGGCCCCTTTTCCAATGTATTCTGGTTCATTAAAGCTGAGATGTAATCATTAATCAGCAAGTAACCACTACTCAGTGTGTATTTCTATACTCCACTAATTCTTAATATATTCAAAATGAACAAATAGTATCATCTTTAATTTAAATTAGTAGTAAATAGCAATGAGCACTTCATGGTCTGAAATGTTACTTAGTTTGTATTGTTTCGCTCACTGTTAAATCAAAGGTAAGGTGGCACATGGAAGTATAACTAATTTTAGTTGCTCTGTATTTAAGTAATGTTTGAATGCTTTACAATCTATCTATTAATAAATAATGGTTAATTTTTTTTTTATTTTTACTAACAGTCCTTCAATGAACAATTTAATGCACTTCTCTGGGCACATGTGGTAGAATTGCTGTAGAATGGAGTCTTAGAAATGCCGGGTGGAGGGATCATGTACATGTTACCACCACCAGATATTGCCAAAGTGCTTTCCAAAGTAGTTGCACCTGTTTACCATCCACCAGCAGTGTGCTAAAGACCTATTGCTCTACATGCCTATCAACAGGTAGCTAAGCTTTTTGTTTGCCACGCTACTGGGTATGGGATAGGGTACTGTTATTTAGTTCACACCTTTGTATCAGTTACAGTTTTTTACATTTTCTTTCTGTTGTTCTATTTCTCTGTCTCAAAGTTCACTCTTTCCTTCCTGTCACAGTCATTCTGCAACTAAGGTTTTTTGTTGTTGTTGCTGATATTTGTTACTATATTTTTAGTCCTAAACTTCTCTTTGGTTCTTCTTTAGCTCTTATATTTCTTTGTTGTGATTTTCCAATTTTCCCTTTGTATTTTAAGAATGTACATAGTTGCTCATTGGAATACTTTTATGATAACTGCTTTAAAATCCTTGTTTGACAGTTTCAACATCCGTGTGATCTCATTGTTGCCATCTGTTCTTGTAGTTGCTCAAACTACTTAAGATATTCCTGTGACAGGTAATTTTGGACTGTATTCGGGACATTTTTGTTGCCAGTGGAAATAGGGCCCTTAAAGCATTTCGATGGCCCGTGCATGGGAGAATGAGATGTGGTGGTAAGATTTATTGGAGTAGAAATAAAAGACTTCCCTCAGGTTCCCAGAGTCTCATCTCCTTCTGTCCCATTGTGGAAGAAGTCCAACCTTGTCTTCATCAAGCCCAGGAAAAGGGCCAGGGTCCAGGAATTCTGTGCCATTGGTTCAGTCCTTGCCACAGCTTCTTCCAGTTCAGTGTGGGTCCCCATCCGACTAGCCTAGTCCCTGCTCCTGCTGTGCTCCAGCCTGCAGTGTGTTGCTGAACTGGCGCATGGGCCTGCACCTGGGGCTGGTCTTGGGCCCACCCCGAGCAAGAATGCACAAACAGACGGGCAAACACAGGAAGGAGGGAGTGCTGCCTGGAGAGGCCTTTGTTAACCTTATATTATCTCACGCTCGGGAAAGAGTGGGCTTTCAAACTACCAAATCCCTTTCCCAGTCCTTCCCAGGCTTATGGATAGGGCTTCCTCCTATCCAATCCGATGCTTTTCCCGGGCTACATTCCTCCCCTTTATGGTTGCAAATCCTAGCTCCTACTATGCATGCTTCATAGTAGAAGGACCTCTCCCTGTGCCATCTTGGCTTCTACTGGGCATGCACCCAGCAGAGGAACAACCCCCCTTTCCCCCCATAATCCCAGTGGCAGGCCAGCTATTCCCCAGGGAGATTTTACTTGTCTGCTTGGGGAAATAATTCCTAAGAGCAGAAGATGTGGCAGTCCCCAGGGGAACCTGTGAATGCTGTGACTTCCTAGTGAGTGAAGCTTAATGTCTGATTCCATTTGCTCCCTTCTTTTATTTATAACTAGCTACCTATGTGAACATTTGGACAATTGTGTTATAAGACTCTGGTTTCTACTTAAATCTTCTATGTGAGCAGGTAGTCAACCTGCTGGGTTCAGAAGTCCTGGCTCATCTGTGGGGTTGGGGTTCAGATGTCATTTTCATTATGAAGCCTCTGCAGTGCTCCTCTGGTCTGCCCCAGAAGACAGGACTCCACCCCAAAGTCTCCTTAGCACTGACTAGGGGGTGTGTTGTCAGAGTTCTGCTCATTTCCCACTGGGTAGGGGTGCCTCCTTGTTCCTGCAGTGGGGTGAAGGTGAGAAATCCATCCACAGGCCCTGTGGGCAAGGGGCACCCACCTTGATAGGCCAGGGTGACTGGAAGTCAGATGCCCACTCACAGACCATACCAGGAGGGCCTCCTCTTGGTAAGTAGAGTGGGGAGGAGAGAGAAGGTGGAAAACAGTTCTGTTGATTCAGTGCCTGTTGGGGTAGAAGGTAGACATGACTTTTTTCAGGGTATTTGTCTCAAGAATAGAAAGAAGTAGTCCACAGGGCTGCCCTTTTTCCTGCCCTTTGTCTAAATAGAGTGGGCTTTTCTCGAGGCTTTTTTAGGTCTGTGCTAATTGGATTTCCAGGCTGTGAGTCTCCCTAGGCCTTGGTCTGGGATATGTAGTTGACAAGTAAAAATCCCAAGGAACTCATCACTGGATTGTGACTCAAGTCCTGAGCTCACTAGCCAGCCAGCCTTGTTCTCTCCACCTTTCCGAGTTACCTGGTAGGTCATTTATGAATTTTGTCCAGGGCCTTTTGTCGTAATTAGCAGGAAATGTAAAATGAAATGTCTTTCCTCCATCTTATACGCTCCTCATTTAGTTTTTATGTGCTGTTTCAATGTCCAGACTTATTTGTCTTGTCCCTAGAATAAAAACACAATTTGTTTCTACCTAGAATCTTTGTATTGAACATTTCCAGTTTTTCCCCCACCAGTTACGGAGAAGACAATTTTCCAATTGAAGTAAAGAGTTGGTAGCAGTTCTAAATCAAGCCCTGGGAGGCTCTGTAACTTTAACCATCGGTTCAAACTTCTCTGTTAAATGTCTTAAATTAGAATCCAGACATTTCTTGATTCTGTTCTCTCAAATCAAAGAACCACGAAACGGCGAACTGCATACTTGAAGCAAAGAGCCCCCCGCCAAAGTACTATTTTTTGGCTGTGCCATTCCTCACACCCAAAGAGCCAAGGCCCAACTTATCTGGGTCATACTCACAATCTGAGCTGATATTCACTCTACAGGTAAATAGGAAGGTGGTCATAACATTTTGTCACTGGTGGATGAACAGCCCCATCATTGTAAATAAAAGAAGAAACTGAAAAAATGACGTGCCTGAACGTTTTGTCATAGAATATTGAACATTTCTCCCTCGAATCTTACCTGCATTCTCTGTAGCCATAGAACCGATTCTATGTAAAGCTGCTATTTCACTTTTCTGGAAATAAAGGGATAGAAATTCTTTGCTCCCCAGGAGATTACAGTTTTAAGTGTGTGACAAGTTATATTTTACATGCAAGTCTGAATGTCACTAAAATGTTTTTGATATTCACTGAATGGGTGAATGATGATAACATTTTGGGAGATTATAAAATGATAAACAATATTGGAGCATTAAAGATGTATTCTCTGATCATTACTTTCCAGTTGTACTAAAAAGAAATTAAGGAAATCCAAGTGATACATATAGAATCTTGAATTTTGACTGCCTCATAAAAGGAAACGAGTAACGTCAGGTGTATCAGAATTTTACTCTCATTTTAGATTCCAATGAGTCCAAAAAATGTGTATTAACCCATTTCCTTCCAATAGTTTTACTTCTGAGTGTTCAGTTTCACGTGACTTTATAATAGAGCTTGAGTGGGACCATGAATTGGAAAGCAGATCATGACATTTGTGGGTTATCATCTCTAGAGCTCAAGATGTAAGGCCTAACGATATACCAGCAAGCCCATGTAAATACGTAAAATATGAGCTGATGAAAACCCCTTACAAAGGCTTTGTACCACACACATGAATAGAAAAATTAAACACATATTCAGATCCCAAAATAGCATAGGAACTCTGAACAGTATGTTCCAATTCCATCTATATGTTTCCCTACGACAAATACACTTTGCAACAAGTGGACTTTGGAGAGCTGGGTCAGATTACCATGTAGATTATGCAGAGTTTATCCAACACAAGAGTTCCCGGTCAAGGAGTCTGATGGTGCTGAATTCTCGCCACACTTTATGCCCTAAATTGGGAGACTTGGTTGGTTAAGTCTACCTAAAGGAGAGGCCTATTTTTTAATTTCCACAGAGACCCATTAGAAGCTAATGATGACTCTAGATTTAGAGTCTAGCCTAGAAAAGTGCCCTTTGCTAGATTACCATCCACACCAATATCATCATTATTACAGTATTCCCTCAACCATGGGTATCTTTGCACATGTAAGTCCACACACTTTTATAGCTTCATTTTTTTCTTAGAGATTTTTTCCTCCCAGAATTTTCTGAAACCCTTTACAATAATTACTTAAGTTCTAGCAAATATTCAGGATGAGAAATTCCAGCCTCAGCTAATAAACAAGTAGGTTTTTATTTATAAAGTATCATTGCCACCCACATCTTAGTTACAATTAGATTTGGTTTTTAATTAAAATTAGGAAAAAAATTAGTTCTCCTGTATACAAGTATCGGAAAGAACATCACACTGGGAATTAGGACTCATGGCTCAGCACTGACTTTGGTGTCGTATGAAATCAACTTGTTGCTGTTTTTAAATCTGTATAATGGGACAGTTGTACCAATGAATAAGTTTTAGAGGCAGAATTGAGTACTGGAACTAACATTTTTATTTTTTGTCTCATGCTAAGCAAGTCTTAGAACCCATAGACTTTTCTGTTCCTGAGCTAAGCAATTCTGGGACAGTACATACTTTTCTGACTTTGTGCTAAACAGTACTGGGACTGGGCAAAGCAACCTGAATACTTTCTTCAGAAAATATGCTCTTGGGTAAGAAGGCTGTAAACCCCCAAGGCCCTATGTCATAAACTTTGTTCAACGTCAACCAGGCCTCTGCTTTGCAAGACTCACCTTGAAATCACCTTGCCTGAGCCTATAACCCTGAAAATATTCTCCCTTACTGCCTGTAGGGAAAGTGAAAACACTTAGGATTTCTTGCCACCTTCTGCAGGCCAAGGCCCCAGTTATGTAAATATGACATAGCATAGTCATAAAAGATGCTGTGTTAGTTGACTAATGTCTGATCTACAGTTGGCTGAGAGCCACTGTTTTCTTGCATCTTAAAAGACTGGCCCAGGACTTTCTGGGGTGTGGTTTTATACCCCCATGGGTGGGTTTGTCCCCAGGGCTATAGTGTGTTCCTTGTGTATGTCCGACTGGCCACCACCGTGAGAGGTTGTGGGTTTGTCTATCTCGCACGTGTGGCCTGCCAGGGAACAAATAAAGGAAATGTCTCACCCTCCTTCAGCTCCATGGCTCTTCTTCAGGCTGTGCCCAGATCTAGAGTGAACCTCCCTGGCCCTAGAAGTCACCCCTACACTTGGCCTAGTCGCTGGCAACCCATAGTCTCTGGCACCACATTGTCACTTTCCCGGAGCCTTCTAAGACTGTTGAGGTGGTTTGCTCCCTTCCAGAAGCAAGACTAATCAACTTAGCTTTGCCAATTCAACAAGTTTCTCTGGGGGTAGGGTGGAAGCTGATGGTGGATGGTAGACAGAGCACACCAGAACTAATAACAGCCCACAAGTCTCTCTGACATTCAATAAAAGACCTTTACGATATCGTTGCTTCATTTAGTTTGTTGATATTTTTTCTCCTTCAAGCCTTTGTATAAGACACAAACATAAGATATTCCTGTATTCATGCTAGAGTGCTTCCGAGTGGACGTATTGACTCCTAGTCTCTGCTTACTATTGAAAAGACAAAAGTTCATGCTAAAAAAATATTAGGCCTTACATTTATATTATAATATTTTCTAGAAGCTTTATCTAAACAAAAATTTTGAGACATTTCAGTTATTTAAAGTATGGTCAAGCAAGAACCGGCCATCATTATTAAGTTTTATTTCAGTCTCCATATGAATACTGATTTCACAAAACATTCTTGAAAATGTGAGTAGCTCTAGTTCGAGTGAGTTTGTTTTACTGTTTTTTTTTCCCCTTGTAAATTAGGATGCAAATTACTATTACCATCTCCATTGCATATATTAAAGATATAATTGCTAAATTTCACCAGATAAATCTAAGGAAGGTTATTTGTTATTAGGAAGAGAAAGACAGACAGGAAAGCAATGTCACAGGAAGAAGAGAGCAGTGATGACCAAGGTTACTTTTTGACTATGGGGAGGCAGGAATGGATTGGAAATGTGACTAAGAAATGAGCTCATTTTCTCTCATATTCACTGTGATAAAACTACTGCTATTAAAACATCAAGTGCTAACAGTGTAAGGCATTTAGATTGAGTGGGGGTCTCGGATTGATTGTGAGAAGTGGGAGTTGGCACTGATTTTAGGACTTAGAAAAAAGGCAACTTTAACTCTCAAGTGGTCAGGAACCGCATGACTACCCCTATGGAGAGAAAGAAATCAGAGGAGCCTCCTGCAACCTCTTTCTGTCTGGGTGACGACTGTATGTTCAGGATGAAGCCACATGAATAAGTAAACCAGGGACATTTTTTAAGGGGGGAGGTGATCATTGCTTGATAGTGTAGGGAATGCTATACACACCCTGAATTTTAGAGCTGAAGAGTGATTGATTGAATTGCGGTATTTTGGGATATGGAAATTCCAAGTGCCTGTTGATGTGCACAATTTGGAGACTTGGCCATTTTACGAGACACAAATATTTTGTCCTCAGGGAAGCAGGGAAATCAGAAGAAATGATTCCATGTTGTTTTCCTCTGGGCTGCTGGCATCAAGACTTTGCAAGATACGGGAACTGCTCTGGGCCAGCAAAGCTTTTCCCACTGTTATTTCCTTTGAACATGGAAGGGTACAGCTCCGAGTGCTGCGGTGATCAGCTGCCGACGAAGATGATTTTCCATATTTTATTCTTTTGGAAAAGTGAAATCTGTGCTTCCCATTTTAGTAAGAGCTTATGAATTATTTTCATGATTGAAACAAAGATACAAAAAAGAAATGGCTTAATTTTTCATTCGAGAGAAGTCACAAGAGGGCTGTTTGTCCAAATTGACTGGGTGATTCATAATTTATTATTGTTCCTACTACATATGGCCAATTAATCTTGGTTATTTATACTCTTAGAAATGATGTTACTCCAAGCGCCCTGATGCAAGTTACAAAGAATCTGGCTTCTGGGATGCCAAGAAAAACCAAAGGTGAAGTCATGAAAGCTTATGTTCATTTGCTCTTATATGCTCACACTATTCCTGTATGTAAAAGATTATCATAATTTATCAATTAGTGATAAATTGGTGGACATGCAAAATATAATCCCTGCATTTGTGAATGATTTGCTAGTTATAGAGTTCTTAAAAAGCTAAAAATAAACCTCACTTTCTACTGCTTTTATTAGCAAGTTTTTCACTTGCTAATAGGTGCCAGATGAGAGAATTAAAGCAGCCAGCTACATAGAGTATTTACATCTCACAGTTAGTTCTAGTACAGATTTTTAAATGGCCTGTACATCTCTCCATGACACTAAGGGAATATGTCTATGTTGCTGAGCAACACGATGTTGGCATGAAAATCCCAGTGGCTCAAAAAAACATAGATTTAGAAGCTCAGGTAGTTTTGAGGAAAAAAAAGCCCTGGGAGAAGGAAATGTTGCATTCTGGGCCTCAAACTGCTGGTAACTGACCATGTCACCCTGAGCTTCTCTTTTCATATTTAAAAAATTATAATTAGATAATTTGTAAGACCCCTTTCAGTGTGTTTTAGAGAATTTATGTTTCTGCAATGGTAGGTGTTTACTGTCAGTGTTGAGCGTACTAATAATATGGCTGCTTCTATCGAGGGGATGACTTTCCTCCACTGGTTTAGGGAATTTGGCACCTTTCTGCCAGACCCCACAGGAGTGGTTGTCCTTTCAACACTGTCAGTGTTGGTCTCCAAATAGAATAATCACTATCAATAGGCAGTTTATTATAGACATGTATATACATATATATAGGGTGGGGCAAAAGCAGGTTTCCAGTTGTGAGTATGGGAAACACAGGATTTATTCTTATTTTATTATTTATTATTGCATTTATTGTATTATTTTCCATACGAACGACTGTAAACCTACTTTTGCCCCACCCTGTATACAATCAATCCTCATTATTTGTAGATTCTGTATTTGCAAATGTGTCTACCCACTAAAGTTTATGTTTAACCCCGAAATCAATAGTCATGGTGCTTGTGTGGTCATCTGTGGATATGCACAGAGTGGCAGAAGACTTGAGTGTCCTGACCCATTGTTCCCAGCTGAAGTCAAACAAGGAGGCTCTGTCTCCTTATTTCAGCTCTAATACTATGAACAAGTGTCCTTTTCATGATCTATTAGGTGCTATGTTTTTCTGATTTTTGTGCTTTTTTTTTGCATTTTTACTGTTTAAAATGACCCCTAAGCATAGTGCTGAAGTGCTACATGGTGTTTCCAAGCTCAAGAGGGCTGTGATATATGTACCTTATGGGAAAAAATACCTGTGTTAGATAATTGTCTTCAGGCATGAGTTATTATGCCATTGGCCATGAGTTTAATATTAATGAATAAATAATATATATTAAATAAGGTGTCTTTAAACAGAAACACACAGAAAATAAGGTTAGGTATTGCTGGGTTAATGAAGATGTTGGGAACAGAAGCTCGCAGTTTTTTCCCTGGGAGCAGTGGTTCAGTCTTCACTAATTCATTTTCCCAGTAACTTTAGAGACTATAACTACCCTTGATAATAAAAATCAATTGCACGGTGGAGGTAACAGGCACCAAAGCACTTCTGTGTGTGTGTGTGTGTGTGTGTGTGTGTGTGTGTGTCTGATGGCTACCCCTCAATTATTGAGACCTTTCCTCCAGATGTTTGGACCAGTATGAATGTACATAAAAAAGTCATCAGAAAATTTCATGGACAGGACCTATGTCAGGACATCCAAAGATGACTTGATATCTGTCCCCAGCATGATTTTGAAGTAGTATTTTTAATCTCAGCATATGGAATTTGGAATATAAGCCGACTTTCAATGACACGGTGCGCAACCGTAGTCATTTTCTTCATCGTGCATGAAAGCAGGCTCAGCAACGTCAGAAAGCTTTCCATGAAACAGGCTCATCGATACTGAGGAGCGTCTAGCTGAGGAGCTAGGGACAATTCTCTTGTGTCATGTTATGAGAAAACATTCCACCAGAGGCCCCAGGCCAGCACTAGAGGGGACGCACACCTGTCCCCACCTCTGGCATAGCCTCACAGGATGAGTAAACAGGATTAGACATGGTACCTAACTGCCTAATGAGCTTCTTTAAGATGTATAGAGCTTAGGAAGGTTTGTGCAATCATTAAACTTATCCTGTGAGTCCTGACTTTACCCCAAGGCTTTACTAACCACAGCAGAACCCGGGGAGGGCCCGGACCTGAGCGGCAGTGAGCACCTTCATCTATCCAGTGCATTTAAGCGCTCCCTCCCGAGGCTTTTTCAGGAACCACAGTGGGCATAACCAGCCCTTAGCTTGTTTTTCCACCACGTGAACGCATCCTGAATGGACTCTGGATGGAAAGCTCACCTGCGCAGCGCGGGAGCTGAACATCCGCCCCCTGGCGGTGCGAAGGGGGACTGACAGCCTGGGCTGGAGGCCTGAACCGGCCACCTTCTCTAGTCACAGGACGTGGCATCATTTGACCCTCACGGAAGAAAACCATTATTTAATTATTATACCCGCCTCCACTTTTGTCTCATCGTTTCTATTAAAATAAGGTCAATATGGTCTCATGTTCAAACTGACATATCAAAATCTCATATTTTTATTCAACGCTTTAAGAAACTAGACATTTAGTATTTTTATTTGACTTAGTACTGCAGACATTTTTCTTAAAAAGAGTTCAGTGTTTCAATAGCAGGTGCTGCCTTTTAGCAGATGCAGAACTGGGGGGTGGAGTGTATGTGAGGCCCCTCCCTGTGGTGCAACATTTAAGGAGGCACCACAGCAAAACAACAAAAAATCCCTCAGCTATCAAGATAAATAATATTTAATGTAATATTTTTAAAAGCCCAAATTAATTCAAAATATATCATTCAAAATATTTTAAAATTACATAAAGACAAATAATAAATATTCACCTATTCATTTCAAAAATATTTATTGAATGCTAAAACTAGCTGACAGAAATATTTTATGAGCTGGGAGCACAGCAGAGAGCAAATGGCCACAGCCCTGTCAACAGAGAAAATTAGGGGACAAAGGGAGTAGGTCCGAGGTTCCCCCCATTCCCCTTCTAAATCACTGTGTATCAATTAAATAAAAGCCAGTTTCACTCTAGTTCCTTTCACAAGGTTTCTAGCAAAAGCAAAAATCAGGAAAGGGGAAATAAGGCTATCATGTGTATTTATTGTCTTTAATTTTTTTTTTTTTTTTTTTAAAGGAGTCTATTAGAGATTCCAGCCCAAAGAAAGCTGGGGTGAGGGCGAGCTGTGACAGTGCCGGGAGGAAGCTTAAGGTTCAAAGACAATAAACTCCTTGCCTTTGTTCATTGTTGGCACAACTACCGCCAAGCACGCCAAACGCTTTGCCAGCCTCAGGGATGCAGTGAAGACGGCAGAATTCTTGACAGAGCAGAGCCCTTAGCATCATTAGGGAGAGGTTACCTTCCCTCCCAACCACTTTTCCCAAGACTGGGGTCAGAAGGACAATTTTCCTGCCAGTGAAAAACCATTTTTTCAGCATCAACACACACAACTAGGCCTCACGCAGGAAGCACGTCAGCTCCGCAGCACAGGGCTGAGCTGATAGACGGCCCCGCACCGAAGCCCCGGGGAGGGGTGGGAGGGAAACACGGGTTTGGGGCAAGTCCTCTCTGTTTCACAAACTCTGTCATTAAAATGTATGATCGTGGCAAATGGTGGGCTCTGGAAACTTTTTCACAAGGTCTTTGGTTTACTTCAATGAGACAATGCTGGGATTAGGATGACACTTGACCAGTTTTGCAAATTGTTGTCTGTTTGATATCAGGTCATTTATTTGACTTCCTCAAACTTGGGTTTTCTCCTTTATTTAGAAAAAAAAAGATGACAGTGCTGCATGAGGGTGTTACGATATCATATAAATCATCTGTGCTTCTGATAGAATCAGTAGCTGCTCCATATTAGTTCTTATGCACCACCCAGGAGCCCTCTGGCCTCCGTTTTCTGACTTCTGACACATGCTGTTAAGAATTTCAAATAAGCCAGGATCAATTTATTTTTATTCTCCATGGATATACTAAGAAAAATCTTGGATATTTTTGCTTAAATCGGGTGTTAAATATGATGACCGACCATATCCTTGCTGGCTGACTACAAGGAAAGGGCACCGAAGAAAAATGAGTCTTGTGCAGAATTCACTCTCTGGCTCCAGGAGTTTCTTTATGCCAGTGGACACCGGTCAGAAGGAGAAATCCCAGGAGGCATGGCCATCAGTTTAAAGATGTGGTTACCAGTTCAGTAAATTCCTTTCAATGCACGCATTTGTTTCAAATATGACATAAAGGTATTAAGGAAATACTACTAGGAGACGACAAAATACTATACGCCCAGTTTTTAAAAAGTAACTGAAAAGCTCTAGTTATCATTAAATTTACCTTGTTTCTTTTATTATTGGCTGAATTATGCGACGTTTTAAGAGCAAATTATTAAAACATCGATCCTCTAAAAAGGCAGATAAATTTAAAAACACAGAAATCTTGCCATTTGGCTCCATGAGAAAAGCAATTCCCAGTTTCACGTAAGTATTTTCTCTCATATGTGCACATTTGCCCATCTCTACTCACCATTATACATTTCTGGCTTCACTGGGTTATAATCATGGAAAATCTCAGTATTTTCAGGGGATCGTGGTTTGTTTTTCCACTCGCCATGTTCCTGCCTTTGCAACAGATTGGAACAGAGCAAACTGTTTGCATTCATAGATTGCAATCTTTGACACTGATTGAAAGAATAGTATGACTTTTTTCTTTAAAAAACTCACATAATGTAAATGTGTAGTCAATAATGCTACTATTAAAATGGTTTATGTTTTAATGACTTTAAATACAATACAATCCTGCAATATGATAGCTAGATAAATTTTAGCCCTCCTAGTATTCTTTAAATTATACTCTTTTTATAAATTTGTAATGGAGTAAGGAAATACACAAAACATTTGTAAAATCATTTCTGTGTCAAATTAAATTTAGAAGGTTATAATTTTCGTACATTTTTATGGCCTGAGATTAAATAAAATAAGCTGTGGCATGATAAAAGCCAAAATAGTTTAAGATGCCAGGGGGGTTAATATGTATGTGCCTGGGAATGTTTAAGTGAATGTGAATGACACTGTATTGTCATGTCCCAAAACCAGGGTACAAAGAGATTGTTTGCTACCTCACTATATAGCACTTAAAAAAAAATCCCCCAATGTTTAATTCATTTTCATGTTATAAAAATTGATAAAGACTTATATTAGAGGAAAAAGGAGTGACCAAAAATATTGGAAGTACTAAATGACCTTAGGAAACCGAAACTAAACATAATCCAAAGAAACTTGGTACTTTGATATTTTAAAACATATGTCCTATTTTTATCAAATCCATTAAGTTACATCGGAAGCTTTCAGAACATAAGAGAGGGGAGTTTTTAGTGCACGTGACACAAGGACATGGCTCTCTCATCGAGTCAAATGACAGGGTTTTAAACTTAGCCGGAGTGTTTAGGGGATAGATAATATAATTATTTCTATTAAAAGCAGTGCAACTAAATTAAGTATAAGAGAAATGAGACATAAAAATGCTCATTTAAAAACATCAGTCTCTTGATGTGTCGGCGAGGGGTAGAAAAAGATAAAAATCAGAGGAGTAGTGGGAAGCACAAAGGCTGAATGGGTTGGATTCACTGCCAAACCTATGTCCACTTAACTGAAGATTCATTTTTTAAAATGTTATGCTGTGCGCCAACTGGCAAACAGGACTTGGAGTTTCACCCAGAACCGCGGGGAGGCACCAGCGCCTGCCAGGGGAGGCCCGAGCCCTGGGCAGCCGCTGCGGCAGGGCCCGAGAGCCCTTCGCGGGCGCAGGTGGGCTGTGCTCCTTACGAGCTCCGCGGCATCAACACTTGCCTTTGAGTGTTATTAGCAAAAGACTGTGAGGAAAAAACTGATGGAGCTGAAAAGAGAAATAGACTGACCCACAGTAATAACGGGAGGTTTCAATACTCATCTCTCAGAAGTGGATAGAACAAATAGCCACAAAATCAATAAGTGTATAGAAAAGCTAAAAACGCTGTCAGTCAAAATTTCACATGTTGAAGTTCTCTCCCTTCCTCATACCTCAGAATATGACCCTATTTGAAGACAGGGCCTCTTTAGCTCTGCATATAGGTCTTTCTTATTTAAGTTCAAATAACATCATTAGGGTAGGACCTAATCCAATATGACTGGGGGCCTAATATGGACAGGAAATTTGGACACGGAGACAGATGCAGGAAAGACAGTGTGCAGACGCAGAGGGAAGACAGCCGTCTAGGTCTGGAACAGATCCTCCCCTCACAGCCATCAGAAAGAATCAGCCCTGCCGACGCCTTGATCCTGGTCTTCCAGCCGCCAGACTATAAGAAAATAAATTTCTGTTGTTGAAGTCCCTAGTCTGCGCTTCTTTCTTATAGCAGCTCTGGCAGACTAATACAGTGCCACACTGTTCGGTGCTCCTATTGCTTCTGTCTGTTCTCAGTCATTGCAGGTAACAGGCTGTGATGTAGTTGCTTATTTAAATTGTCTTCTATTAGGCAATAATATAGCTCCATTAAGACAGGGGCCACGCTTTTCTCTTTCATGATTATATCTTGGGCTCTAACTCAGCACCTCTTATACATAATTTTTAAAATGTAGTTATGGACTAAGTGGCCTAGTTATATAATATTTAGTGATTTTAATAGGGAAATCTGAATAGTGCCAAGAAATAGGAAACAAGAAGAAAGCCATAGAGAAACTATACGCAAAATAGCACCTTAAGAATAGTTTGAATGTCTTCTTCACACCAAGAACTGTATAAACACTAGGCCATTTAATTCCCATTTTGTTTATTAGAAAAATGAGAGCAATAAAAGTTATTAATGAACTCTTCAAGAACACACAAGATATGGAATGGGGTCTGAATCCATCTAAAGCAAGAGTCAGCAAGCTTTTTCTATAAACGACCAGATAGTAACGACGTTAGGCTTTGCAGGTTATACCATCTCCGTAGCAACTACTCAGTCGGCTCTCATAATGCAGAAGCAGCCACTGATGAGTAAAGAGATAGGTGTGGGTGTGTTCCAATAAAACTTTATTGACGAAAACAGGGAGTAGACTGCATTTGGTGGTGGTTTGTCAAGCCCTGATCTAAAGTCTTGTCTCGTCAATCTACTATACCGCACATCTTGACAAAGCAATTTGAAATTGAAACACAATCTTTATTCCCCTCTTTAAAACTGTCTAAGAATTCCAATTAAGAACTGACACTGTATTTTAACACATGATGCATCCCTCACTGTGATGGTTTAATTAGTATACAATCCATGCCTAGTTAAATGTAAATGAAGTGCTTACTTCATGATAATTTAAAATGCTCTGTTGTATCATGAGTGGTTATTAAAAGCCTCTTTGACATGATTGCATATTTTGTTTTAAAATTTATTGTCAAGATGCAAGTTGGCAGGTTTTATCCATGCTTTTTCTAAATACGAAACAATTCTGTGGAATGGAAGAAATATGGCAACTGAAGTATCTTCCTTGCGGCTTATATTATAAAGGCCAGTATTAATACAACAGATTATGTATTCATTCGATAATATATACAGGTCTATGATTACTTAGTATTTTAGTGGGGTTAAGAGTACGCTTTTAATATCTCTGTTTTATATCATTTTTCACCTTGCATGGTGTTTTTTTGTGTGTGTGTGTGTGTTTTTCTTTTGTCTGAGGACCCTGATGGAGAAAGTGATTGTCTTTGTATGGGCGAGAGGACTCTGGAATCTTCGGCACAGTTTCTTTTACTGATTAACTTTGGCAAATACACATGGCTGTGCTTCATTGGGCAACATTCATATTATAAAATCATCCCAGTTAAATAAATGCTTTCTACCTGTCTTGCACTTCAAAGTCATGTGGGGTTCATTTCCCTTTTTATTTTTTAATGACTGCTTGTGGCCATACATGGATATTGTGATTCAGTAGGTCTGAAGTGAGGCCAGGAATCTGCACTGTAAGTCAACAACCTCAGTCTACATTTTACATTCAGACAAGATACCCGAGGATCACAATTTAGAGGAACTCACCTAGCTTCTTGGATCAATTTAAATATTCAAGTAACTGGGTTTACACATGATGTAAAACTCAACAGAAATAGGATATAACAACATCATACAAGGACTTCCTAGAGCCCTGGAGGAATGTCTATGGATTACAGCGCCAATGAAGGTGGTTTGGGAGATCCTTAGTGAACGCCATCCACGCTGACCTCTTAAAACAGAGAAGCAGGAGCAGACAGAACCAGCATGGGAAGAGGGCTTATTCCAGCAAAGGATGCTCTAAATTCACATAAAAGTGAAACGACAAGCAAAAATATTTATTTTCCTAAAAATAAAACAAATGAACAAATGCTAGAAAAAAATAGTACCTTAATAAGGTTGAGAGAAAGGCAAAACTTGCAAGACAAAATAATACATAAAATAAAATAAAGTAAAATAAGACAAAATAAAAGAATATAAAATATAATAAAAAATAAAATCATAAAATATAATATAAAATATAAAATAAAATATAAAGGAAGTGGAAGGAAGCTGGGATCCTTGTGCACATACTTAGTGCTTGCTGGCCTAAAGCTAACTCTGAAAAACTCTTTTCAGGAATTGCTATGCAGAGGGAGGCATCGCCAAACTAAACAAGATAATGCATTAATAAAGGTCAAACACAGCCAAATCATTGGATGGTCATTCATTCAGATATTAATCCAGATCAAAAATGAGCACCAGCATGTCATGGCCAGGATCTCCTTGCAACATTCACCTTGGTGATTTCCACAATGAATTCTCTGATGTAAGAGTTCAGATCCACTTTGCACACACGCTATGGATTTCCGGTTTGCCCTCAGATGAATAAAAAGTATTTATGAATTTCTGATTGCACGGAGAATTTCTTGTCTGTTAAGAACAAACAAGAAAAAAATAATCAAGCAAATTGTTTATTCTCAGAAAGCATTTTCCATGCTTCCGTTCAAATACTCAAAAATAAATGTTAGAAAATAATAGACTGGACATTTTAGTAAATTTTAGGAAAACATTTTAAACATTTAATAATGATGATAATGTACAATATTTTTCTTCTATAGGTCTGTCATTTTTAAATGGTAAATAAAAATATAAGAAGTGCATTTAACACTTATATGTGTATATTACAGTTTTACAGTATGCTGTAAAAGAAATTTTTATTTAAAATTTAGCATGGATTTTTGGAGACATTTTATTAAAGCAATTAATTTGGTTGTTTTACTTGTGCATGGCATGTTTTGCAATTGAGTAGTTACTATAATTATGTCGTTACAATAATTATGCAATTACTCTCTGTAATTATGTCATTTAATTATATAAGTATGCTTACAGGAATTAGTTGTATAATTAGAACATGTAATTACATAGTAAAATAGAAAATTGTTTTTTAAAATACACTAAGTTGGATATATTGGTCTATTCCAAATTATGATACTTGAAGTATTAAGATTATTTTATTCGGTATAAAATTTCTTAAAATTTTAATAAACTTTTGCTTTAAAATTATAATTTTTCAGAAAACCTGTATTTCCTTCATTCAAGTACCTCATTCAAGTTTTTCCAATTGTCCAGTTTTGTCTTTTCGGCAAAATGACCCGATCCAGGATCATGCATTGCACTTCAATGTCTCTTTTGACTCCAGTGTCTCTTTTTACTTCAATGGACTCTGGGTACGTAAATTATTATAGAAAATACACAAGTTAGTACACATAAACCTTGTTTTCTGGAAATGCTTATTTTTCTGACATTTTCCTGACTTTCAAACTTTGAAAGTTTTCGTGACAACAGAAAGGATGAAACAGGAAAATCAAATGTAAATATTTATATGGGAGATTATCAGGAATCCCCGTGCAGCAGACATTATGGTAGATTTGCACCGGATCAAATTAGCTAAGTTGAAAGGCTTTTTCATAGTATTCCCTTCCTTTCATGATTTTGGGTTGAAAGGTTGACCCCAAGGGGGATGAGGGCGGTAACTGGAAAGCAGAATAAAAGGCCCTCATTTATCTTCCCCAGAGGCTGGCATGGGGCCGATGCTCCTGCTGGTCACTCAGGTCATCGCCGGTTCACCTTGCGGTTATGGGGCAGCGGCCAGGCTGAAGTCCTTGCAGCTCCCGCCTGATCTCTTTTAGATTCTGGGTGTCCTGGGTTCTGTTTTCGATTGGCACGTGCTACTTCGTGGCTAGTGGTGTTAGATTATCTGTCACTCATGGCATCAGAATTGAAATCAGCAAGAAGAAGATATGGGTTCCAACTAGATTCTAGTTCTATTGAAATCAGCAAGAAGAAGATATGGGTTCCAAGTAGATTCCAGTTTTTCTTTGTAGGTTCCAGTTTTTCCCTGTGCTACCCCAGTTTATATCTGTCTTCCCTTCCTGACTGCCAGCTCTGCGGACTTCAGGCCAAACACTACATACAGAGACAACTGCCCTAAGTCAGCCTCTTAACTAGCTCCCACCACTGTGTAGGGTCTAATCTTTATAAACAGCTGGCTCTGTATCATTATCAGTAGCTCTGCTTCTCTGACCAACACTGGTACAGAGCTGAAGTAATATAACCAGTAGAATATAAGCATGAGGGTGGCAGAAAACCCGCTTGTATTATTTTGTGTTGTTTCTTTAGTGGCTAGGTCACTGTCTGGCATAGAGTAGATGCTCAATAAATACTGTGGAATGATTGATCGGCAGGACTGGGGCGGGGGGGAGAGAAGAGGTATGGGGTTCCAGGAAAGACAGAAGAAGGAACATGTTGAGGACCATATGGATACATTGCTCTTGCTACAGGACAAGGTAATGCAAATATTTCTCCATGTCTAACTCTGCACTATACATCATTTACCTACTAGCCACAAAGGACTGCTGAGGACATGCAGTGTGCCTAGTGTGAATTAAGATACTCGGTAAGCACAAAATACACACCAGGTTTCAAAACAGTAAGGAATGGATGTAAAATGTGAAATTGACAATGTGTATATCGATTACAAGTTGAAATGATAATACTTTGGATATATTGAATTAAACAACATGTATTGCTAAAATTAATTTCTCCAGTTCCTTTTTACTTTTTATTATGGCTACTAGAATAATTTTAAATTAAATATTTGGCTGATATTATATTTCTATGGGACTGTACCTGTCTAAGCAGTTCCTTTGTAGAGGTTTATAAAATCATTGCAAATTATAGCAGCTTCCTTTATTGGAAGGTAGTACAGTAAACCCTCGATATTGTGGACCTCAATTTAACAGACCTCGGATTTAATAGACAAAATTTCTTGTTCACATGTCATATGTGAAAATTAACACCTTGCTAATTTCAGAATGCTTTTGACCAAGATTTGCTTATAATTAAACTAACAGGCTATTTTTTTTTTTTTTATTAATTCACTGTTATTTTTAACAAATTTTAGCGAATAGACCGTATGTTGGAAAAAACATTGTACTAATTTCACCAACATAAACAAATAATTACATATCTATAATTACAGTCTAATATTTAAATCCAAGAGTCACCGCTCGTAAACAATGTTTGATGAATGATTAGCACCTGATCACACCGCACTTGATAATTGGTTCTGCTGTCATGTGGTGTGACTTTCTGCAGCAGTTTTAATTCTTGCAGGTTGATGTTTACAGATGCGCTAAGCCAGGCCCCAGCCATGTGCATTTGTTTACTGGAGGTCACTGGTGAATGCACACATTCACTAGACCTATTCAGTATATTTAAAATTACAGTAGTACATATAGAAAACTTTTCTGTGAAATTAAACTTTTCGTACATGTTTAATTTTAATTATACAAACATGTCTACATAAGTAAAAACAGGTAAATTAATTTGTCAATTTTTTAACATACGCATTCAGAAAACGTACTTTATTATATAATGGACTTTCGGCTTTAAGAGACACCCCCTTGCCCAAGTGAATTCGTTATATGGAGGCTTTACTGTCCTGCGTGTCTTACAAACATGTTCTCATTTAATCTACAAAAGAGCCTTTTGTTTAGCTACTATTTACTGATGAGGAACCAGATTCATAATGGGCAGCACTTTGGAAGGTGCATATATTGTAGCCACAACATCAAAAACCTCTTTGGAATCAGAGACCACGTCTTTTAACGCCTTTTGTACCTGATTTTTTTCCAAAGTAGCACTCTTTTTGTACAAAACCTAAAGTAGACTTCCATGAGGATTGAAAAGCTTCCAGGATCCCTAGTCTGTAAGTAAGAACACCCATTTCAACCTTACTTTTGCTATAACGTGCTCTTCCCAGGTCTCTCTAGAAATTGTGTTAAAATATCAAGTTCTCTCTGCCTCCCAAAACCATAAAAAACTGTAGAAAAATTGGCCTTTGATAGCATTCTAAAAGACATTCATATACATTCATTTTGTAACCTACATTTTATAATTTCAAAACATATATGCATTATTCTGACAGCTCTATGGATGACTTTAGACTTATGTTTTGAGTATAAGTTTGTCATGTGGACTAGAGTCCAATGAATGTTTTAAAAGTTTTACTTTTCATGTCTGTCAAAAACCTGTGTCTAATGATAATTAATAACTCCTCGGTACAACAGCAACTCCCTCTGTACACTTAGGGCTCTGATTTTCTTAGATCTTGTTTGATTTTACAAAAAAAGGAATAGTCTAAATATATCTTCCTGAGAAAAATTTATGTGTTTGTATTGCATCAGGAAGCTTGTTCCCCAGATCTAAATATGTCATTCTCTCTGAAGCAGGTATTGCCAGTGACATTTTAAAAAATCTAATCCTTCCATAAGATATACAAATTCATGAACTGAAATAATGGATTCTTCTTGAAATATCACTTTTATGTCTGTGTTCATTGGTAGATAAGGCTACTCCTGTGACTTAATTACCTCCTAAATGCTGATGGTTCTCCTGTTTATCATCTATCTATCATCTATCTATCATCTGCAAAAGATTATTACTTGGCTACCCAACAGGTACTAAAAATCAATATGACTGAAATTGAATTTCAATTTCAGTCTCTTCACTCCCACTGTCACACCTGATCTTACTCCTGCATTCACTGTCAACTCACGTTACCACTCTCCACTTAGTCACTAGTGTAAAAAAAAAATGCAGGATGGTCCTGGCTGGTGTGGCTCAGTGGGCTGGGTGTCATCCCATGCTCCGAAAGGTTGCCAATTCAATTCCCAGTCAGGTCACATGCCCTGGTTTAGGACCCAATCCCTGGTTGGAGGCGTGCAAGAGGCCACAGATCAATGTTTCCATCTCACATCAATGTTTCTCTTTCTCTCTCCCTCTCCCTTCCTCTCTCCAAAAGTCAATTTAAAGTCTTTAAAAAAAAAAAAAAAAAGTCAGGTTGAACAGTCTCCCTTTGGCAAACTCTCATGAACTTGTTGCTATATCCCATCTGTACATAACTTGGTGTCATATTCACATTTAAGCTCCCATCCAAGACACAATGCTAGGAAGTTGAATTGCCCAGTCTCACTGCTACATGACCAGCCTGTTCTTGCAATAAGCCAGCAATGTGGACTTCTCAAAATTAAACGATGATTTGTCTGGACATCCAAATTGCAAAATCCAAATTACTTGAATTAGGCACTAACGGGTCGTTGGGAGGGGCTGGGAAAGCTGCTGCGCGCCCCACGGGCTCCGTGTACCTCTCAGGCCCGGGCGTTCCTCTGGGGAAGCCCGGCCTCGCTGGCTTCGGTCTGCCCGGGCAAGCGCTGCTCTCTGCAGCGTCTGGAACTGCTTGGTGACATCTCTTTTCCCTGACTCATTATGCTAAATTATTTTGTCTGTTAAATTATGATTAATTGCTTGACTCCTATATTTCTTAATTATGCTAAGGAAAAGCGAAAGCAAGTCTCATTTCGGCTTCCCTTGAAGGAAGCGTGTCCCCTCCTCCCTCTAGCTTCTCAGACGGGAATCCTGTGGTTCAGCTGAAGGCGAGCTTAGAACATTCTCCACAGACCCTATTGTCTGTCCTGCAGAGTGTAACCCAGCTCAGCAACTGAATCATTTGTAACTTCCACTCTCTCATTCCCCCATTTAGGCAGTTATTATGGTGAACTTTAATTATACTTTAGTTTCTCTGGAATTCCTTCACAATTCACTATCCCTTTGGTCATGCCCTTGGGAAAAATATCTGCTGTTTCCCGAATGGCCTCTCCACCTCCAATCTTGTTCGTCTAATCCATTCTCCAAACTACAAACAGAATTCTAAACAAGATCTGGCCACCCTTGCACTCCTCATGAACTCTTCAACGGTACCAGTGATCTGCAGGAAAAAGACCCATTTCTCAGCATTGCTCAAAAGGCCTTAACTGATTTGACCACAGTGCAGCCTCATGTCTTACCCAGGGCCGCAAATTCTGTTGGATTGGGCTGGACATTCTTAACTCCTGCAGCCCTACTGTCCTTTACCCCCCACATTGTATCCCAGCCCTCAAGCAGGCCCCTGGCTAAGTCTCATTTAGCCTTTGGGTCTCACTTTAAATATTAGCTCCTCACAGAAGCAGCCCCTGAAATCTGCCTCATGTTCGCCCCCGCTCCCACACGGGCTGGGGATTCTTGACACGATCATAGTCATACAGTGGCATTTGCCACGCAATACTGTCTCATCTGCTTACGTTTTTATGTAGTTGGCAATTGCCTTGAAAAATAAGGGTTGTGAATTATCTTCAGAGTATTTTAATGATCAGCATAGTACCTGGCTTATGGTTACTACTATTCAATACTATTTTTAATCTGTGGAGCTAAAATCTCATGTCACTCATTCAATAAAATATAGACAAAATTTACTCCAACAACATGGGGGTGGGGTGCTTATGATGATCTCTCAGGTTAAAATACTTTCTCCTTCCTCCTTCTGAGCTTTCAGACGGGAGCCGTAGGGATGTGCGACATCTCTCAACGCCCACTTCAAATGTCATCTGTTCATGAAGCTCACAGGGCTTGGAATCTATTTATCTTGTACTAGAATTACAGCTTATTACAATAGCTAGCACTTCAGCCCTTTTTTTAATTTTAATTTTTTTATTTTTTTCAATCCTCACTCCAGGATATTTTGTCCACTGATTTTTAGAGGGAGTAGAAGGGAAGGAGGGAGGGAAGGAGAGAGAGATAGAGATAGAAAGAGGGGGGAGGGAGGGAGATCCTTCCAGGGGCCGGGGATCGAACCTGCAACTTTCAGCCCTTATTTTTATTATGTAGTCAGCTTTTTTTCTGATCACAAAACATACCCAAGAATGTGGTCTGTTAGATCATACATGCTGGTGGTTGTTGCTTTCTCATCACTCTTACTCCCAGGGCTTAGTTCAGGAGCTTGCCTTTAATATTTACCTATAAATTACATGCTGGACTAAATCATGTTGGAATACTGTTAGTACTCATCCTGATAAACATGCAAGCAGAATATTATCTAACAGAGGTTCCTATTTTGTGCTAATCATATGAATAATTAGTCAGTTTCTTCAACACTTTCCTTTTAATATCCCTTGTCAGATTACTGAAAGGCTTTGGTTAATTTTCAGAATTCTGAACAAATTTATTTTGAGATTTTTTCAAGGCTTTCATTAAGGAGAGTCTTACAGGTTGTTACTTCACCATTCTGGACATGCTTTCTGTGTTTCTTTTGAAACAAGCTTTAGTACTTTCTGTATCTCAAGGAAATTGTCCACTTTGCCTCATTGGGCTTAAAGTTGTTCAGACTATGCCCTTAATATACTTTTAATTATCTGTAGATTTTGTAAAGAAATCACCTCTCAATCCCAATACTGCTGATTTGTGTTTCTCTCTATTTAGCCCAACTAGAGGTTTATTAATTGTATTGATAGTTTCAATGAACCAACTTGTATTTCATTGATTTCTCAACTGCTTTTATGTTTTCTATTTCATTGATTTCTATTGAAATACATATTATTTCCTTTATTTTGCTTCCTTTATATTTCTTTGCTTTCCTTTTCCTCTGTTAGCTTGAGGTAGAAATAAAGGTTATTCATTTGAGACCTTTCTTCTTTTGAATATAAAATATAAACATTTTGTGCTTTCAATCTCTCTCTGAATAGTGTCATCCCACACCTATTGATATGTAACAGTTTTGTTTTCATTCAATTGGACCCTTTCAAATTTCCCCTTTGATTTCTTCTTTGAACTATGACTTACTTGGTGTGTGCTAGTTAGCTTCTAAATATTTGGTTATTTTCTATGTATCTTTACATAACTGATTTCTAATTTAATTCCATTTGAATTGAGGACCATTTTGTATTACTTGAATCAATTTTGTTTATTGAGATTTGTCTTACACTCAGAATATGGTCAATCTTTGTTAGTCTTTCATATACACGTGAAAAGAATGTGCAGTCTGCTGTTATTGGGTAGAATATTCCATAAATGTCGATTAGGATAGGTTGATAGTGAATGCTATAAAGTCTGTATACTAACTGATTTTCTGTCTTTTTTCATCAATTATTGAGAAATGAGTATTGGAGTCTCTATCAGTTGTTTCCTTTTAAATTTTGTAATATGTAGATAATGGAATTTGTTTCTCAAATTAGCCAATGGAAATTCATGCTTTGGTGGTAATACATTTAAATACCTTCTAATTCTGACTCCATATTGCTGCCACTTTAGAGGGTGAAGGCTGTTCTTACAACGGTGGGCTAGGTGTAGGATATTTACAAATTAAATCACAAAAGTAGATTGAATCAGCTCAGAACCTAAGTAGAAAATTGGTTTCAGCCTCTTGTTCAAAAAAGCATTCTAAGGATAAGCCTTCTCCTGTATTTCCAGTTCTGGATTCACTGGAAGGATTTTCCCTTCCCAAATCACGATGTCTCTTTCTATACTTCTTGGTTCCCTAATCTTCACAGCTGTTCATAATTGGTTGTCCTTCAGATTAGGATTGTCATCCAGTGTGGGAAGTAGTATCTATTAAGCATTTCTTTCCATTAATTGAGAAACTCATACCATTCGAAGGCAAACAATGACTTGACAGTTCTGACTTAGTGAAATTACACACTGAAATGTATTCATGAACTGTGAATGATACTACAGCCAGATGGGACATTATATGCTTGTCTACGTAGAACAGGTTAGTACATTTGGAGGAAAAAATCTAGAATTGGTTTTGTTAAATATACTAACAATAGCCCCTAATTTTCCATAGTGTTTTTGAGATTGGGTATGTGGGGAAACAGCTGTAACCAAGAAAGGAGATAGTAAGATCAACCCCCAGTGGATTTATGACTTAGAACCTGCAGAAGAAAAGCTTGATCTAATTTCACCTTTTGATTACCCTTAGCCTCATTATAAGCTTATTGTGATACATTAGCATACTAACCAACTTGCCCCGGAAATGGAAAGTCCATATAAGCACACGAATGACCAGGCTCTTCCGAGAGGTATCCATCCCTGTCCAGTCTCCACCCCTTTCCTGGAAAAATCCTGAATATTCTCTCCCTTATTGAATTCCCTACCCCTGGATTAAATGAGCCTCAATAAAAGAGGTAAATCCCACTAGGGAGGGGCTGCCCTGCCTATGGAATAGTCATTCTCTGTCTCCCTGCATCACTAATAAACTCTCACTTTAAACTCTATGCTGTGTCAAAATTGAATTCTTTCCTGCGTGAAGCCAAGAACCTACAGTGGGTTGGGGGACCTTCAGTTCCTGGACCCCCAGAATGCTTGCATCATCTTTGTGAAATATCCTAACAGCATCGTTTATCTTTGATACAGTGTTTTATGTGGTCATTTGGCTATTTCTCATTTCAAATTTCTCAGATTTAAGTGTACAAAATAAAATGCAAACAATAGGAAAGGCTCACAGTTGAGAAAATATGCTTCATGACTGATAAATTAGAACAAATTCCGAAGTAACTAATGTTAAAGAGAAAACCACAGGCCCAAAATGTCCTCACTTGTGCTAACGCCCATGATTCCAAACTTAGACTTAACACCTGACCTAATCACAGTTTGGCCCTTACTCATAAATGCAATCTTAATAAGTCTGGAATTCTCTGGTCAACACCAATGAGGTATTCTGTTATGTAGGCACCATCCCCCTTCATAGGAAGAAGAGGTAATCTGCATGATAAAACCCTTGTCTGTCCCCCCAACCAAAAAAAAAAAAAAAAAAAGATGTCCTGGTCTAAAAATAATCCTTTCCTTTGCTAATAACCCCCTGCCCCACCCATCTTCCTATAAAAACCTTCCATTCTGTACAAATTTTCAGTGGACTCTTCTCTTTGCTAGATGGGATGTTGCCCCAGTTCATGAATCAATAAAGCCAACTAGATCTACAAATTTACTTAGAGGAATTTTGTTTTTAACACTGCTGATAATTTTGTGCATTAGTGAATTAGGGAATATAAGTGGTAATGACATCAACATAAAACATTTTATCTTTTCTGATTTGTATATATTTAAAATGCATTACTTCTAATCGCCATAAATAATATGTTCTAATGCAAATGGAAAGAGCAGTGAAGATAATGAATATCTTTACTCAATTCTTCATATAAGAAACCCATGCCTAAATGAGTTACAAGCATCAACTGTTATTATTTATACTGCAAAAATTCCCTTAAATGTTCATTACCATTGTAATTTTCTTCAGTGGTCTCAAGATTTCAACAAATAAAATGATATTTTATTAAAATTACATTTTGTTAAAATTGGATTTTATTAATTGAAAGCTTGAAACTATTGCAGAAAAAGAAAAAGACTGAGGGAATTAAGTGATAATGTATCCCCCAAATCAGGAAGCTACTGTGTCAATTTGCCATATTTCTGTAATTTTTTTTTGGGGGGGTTATTATATACAGATCACTGGATCAACCTGCACGAAAGGATGGAGAAATACACATGTATATCTACATCATGCACAACTGGTATAACCTAATTGAATAAATGCCTGTAATGCCGATATAGACTGTGCATTAAAAGATTAACCTGCTCAAAGGAAGGGTTTGGCCCTTTGCCTCCTACGCCTGGGAAGTAATCTCTAAGCCCTCAAAATGTCCTGCCCGAGAAGAGTGTCTGTGTTCGCCTGGGGACTGTGGGCCAACCAAATCCTCTGTGCTGACAGTGGGATTTATGGTGGACCATGTGGTTCCAGCTTGACTTCTGGAGGGGCTGGAACTAAGGTCAGTCAGTCCCATGGGCAGTCAGCAATGTCTATGTGACCAACCCAAAATAATATTTCTGAACAGTCAGGAAGAGATGAGCTTCTCTGGTGGGTAATGCCCCAACCAATATGTCACGTTGGTGCCCATTATTGTTGGGAGAAACAAGCATTGCCAAGGTGACCTCACCGAGAGAGGATGATGGGCATCTTCACACCTGGCCTCTGCTGGCTCCTGCTCTTAGGGACTTTTTCCCATTACTGATCTTACCATGTATCATTTTGCTCTAATAAACTATAACCATAAATAGAACAGCATTGCTAAGTTTGGTGACTCCCTCTAGTCTAGTGAATTATTGAATTTGAGGGTGGTCTTGGGGACTTCCCAACATGTAACAACCACAACTATAAACATGTGTATTGCATATCAGGTCGCATATGCATATATAGGTGTGTGTGGAAAGGGCAGATTTCAAAAACCAAACTCTGAGTAAATAATTCCATTCTGAATTCAAATTTCAGAAATAAATAATGGTATTCTTTAGGAGGATATTCATATTAAAACATTGTTAGTATTTCTATACTAAGGAACAAATAATTTACATTCTATAGTTTTCAGTATTGATTTTCCCTGTTATTAAAATAGTATGTAATTATTATAAAAATTGAAACAGAAAATTTTAAAACAAGGAAAATTTCTAAAATATTTGTTAAAATTTCAGTATGCCACTCAACTTATGTATTTTAAAATATTTATTTATTAAAACAGATAAGAGACCCGAAGCCGAAAGGATTAGAGTCCAGAAACAGACCCATATATATATGGCTACCTGCTTTTTGACAAAGATGACACTGCAAAGAAATAAAGAAAGGAGAGCATTTTCAATAAATGTTGGATCAAATGGCTATGCACATGGAAAATATGATTCTTGATACCACCCTCACATCCTGTACATAAATCAATTCTGAATAGGCTGCAGATGTAAATGAAGAAGATAAAACAATAAAGCTACTAGAATAAACAAGAAATTTGTCATTCACTTGATAGGCAAATATTTCTTGCATAGAAATCGAACATAAAGGAAAACATTGATAAATCTGACTACATTAAAATTAAAAACATCTGTTTGTCAGAAGACAGTAGTCAAGAGCAAAAGGTAAACCACAGACAAGAAAAATGATATTTGCAATACATATATTTAACAAAGGACAAATATGCAGAATGTATAAAAAGAACTATCAAATCAATAAGAAAAAAAACCCAGAAAACCAAATAGGAAAATGGCAAAACACTTGAAGTGGCACTTCTTAAAAAAAGACCCAGATGGTCAAGAAAATACAAAAGGTACTTGTTTTGGACTGAACTGTGTCCCTCCCAAAATTCATATGTTGAAGCTGTAACACTGGCTGAAATAAACTTGCAATGCCAACTTCAGAGGCATAGCAATAGCATCTTGATGCTGTTCTTTTTATTTACTAGTTAACTAGTAACTGATAATTTTGATATTTTTTCATTTGCTTTCATTGTAATTAATTATTCGTTTATGTCCATTACTCATTTCCCATTTGAGGTGTCATATTTTCTTACGGTCATACAGAGTATTTTATGTTAAGAAGGTAACTCTCTGTCTTTTTTCTTCCCCAGGGGCGACGGAGGCAGCCCTGGGTTGGCTGGCTTCGCTCAAAGCCACACACTTGATCTCGAGGTCACCCTCTGTTACCAGGTAGTTGATGGCCTCCAGGTTAAGGCAGACGGGGAACTTGAACATGTACCCACCCATCTGGCAGCTTGATGGTCAGGCCTGCCTGGTCGAAGGGGATGCACACCACTTTTTGGCTAGAAGGGGGAGGGAGACTCCCGCTGTTCGGTCCCCCAGGCCCCACTGTCCTTGCTGCTACACACAGTGGGTTGGTGTCGTCATCTGTATGGAACCCAGGGTTGAAGTTCAGGCACCCATTGCCGTCTTTGCTCAGGTTCAGCACGAAGCTCTTGGCGTCGGGGCCACCTCTGAGGCACTCCCGGGGTTTGAGATTCAGGATGCTGGCAACCAGACCACAGCCGTGACTGAGGACAGGAGGATGGTCCTTGGAACTAAGGAACCAGCTGTCTGAAGACTTCACCTGAGAGATAATAACGCTTTGTCTTATGTATTGAAATATTTATTCTAATAACTGGTTGCTTTTAAGTTTCGTTATGCAGGTATGACATGTCACACCCCATATTTTATTACCTCGCTTTTTAAAAATTATTTTTTTCATGGTCTTTTCACTGAATAAAATCATGTTAACCCAATCAAAAGGTTTTTAAAAAAATTAAACCAGATCTAATTTTTTTATTTTTTATTTTTTATTCTTATTTTTTTAATGTGTTTTTTGTTTGTTCATTTGTTTGTTTTAATTTCAGAGAGAGGAAGGGAGAGGGAGAGAGAGAAACATCAATGATGAGAGAGTCATTGATAGGCTGCCTCCTACACCCCCTTGATGGGGATCGAGCCCGCAACCCAGCCATGTGCCCTGACCTGGAATCGAACTGTGACCTCCTGGTTCATAGGTTGACACTCAACCAGTGAGCCACACTGGCTGGGAGCAGATCTAATTATTTTTAAAATGTTTTCACTTATTTTATGTGTCAAATATCTTCTTGTGTAAAGGTTAATTTTCTACATTTTCTTCTATTCACTTTCAGATTTTTGTTTTTGTTTTCTTTTTACACTTAACTCCTTAAATCATATTTATTTGGTTTCTAGATGCAATAAATATTTTTATCTCTTGTGTTTGCCATTTTATTCATTTGAATGCTAGTACTATTTCATTTCCAGCTTTTACTTAGAATTGACTGTGTGCAACAAGGAGAACAGAACTGATTTGTTTCAGATGCTCACTTGTGGATATTTTGTACAGTCTTGCAAAGCAAAAAAATTCTTCCCCCCTAAACTCATTCATTCATACAAAATGTATTTATTGGGCATCTACCTGGGTGCTGGAATAAAGCTGCCAACATAAACAATCCAAGTTCCTGCCCTCATGAAGATTATATTCTGAGCAATAAATTTAGTAAGCAAGGAGGCAGATACATAAGTAACATGATTTCCTGCAGCAAGAAGACAATGAAGAAAAATGAAAAAAACAAAACAAAACAGGGTAATGGAATAAGAGTGACCTGTTGAAACCGCATGTGGTGGTAAAGGATGGAGGATAGTTTAAGGGTCACCATTTAATAACAACTGAATGTTACTTTCTGGCGAATGCTTATAGATTATACAGATCTAGTAAGAAGAAGCTATTCCAAGCAAAACATCAAGCACCAGAAACGGAAGAGACAGTTCTCGAGGGCCTGGAAGAAACCTAAAGGACCTAATTCCAAAAGGTGGCGAATCCTTCACAGCAGATGTAAGACCCTTGGCTGAGAGTATCCCCTAAAGAGCCAGAGGAAGGGGAACCTGCCAAAGATGATGGTGAGTGTGAAAGGGCCAAAGGGTTAAACACCGTCACCAGCACGTGGGCCGCAGGTGGCACTGGCATCACAAGCACCCTCCCCACAGGGCAGGTCTGCACGGGACGCCAGCGCTTTCCCGCAGGTCTCCACCAAGGCCTTGGGGGTAGCGTGGCAAAAGCTGGGACTTGGAAGGAGAATTGAGGAAGATTCTTCCCAGGGCGCGTGGGGTCTCCCCCGGCGCACAGCAGGCACTCCTAGTGAGTGGGGGGAGAGCAGGAGATCCCCTAGACACCACCTTTGTTCTTTCCTGCGGGGTGACCATTTCAGCCAACCTTTTTCTTACTTGTTGGGATGGCATTCACATCTTCCTTCTGTTCTCTAAATAAACAATTCTTTCATCCCGAATCTCACCGAAGGGGGTTGTTTCTCTCTAGGGTTCGATTTACTTGACTGTGGCTCACTGTGATGAGTTCAATAAAAAGTCATGATTTTGTAGATTACGAGTCTTTTTCTTTCATCGTTACTTTGGAAATGGTATTGTCTTGAAGCTTTCTGCATCCTTAGCAGCAGCAGAACTCAGGGGTATTTTTATACATTTGCCTCTTCTAGAGTAAGAAGCAATCTGTAGCGACGTGGCACATTCAGTGCGTATGAATTTCCCTTATCCCTGCTCAGAGCCACCTGGGTGTTGCTAGAACTGAGCAAATTCTATAACAGAAAGAGGGATGTGAACCTCATTAATTTTTATTTGTAAAGGGTAGCGCTAGACTACGTGGCCCTGGTTTATAATATATCACAAGGCTGAATTAGATAAGCAAGCATATAATTTGATAAACATTGTGAAAGTTTAAGGCAGGCTAAATAGCCATCTCAGGTGGTAAATAAAGAAAAAATGACTTTATTTAAGGAAAAGAGGGTGGGGGAGGTAGGCAATATCCAAAGGGAAGGGCTACGCAGCACTGAGCCAAAGGGTATTGGGTCCATGGTGGTAGCAAAATATACTTGGGACAGTGAAGGAAGGAAGAGCGCAGGAGAGGTAACAGGAGAGCCTGGCTGGGCCGCGTAGGCTCCCTGAGAAGCCAGAGAAAAGGGGGACTTGGAGCAGGTTCAGGGGGTAAGCCCGGGACCAGCTATCACTGCCCATTGCTCCCCTGGTTGCAAATCTCATGGGGTCCCCTCGGAGGGAAGAAGGGGGATGGAGATGGTGCTGGCGTGCTCCCCTGGTGGGGAGCGTCTCCTGGGTCCTCTGTCCTGAGCATATTTATCTCTTTCTTGCAGGTGGAAATCCTAGGGGAGGCCTCAGGGGAGGGTCTCAATAGAACACTCATCAGCTTTCCAGGGGTGCTCTTTGGGGATCGTGGTCTCCACTGATTGGTCGGTGCCAGGGCAGGGGGTCATTAGTCAATGTATCTGGTCCTCAGGCAGCCAAGGTGCCACTTGCCTGGTTTTGCTACATTTTTGGGCCTGGAGCTGAAATACAACTGAGGCCTCGATGTTATCTTTAGGGAGGAAACGCTCAGAGGTCTAAACGCTTGGCCAGCCATAGGCTGGGGGGGACAGGTTACCCGGGGACAAGGTTCTTCTTGTTTTCCCAGTTTGCTCCTTGCTGGGCATCTGGGTCTCCCTGCCCTGGTGAGTCTCTGTACCGGAGTTTCTGTATCCGGGTTTTTGTACCTGGCCCATCTAACGCATTGCTGGACAGACACAGCATCTCTTACTTAATTGCTTGTTTTTGAGATGATATGAAAGAGCAGCGTACAAAGCAAACCAAAGCCTGCCCAGCTCTTTCTTGTGGGCCCACTCACTTTATCTCTGGTATTACAGCTTCCAAGTTGGGACTAGTGCCCACCCCTTACCTCCCCCTACAATGCACTGGACACATTCATACTCTTTGCCCTTCTGTGCTTGGGTGGTGACAGTCTCTGGGAAGTTGAAAACGACTGTATTCATATTGGCCATCTCAGAAAGAAGGGCCAACTGCCCGGTTTTCTACTCAGCATAGTCATTATTTAAACAAACAAACATCTAGAACAGTGGGGATAAAAAGCTAAATTATAATACTATCTTCTATCAAGAAAGAACGGAATGTCTGGCTCACCGTAAACATTTAATAATGAATGAATGATAACTTCTGATAATGATTGTTAATTGGGATCCACACATCTTGTCATTAATGAATTTGAATTTCTCTTCCAGCCCCAGATGTTGGCAATAGCTAATTACCACTCTTAGATTAATGTTCATCTCTCTTCCATTTCTTAATTGTTTTTCTTGTAGCGAATTGGGAGAAGCTGCCTTAGGGAACATTCTCTAGGGAGAATTTTTAACTAAAAATTCTATATTTTATTCTGATTTGGGGGGCCTAATTCCAGTGGCTTTCATTTGGCTTTTTGAGTTTCTATAATCTGTGGCCACACAGTCCACTTCTGTAATTTGCAAAAAGCTTGGCAACAGATAAGTCATTTAAACTTTGCCTTTTAAAATTAATGTGATATCAGTATCTCACATTATTTTTTATCTCGATCAAATGAGATTACAAAACATGAGTTTTTGTTCCTTCCTGAAGTGTGTACATGATTATTATGTGTCTGACTTTCTCTCTGAACTGTGGGCTCCTTGTGGACTGTATCAGGCCTTAGATTCTGTGTATACTCAGAGCTTAGCACTTAGTAGGCACAGTCTAATTGGTGATAAATGAATTAACATGATTAAAATACAAAGATAATTATAAAAATAATTAGAATACTGTGCGTAATGGATTTGTAGCTCATTTCTATAATTTCTTATCAGACTTATTACAGAACCAGCCACATAGTGAAAATTCCATAGTTTTGTTGTTGTTTACATACTGCTGTGAGTTAAATAATACAGAACCGTGTTTGCCCCTTTCCATCTGACTTACTACACTTAGCATAATGCCCTCCAGGTCCATTCACGTTGTTGCAAATGGCAGGATTTCACCTTTTTTTCTCACTGACAGTACATGGTCGGATGAATGGATAAAGAAGATGTAGTATGTAAATAATGCAACATTTAATGTAAAACAGTTTTAAAATAAACTAAACCAAGGGAAGCCAGAGTAAAATAAGTATCTTTCTTAACCTTCTAACCCTTCAGGTTTTAGCTTTTATTTAATACACTCAGAGAAAATTTAAAGGACCTCTGGACAAGCCCAGCTCATCCCACCAGATTTTTTTCAAAGTCCCTTATTCCCCTTAAGGTAAATTATTTATGAACTTTTGTTTAAATGTAAGCTTTGTAACGAGAGTGACCATTTTGGTCTTATTAATCACTGGTTTTTCAATCCTTAGCATAGTTTCTAAAACACAGTAGGGTAGCTCAATGCATCTGTTCAACAAGCAGTTAATGACTTTAAATGTAATTAAATTCAGTTTCCATTATAAAGAGCACCCATATCATGATACTTTTTGTTCCTGATGTCAAACGATGGTCATTCTTGATTCTAAGGTCATGCTACTAAAGCTAATTTCTTATAATAAATTTATTCGATCGTAGGTCTGTCAACAAGGAAAGAGTGAACGCGTGTCAATGATTTCAAGTATTCCAGCTCCTTGACAAATATATTTATTACTAGAACATTGCTGTTTTTTAAGGAGTGGAACATTTTTGGTTTTGGGAAACTTTGAGTTATGATAATTGAAAACTAAACAGGTTAATATAACTTTATTTATTAGGGAGTAAAAAACAAATGCCATAGGCACTTTGGGTTAAAAATTAAAAAATAGTAACCCACATCCAAAAATGGTTGCAGAAACACAAAAGTAATAGACATATAAGTTTATTCCTTTCTTCAAATTTTTCATATTTTCTCATAAGTTTAGTAGATTTTTGCTGTTAGCCCTTGAAATATTTTAGTATTGGTACAATTCCAGTATCAGTAAAAAATTTTAAATTACTATTGTTTCATATCACTTGAAAAAATTAGTTAGGGCTATGTCATTAGCATTGTGTTAAAAAATATTTATTGTTATATATTAGTTTTGTCCTTTATTATACAAAAAAAGTAAAGGATTTATTACATATAAAATTATTTTCATTTCTGAAATTTGTTAAATTAATCACAAGATATTAGATGTGAAATCCATTTTCAGCTCACTAATATTTTTATGAATTTTACCCATAGGCATAAATATCATAATAATTATGAATAAAGGAGCTCCAGATAAGATAATGGCACATTTGCTCTGAAAGCAGATTGTATTTTGCTATGAAAACATGACAACAGTAAGGTTCTAATTACATCTTATATTTTAGAGAGTGGCAGCCAGCCAATGAACTACATTTTTTTTTTTTCTCCTAAAAGGATATAATCAAATAAATGGTAGAGGAAGCTTTTGTTGACTCTTGGGTATGTAAATTAAGCATGCTATTTAACAAGTTATTTTGTCATTCTGATGAGTGGAAACATTGATTTGAAAGACTAATTGTACGAACTATTTTTAGAATAAGCAGAGTGCTTTGCATTATGTAGTTTTGCAGAGATTTGGAATTAGACAGGCAAGTTTCCTGCAGGTCAGGCCTCCTCAGAAAATGCCCAGAATGTTCACATGACATGCATCTTGGTGAAGGAGGTGAGGTTTATAATTCAGTAATTCACTCTGGGGCCCTTTTCCATTTTGAAGTCTATTAAAAACATCTCCTTAGACAGACCTTTCTCAAATGTCAGTGATGGTCTGCATCTGTAAATAGGCCATTAATTACTAATATGTCTTTAGTGGTAAAATAAGTCCACACCCTTATCAGTCCTCTGAAAAGCGCAGTTCCTCCGCATAAAAAAATATTATTTTTTTGTTGACCTAGTAACATATCTTGTGAATCTGTTGAGGTTCATTGAACAAATCTGTTTTATGCTCTATGGCTTCAAAGAGAGTCCCTAGAGAGAAGCTAGCATTTAGATTTTGAAGTCATCCCCCAAAATATAGAAATAACAATTCTTTCCAAGGAAAGGAGTATATAACTAGAGGCTATAAAACAAAATTATATTTTAGGCTTCTGATTTTCAACTACAAGGAAATTCATGTTTTTCATGGAATACAGGAATGTATCGACTAGACTAAAATTTCCAAAGAACTGAAGAACTCCTAAGCATTTTTAGGGTGAAAATTTGTGAGTTGGAATTTAGTGTCAAGAATAAGTGGAAAATATAAATGACCTGGAAATTTCTGTCCAACTCTCAAGTTTGTGAGTATCAGGACATACTTAGAGCACTACATTTATTGGGTGATGGAAAATAGAGTCTCCGCTCAGTGTTCCTTACTCAAGTTTCTCCCAGGAAACATCTTCCCAGCGCTGGTTCTGGGCAGGGGTGCTCACCTGAACTCTCTTCCTGAGAAATCCATCTTCCTATTCTAAAGGTGAGATGTTCCAGCTGGAAAAGAAGAGAAATTGAGGAAAGGATTGTGCGTCCACATCAGCACCTGCTCAGGTCTTCAGGGCCAAAGACAAGTACATCCTGGAGTTGACAGTAATGGTCTTCCTGGTGACAGTGGATTCACTTGCAAGATCCTGATCTGTACTGTTTATATTACTGCACCGGCAAACCTCTATCCTCTGTCTTCGTTTCCCCAATTTTGGGATGTAGATGGACACTTTACCATCAAATTAAAAGTCACATTGGAAGAGGGGAAAACCCTAGCTTAACAGCATCTGTATCGTTGTTATTTTTTCCGTCCTCAATGCTAGCTGAAGGCACACTTTCCTTTACATTTCAAAAGACAAGTTAAACGTGCCTCAGTCACATTATATCACTACAGAGAGAGGTGAACTAACGTTTCTATGGAATCAGTTTCGTCAGTCAGTCAGTGCATTGGAAACTTCAGACACGTTCTTTCCTTCAGTCCTCACAGCAGCCCTGTGAGCCTGGAATCACTGTCCTTGCTCTCGAAAGAAGCTGAGGGTCGCGATGCTGGTAACTCGCCCGTCAGGCGTGGCGCTCAGCTCCTAAGCTGCAGAGCTGGGGTTCACACCAGGTTCGTCTGATTTAAAGTCTGTGACCATTTCATAATTTGAGCAAAAGAATTTCAGGATTTTAACTATGAAACAGAATCCAGTCACCCAGTATAATTATCCATTTGATGCTTGAATTGCCTCTAAAATAATGATTCTAGTCATCAGCTGATGTTTAAAGACTGCTGATGATGTGAACTTTTAAGATCTATTCTCTGAGCAGCTTTCAAATATGCAATACAGTTTTAACTATAGTCACCATACTGTACATGACATTCCCAGGACTTATTTATTTTACATTGTGGCGATTATTTTACAACATATACAAATATCAAATTATTATGTTGTACACCTAAAACTAATAAAATGTTATATATCAATTTCCCTCCATAAAAAAATAAGTACAAAGTAAATGAGAGAATAAAATCAAAAATAAAAAGATTGCTAACAATGAGAAGATGAGGCCAATTTAGCTCAAACACTTCTATAGTTGTCTTATCCAACATTTCAGACACTAGCCACAGATGGCTATTTAAATTAAAATTCAATAAAATTAAATTTTGGTTCCTCAGTCTCACTGGACACACATTTTAGGTGCTCAATAGCTTCATGTACCTGGTGGCTACCATAGTGGGCAGGATATACACACATACACAGGTATTAAGAACTATCACACAGATCCCTAATATATTAAGCCGCTTCAAGAGGAAATGTTCTGGTTAGGATCTAAGCAGTCTGAAATTCAGTTCTTTGATTAACAGCCTTGTGATAACTCTGAACCACCTTCCAATATCCCTGTGGATTGAAGGGCACAATTTGAAGAAAGTGTGATCAACATCATTATTATCATTATATATAATTTATAAATGTCAGAGGTGGAATGGATTCCAAGGTCATCTCATTCGGCCACCTCGTTTTGCCAAAGAGCAGACTGAGGTGCAGACAGGCGAAACCGTCATCACACTCTAAACTTACCAAACAGCTCCCTTGTTTCTTCCTGTTTGCTTATTTTAAAGTTACATTTGCTACACCCTGGGGAGAAAAACAAACTGGTGGTCCTTAACTGAAGTCCGTGAGCTCAGTTAAAAGGACAGAGATTTGCTGAAATTGGGTATTTTTGTCACTTATTGTACATTATCAAGGGGAATGATCCGTAAATCCACATGGATTTCATCAGCATCTCCAAGCATTTTTGTGATGCTCAAAACAGTAAGATTAATGTGACCTGAGTAGTTTGGGCAACATACATTCCCTACAGATGATTGCATGTGAGGCTTAAAGGGCACAAATTGAGTGGCACATATTGAGACCAAAAATATGAAGTGGGCCAGCATCAGAACTGATTCTTAAGTCAGCTCACTCTTGCAGGAAACTCTTAATTGAACTGGAAAAACCACATTAAATTAAAATTAAAATTTTTGTGTTTGATAGACTAGAGATTTTGTTGTAAATACTTTAAAGTGCGTATAATTGAGAACTATTTTTAAAATTTAAGAAATGGAACAGATTCTTTTTACCTGCTTAAAACAAAAGCAAAAAAAGGAATTGGAAATCCTAAAGCAGTTCTTGGCAATGATCAGAAATGTTCTTGAACTCTTCTTATTCTGATGTTGTATAAAGCCCAGAAAACAAAGAACATTGTGTGAAAAAATATGTATAAGTGACCTTCATTTTCATTGCCATTGTTGTGGATATGTAATAATACTTTTTTATGTTTTTCAAGCTTAATTGTTCATCATTTGTTATTTTGATTTCGGGGATATTTGGTGGAATTTTGAAATATTGTTACAACAAAATAAGGTTATGCTAATGAAATATTACATTATTTATAATGTCATTTAGATCTTGTCCATCTATTTCATATCATAAGGTTGAAACCTGTTTAAAGATTACTGGATCCTTTCCGTGTTTAAGATAATCCCCATTTTTGAGAGATTCCTGCAGGAAATTAAATGTTATTTACAGTGCACTTATATGGGTTTTTTTCTTTTAAAATGCTGCTCAAAATAACTTCTCATTGTGTGAATGGTCTTGGAAAAAAATAGAGCTGCCGAAGCACAGAAAGGGACATTTCTGACCTGATGTCTTATGTAAACTAGGTGTCTAGCAATGCAACGCAAGCGGCAAGCCCATAACAGGCACACTGGAACTCTGGATACTTGCTTCATACCCCAAGAGAAAAGTGTTGCCAAGTAATCAGCATCCAGAAGTGCTAATGCACTGCTTCCCTTCACATGATGCTGTGAAATGTCTTTCTCTCACTGAGAAAAAGTAACCAATTACCAAATTTCATTGAGACCAGATGGGAGAAGATGGGAGTCTACACAGGATGATTACCCCACGTTGAGTTAAGCAGAGGCCTGGCTTTGTACCGGCTTCATGGAATGGGGGGCCCTCTTGTATCTGGCAACGATGGACAACTGAGGGGGTCCACAGGTCAGCAGCACAACAATACCAATACATCTGTCCTTGGATAAAACCTGGAACTTGGTTATTTTATCCATGCATCTATCTAGTTAACGATTTATATAGGGGATCATGCCGTAGAAATATATGTGTGTGTACAACCTAAATTTTGCTTATGTATTACAAACAAAATTGCCTTAAGTAAATGACTAAGCAAACTGTGGACTTTTTTTTTTCTAAAGAGGTTAAAAAGGTTTATTGTTTCAAAATAGGTTTAAAGACCATTTCTTTCAGCCAATTGTTGGATTAAAAACCACTTTGCTCTCCTACATGTCCTACTTAATCTCTCTGGCAATTAGGGGAAACCCTAGTAAAGACATCTAAACTTGCAACCGCATAGCTCCAAGGGAGATAGGTGCCGGCCAGAACCTGGGTGAAGTTTTTGTGTGTCTCACAGTGTCTTGTAATGGCTATTGTTCCTTGGTGACAGCTAGATAGATACAGTGTTCAAAAAAGCCACTGCACACAGTGGAAATCTCCTTTTTCTGACATCTGGTTATTAACTTTTTTTTTAAATTCTTACCTGAGGATACTTTTTCCATTGATTTTTTTTTTTTTTTTTAGAGAGAGTGGAGGGGAGAGAGCAGGGAGAGAGAGAAATGGCTGTGAGAGAGACACATCCATTGGTTGCCTCCTGCCCCTCCCTGAGGGGGTTGATCAAGCTGGCAACCGAGATATATGCCCTTGATCCGAATCCAAACCCGCTGGCCGAAGCTCTAACCACTGCGCAACCTGCCCAGGCAATCTGATTATTTTTTATTTTTGTTTTTATTAACAAATATTAAATTTCTTTAGATGCCATGGACTAAGCAATTTCTTAAACCAATATTTAATCAGCAGATATATTTCAGTGAAGGGTTTGTACACTTGATTTATAACTTTTTAATTGCGATATCTCCAAGGTTCTCGTTGCCTGCATAACCCCCTCTAGAGTGCTGGTAGAACTTGTGATTATGATGAGGTGTCACTCCCTTGATTATGCTGTGTTATAAGGCAAAAGAGATTTTGCAGATGGAATTAAAGTTCCTGATCAATTGACTTTCAGTTAATCAAAAGAGAGATTATCCTGGGGGGGACCTAATCAGGTGAACGCTTTATTGAAACGAGACAGCTGCAGACTCTGCTGGCCTTGGGAGAAAGCACAGCCTGTTGTGAACTGGAGGGCCCCACTGGGGCGGCCTCTGGTCCTGTCCTGCTGGGGATCTGTTCATAGCTACAAAAAAGCGGAGACCTAAGTTCTGCACCGCAAGGAATGGAATTCTGCCAATAACCTAAACAAGCTTGGGAGGGAACCCAGAATTCCAGGGGAGGTCACACCCCTGGCCAAAACTTTGATTTCAGCCCTTGAAATCATGCTTGGACTTCTGACCTATAGAAACTGGATGATAAATGATTGTTGTTTTAAAGTGTGTATGTTTTTTAATATGTTTTCATTGATTCTTTTTTTTCTTTCTTTCTTTTTAGAGAGAAAGGAAGGGAGAGGGAGAGAGAGAAACATCAATTGGTTGCCTCCCCTACACTCCCCAACCGGGGATCTAGCCCACAGCGGACACACTCAACCAACTGAGCCACACTGGCCAGGGCAAATGGTTGTTGCTTTAAACTGCAAAAGTTGGGATAATCCAGCAATAGTAAGGGAATATAGTCATATATTATGACTCTTACAAAATTTTACAATCGTTTTGTAGGTCTTTTTTAGTTTGCTCTTATGTTCCTATGGAGTTTTGCCCAGTTTTATGCCCTATGCAGACTTTATCTCTTCCTACTGTGAAAATAAGGCAGACAGAGCCGTTTTGGACATAAATGTACTTGAGTCAAAAAATACCTTTCAAATTGTAAAGATTTGTGGCCAGCTTACTGATGTGGAACCACAATTTAGTAGAATTAGGTAACTAATAATTATTATTATTATATTGATAATGGTGATGGCAAATAAATATTTCTCATTAAGTATGTGATACAGTGAATATGTGATTATTTTTAAGCCTCAGATTTTTTCATTACTCTCATTTAACAGATGAGGAAATACTTTTAGAAAAATTGAGGGAGCTGCTGTAGTTCTATTCTAAGTGATAGAATCCAGGGTTAAATCAAAGCTGCCTAACTCCAGAGACTAGTGCTTGGTCAATGTCCCCCATTCTTGTGATGTTTTTTTAAAAGGAAGGGCCATATTTTAAGGGTGAAACCAGGAAGATTATTACATTTAGAATGTACAGAGTGAAATTCATCTAAGAACAACCAAATTTAATAATCTTAAATATTTGAGAACATGATGCTAAAAAAGACCTACAAAACAATTGTAGGTGGAAGAAGTGAATGGTAGAAGAAATGGGTTTAGATTGTTTTTAGGAACATTTTAATGATGTTAATTCTTCCTACTCACAAATACGGTATATGTGTCCACTTATTTGTATCTCCCTCGATTTCTTTCTTTAGTGTCCTATGATTTTCTGAGTACAGGTCTTTTACATCCTTGGTTAAAGGAAGAAAATTCTACCCTTTGTGACAGCATGGATGGACCTGGAGAACATTATGCTAAGTGAAACAAGCCAGGCAGAGAAAGACAAGTACCATATGACTTCTCTCATATGTGGAATTTAATGAACAAACTGAACTACCAGGCAAAATAGAGACAGACTCATAGATAGAGCGCAGGCAGACAGCTGCTGGGGTGGGGGTGGGAGGGTGGAGGGATTGAGAGAAAAAAAAAAGAGAGAGAGAGAACTCATGGACCTGAACAACTGTGTGGCGATTGCCTGGATGGAGGGGGATGGGTGGAGGTGGTAGAGGGCAGAGAGGGGATAAAAGGTGATGGAAAAAATAAAAAAAATTTTAAAAAGAAAGAAATGGGTTTAGGAAACAAGTTACATAGGCAAAAGAAAGGTCCTTGGAGTTTAGAAGTGAGGGAGGTAAAGGTGAAGCACAGGGGTTGGGGGAGGAGGGAGGGAAAGATGCTGGCAAGCTCCTGGGAGGGAGAGTGAGCCGGGTCCTCCATCCTAAGGGTTTTAAGGGTGAAGACTTTAAGGGAGGTCTCAGGGAAAGATCTCATTAGCATCTTCAGCAGCTTTCCAAGTTTGTCCTTTCAGGGTCAGGGTCCCCACTGATTGATTGGTTGGCTCCAGGGTAAGGGGTCATTACTCAATGCAGCTCGTCTTGAGGTCAGCCTTGATGTTGCTTGTCTGGTTTTGCTGTTCTTCTGGGCCTGGAGCTGGAATACAAATGAGGCCTAGATGTTATTTCTAGGGAGGAAAGGTCAGGGGGTCCAAACCACACGACCAGCAATAAGCTAGGGGAGGAAGACTTGCCCTGGGCCCAGGTCTCACCTTACAATTGTTCATTGCTGAGCACCCAGGCTTTCCACCCTGCTGACCTTCTGTACCTGACCCATTGTCCTTGCTTTGCTCATGTCTGTCTAACTGCCTACCACACAGATACTTCTATGATAATATTTCCAATACCTTAGTTTCTGCTATATACACATTGCAAGACACCCACAGACCTATGCACAATTTCCCTCCAGCTCCTCTGGAGAGCCATAAAAAATAACTAGCAAGGACAGGTGGTCTACAAGCCGCTTCTGATGTACCCATCCACTGTATCTTTTTGATTACTGCCTACTTTGATGAGTATGCATAACGTGCAATATTATGAATGTCTGTTCAATAGCTCAGGTATTGACTATAAGTCATAGCAAGCAAGTGCTAAATCCATCCCAATAATTTTTCTGCCCAGATCAATGGGCATTGGCTATTTAAAACAGGAATCAATACTAGTGACAGATTTCAATGCCATTGCTAGGAATTTATATTAATATAAACAGCACCACATTATACTTGACCCTGTGACATAGAAGACAGAAATTCAATACCCTTCTATCTCTGCTTGGATTAAATTCTCCTCTTGGACTATGCTAATTAAAAGTCACCCATAATGCTAACATTTTCTGCATAATTAATATAATTTTATAAAAGGCAAAATAAATTATAACATAGCAAGCACTTTTGTTGGAAAATTAGTACAAAATTAAATAACCTTAAATACGCCAATTGCCACTAGCATCCCTGATCACAAAAATTACTCATTGTAACCCAAGAAGCCAAAGATGTAAGTCAAGATGCTTTCTGCTTTGTGTTGCTATTGTCTATTAATAATAAAGTGGCGTGTGTGTGTGTGTGTGTGTTTAAAACACACAAGCTGAAGATGTGAAAGATTGTGAGGTGCTTTTGTACCTGGATAATGTGTAGGTAGAAAAGCAATTTAAAGCAATAGAATGCATTATTTAATGTCAGTACAGCTTTCAATGTGACTCAAACTTAATGATTTTTTGAGGGGAGAAATAAATGGGTTGAGCTTCATCAGACGTCTACTCGATTTCACACTGTAGATAGTGCTTTAAAAGAAAATTTACTATGGAAGTTGGAAAAGTATTTACTCTGCAACTGCAGAACTACTGTCTTTTAAAAGATGCATGTATAATTTGGCCTTGGCCTCAGGAAAGAGCAGTCATGACACTGGGGGAAGATCCACTAGCGCAGAAATATCCAGATCTAGAAGAAATGGGCACAACAGACATTTAAGATATGCTGAATGAAGTAGAAACTATCCTCATAGGTGATTTAAGGAACCCAAGGAATTTATGACGTAAATTAGAAATACAAACAATCTGTCCCAGTCTTTCTTGGATGCTTCTGATTGACCAATACCCTTAATAGGTCCTTTAATATTTAAAAAATATGCTCATTGACAAAGCAACCTTTCTCCTTCCCTTTCATTAGTGACCTGTTTGTTTTGCTACTTTGCCAATGTCTTTCAAACAATGAACTCAGTCCTTTGTTTTCAGAATAGTATCTTCTCTCAGTGTAAGATTTAGACGTGCAGGGCCAACTACATGTGCAACCTCTCAAGCATCTCTCTTTCATCTTCTTGGAGTCACTCATCATTATTATATATGGACCATACTGTGCTCTGTTCCAGGCACAGGGGAAACTAAAAAGAACCAAGCAACCAAGTGGCTTTTCTAAAGAAACGTATGTTCAACTCTTTCAGCAAATCCAGCCTTATCAGATTCCGCACCAGCTCAGTGATCTTCATTCTTTATCAGAGCTGACCTTTTCTGAGGATCTTTCTTCTTCTATGCGGCAGCTTCCAAAGTCTACAGTTTTCATTCTCCAAACACTGTTTTCTGTATGGAAGCCCGGCTGAGTGTGGCTCAGCGGTTGAGCGTCGACCTAGGATCCAGGCTATCGGGGTTCGATTCCCGGTCAGGGCACAGGCCCAGGTTGTGGGCTCCATCCCCAGTCAGGGGCGTGCAGGAGGCAGCCGATCAATGATTCTCATCATTGATGTTTCTGTCTCTCTCTCCCTCTCCTTCCTCTCTCTGAAGTCAATAAAGATATATTAAAACAAACAAACAAAACACTGTTTTCTGTATGGAATTAAAGCTGCTTACCTTTTGCTCTTGAAAATTTCCTGTGACTCAGTCTTGATTTTATTTTATTTTATTTTTTGTTTCCTTCAAAATAGCAATCTATATGCCAGGCCAGCGTGGCTCAGCAGTTGAGCATCGACCCAGGATCCAGGAGATCAAGGTTTGATTCCCGGTCAGGGCACATGCCTGGGTTGCGGGTTCGATCCCCAGTGGGGGACGTGCAGGAGGCAGCAGATCAATGACTCATTATTGGTGTTTTTGTCTCTCTCTCTCTCCCTCTCCCTTCTTCTCTCAGAAATCAATAAAGATATATTTTTTAAAAAAAACAAAACAAAAAACCCCAGCAATCTATAGACAAATAAAACTGGTTCCAATGCATTCAACAAAGTAAGCGGATTGAAGAGCTAATAACACCATACTCAGCTCTGACAGGCAGCATGTTAGGAGTTGACAGCTAGTGGAGACCATGGTCACAGACATATATTTATGGTAAAATGCAATAAATTTTAATGGAGATAACTAAGGGGATAGAGAGTTGGGGAAAAGTGGTTTTGAAGTGCAATATGAAAAGTGGGAAGGGTGCTAACAAAATGAGGGTTTCAAGTCTATTTCAATTACCTGCATTTGAAGGCTTGGCGGAGCTGTAAACAGAGGCTACAACACCAATCTACACGATTTATCCCCAAGTCGCTTACTCTACTTGTGAAACATGAAGTGTCAATTTATAGAAAAATAAATTCTGATTTTATTTTTGTCCCAAAGTAGTTAAAAGGGAAGGCATATGCATGTTACGGTGCCCATAGAAAAGCTGCACATTTGGTGTATTTTAATGTGCTTTCCCAGGCCTCCCATTAACTTGTCTGCGGGAACTGGCCATGCCATTCATTCTACCTGGGCTTGTCTTGCTGCTCTGGACCACCTTCCTATTTGTCGGCTGTGATGATGCTATTTCTGTGTCACTAGTAGCTCCTAGTCCAATACTGTGTCTGAAATACTGTGTGCCCCTGGGTGGGGTGGTGGGGCGGAGGGGTAAGGCAAAAAAGAACAAAAAAGAAAAACCTCAGGGACAGGACAGCAGTGTGGTGATTGCCGAGGGGAGGGGGGGATGGAGGAGGGGAGGGGGGATAAATGGTGATGGACAGAGACTTGACTTGGGGCGGTGAACACACAGTACAGTGCACAGATGATGTGTGGTGGAATTGTGCACCTGAAACTTGTATAATTTTGTTAACCAATGTCACCTCAATAAATTAAATTAAAAAATAAAATAACTACTGTGTCTATTCTTCCTTTTCAACTCATATTGCATTGGCCGTCAGCCTGCCCGATTGATAAGCTTCAGGCAAACCTAGGAGAGATATTCCTGAGGCCTGCTGTGGAAAGGGCTTCTCTGGCCAAATCGCTGAGAGGCCTTGGGTGGCCAGATTCACAGGTGGGTACACATTAGAATGTCCTCCCTCAGCACCTCTTTACCACAGTGATGGTCAGAGCAGAGAGCCTCCAAGAAAGGACCCCCTTGTCAGGGGATTAGTTCTTTCTACCTGTGGGGAGGGGCCCTTTCTGACTTGGGGGCTGGTGGCGAAGGGCTGGGGTGCTGACTGAGACGTGGGCTACTGCTTCTAGGCATTCATTTTTCCCATTTTGTTATCTGTGACCCTTTTGCCTGAATGCATCCTTTCCGTTTGAATTTTTATGCCCCTCCCACCTTTTAAAATCGTTTCGCTATCCATATCCACAGTATTCGCTTTTTATTGTGCATCATGTGGCCATTTCGTTGATTTCCACTAATCATGACTTGTATAGTTTTCCACACCATCCTTTCAGGCTCTTCTTTAAAGCGATGTGCACCGAGCACCGTGCCTTTGCTATTTAGGTCAACCTTTTAATTTTATACACAAGGAACCTAAGTCCCAGGGGTAAATAACTACACCAAATAGTACTAAAGCAAATGCCAGGGAATGGAAACTCCCCAGGGCTTACCCCATTTCCTGCTACTGCCCGACAGGGGGCGCTACCCAGTCTCAACCAGAATTCCTTTGTGAAGGCCGCTGTGGGATGGATGGAAAGTTTGAAGCTTCAACAAGGCAGAAAGGTCTGATTGGCTGCCACCGGTCTGAAATATAAGTAGACTTGCCGCAACATGTAAAGGATACTTCTACAATATAATTTGAGTGGGGGGTGTGTGTGCTCTTGACCCAGTTTCGAGATCTGCCTAGAGGTCAGTCGTTTCTCCTGCCTGTAGATTAAGCCTTCACCCCCAACCATCTCCCTTATGGCCCCAAGTACCAAACAACCAGGGAGGGCTCCATCCCCAGAGCCTGCTGATGTTATTCAAATTAGCTGATCCTAAACTTGCTTGTCCTGCTTTTCTATTTTTTTCCTCCATGGAAACTACCACAAAAGCCCTGGTCCAGGCCTCAGGCCTCCTCTCTGCCTTGTGACTTCCCTGGGCTTCCCTGGGGTGGCCCTGTGTGATGTTCTGTGTTCTTCCCAGGGAGCTGGGAGCACCCAACTGTAAAACTGCTGGTCTCTGCTGACACTCTCTGGAACTGCTGCTAGCTTCACCATACCCCATGGTAATGTGGTTAAAACAGCCTAACCCGTTGGATTTTTCCATAATGTTTCCTTTTTGAAAACGGTAAAAGGAATTATAAAATATGTGGTAACAAAGGTGGTTAAGTCATAGGCTTACTTAACTGCACAAATAAAGGATGTTAATGTTTACAAGTTTTTACAAGAATATTTGGTAGCCTGTGGACTAATCATGCCATCTGGTGGACATATTAAATAAATGCAAGGGAAGTTTTTAGGTACACATACCGTGTGTGTGTGTGTGTGTGTGTGTGTGTGTGTGTGTGTGTGTGTGTGTTACGTTAGGAAAGTAGTGAAGGAATTATAGTAAATTTTCTCGTGTGAAGTCACAGTAAAATGACATATACAATTGAAGCTATAAAAAGATCAGTTCCTATAAGGTCTGATATCCAACCTCTTCCCACATCTAACGAGGTCTACAAATAATTAGTATCAGATCCTTCATTTGTCATTTATGCAGGGTAGACTTAAGCAAATTGCTTAATTTCTCTGAGTCTTAGATAATCTACATCCATAGTATCAGTTAAGCCTCACAACAGAATGCTGCAAAGAGTATATTAATATTCTAATTTTTTTAAATGAGAAATTAAATTAAATTTCGTGGCTTGAAACAAATTAGGCATTCCATAGCAGTTAATTCTTCCTGCTTATCAACACTTTGAATACTATTTCATTTATTAGAATTTTTGGTTAAATTCCACACAAAACCCCACCGTCTTCTGTTTCCTTTGAAATTTTTATTAATAGAAAACAATTCTTATTTCATTTGACTTTACATATACAAAACTTCTGTAAACAAAGACATCAGCAAATCAGATCTGACCTCCATTTGGACACAGACTAGAATATGAAGCCAGTATGAAGGTCTCTAGGGGATAAATGGCATCGTGTTAAAAAGAAAAGGAATCGTTAGTGCGTTGCGCTATTAACTGAAAGATTGGTAGTTCAAGCTCCCGCAGAGACGCCTTTGTTCTTAGGAAGCAAAAGTCAAACCTTTGCAGCTCTTTGCCCCGGCTGGTGTGGCTCAGTTGGTTGAGTGAAAGGTTGCACCGAAAAGTTGCCGGTTCAATTCCCCATCAGGGCACATGCCCAGCGTCAGCTCCATCCTGCAGGAGGCAGCCGTTGGATGTTTTGCTCTCACATAGATGTTTTTCTCCCTCTTCCTTCCTCTCTCTCAAAATCAATAAGTATATCTTTTTAAAAACTCAGAAAAGTGGAAAACTGTTATTTGCTCTGGCTTGAGCAGGGTTTTTGCACCCTTCATCCCTCAGGGTGCCGATCTCACTGCACTGTGGGAAGGACAAATGTGCCCAACTGGATTGCCTGGAAGCATCCTTGGAATTCTATGTAAAGATTCAGCCTTGGATGAGGGCAACCCCACTCTTCCGAGCATTTCTCCCTCTCTCTGGTTTTGTGAATCTCCACCCAAGGATATGTTTCCATTGATTTTTAGAGAGAGTGGAAAGGAGGGAGGGAGAGGAGGAGAGAGAGAAACATCGATGAGAGAGAGAGACACATTGATGGTTGCCTCCCGCATCCACCCCAACAGAGGCCGGGGATGGAATCTGCAACCCAGACATGTGCCCTTGACCAGGAATCAAACCCGAGACCCTTCAGGTGTGAAGGTCAAGACTCTAACCACCGAGCAACACTGGCCAGGGCAACATTGACTGTTTTAAAGCATCCAGGCCAATTGTGTTATAGAAGAGATGACATTCTGTGATTATGTGGTATTTTCTTAGGAGTCCGCAAGCCCCACAAAGGGGGATGGTCCTTCAGTGGGATCCTTATTAGGAGGTTGGTCAGTCTCGGCCACTCCTGGGAGAGGGCACACTGCTGCTGAACACGCTGGCTGCGCAGCTGCTCTCCGATAGGACACTGCGATTATTTTCTCTTCTCCTCGTGCCCCAGACCCCACCAGCCAAACCTTCTCTTCGTCGCAGATTTTTTTATTTTTTACTGAAAGCATCCCAGGTCCACGTGAAGAATTACATCACAGATTGGAACAAGTTAAAATTGCTTGTCGAATGTCACTACTCCTGCAAATTCATTGGCCAGTCTCCACCGTAAGGAACTTCTCGGGGAATATATTCTTCATTAAGCCCCAGCCTTCTGTTAAATTAGGGTTCCCTATCCCCTTAGATCAGTGATTTTCAGCTGGTGAGCCACAAGAATATTTAAAACCTGCAATCCCTGACTATTTAGCCAAGGGCACTGGCCTCTTTTCTCTTAGATTGTCAAACACAAAAATGACAACAGCCAACACAACAATAGCCTTCCAGTTATTGAATGAAATTTTAAATGAATCAAAATTTTGCCTATTTTTTCTAATCAGATCAGCATCACAGAATTTTAGTAATCAGTTTATCTGTGCCTTGAGATGAAAAGGGTTGAAAATCTCTGCCTTAGACACTTCCTTCTCTCTCTTTTCTCTCTGTCTCTTCTCCACTCTCACCTTCTAGAAGTATGAACAGAATGCAACTCCAAATCCCCTTTTGCGTTATTCCAGAGGAAAATTTACCCTTTATCTAAACCTGTCTTAAATAAGTTGAACATCATGGAGCACTAGTCCAACAGGGACACTAAGTTGTTTTCTGAAACAAAAAAGAAATTCTCTCTTCTGCCATCCATCTAGGTCACTGACTCAAATTAAGTCAGCTTTTAATTATTTTTCCCTGGTGTACTCATAGGGTTAATACATTGAAGAAATAAATAGCTCACGGACACTAACGGCATCTAAAGCCAGCTGTGCTCTAGCAAATAATAAGAGACACAAACACTGATGGGCCTCAGGGAGCTGAGCTCGGGGCCCAGGTCAGAGCCCCCGGGCAGGCTGCGCTGGGCTCAGGGCCGGCTCCCAGCTCCTGCAAGACCAGCGCTTTGCAGGGCTGCTCAGAAGCAATGCTCAGGGTGTCGCTGCCATAGACACAGCTCACGGTGGCCGTGGGCAGCCCTTCCCAGCAAGGAAGTCCTTTCCCCGCTAAGGAAACACATCATGAGGCTTGAGTGATGAGCCACAAGTGATAAAAAAAAAAATACACCCTCTGCCGCTGTGTGATCAGTGCTTACACTAATTAAACTTACATGAACTAAAAAGAAGAAAATACAAATATTCTGTTAAACAAACTTGCTCTTTACTCCTCCCAAAAGAGGTGGAGGAAGCACACCTCTACCTGAGGGCTTCCTCCTGCTCCTGGAGCCTGGATGCTGGGCACACAGCCAGCCAGAGGGCCCCAGTCCACAGGCCCGGGCAGCCCCCAGCCAGGACCTGTGCACTTGCAGGGTCCCAGTGGGATGCAGCTCTGTTCCCGCACAGTGGTGGCCGGCTGGTGGGGCACCCAGGATGGCCTGCCTCCCCCACTCCCCTATGGGTGCTCCTTTCACCTCCCAGGTAAACTCAAATACTGCGCTCAGGGCCTATTTCTGAACCTGCATAATGTCTGTGCTCTATAGTTCCCCAAATGGTTTTAAAAATATATATGCTTACAGAGCACAGACACGGGTCCTCGTACAGATTCAGAGTATTCTTCAACACTGCTAAATTAGAAATTAAATATCCTTATTACAGTGGCCTTAGGCACCCTACGTAAGTACTCTCCTGTAAATAATTGATACAGTTTTTATTTTCATTTTCCTGGAAGGAAAAGCAACATAAACCAAATTAATGTTTTGTTATTATAATATTAAAATATAATAAAATGTGTCATGTTTTATATTTTCCAAAGGATAAACAACCAAAACCTAATTTGTATTTTCTGCTATGATTTAATATTACTGTGGAAGGACATAGGGGATTATAATATCGGGCAGTGTAATTTAAATAAGACAAATAGGGTGTAAATTAGCATAATATGAAGTAGGAAAATAGCAAACCAGGTGGAAAGAATAGAGAGCTCATGAGTTAATCATATTAAGGCACATATTAAATGTCTTTTTTGTTTCATATTTGAAGTCAAAAATTGTAGCTATCAATGATGGGCGCCCTTGGGTTTAGAAGAAATGTCCATGCCACATTTAGATGGCCAGGAGCAACTGTTGATCAAAAGGCAAGTTCTGGTCTAAGTCTAGAGAAGAGATTGGTGAACTATGGTCCCTGGGCCAAACCCAGCTTACTGTCTGGTTTTGTAAATAAAGTTTTACTAGAACACAGCTGTGCCCGTTCGTTTACATATTGTCTATGGCTGTTTCCGAGTTACAATAGTACAGCAGAATATTTGCAACAAAGACTGTACAGCCCTCAAAGCCTAAAAATTTACCATCTAGCCCTTTACAAAAAAGTTTGCCGCCCAGCAGTGCGGCTCAGTGGTTGAGCGTTGCTCCTACACCAAGAGGTCACCGGTTCCGTTCGTGGTCAGGGCACACGCCCCAGTTGCAGGCTCCATCCCCGGTAGGGGGGGTGTAGGAGGCAGCTGATGCTGTTCCTATCTCTCTCCTTTCCTCTCTCTCAAGTCAACTTAAAAAAAAACTTAAAAAAAAGTTTGCTGACCTTTGGTTTAGAACATTGCAGCATAAGATGTTTCTAAACATAAGCATCAAAAATCTCATTAATGGATTGCTGGACTATATATCCTGTGACATTATGTTTTAAAGTTTTTATTTAGAAATAGTTTTAGACTTAGAGAAAATCTGGGGGGGAAAGAATGGTACAGCTCCCTCTAATGTTCACATATTACATAACATAGTATAATTATGAAACATTAAATTTAACATGGATACAAAACCATTAAACTAACCTACAGGCTTTATTAGAACCTTACCCCTTCTTCCCTGATGGCCTTTCCTGGCCTTTTCCAGTTCAGGATCCATCATTGCATTTGGGCGTCAGTTTCCCTGGCCTCTTCGGGTATCTGGCAGATATTCAGCCTTTCATTGTTTTCCATGTCCTTGGCACAGGTGAAGGATATTGCTCAGTTATTAGTATTCTTGATGCTAATATTAGTAGTAGGAAGTGAGATTGCCTGATGTTTCCTCTTGATGAGATTGAGCTTATAAACTTTTGGCAAGAATGGCACAGAAATTATGTTACGTCTCTTTAATATGTCACATATTGATGTGTGATGTTAACTTTGATCACATGATTAAGGTGGTGTCTGCCAGGTGTTCTCACTGTAAAGTAACTATTAGTTTATTTGTAATGAGTAAGTATGTATAACAGACTAACGAATCTAGGAAAAATTTCATAGAAAGATAAATCTAATTTACCCTGGCCGACTGTATGGCTCAGCTAGTTGGGTGACGTCCCAGGCACCAAAAGGTTGCCAGTCCAACTCCCAGTCAGGGCACATGCCCAGGGTGCTGGCTCAGTCCCCAGTAGGGGCATGAATGAGGCAGATGATTGATGCGTTTTCACATAGATGTTTCTTCTATGTTCTTCTCCCTTCCGCTCTCTCTCTCTCTCACTTTCAAAAATCAATAAAACTATTCTTAAAAAAAAAGATATACCTAATTTAGAGTGCATATGCATGTGTGTGAGTTATGTCTCTATATAATTTGTATTGAAAATACGCAAGAGCACTGTGTTCACTTACAGATATAGCATAAGTATGATAGGGTTTAAGAATATTTTAGAATACTATCAAACTCAAAGCAAAATGTGAAATCACACAAACAGTATCTTTGCTCTGTGCAGGGCTTAGTGAAGAAATTGATATATAACCAACCATTAAAGCTTTGATTTCAACGTGAAAATTTAAGAGAGCAACTTGATATTATGATGTATTTACATGGGCTACACTGCATAACTTTTGTTCTTCCTTCCAGTTTTCTTTTAGCAAATATAAGAAAAGAGCTATCTTTTGGCTTTATCATACATGGAAGAATCCCATTTTATAAAGTGGTTATTATGAAGCCTTGTTTTATGTAACAAGTGGCCTCTGCTACCAGACTCAGCGTGCACACTAATACTGCTTTCCCGCATGGAGTCAACAAAATTTGCTGAGCTAACTTTCAGCACATCATGTTTTAGAGTTACATATATCTAGCAATTATTAATAAGGGAAATATAAGTTTTTCTCAGGTAGGTCAGTGGTTCTTGGGAATTCAAAAACCCTCTAGAAAAGCTGCTAAAGCCATGATTTTTGTTTGTTTGTTTGTTTTTAAAAATACTTTGCTTCTTAAAGGAATGCTTAGTTAGCTGACTTCCTTAGCAAGAATAATCGACTGATTCAACTGCAGTTACCCTTAAATTTCCCAATGATCACTGTTTTGTGAGTTATATGATTATCTGGACAATGTTTCTAAAGCACTTGAAACATCTAAAAGACACAGAATTTTGTTTCTGTGTGAAATAGCAACACACACTATGAACTTTATTAACACTAGAAGGGTTCTTATCTCGTCTTTTCTAGGCTTCAATTTTGTTTACAAGCATTACACTCTCTAGAAGCTTCCTACCATTTTATATTTTTATAACAGCTTCATTGAGAAATAATTCACATACCATACATCTCACCCACTTAACATGTACAATTCAGTGTTTTTTTAGTATATTCGCAGATCAGTGTAACCATCATTATGAATTTTTTTTTTTTGCAGGAGAAAAAATTCATATATCCTCTCACGCATACGTACTTCACATCCAAACACTCTGGGACTATATTTGAATGTCTATATAATATTAAATATGCTGAATACCATACTTCTTTAAAATGCAAAGGATAACTTGGAGATTTTAAAATAAATTCTGGTTTGGTATGTCAAAGTAAAAATTGCACTGGACAAAGTTAAGTGCACAAGGAAGTTCTTAGTCGAGGCTCTTCCAATAACAGAGAGAAGTCAGAACTCAGCCTGAGCTCAACTCTGCTAGAACAAAGTTCTTTAAGAACTGGAGTGGGGAGATGGTACGCCATCTGCTGATAGGCCTCACCCAGAGGGGAAATGAACATTCTCATATCCTCATGGCAGGAGTTAGGTTTACAACTTGGAGCAAGGTGCCCACTGTAGTTAGGCTCCTACTGTGCCACAGAAACTGGGAGAGAGGCTCTATCTTATTGATGTTTACATTTCAAAGGCATGGCTCCCAGGTCCCTGAGAAAGACACTCTCGGATTCTCAAACTGGCAAGACGTTTTAAAAGACTTTACATCTCAAAGGGACAGAGAAAGAATTTACAATGACAAGTTTTCTAAAGAAAATGTTCTAAGTAAAGGAAGGCCTGGGCCAAATCAGGGAGAAATCTTTCTAAAGTTTAATCAAGCCAAGTGGAATGTTAAGGCTGGCTCGGTCAGGTGTAACAGGGTACTCACCACTTCAAAATGTAAGATTTCATTGTGAATACCCTCTGAGTTTGAATTCTCTCGGGCATGTCACAGGTCCAAACAATTGAATGACTGACAGATCTGTTGCTACCTGGAAGACCAGATTCCTCCTCCCATTACCACCAATCCACCCTCCTCTCCCATCTCCCCTCAGCAACAACCACAAAATTATAGGTGGAAATTTAGAAATTGAGATGTGTAAGCAAACTCTGACTTTGATTATTAAATATTTGACATCCCAATGCAATATCCATGTATCACTGCCTTACCTTTTGCTGACATCTGCTGGCGCTTTCATGAAAATATACAGCTATGGCTGTTTTAAAAAATTGTCTCAGAAAAAAGACATTCAGGCTTCTGCTCTCAGGCCCAACAGAGTAATCGGCACTGTGCTTGCCCTCCAGTCATGAGTAACCATAAAACAACATCGGAAGCAACGGTTCCTTGGCATTGAACAAAGGCAGTGTGAGACCATGACCCTGGAGAGAAAAGAGCCAGAGTCACCTCCATCACCCTTCCGGCCTGGAGCACTTGTCTGCTGCGGAGCCAGTGTTATGAAGCAAAATCCATGTGCCCAAGGCTTTAAAAGGCCCAAACTCAAAAGGTCAGGGTTTGGGGTAAGGAAAGGTTTATCGATGGAGAGGGCTCTAACCGAGAAGACGAGAGACCTAGTGGTGCCTCAGATCCAACCTGCTCGCTGGACCAGGTCAAGGGATTTTAAGGGGCTGCAGAAACAGGTATGTGGAAGTGCTGGTGGGCAAGTTTTAATCGGAGGGCCTTGGAACTTAGCCATTTATGGTTACAGGGCATCAACACTGGATCTTCCTGGACAAAGAACCCTTGGCTCCTGGAATGGTTCTGACGCTCAAGTTCCAGTTATGTCCTGGAATCATTTGGTTCCCGCTGCAGCTGAAGGTCAAAGTTCTCTCCTCTATGCATGCCTGGGCTGCATGACCTGCAGGGTTGGTCTGCTGTCTCGCTGCATGACCTGCAGGGTTGGTCCGCTGTCTCGCTGCATGACCTGCAGGATTGGTCCGCTGTCTCGCTGCATGACCTGCAGGATTGGTCTGCTGTCTCAGAAGAGCAACTCAGTATCTTGTTAAATAGGATACGACCAGTTGACCTGGTTCAGTGGATACACCAGATGCTGGGGCCCAAGGGCATGGGTCTTGCTGAGCCGGGAAGGAGCAGCTAAAGTTCTGGCCGTGAATCAGGGAAGGCGAGGCTGTGCAGAGGGAGGTCGGGGAGCCTGAGCGTGGGTTCCCCATGGGGCTTCTGGGCAGAGTTACACATGCGCAGGTTTCCATGAGGCTTAGCTTCTGTGGGACCACCTGGCACAGGGAGCTCCAGTCACAGTGTAGAGGCATTGCTGAGGGCTGAGGGCATTCCATCCAGATGCCAGAAAGGCCAAGTTTTAGGACTAAAGACCAAGCGTTAAAATAAAGGATGTGTGCCCTGGGACTAAGTTAGGAACTGAAAGAGATCCGTGGTGATATTTAATCAAACCAAGCCTGACAAGATCAACTGTAACTCCTGTAGCCTAAGCACCTGCCCAAACTACACTCAGCACTCTCTCAAGGAAGACCACATTACCCGTCCTCCTTAGGCCTGGGGGAGCTGAAATCCATTTCTGAGGACTGTGGTTTCGACTGAAAAATGTCTAAATCAGAGCTAAGTTCACCCTCTCACTGAAAGCGATAGAATCTGAAGAAGACTGAGAGCCCATGACCTGCGCACCCAGCCACCCAGTCCCTGGTGGGGAACCTTCGGTCTCATGTAACAGTTCGCAGGAAGCAGCCAGGGGGCGAAGGAGGCAGGAGGCTTCGGTTTGCCAGGTGCAGGTGCCCGGGGTGCAGGGCTCCTCTGAGGGGCAGATGGTGCTCAGGTGGAATGGGAAAAAGAGATGGAGATTCTGTGCTGGGGAGGGGGTGAATGTGCGCGCCGGGTGACCAGTTAGAAAGTGGAACTGGAAAAACGTCTGAAGCCGCATCGCCTTTTCCCAAATGCATCCGTGAGATGAGTGTCCTGCGTGAACGGTCACGCTGTCCTTATCTTTCCCACGGGGATATTGTCCGAGTCTGGCCTGCGCCCAGTTAATTTAACTGACCGGGCTAAACGTCAGCTTGTAGAATTGCCTGGGGGACAGCAAGACATCGCTACTCTTGTTAAGGCTGTAACTGAAGCAGGAGTTCTGTTTCTAAGTCCCCTGCTGCCTGTCAGCTGGTGAGTGTGTGAAGCGGTGGCCCTGGCGGTTAGGAGCGCAGAGGGTCCTGCACGGTGGCGTCTGATGGCCGTCCAGCGAGGGAGGGGGCAGCGGGGGCCTGTGGTCGCCATCGGCCTGGCTACGGTCTTCCTTTCAGTACCGAGCTGGAGCCCAGCCAGGCGCGGTTTGCATTCTTTTGGGTGGGATCCCATGTACCGCTTGCCCGCCGGGGGATTTGAGTATATGGGCATCAGCCATAATTAAGTGAGGGTGGGCTTGGAAATGAAAAGCTGTAAGAGCCAGTTCGTACATTATGCTGACGACATCGCCGTCACTGCCTCCCAGGAGGGATAAACGGGGGGGGGGGGTTAAGAGCTGCAGCCACCTACCTGACCAGTGCAGGCCGGCCGGCTGGTAAGTGCATCAGGATTCCTGGCAGTTCCGTGGTTTGGAGCGGCCGGGACATTGCCGTCTAGGGGCTAAGGGCACAGACTCTGGCCTTTAACCGCATCTCTATCCTGGTGGCTTTATTTTATAAATTTAAAGAAGTGATAGCTAGGCAAGTAACAGAGATAAGTAAAGGTTGAGAAGGGGCTAAAATTCAAGTTTCCTGACTTTCAGCTCAACGTGATCGAAATGAGTTTATAATTTGTTTAAATTATGAAATAGGTCAGTCTCATAGAAGAGAATTTAACAAATATCCATTTACCCATCATTTGGATAAGCGAGCCTTAATATTTCTTCATATTTGCTTATAAATACTTAAAGAAATGTAACTTTTCATATTTTGTTGAAATGCCATGTGAACTGTACCCCATCTCATTACTCTCCTTCCTTTTCAAGAAGGAAATTATTAACCTTCAAATTGGTGTGTCCAAGGATAATCCTGCTTGTCCACATTTTTACTTTTTCAAACTATGTATTTCCAGTTCCCATCACCTAGTGGTCAAAATAGCTCAAGGGAGAGACTGAAGGCGCAGCTCTCTCCTGGAAGAATGACAGTTCTCAGGGACCCATATCTAAGTCAAAAGAGATGCAAATCACGCAGCATAGAAAGGTACTCTTGAAACCTATATAATCTTATTAACCATTGTCACCCAATAAATTTAATAAAAAGAAAAAATAGAGAGATAGGAACATCTATATCTAGGGAGAGGGTCTGCAGTGAGAAATATAAAACATCTATATATAACAAATATAATAGAGAACTATGACTAATTTAAGATCTAGGTCTAAAAAAGAATCGTGGGTGAAGCATTACATGGCGCATAGCTGTGTTAACACATCAAATTCTTAGATAATGAGCTCTTTTGGTCAACTGGGTACTTTATTTGGATTCAGAGTAAGTCTCTGACCTTTTATCAATTGTGCTAGAGCAGAATACTGTGTACAGTAAATGTGTAAATTTACCCTCTCAAGAAACTAGCCAATTTCTTGGTGGCTGTTCTGGGGATAAGTCTCAGTGAGGTCAGCTTTTCTATTTAACGTTATTGGCTTATAAGCCAGTGATTCAGCTTCAACTTCATTTTAAAATCACCATGGATGCTTTTTTAAAAATACCAATATTCTGATCACAACCTCAGAAATTCTGATTTAATTTCTCTGGGGTGGGGTTATGCATCTGCATTTTTTAAAAAGGCTCCCCTGGCAAAGAACTAGATTGGGCCAACATACAGGGGTCATGACCCAAAGCCAAAGAACTACCAGAGACAAAGCATGGTTTGAACACCCAGGGCACTGAATTCCAGCCAAGAACTCTCTCTAATAGTGCACTGTCGAAAATCATTTAATGACTGAGGAAAATGCTGTCAAAACCTTGGCAAGATAATATGTGGAAAGTAATCACACAGCATCGATATAGATTTCGCTACTTCATGATGCCCCATCTAAAACCTCGGATATTACGTGATTTTTTAGGGCTGTATACAGTTCATGAAAGAATTTACTCCTGATTTTATGTAACTTTATATATATGTAGTTTATGGAGTATATGCTTTTTGTATCAAATTAGTCTATACCCCTTCTCTGCCACTTCTGTCCTGTGAACAGGAGATAAGAAATGACACATGTTGTATAAAGAAATATTGAGAACAATTCTAAATTCTACCATCCTATAGCATTACCAAAACCTTGAAGCATTGTTTTGTACAGCCGAGTGTATGACCCTCCCTGATATACTAGGCATCACTGTACTCTCATTATTTGCCAGGAATAGAATAAGACATTGTCCCTGGCCCAGAAGACGTTACTGTCCAATGAGAGAGCCAGTTTTCCAAGCATATAATTTCTTTTTTTTTAAGTATATCTTTATTGATTTCAGAGAGAAGAAAGGAGAGGGAGAGAGAGAGAGAATCATCAATGATGAGAGAGTCATTGATCGGCTGCCTCCTGCACGCCCCCAACAGGGGATCGAGCCCGCAACCCGGGCATGTGCCCTGACTGGAAATCTAACACCGATCTCCTGGATCCTAGGTCAACGCTCAACCGCTGAGCCACGCCCGGCCGGGCAAGCATATAATTTCAATGTAACATGTTCAGAGCTATCAGTCAGTAAACATATATTAATTATATTCTGGACACTCATGTCATGAGCACTGGTTACAAAATGGTATTCCGGATATAGTCCCTGACTTGTAGCACTAATAGTCTACTGAATATAAGAAGTATCTATTATTAAAGGAGACATTATCATTTGGGGGGGAAATTTCCTATGAGTCATCAACGCCTGCAGTGGGGCCATACATGTAAAGACAAGAGTAAGGAGTCATAGCTCAGTTGATTGTCCCCAAAGGCCAGTTGAGCAAGAAGTTTCTCTTCTGCTGCAGATGAAAAAGCTTCAGGAAAACTCTCAAACTGGTGATGCGGTGTACAGGGCACAACAGTAGCTTCTTCAGTGGAGAACGATGAGAAACAATAGCCTATGAGGATCATTGCATCTGGAACAAATGGTTCGTCATAAAAGTTGATGGGATGACAGCTTGATGGGTTCATCATAAAAGTTGATGGGATGACAGCTTGATGGGTTCGTCATAAAAGTTGATGGGAAGGTGCCTTGTGCTGAAGGAGAACCCTGGATGAGCCTATGGAGCCAAGCATTGCACTGTCATTTTTTATTATTAGATACATCATCCTATCAAACATGCGATTGAGTTTCTAAAGAGCCATAGCCAATAGTTTCTCTATTTGCACTTCTCTGTTGTCATGGCAACGAATGTAGACGACCCACTGAGTGATCAGTCATTTGAATTAAGGAGAGAAACTCTGATATAAACTTCTCTATTTTCCTTTGCCTGAGAAGAATCAGTCAGAAACCCATTAAACAGGACCCTATTAAACACTAATTTCTCCCAAGAATTTGTGATTCACTGCTTATTTTCAGATTTTAGATCATTTGTCAAAGTAGATGTTAAGATCTTCTTCCAAAGTTGAAATTTTCATGCGGCTCGATTTATGTCTAATGAACATGTTCAAGGCAGTCATTTGTCTCCATATTTCTTTTTTTTTAATTCTCACCCAAAGAGTGAGGCTATTTTTTTCATTGATTTTTTTTCTAGAGAGAGTCAAAGGGAGGGGTTTGGGGGGAGAGAAAAAGAGAAAGAGAGAAACATTGATGTGACAGAGACTCAACGATTGGTTGCCTCCCACACACACCCCAACCAGAGGTGGGGATGGGACCTGCAACCCAAGTATGTGTCCTTGACTGGGAATTGAACCCTCAACCCTCAGGTGCACAGGCTGAAGCTCTAATCACTGAGACACCCTGGCCAGGGTTGTCTCCTTATATCTTATCATTAGTGATTCTACTCTAAGGAATAGCAACTAATAGATCATTGTAGATTTGGGGTTTTTTTTAGCAATAGAAGTAATAATAGATATCTTTGTCCCAAACACAGTGGAAATTACATCTAAAATCCATATTACTTCTTGGATAAATCCACCCTGAATTTCTGCATTCTAATATTTTTCACACCTTGAAGTTTCTGCCTGCAGAACAAAGTAAACACAAGTCTATCCATATTATAAGCCACAGCAATGAATTCACATGGGGAAGATCTATAGCAAACATGGTGAAGACCCAAAACGCAATAGCAGAGTAGCAGGATAATATATTTGACACTGGTTCTTTTTCAAGATTGTCTTAACTGTTTTGGGTTCCTTGCTTTTCCATATGAATTTTAGAATCAGCTTATCAAATTTTGCAACAACAAAAAAAGGCATCTGGAATTTCGATGGAGACTATTGTATCTGTAGACCAATTTGGGGAGTATTGCCATGTAAATAATAGTAACAATATGATAACTGCCATTCACAATACTTTGGCCATCAACATGGTTTTATTTCTATTTATTTAGGTTTCTAATTCTTTTGATGATGTTTTTACATTTTTCGATGTACTTGTCTTGCACTTCTTTTGTTAAGTTTATTCCCAATGATTTTATTTTTGATGCTATTAAAAATGGAAGTATTTTCTTAATTTCAGTTTCAGATTATTCATGGCTGGTATGTAGAAATGAAATTGATTTTTGTATTTTGATCTTGTACTATCTTTAAATCCTTTTAAATCCCCAGTCTCTTTTAAACAGATACTGCCTTGAGTAGCTCTGAAGACTAAGATAACATGAAGAATTTTTTAAGGTATTAAGAAAGCAATAAACAAACAATAGTTCATTTAAATATAATGCCTGCAAAATTTTGACATAGAGTTTTCCTATGCTAATTTTAGAGCATGCAGATCTGCGAAGCATGTGTCAGTCCTAGTAAACAGAAACAACTTAAATTACTGTGACTTCCATAACAAGTCCTAAATGTCACAAATAAGTAGCAACATTTAGCCCAGTTCCACAAAACTGTCTTTACTTGTACATGATCCCATTTTTAGTGTGAGCTGCTGTGACGAATTGCGAATGTGTGAAGCAATCACCACATTATGCAGCTCCTCTTGGTCCCTGCCCTAAGCCAGGTCCTAGCGTGAGCCTGCCTCACAACACTCGGTAAAGAAAGTCTCTATCTTTCCTGGACTTGAAGTTAGGAGTAAAAGATAAGCATAACATTAAAAATGAAGTGATACAAAATTTCTCCTCTTACATAGGGGGAAAAAATCACAGAAATCTTCTTAACTTTGGAAATTAAAGAAAATGTAGAGACCAAATTTAACAAAGCTATCAAGCAACTCTATACAGTTGGCATGTTCACATTTTTTTTTTTTGTCATCTTGTTTCCTGCAGGCATTTAACTTTTCAATAGTCATTGTAATAAGAATCCAGCACAGTTGAATTATTATAATATATCATCTGTTCAAAGGAAATTTTTAATTTACAACACAGTTACTGAATGCAATTGCTATAATTATACAAGGATCAGTCCATAGGATTTGAGAGGGGCTGAGTAATGTTGATTTTCAAAGTTCTCTATAAATCACTGAAATAGAGTGCATGTGCTAAAATTAACTGTTGAATGAAATTATTGCACTTTTGATTATGCTACTTATTCCCTGAGACATGTGATCTGGGCAAAGGGAATTAACACAAACTATTAATTATGCCAGATCTCTAGCTCTTGACTAAACTAAGGACAATTTGGGTATGGCTTCCCTTGTATTTCTGTTTACCTTTAAATGATTTGACCAATAGGAATAAGGAAGCTGAGACTTGGAAATACTGTTTACAATCTGTGAAATATCAAATGTGTCATAAATATTCCAAAGGGACCACAGTGATAAAAATGCCTCCAGACAGGATTGCAGGGTTGCCAAGAGAAAACTGGAAACCGTGGGTCAGTTCCAAGTACAAGTGCCAAACACATGCGAGGTCTCTGCAGCCAATATTATTCATCTGCCTGGGGACACAGGACCAGCCTCAGCAAACGCAGCATCCATTGTTTTGATCCAAATGTGCTGCTTGCTGCCTCACAGGGTCTCTTTATATTGGTAAACATACGGGGTAGCACCCTCAAAAATAACTTTATTCTTGCCATTATCTTAGACTCATAGACACTGAGCTCATCGGTCATGCTAATGTGAGACAGACAGGCAAATTGACCTTGGATCAGGAATAACTCATGGCTCCCAGGCTGGTGTGGCTCAGTTGGTTGAGAGTCATCCTATTGCACCAAAAGGTTGCCAGTTCCATTCCCCAGGGCATGTGCCTGGATTGCAGCCTCGATCACCTGTGTGTGTGTGGGGGGGGGGGAGCCCACCAATGTTTTGCTGTCACATTGAGTTTCTTTCCCTCCTTCTCACTCTCCTTTCCTCTCTCTTTAAAAATCAATAAAAAATATTTTAAAAAAAAGAATTCATGGTTAAAATTCACATAAAACTTCTCTACCTGCTAAGGGTATATCTCTTCCTCCTAGATTAAAATGATATTTTCTGATAAAGTCTGGTCACTTTATCAGAAAGGGGGTGTTCTTTGTACTTGGGAAATGAAACTATAGAACTAGAGTACAATAGAAACGTTTCTCAATTTTTTGTGTTTTGTCAAAGTTTTTGAAATATGTTTCACTAAAGTAATTCATAATCTCTACATTTTTCTTTAAATAGTTCCAGGTCATACCTTTTTTGACACTGCCACCTGCCAAATTTCTACCCATACTTCTAGGGCCAACTGTAGTCTACTTATTCGACGTCGTGCCTTTAACACAGTCCTTGGACATGGAAAGGCAGAATGACAAACTAGAAAATATATGAGTTTTGAACAGATAGCTTAAAAAATCACCTCAACAACCATGTTGATTGTTGTATTAATAATATCAACACATACTGAGGACTTACTCTATTCCAGGTACTGTTTAAAGCACTTAACAATATACAAACATATTCACTTACCTGTGAGGAAGTACTATTATTATTTATTATAGAGACGGGAAAAGTGAACACAGAGAGATAGGAACTTGCCCGACTTGCCCTGCTAGTAAGGGACGCAGCTGGTATTCAATCTCAGGCAGCCTGGGGCCAGCAATGTGCTCTTAACCTCTTGGCTATACTTTTTATTTTCACAGTTTGTGGACTATACCTTCTATAGAAAACAGAATCAGCTAAAATAATTAATTATGCCCAGGAGATTTTAAGCTGGAAAATGTCTATCAAAGATGAAGTATTACTATTAATTAGGCTCACATTTTCAATAAACTGTTAAATAGGATTTTCATAATACAATTTTCCAGTGATTTAAACTTAGGAGACTGTAGAACCCAATTAGATTATTTGTTTTTACCCATGTAAAAATAGCAAAAATATTCATAGCTATTCAAGGACTGTAGCCTCATAAAGCATTGGTGGAATTTATTGGCCAAAGCTAATTTAATTATTTTGTCATAAAAACTATGCTAAGGTTTGCGACTAGATGTATCAAAGCTAACTTCTTTAAGAAAACTAAAAGTTATTTTAACAGGAAATTTCAGAACATGAAGCTAAAGTTGAGAGATGATAAAACTTAAATAACCAATGAGCTGGAGAATTTAAGGCATTGTCAGTGTTCTTTGTAAGTGGTTTATTGATTTGAGAGTATATGGATATGGTTTAATGGAATAGCTATGGTTCCTATGTAAGTTTAAATAGCATACCAGCACGGCCACTATCATCACTTTATCAGTGAAGTTTCTTGAAGAGTTGTTTATAGTGGGAGTGAAGATCAGAAAGATTTAATTCCATGTGGGAGTGAAGCTGATTCAGCAAAAACTTAGAATGATGGGAGTCGATTGAGAGCCGTGCTGGCTTTCTCCCTTCCATGTCCGCATCCGCAGGGCTGCCCTGGAAGTGCTGAGGGGGTAACCTAGACCAGTCCTCAAACCTGCCTCCTTAGTCCTTTGGGTCAGATAATCATCGAGATGATACAAAGGGCCGGATTGTCACTTCAGACTCCAGCAAACCAGAGCTTGGTCCAGAGTGAGGCTTTCCTAAGAATTTCAAGGCCACCAGACACTGAAGCAGCACAAAGTAGGGAGAGGTCTGGGTGGAATCGCCAAAAGGCCCCCAGGCCCTCTCTTGCTGGTTCAGCTCTATCACCTATATTCACGGATGAAGCCCCTAAGGAATGTAGTAGCTGCACTAATTACACAAATGGGAGCTTATTCAGTCATGAAACATCACCTTATAGTCAGACAGTTACACAGCGTGTGTGATCTTTTCCAGAGAGCTGTGCCCTATAACTCCAAAAATTCCACTTTGCTTACGATATGCAAGCTCAGCAGGCCAGGGACACTGCTAATGTGCTCTCCCGTTTGCATTTCCGTGCCAGTGAGACCTAAGCTGTCACTCAAGCTAGAGACCTCAGGCTCTCTGCACTTTCCTTATCTTCCCAGTGCATCCCGGCAATTTTACTTCCTAAATAGCTCTTGACTCTCCATTTGCTGGCACTTTTAGGCCTCTCTTAGATTATTGCAATAGCCTCTAAAACTAATGTTCTGCGCTCCAGTCTTCCTTCTCCTCTAATCCATTCTTGAAACTGCCTTCAAAATCAATGTATTTTTTGTTCTCTCTTGAATACAATCTCATTGTATTACTGGCCCATTTAATTCCCTTGAATAGTTTCACATTGTCGAAAAGGTAAATTTAAGCCTTTCTTGTTCTCTAGCCACTGATAGAACTCTGTACCTTACCCTCGACTTCAGCAATATTAACCTATTGCTTTGAAGCATTTTTGATTTTCTACATAACTGGTTATCATTGTTCCACATTATCTGCCTGGTAAGGATCTAAATATTTCAGAACTCCATTTGGATATTGGTTGTTACATGTTTCACATTTCCTCTATATGGCCTCCGCGATTGTATAGTAGCACTTTGACTTGAAAATTAAAAATTTTTGAATACATTAACTTATTTATTTATTATTATTATTATTTGGTCTGCCCTGCTCTACCCTGAGTTCTGGAGACACAGTTTCTCTGGTAGTCATCTCTGTTGGTTAAATAAAAGTTCTTCATCTTGTTAAAAATACATTGTGTTATGTTTGGGCAAAGTTCAAAAGAAAATAATGGACTTAGTAATATCCCTTTAAGAATTTTATGTTAAGCTAAGCTCCTTAGCAGCAAGAAAGGAACTCTTTTTATAGAACTCACTCGTTACTTTGTGTCATACAAGCTCAGTGACCACAGATCCTTGGTTCCAAGACCACGATGGAACATGGGAATGGTTGTGTGTTTTGTGGCTACAGTGATTTTGACTGGCATGAAGTAGAAAGTCATCCTAGTTCAATGTGAGGGTGGTGACATAGGTTAATGAATGTTATTCTTTCTCTTTAATTTAAATGTCACGAATTTTCAACAAAGCGTGAAATAGGTATCCACATAACCGAAAATGTTGCACACTTCAGAATAATAGAACAATTCTTATAGGTTCCTTGTTATTAACAGGACACTACCAAATACATCAGATTGTAGATTTCTACATAGTTTATATAACCGGCATAATATGTACATTATATTAAAATAGTATCATGGTTTGATATATTATATTTTTAATTTTTTTTTATTGATTTCAAAGAGAGGAAGGGAGAGGGAAAGAGAGAGAAACATCAATGATGAGTCATTGATCAGCTGCCTCCTGCACGGCCCCTGCTGGGGTTCGAGCCCACAACCCGGGCATGTGTTCTGACGGGGAATCAAACCCCAATTGCCTGGATCCTAGGTCGGCGCTCAACTGCTGAGCCATACCAGCTTGAAGTGTTTATTAAGAAATAAAACAAAAATCTAAAATTGTGAATCTAGGGACAAAGAATGTTGAGGTGCACTTTTGATAAAAAAATGGTTAATCTGTGTTTGATAGCCTTTATGCAATGATAGGCAGTCACGCATAATGCGTGGGGAAGACACAGATTTATGTTTCTAAGTCCAACAAACCAGATCACCCACCTGTCTAAAGCAACAATTCTTATGTAGGGATACACTGTGCTTAGATAATTAAACTGCCATTCCCTGTATTTCACAAAGACACAGGCTACCAAAGTCGGTAGCATAATCAAGTCCATGTTTCCTCGGAGATAAACTTTCAACATGAATTGTCTTATTTATTTGGTAGAAGAGCAACTGAAAAGAATCTCTATCCCAATTTGTGTGTTTTTATTTATAAAATACAGAAGTTCTCACACATTGAACTTGAATGAAAGCAGCACAGCTTGGAAGGCAGAAGGGTACGACGCCCTCTGTAACGAAGAACCATGAAAAAGTCGCTTGTACTTTGAGTGATTAATAAAGAGAAAGCCAAAGGTCTGGAACTCTACTTTTACTTAGCATATATTTTTTAAATCTCTGGCTCTCTTTGACATAGTAAAAATTAAATATGCAAAATTAACATTAATTATGCACTGACTTTATACACAGTCAAGGCTACAGGTCTCTTATTGGGTCCACCTTCCTCTTTGTCTATCTGGTGGGACGTTCATTGTTTATAGACTATAAAGGAATTACATATATACTATATTAAATTCTTTCCCTCTTCATATTTTTCTCTAAATTCAATCTTATATGTCCCTCTAATTTTCCTATCATGATACTAATTTTTTAAAAGATATTTTTATTGATTTTTTTTAGAGAGAGAGGAAGGGAGAGAAAGAGAAACATCGATGTGAGAGAGAAACACTGATGGTCTGCCTCCTGCACACCTCCTACTGGGGACCCAGCCCACAACCAGGCAAGTGCCCCTCCTTGGAATGGAACCTGCCACCTGTGGCTCAGTTCGTTGGCCAGGGTATGATACTAATTTTTAAGATTTCAACTTTCTTTGAAGTTACAAAATCATTTGCTTTTTCTTATATTGAGAAAATATCTTATTTTAGCTTGATTGAGGTAGAATGGATTGACCTATAAAACTGTAAGATATTGAAGGTATGCATCGTGATGATTTGACATATACAAACACTGTGAGAGAAAAAAACTAACGAATGCAGAGTGATTCAAATTTTTAAAAATATTTAACAATTTCATTTTATTCTCACAACAACCTGTGGCATGAGAATCATTATTATTCTGATTTCAGAGAAGAAGAACGGGCCTGCTTGAGTCAACCGATTTGGCAAACGGCAGTATGTGAATTCCACCAAAGCATTTGGCAGATTCTGTGTTATACACACTGCAGGAGAGACCTGTCTAGCTTCAAATTTTGGTTTTATTACTTATCAGCAGCATGATGTTAGACACATTATTTAAACTCTTTAAATCATACTCTCATTCATGTAAAGGAGATAATAAATCATTTAAATTATCATATTAATAGAGAATAAATGAGTCCATGCAAGTTCAGATGCTACGTGTACCATCTAATAATACACAGTCAGTGCTCAGTTAATGTTAGCTGTTATTATCTCAAGAACGGAGCTGAAAAACGTAAATTATTTCATCAATATGGAGCTGCCTAATTCCACTTTGTGAAATATGGCTAATAAACTTTTGGAGAATTGAAAAAGGAAGAAGCTACCGCTGAATTTTAGGGACATTAAAAATGGTGAGGCAGGGGAAAATGAATTTAACCACTGAATAGAAGCCTGGTAGAAGCCATAGTCCCTTCTACAAAAAAATGCAAGGATCAAAAGGCTAATATGTTAGGCCCTGTCATTCTTCTCTCCGACTCTCTGCTCCAAAGTACAGAACATTTTGCTCATATGATTTGTTTGAAAGAAAGCAACATCTTATGTATTATTTTATTTTTTAGAAAGACAGAATCCTACTCTATGATATTGAAATGATTTTAATTCAGGACATCTTTATCCAAGTATTCCAAGCATGTAAATATAGTTAAGTTACATACATTTGCGCACCTGCTCCATTCCATGCGAGATGTTTGCTTTTCATATTTACTGTTGTATTCCAAGCACACACAAAAAGTACCTCGCACTACTAACAGATTTGCAATAATTTTGATACAAATACATGAGCTAACTTGAATCTGTCGTCAATAAATGGTTCCCTTCCATCATCTTTGATAGCATAGAATGAAAGAGAGTAAAAAATTCTAAAAGAAAGGATATCATTTATAATGCTTTTTTCTTGTTTTCTTCAGCAGACTTTTTAAAGTTATGTTTACACTTGGTATTCAAGTTCATATGGAAGTATCACAAATCCTTTCCAAGCTTTTCAATTTCATCAGTGAGATAGTCAACATCTGTTTATCTTGCGGCAGGATTGGAAAGATCGTTCCCCCCAAAATCAGCTTTGTCCCCACACGGCTGGTAACTTACCATGCCTGCTCCTCCCTCTCTCATATGTGCCTTAATCTTGGGAGCAATCTGTGCGCGCACACAAATATTATTCAAAGGAAATTTTACAAGTAAATACTCTTCCGCATCCTAGATGGCTACATAACTGCCATTAACTTCCAGTAAATTGCAGGAAATTTAAAACTGTCAAAGATAATTTTTAAGAAGTGGTTTAGTACAGGAAAAAAGGCAGCATGTTCTGTTTTTGCACTGTAGCTCTCATTACTCCACACTTCCCAATTACCCAACTCATAAAATAATGCAAGTGTGCTAAGACGCATTCATGGAAGCTGTGTGACATTTGGAAGTATCTGGAAAAGAGTAAGATGAAATAGGGAGTGGGGAATTGTAGCATATGTTGGTATTATATTTCTCATTACTTGAATTACTGTAATACGTCTTGAGTTTTGTTACAAGGTCACTGTTTTGCAGTAAAACATAGCTTCTTGGTAAAATTCAGAGACAAATTCTATCTGTCTTATACAGCTCCTACAATAACACCACACCATTGACATTGGATTACATTTAGTGCATTTTACTTCTTTGAGGATCAGGATAGCAGAGCACTGAAGGGGACACCCATCAGCTTATGTGGATGCCAGGTCACAGAGTCGGCTCTAGGTGATAAAACAGCTCCATTTAGTGCTCATGGTCTCATGGAAGAGAAGAGAAGCCTGAAGAGTTTCTTTTCCACAAGCAGTGGCCCAGGTCTCACCTCTCGGGGCCACTGAGTTCATAGGTGTGGTTCCAGGACAGCCGCAGTCCACCTCCGCACGGTGCCTGCAACAGATTCAAAGGACATGCATTCTTACATGAATGATTTCTCTTCAAATAGCATCAACTACTTTTTCCCAAGTTAAATTTATCTCCAAAGCTGAAGAAGATTTAATTGCTTACTAGGTAATTTGCTACATAATTATAAACTTAGCTATAATTATGCTACTTATAAGAACAATGCATTTCAAAATTTCCTTCTATGAATTCTCGTCTATTCACAACACAGCTAGTTTTAAGTTTGTAATTAATTCAGACAGACACCTTCTATATAATTTCCAGAGGCAGATTTTTTTAAAAAGTTGGCATCAAATAGGGCAATACTACAGAAAAGTTAAAATCTCTAGTCTATTATATAACTTTAAAATTGTCCAACTCTAATTGATAAGGGCACTTACAATGTCCAAAGACTGAGCACCTGAATTAATCTGAAATATAATCATATTACTTATAAAATTGTAGAACACATATGCTTATGGAAGCAGGGATTTGTTTTTCCCCCCAGGCTTCTTTCTGCTAGGCCTTTGCGCCCTGCACTCCCCTTGATCCCGCCTGAAGCAGTTACGGGGGAGGCGCAGCTGCGAACAGTGGGTTAAGGTATCGCCTCATCAGGCCAAGGGGCGGGGCAGGGCCCCCTAACCATGAGTCAAGACACCCCCTTATCAAGACATCCCAGGCGACCCAGATCAGAAGAATGACTTCCAGGCCTGCAGGTAGCTGCACCCCATGCCCAGCCCCAGCTGGCCCCTACGACCCGGTCCCCCAGGCCTCTCCTGGACACAGGGTTGGACGCTCCTGGCCGCCTGTCTTCCTGGCTGGAGTCCTTCTCAGTAAGCGCTGTATGTGACTCAACCCCGTCTCTGCTGCATGGGACACGGCGACAGGCAGCCGGAGCCCACCGGGCTTTCCCGGTAACATAATCAGAGCCAAAGAAAGTTTGCCCAAAGTTATTGCACCAAATCAATAGCCTCAAAAATCTTGATTTCCTTAATAGATATTAAGTAATGTAGAGTAATGGGCTCAATCTTTTGACTTCAAATTGGGTTGTATTATTCCTTCAAATTGATTTTCTAAATTTTTGGCTGAATATTGATAGAGGTTTGGACTTTTAAAATCACCTGATACATTTGTATTTCTCTCCATGATAATATAGTAAGTCCATTTAAAAATAACGTATGTGGGACTATTCTTTTTCTATATTAATTCATTATAAAAGTTAGGTAACAGAGATATTTTTGTCATGCCTCTAATGCCAATTAAGAAATGTTATTACAATATTATTGACTATATTCCCTATGCTGTGCTTTACATCCCTGTAACTGCTCTGTAACTACCAATCTGTACTTCTTAATCCCTTCACCAGCCCCCAACACCTCTCCTCTGGCAACCATCAGTCTGATCTTTGTATCTGTGAGTCTGTTTTTGTTTTGTTTTTTCATTTACATTTGTCTTTAAATTCCACAGATAAGTGAAATCACGCGGTATTTGTCTTTTTCTGACTAACTTATTTCAGTTAGCATAATACCCTCTAGGTGTAAACTATAATTAAAAATATATTTTTTTAAATGTTAAGGATTCTTCATTGGATGCATTTTTTTTAAAGGGAAATTGTGAGGCAGACTAAAGGATGTGACTTACATCCACATGCATCCTGAGTCTGTGGTGTCGCAAATGTCTGCACTGTGGTGGCCTCGAACCCTGTGCTTGCAGGCTGTGGCAATGACACAGAATGGAGTTTGGCCCTGCCGATGACAGTAGCTGAATCACTCTTCCAATCTCATGAAGTCACTGGAAAGCTGATACTGTTACTTAACCAGCACATTTCTGGGCATCAGGGAGCCGGGTAACTTTGATTAAGTGCATTAAGTACCTAATAAGTACAGATATTCTGAGGTACAATATGGGGGAAAAGTAGCTTAACCACATGATAAACTGATATCCCTGCCTCTGACTTTCATTTGTTATTATGTCTCTCCGAATTTACTTTCAGAAAATAGCACCACAAAAATAGAGATGACCAAATTCCTTTATTTAAGGAATAGCCTGATAACTTTCCTTTTGATATTTAACAGAAACAAAATTTTTAAAATATTGCAATATTACCTAATTACCTACCTTATCACTTCAATTCTATTAAAAATATCCTATACTTGGGGACTATTTTAGGTCCCTTGGCAATTATCAATTGTTTGCTACTAATGAAAATAAGTTTTAAAAAGATGAGTTAATATATTAAATATGAAGCTGTAGAATATACCTTTCTTTTAGTTTTTAATATACTTTTCTCCATCTCAGCTAGAATCATCTTTCCCCTGAAAAATGCAAATACACATTGATTTGTTATGATTGAGTAAACATCCCGATTCTACCAATTAGAAGAATAAATGATATACAAGATTTTAAAAATTCGATTTTAGTATCTCCCAAAGGTATTTATAGCTGTGTAAACAGGTGTTAGGCAAATGTTCAGTCCCCTAAAGCCAATGTTAATTATCACAAGAATGTTTAATTTACTATTCAGTTACCTTAAAATTTGATTACTTACTAATCAGAACATGCTGGTCTTTCTCAGAAAGATAAAGAATGTTAATTTCTCTTTTTTTCTTTCTTTCCTTTTAAAACTTTAATTATAAAGTTAAAATTTATTGAAACGAATCTGAGAGAGCATTCTTGTTACCAGGTGAAATCTAGGACAATGAGATTTTAATCTATGAAGCACAAGGATGGTAAAAAAAACTTCAGGGACAATTCTTCAAAACATCTTTATTACACGTGCTTTATTTTTAAATTTTTATTGGAAGATATTGAGACTATACTAAGAAGCACACCTTTCGTTACATTTTACTTCACCTACATGATCAGTTCCAATACTATCAGGATTGCTGAGGGTTTTTACCTTTGGGCAAGAATGAAAATAGGAAAGGCATTAACTTGGCTGCACTGAATCATCATTTACACTAGTGCATTCGGGGGCGTGTGCACATGCTTTGAATGGGTGTGTGCATGTGTCTGTGCCCAGGCACAAGTGTGGGTCTCAAGGTCTATTTCCAGACCTCACCGTGACATCTGCTGCGATGAGGAAGGTTGCAAAGCCTCTTCTAGAAGACACTGTGTTAGGGGACTGAACACACACTTCACATGCAGAAGAACTATGACTATTCTAGTACTTTCTATACAGATTATGTATGTTACGTCAGTCATACACTTAGTGATAATATCCTCCAGGTAAATCCCTGCACGCTCAGCGCAATGCTAATTCTTGCATTACAGATTTTTTTAAGAGCAAGGGCTAGAGAAACACGTTCATTCTTCTGAGGCCTGCAGTTCTTATTTCTGACTTTGACATCGACTTTGGTTTCTTGCCTTCTAGGTAACTACTATTTCTATATCATCTTATCAGATATAAATATCACTAAGGTAGAGGTAGTAACAGTTCAAAAGGTTAGTTTGGCCTGGGTTATTTTTAGTTTTCAGGCAAAGACCAGATATAGATAGGAAAAAAGTACAGAAATTTAATATCCTAACCATGCTTTCATTTCCAAGGAGAACAGACAGTTAAATAGGAAATGATTTTTTTAAATCTACATAATGGAACTTTAGCTTGTTTACTCATATTTAAAAACTGTATGTCAAATGATGAAAATGATATGTGTAAACAAGCATCTTAAGTTAGATTATTTCAAAGTAAATTGCATACAATACAGAGCAGTGGTCTCCGACTTGATAACATAAGACACCAACCTGAGCTTGGCAGTGGAAGCACATTGCAAACGCAGGGACATTTCAAGCAAAACCCTCTGTTTCTTGGTACTTTTAGGTAGAATTCTCACGCTGGGACCGCTATTACACTTTAAGATCAGAAATGTTTCTGGGAAAGAAAATTTACAAAATGACCAAATTTGTTAGAAGACTGAATTAGTTTTTTAAAAAGGAGTCTTGATGCTGTGGACCAAACTGGAGCATTAAAACTAACGGAGACACCCATGAATATATTGTCAATACCTGGAACACTGGGCTGATGACCTAGTCTATAAAAACTGAGCTTTCTTTTCAAACAATGCCTTTCGTTCTAAGTGAAAAAAGAAGCCCTGTTCTCTTCACTCAGTATTAGATAAAACTGATATATCTTTGACAATTTTATGGCTTGACTGTTTTTGGTAAAGAGAACAGAATGTTTTATATCTATAATCACATTTTTTCTGTCAGTTTTTCAGATGTTGAAATTAAATTTTAATCCTGACTCGTTTGTATTGCTAATCTATTGTCTACATTGACTAAAAAGTTGTTTTTCCCCCTTTCCAATGACAATATATAGATACAGACCCAGAGATTATTGAGTATATTTGAGGTAAAAATAAAGCTAATATTCTGTTTTTTTAATTACTTGATCAGTTTATCAGATTATTAAAAGTTGGAAAAATCTCTAGTTGATACTTAACTGTTCGGAAACAAATAATAAAATGCACGGAAGTGTAGTCATGCCTTTTGTTTTTTTATCTCTGGGTATTGCTTATGATGGGTTTACTCATATGCGATAGCAGTTTGAAGAGAAACAGCAACAATTAATCTAATTTCAAAACTCGGAAATATTTATTGAAATCATGACAATTTATTGAAATCAGAGCTTTATGAAAATAAAGTGGTGTCAAATCACTCGCGTTATTTATTTTTTTAAAGACTGGATTTTTTTTTTTTTACGTTTGTAAATTGAAGTATAATTACATACAATAAAATGCACAGATCTTAAGTGTAGAGCTTAATAAATGTTGACCAATGTTTACACTCATGTAATCCACCCTCCAATCAAAACAGAATGTTTCCATGATCCTGGGAAGTTCTCTTGGTCCATTTCCACGCAGCCTCAACCTCCCACCTCCCCTCCACCAGGCAAAAAGCACTGCTCTGCCTCTGACCCCCATGATTAGTTCTGGGGCCCCACTTGTAAGAAATGAAAATTGAATTCATGGAATTTTGCCTGCAGCCCTGAGGTGTCTCTTTGCAGAATTTTCCTTCACCTTCTGGACTACAAGTATTAGCTGAGATTTGTTTTAGATCTATTGGGGCAGCCTTCTAGGAGGTCAGTGTTAGCCCAGTACAGACACATTCAGGTTTAAAGGAATTCACATTTATAGGCTCTGAAGGCCAACTATGAATCCTCAATATGCAGTATAAAAAGAACTCTTCTTTCTGGAAAACAAACTTATTTTCTCCAAAACATTTGCTTTTTTGCCTCTTTCTTTTTTTTTCTTTTTTTTAAAAAAAATATATCTTTATTGATTTCAGAGAGAGGAAAGGAGATGGAGAGATATAGAAGAAACATAAGTGATGAGAGAGTCATCGATCGAGCCCACAACCTGGGCATTGCCCTGACAGGGAATCGAACCCCGATCGCCTGGATCCTAGGTCGACGCTCAACCGCTGAGCCACACCCGGCCGGGCCTCTTGCCTCTTTCCGTATCCAACCACTCCTCCAGGATAGCTGCTTTTGTTTCGGTGGAAAGAATTGCATGAGCCCTTGAAAGTAACATGTGCACTATCTTCCAACCTGAAAGCCATTTCCCAGTTTCAACAACCTTCCTGCTGCGGTGGGACTTCTCTTAACAGCTCAGCTGACTTCCTAGGACATGTTATTTTGACTTAATTTATTTTTTTATTGAATTTGTTGGGATGACATTGGTTCACAAAACCATACAGGTTTCAAGTGTACAACTCAACAAAGTATCACCTGCACACTGCATCGTGTGCCCATAGCCCAAAGCAAAATCTCTTTCTGCCCCAATTCCCCCCCAACCCACCCACATCCACTTACCCCCCCCCTTTTCCTTGGGCCATCTTCACACGGTGGCCTGTGTCTGTGCTTTTGCTCAACCCCTTCACCTTCATTCATCCCGTCTTTCTCTCCCCCGCCCCTCTGACAGCTGTCAGTCTGTTCCATGTATCCAGGCCTCTGTTTCTATTCTGTTCATCAGTTTATTTTGTCCATTAGATTCCACGTAGAAGTGAGATAATATGGTATTTGTCCAGACATGTTATTTTTAAAATATCTTTTCTTGAAAGTGTTGAGGAAAAGATCAAATAACATAATTCATAACTTTTAGATTTCTGAATTAGGACTTGAATCTGTTTTTTTTTCTTCATTTCATGTCACATGCTTTTCCACAATCTCAGATTACGGTAAGAAATAGCTAGCTATTCATTCATTAAAAATGAGTAACCTTCAAAGGTGAAGAACCCTCTCTCAAATCCTCTGTCTTTGTATCACCCATATGTTCTTTCTACTCTTTTTCTGTTTTAACCAAGAGTCTATATTTTCCTCACACAGAGAATGATTAAGTCTATATCAATGGGATTCCAAACAATGAGATAAGATGTACACATAAGAAAGAATTTTTTAATAGTAAAGTATTATTTTATGTATGTTTAAATAAAGGGCCATAATCAAGCAATAAAAATTAAAAATAGCAGTAAGCTGTGTAGGCCATTTTTATTTGAATTTCCCATCTATAAAATGCTGATTATTACCATGAATATGCATCATTAAAATCCCAATGATAACAGTTAAAGTAAACCCAATTTTTCCACATGGCAAAGCAGTCGCTCCTCATAAATGGTTAGTTCTTGGTTTTAAAGTTTTAATTTCTATCAGCGCTCTCTTTTGATTGCTAGTTACATTATATTAACATCTGACACAAACTGTTCCTTTCCATTTCCTATCCAATCATTTCCCTATCGCTTTTAACTTCAAAATCAATTGTTCTTTGCACTTGACAACATACCTTAAACATACCATAGCTGTTAGTGAGTCACTTTTTTCTGCTAGTCAATACCCAAGTCTTCAGCACCCCTGCTTGACTAGCACCTACATAGTTCCTAAACCAGCAGTGGCCCAGCAAGTGTTCATTGAAATCAGGTAGAGTGGAATGTCTAGAAGTTGGGACTGACTCTGTTGGCAAAATGTTCCTTTTTATTATTGACTTTTCACTTTCTAAACATCTTTGCTTTTTTCCCTCTGCACTTGATAATGAGAGATGCAAAGGTGGGGGCTGGGCCCCTAGAGAGCCAGTCAACATCTGCAATGTTAGTTGAGGGAAGAAAAAAAACTTGATTTGCATCTGTCAGAAATGCTTCCCAGCCCAGCCAGCATGGCTCAGTGGTTGAGCATGGACCCATGAACCAGGAGGTCACAGTTTGATCCCCAGTCAGGGCACATGCTTCTGTTGTGGGCTCGATCTCCAGTCAGGGTGTGCAGGAGGCAGCCGATCAGTGACTCTCTCTTATCATTGGTGTGTCTATTTCTCTCTTCCTCTCCCTTCCTATCTCTGGAATCAATAAAAACATACTTTTTAAAAAAAGAAATGCTTACCAACTGCCTCATTATTTTTTCAGAACTTCCTTTTGCTACTTTTATCTCTTACTAAAACTTACTTCAACTTCATATTCACGTTATATACTTGAATTTGAGTTGATTCATGATTGTGGAAGTGACATAGAAGTGGGAAAATAGAAAAAAATCACCTCCAAAGAGTCTACCACTCCTTTTTCATCTTCTTCAATGATCTGCAGAGTGATCTGCAGGTCACTATTTGCTCTAATAATGTCACTATGCCCACAAAGAAGAGTGTCCCATTATCTTCATTCTGAAAAGATGAACCTTTCTCATAACTCCTGGCCATCTGCTCACCTCTGTGCATACACCCACCCGAGTCCTCTCCCTGCTGCACTGTGAGATCACCCTCACATACAAAGGCCCTCCTGCAAAGCTCGCTACCTTACCTCCCCCCCTCATCCTCACCTTTCCCCACTCCTGAAACAGGGCAACAAATAGGGCCGGGCTGCCTGTCACTACTTGAACCAACTTAGTGGAGACAGGGTTGAATCATATGTGAGCGTTTATTCCAATAATACTGGCAGCAATGGAGAGGGGTAGGTCATCCATGAAAATCTGCTCTACCCCCCCCCCCCCGCCCCATAAGCCAACTGCTTATATTGAGTAGGAAGACAAAGATTACATGGGGAAGTGAACAAAAGGAATAAGCATGGGTGCAATGGTTTACAGGTTACAGGAAATACAGGCTGGGTGTTGCAAAAGGGCTGGTGCCTCCGGGACCCCTTTGCTTCAGCAGCAAGATTGTTAATCTTTCCATGGTTATAAGCAGTTAAGGAGAATGGGCTGCAATTTAAATGTCCCAGGGCATATAACTCTCAGCCAGGTTAGAATGTGCTTTCTCTAATCAGAACAGAACAATCACAGTTAACAGAACATGATTAATATTTCTTATAACTGTAGCTAAAATTCACAGTTAACAGAGCATGATTAACATTTCTGTCCCTAACACTTCCTCACACATTTAAACTAACATCACTCTGTTCAAAAGTACTCAAATAATTCCCCTTCTGAAGAAATGGGTTTCAAGCCATAAAGTACTGTCTAACTATCCTTCCCCTTCTTTCCCTTCCTGTCCTGGCACTTGACAATTAGACCTTTATTTATAGACACGCTGAGCACAAAACTGACCCTCCCCAACCAGGGGAAATTAATGTTGCTTTTTAAAAATTGAATTCATTGAGGTGACATTGGTTAAAATTATATGTTTCAGATGCATAATTCTATTACGCATCATTGTATATTGTATTGTGTGTTCACCATCCCGAGTCAAGTCTCCTTCCATCACCATTTATCCCCTCTTTACCCTCTTCTACCTCCCACCCCCTCCCTCTGGGAATCACCTTACTGTATGAGACACAGACGACAATATGGACATTAACATTTTTTTAAGTTTTTCACTTTAACCTAATTGTATACATTTGTAGAACACATAAATTAAAATCAAACACAATTTTTCTCTACAAAGCACGTGGAAGCTTGTTTATATTATACTACCTTCGATAAAACTAAAAATGGGAAAAAGAGGAAATGAGTCTCCTCTTAGAACTGACAATAATGCTAATATTAAAACCTATAGTTTATGCCATTGAATCCTCACCATATTTTATGCAGTGTTAAATACTTTTCACATGTTGCATCCCCATAGACATTCTATGAGTTAGCTATTATTATTGCTTTTTCTGTTTCACATCTCCCTTTACGTCAGCCCCCCCATCATGAAAGTGGGCAGGGTAACACCCCCTACTCATGGGTTTGTGGTATCAAAAGAGATACTGCCTCTAAAGTGCTTATAACAATCTATTAATGTCTTATGTGATTTTTTCCTCTGGCAATCCTTCAGACAAAACAAAAACAAACAAACAAAAGTAATTTCAGTAATGCCACTGCTCTGACCAAAAAGTTTTAATGAATTCCCATCCGCTATATTACAGTCCTTAAGTTAACCTTGCCTAGCCTCCTAATACTCAACTACAGGGACTTTCTGTATCTCGAAAGTAGGCTCACCCAGCCGGCGTGGCTCAGTGGTTGAGCATTGACCTGATCCAGGAGATCGCGGTTCGATTCCTGGTCAGGGCACAGGCCCGGGTTGCGGGCTCGATCCCCAGTTGGGGGAGTGCAGGAGGCAGCCAATCAATGACTCTCTCATCATTGATGTTTCTCTCTCTCTCTTCCTCTCCCTTCCTCTCTCTGAAATCAATAAAGATATATATATATATTTTTTAAAAAGTAGATTCAGTCATTCTCTCCTGGACACTTTGCTTTTTCTTATTTCCCTGCATTATATTTTGTGAAGTCTCATCTGTTTTAAATGCCTTTCCTGTCATCCAAAGCCCATATCTGACACATATACTGAATACTTTTATTATGTGCCAATTTTAACTGATAACATTCCTAATGCAGCCAAAATTATTAGATGCAACCCACATAAAACAAATTCTCCGGGGTTTTCAATAATTTTGAAGAATGTAAAGAGATCTGAGACCAAAAAGTTTTCATTATAAAACTTTTGCATTATAAAATGCTGTCTTCATAAACATAGATGTTGTAGATACAAAATTATTCTGAGATAGAAAATGGGATTCCCAGTGATATCCTCTTATTTAAAAGGAGGCTATAAGTTAAATATGTGTGTTTTTTCTTATGGAGCTTTATTATTCATTTTTTAAGGATATATAGGCATGACAACTGTGCCTAGTGTTTGTGTGTGAATCTCAAAGGATTATTACCGAATACAAAGAGGAAGAAACTAACATCTGGATATCACAAAATAAACCAATAACACAAACTGGCTTATGAACATTTAATTTGCATATTAATTCTCCTATAGATAAGCAAGGTTTGAAAAATAAATACATAAACTCACAAATATTCTCTGAATTACTTATCTATTTGATGTTCTCGAGAAGGCATATTATGCAAAACTTTTGCTCCTTTAAATGAATGACATTTGAGTAGCCGAAAAAAGTGCTCTTCCATCATAATCACTAATAAAAGCGAGACGAGAGATGGAGATTTATATACTTGAACACCACTTGAAATGAGATATTCGCTTGATTCCTGTTTACACATTAGGACACTTTAAAACTGTCAGAGACGGTAAAGATTAACCAGACTGGAGCAAAGGAGAGCGCGTTTCTCTCTCATCTCCCTGGTTTTCATGGGAGTGAGGACGGCTTCTGTTCAAGGAACTCCCTCAGCTTCCTGTGCGAGCTACACACACAAGATTATAGGGTCTTATGCGCGTGTCCGAAATACATTTACTTCCTCGCGAGAGTGCACCTGAGTGAATTCAAGTCTGAGTTCCTTTATTTTTGATGTCAAGAGTTTTGCACGCCTTTCCAGAACTTCCTGTAGTATTTGAAGTCCTACTTATTCCTACAGGCCTCCCTCAAGTCTTTCTCAATAGCGTAAGATAAAATCATTTTGTTTCCTCAGAACTGACATAGTATACTTCAAGTTTTATTCTGGGTTTTTATCTTAGGGTGCTCGTTACAGATCTTGCAACGTAAGTACTTATGTACTGTCTACTTTACTGACAATGCCGTTCATTCCTGGAGGCAAACCAGCCTTGGGTCTTACCCAGCTTGGTCTGTGTTGACCCAGTGCACGGCTGGGAGCTTAGCAGATGCCTATATTGTGCGAAATGAAGTGAACTCAACAACCTTAGCAGGTTCTATCAGCTCAGTTCAAATCTCCTGGAGGACCAAGAAATAAACTTATGCAAGGAAGGTCAAGCATCGAGAGTACCACCTTTTTATTTTGTATTATTATTGCATAAGAATTGAAGATATTTGTCTCATTAATCTTCCAAGTTGCTAACAAAATGTCAATACTTAAATTCTTCCTATTGTGGAAAGAATATAAAATGTATATTTTTAAATCTTAGGCTAAATACTAAACACAGTCGTTTATTTTTTTCTCTCAATTATATCAAAGTTCTAATTACCAAATATTAGGTTACATAGAGAGATGAACTGTTAGAAATGTGACCTAGAATTGAGATCTCTACAGCATCTGTCGCATCAAGGTTTCACTGTGGGGACTCAATTTTTAATCATGTCTTTGCCTGATTCATTTTCCAAGCTGCTAACAATAGCTCAGTAGCTTCTTCTCTATAGTTATGTTTTCTTCTAACCGTCCTACAAATCACAGCGAAGCGAGTATTATATTTATTCACAGATCTATTTAAAAAACATTGAGTGACTATAATGTTTCTGTGCGGGGGGAAAAATAATTTTCCCTCTACCCTTCTAGATTCTTGGCTGAGAAACCCCAGTAACAGAAGACAGATTAACAGGAGAAAAACAAACCGAAGTTTAATAACATGTTTACCTCCTCTATAGGTGGCACATACCTAGGAAAAACTGAGTAACTTCCCAGAATGGCCCAAGCCACCACCTGAAATACTGTCTCCAGCTAAAGACAAAAGACGATGTAAAGAAGAGGAGAGACTGGTTGTGGGAGGCTACCAGGAAAGGCACACTGCACACGGGTATGGGGGTTTAAGTTATAACCTTCTCAGCTTAGTCTGTATTTATCTGGTGCACTGCTGGGAGCTTAGCAGATGCCTATATTGTGTTAACTGAAATGAATTCAACAACCTTAGCAAGTTCTATCAGCTCAGTTCATTCTATGGATAAAAGTTTCTAGTTTCTTCTTTCTGGTAGAGAGAGGGAGGCACCTTTACAAATGGAGATTTCCCTTATCAATGTAAATGTCTCTTACAAAAGGGTAACTTCTGCATTTTCAGAGCATCTCCTGTGCCAGCTATTTCTTAAAAATAATTAGCTCAAAATAATTAATATGTCACAGAGGAATATTTTGGGGTGGTATATTTTGCCCCCCCTTCAGGTCAAACACATGGGTCTGGAAGTGGCCAATCACACACCTTATGACCACTGTCATTTATGCATGTGGAGCATATAACCCAAGCTAGAGTAGTCAGAGCCCTTCCCCCCAATTTTTTTAATTGAAGCAGGTGCTAAAGACCTTTTTACTAAGATCTAAGTGTCTGAGCCCAGACTGCTGGTAGCTGAGTCCTCTGTCACATGAAGTAGTGAGTGAAACCTGAATGATCAAAGCTAATGATCAGAGAAAACAGAAGCAGGAAGATCAAGTCCAGAATCAACCAACCTCTGGTTCTGATACTTGAGGGACTCTAGAGTGACCCTTTATTCTGGAATATTTTCTTCTGTTACGTGAACTATTCTAACATTGTTTTCCAACACCCTTTTTTCTTTTATTATTATTACTATGTTAGTTCAAATTGAAACCCCCAAACAAATTTTCCCTTTGCCCCAATTCAGTCACCATTATGCAGACTGATCTGGACCCAAATCCTAAACCTACGGAAGAAGGGTGTCAGGGAAAATCCAAGGAAGAAGAAACTCGAAGGAAGATGGAAAATGTAAGCGTAAAGCCCTTTGAGATAGACTTTGAAGTGAGCAGGAGCATGAATAATTTATTTAACTTCATTTTCTAAATCATCTAATTAATTTCTTCTTTTTCAATATGAAATAGTCTTAGCAGAAGCAGAGCTACTAAGGCAGTAAGGAGATAGAGGGAGGGTCCACATTCTGCAGCAGATTTCGTGAGTTTACATCACGCGCCAGTAGCAGTGCCGAGCAACGCGCGAAGGCGGGAGCGAGTAGGCCGTGTGATTTCTGTATCACATGACATGTTAGCTGTACTTTTGGAAAATAAAGGCTTTTTTTCTTTTTCTTTTTTGCAGAATGCATCACTTAATATTTGAATATTTGCCCGGCCGGGTGTGGCTCAGCAGTTGAGCGTTGACCTAGGATCCAAGCGATCAGGGTTCGATTCCTGTTCAGGGCACATGTCGGGGTTGTGGGCTGCAGCTGATCAATGACTCTCTTATCATTGATGTTTCTATCTCTCCCTCTCCCTCTCCTTTCCTCTCTCTGAAATCAATAAAGATATAAAAAAAAAACAAAAACAAAAAAAAAAACCACATTTGAATATTTAATGAATTCATCAGTTACCTTTCTTGCTTTAAAGGACATAAATTTTAGCAGACTTTAATAATAGTGCAGCACTAATTTATGATGTAGGGAACTGATTAACATTTTAAAGGACATGAGGCCGACTTAAAAATAGACATAACTCAGCCATAATTGTGGTGACTCTTGTCAGTTCTCATTTTATTTACTTTGGTGCTCTTGTAGGTGAGATTTACTTCCCCACCCCCTCCAACATTTTTCTTTTTCAGACATTTCTCCCCAAATTATTTTTCTGCCCTCCACTTCTAGGTGTACTCCGCAATTTATTAATCCTTAGCAGCAATCCTCATTTTATTAGTCTTGGACATTTTAAGCCTTGATTCTATTCCTTCAAAATAAGTATTTTATTCTTAAACCCAGGGGCAACATCTTTCAAAACATCATAAGATAAAGAATAAATATGCTTTACACTGTAAACAAACCAGGCCTGGTATAAAAGGATGTACCGGGTGATTGTATTGACCTTCATGAAAGAGCAAGCACCTTTCTTATACAGTGAGTTTAATGATGTTTGGAGAAAATAAAACACTGATAGATTTAGGTAATAAAAGTCAGAAAAAGCATCATTCCTTAGGTTTTTATTTTTTTAAAGTAATCAATCCTAAATCCTGGGACCTCTAAGTTCCCAAAACCTGTTTTAATACCTTGACATTAACCTTCTTCTGTCTTCAGTTCCTTCCCTAGCCAGCATAGGCTCCATGGTTCATTACTTTACTCTCTTGTCAATATTCTCAACTTCTTGTTACTGTTTTCTTGCCTCTCCCACTCAGCAAACCTTCCTGGAAACTTTATCCCAAATACTACCCTACTTCCTCACCGTGCAAAGACAAAAGCTATCAGGCTCCCTTTTCCCTATAAGCTTAAATACGTCTCTTAAATAGAGGCACCTTTATAACAAAACTCGGCTCTTCAAGATTAGTAAAGGAAATAGCTAATTTTAACATCTTAAAGGAGTTCAAAGAGCTAGGGTGTATCCGTGATATCCACGAGGAAATGTTTTACGAAACAATGTAAGTCTTCCAATAAAAGGAAAAAATGTATTTACTTAACTAAAGGAATTTTGTAAAAACAAAATTTACACCAAAGAGAAATACTATAAGGCATGGCATCCACAGAGTCCAGACTTCTCAGAGGAGAGGCTATGAGAATAGATTGATAATCAGATTCAAAAGCCCTCAACAGGGAAAAACAACAAATGCTAAATAACTGTAAAGCTAAATTTGCATACATGAGCAATTGAAACTACAGAGACTGGTGGGTTTTTGCAGTCTTTGACGTTTTAGTCTAGAAAGTACATTTGAAAGCTGAGTTTTCTTTTTTTTCCCTCTCTCTTTTTTTCGTTGGAAAGCTCAGTGTGAAGTAATTTTAATAATATCTATAATAAAGACTTAAATTGCACTATGAGAATTACCAATAAAGTTCCCTTCCAAACAGTCTTGAAGTAAGTTGTATACTGTCAGAGCAAAAATTGCGCTGGACAAATTTAACAGGTAAGGAAGACTTTTCTTCAAAGCTCTTGCAGGAAGGGAGAGAGGTCAGAACTCAGTCTGAGCTGGACACTAAGGACCTGAGACGTTTTAAGAACTGGGTTGGAAGAAAGGGATCTACAGGCCTTTTGTGCATACTAATTGACTTTATCCAAAGGAAAAGTAAGTTTTCTGGTGTCTTTATAAGAGGAGGCAGTTTATGGCTTAGAGCAAGGAGCCTAGGTAATTTAGGTTCCTACCCTCCCACAGAAACTGGGGGATTGGAGCACTATTTCTTGATGTTGACACTTCAAAGTGGTGGTTCCCAGGTCCTTGAGAAAGGCAGTCCTGTGTTTTGAAAATGACAAGAGACTTTTTAAAAGACCTATCCCAAAGGGGCAAATAAAATTTAAAAAAATGCTCTAAGGTAAATGCTCGAAGAGACTCAAATCAGGAAGAAAGCTGTTTAAAGTTAGTCAAGCTCAGGGGAAATTTAAAGCCATCTTTTAAAAAAAAAAAAAAATGTTTTTATTGATTTTCAGAGACAGGAAGGGAGAGGGAGAGAGAAAGATAGAAACATCAATGATGAGAGAGTCATTGATCAGCTGCCTCCTGCACACCCCCCACTGAGGATCGAGCCTGCAACCCGGGCCTGTGCCCTGACAGGGAATCGCGCCCTGACCTGGATCTTAGGTTGACACTCAACCGCTGAGCCAACCTGGCCGGGCCAGGGCATCTTGGCCTACATCATTGATTAGGAAAATAAAAACAGCAAAAAAGTAATTCCAAAAGCCAGCTTTCACACGTCTATTAACGTAGTTTATATTCACTTTTAAAATATGGCCTTGCTGAAAAACAAGTTAGACCTCCTTGTGGGTAAGAACAGAAGCAGAAATTCATAGAGCTGGTTGAGACCAAAGCCCAGGGCTTAGCTTTCTACTGTGGAGCAGGCACAGGTGGCTAGAAGGTCAGCTCCTATGAAGTAGTAAGAGCTCGCATAGTAAAAATATAATAACACAAATGGGAAGAATATATGTAACAACTCTAGCTTACTGGCAATTTCTGGAAAGGGAGCAGAGGAAGAGAACATTTGGGGAAACGCTCAAAAGAAGAGAGACCTATTATTGCAACACTTAATTCAAAAACCTCAATAAATAAACCACCAGTAATGTTGTATAAATCACATTTCTTTTATAATCAACTTTCCCGTTGCTAGGATTGGTTTAGTAATATTTACTCAGAAAAACCATGCAAAATTGTGAATGGCAAACTAAGCAATATATGTGAAAACATTCTTTAATTAAAAAAAAATCCTCAGTGCAAGAAACACTGTGTACTATGGGTCATGATAATAGGGATGAAGAACATCGTCCAAGATTCCCTAAAAGTGTGCATGCGTTCTAGCAGGGGAATCTACAATCGAACAATTTGAATGCAATATTCAAAGTAGAAGAGACAGAATAGCGGTGTATATCAAGTAGTATCAGATCGTGGAGAGAATTGCCAACTCTGACGGAGACAACTGGGAACACTTTCCCAAGAGAAACATTTAACTAGATTTTGAAGTCAGCTTGTTAAAAAGGATAGAAGAATGTCTCAAGCAAAGAAGACTACGAGTCTAAACACATAGGTCCTAGTTGAAGAGACTACAGCATGTTGAGTGCATTGGGTTGGAGATGGGGAAGTAGGAATGTGGATTGGAGCTATCTGCATTCATCTGGCTTTAAGACATAACTTGTCCTGTTTCTTATGAGTAATCAGTCATAGAAACTTGTCTGAATGGGGAGGGGGCATTTGCAATACCCCCTTGGACTTAGTCATTGAAATTATCTCATTCAATCTGCAGGAGTCCCGCCTGTAAGTCCCAGTGAGCACTCCACAGTTCTTGAGCCTTTACTCCCCTCTGGCCTTGACTTGCCCCCTCCCTGTTCTATAGGGGTATGTCCTGCAGGCCGGTTTGTCAGGGCCAAGGTAATCATTTCTCTTATCATGAGAACCAAGAAGATGATTGCAGCTGAAATGACCTCTAACACACACACACACACACACACACACAACCTGGAAGGTCAGAGTGAGCTGAAGCACAACTATTTTTTTACCTCCAAATTACTGCTAATGCTAAAAATATAAGGGCATGTATCTTAAGTTTTTCAGTGTCACTTGTGGGAAGGATGAATGTTAGGGTATGGTTTAATTCTACCTGCAGCTGTCACAAGGCTTGCTCATTCTAAAGGCTATTTGTCCTTCAGGTTCTCAAAGCTCAGAAGGTCAGCAGTTCTAGAGGACATTGTTCTAGGCTGAGGATCACGAAATCCATGCTTTGTGCTCTTGGACAATAATTGGGAGTATACTTGCACTTGACTGGCTGTTGGGGCATGAAATTCAATTACTGTTCATTCAACTATTATTTGAACTATAGACATTTGTTCTTTTGCAAAATTTAACAAATGAAAAGGAGGTAGAATGTCTTCTAGCTGAAAGAGACAATTGGCATCGCTATCCTGCAATTATAATTAGGCTCTATTCTGTTATTTTTTGAAGCCTGGTCTGGGGGTGGGGGTGGGGGAAGGGAAGAGACTAATAGAACAGAATAAACTTGAATAGTTTGACCAGATCGCTCACATCAACTCAGCAAGTTTTTCAAATTAAAATTCTATGGCAGTCTTTAGTGTGAATAAGCAATATATTTTATCATGAGATCAAGTCCCATTTAATTATTCTATCAATAATAGAGGGGCTCCTCTGAAATATCGATGTCAAATGATGCATGATTTTCTCTTACACCAGGATCTGGCTTATTAGTTTCTCTCGTATCCAAATAGCTTCACCCTCTCTGCAAAGGTGAAAGCACTGGATCAATCTTCCCTTTGAAATTTTCAATTTCCCCGTGATGGCTTACATCTATTTTGGAGAATGGCTACTATTTTCTTATTAGCCTAGAAAAATATAGAATAAATCATTGGTTTTCATGAAAGGATTGTAGCTTCATTTTTATAAACCTTCCATTTCAACATATATTAAATATACCGGTGCTTAAGTTGGGCTTCTCTCACCCTGGAATGTAAACCATGAATCTTGCAGACTTGTATTTGTAAACAGCTATTTGTTTGACTTAGAAACTTTGTTGATATTAAGCACAATGCCTATAGTTGAGCTAAAGAACCTGATCAGTGAGTAGGCGTAGTCAACAGCAAATAATTTCAATTTGGTTTTTATACTCCAACATTCTTTTTAAAAGAAAAAGACTACTGTGAAGCTAAGCATAAATATTAGATAAAGCAAGAAGAATAAATGCTACATATTCAATCTTTTACTTAAATTGTCTAGTTTTACCTATGTTATGGTGTCAGACTTTAGTTAAAAACACACAAATCCAATATAAAACAAAGACCTCAGGCAAACCATTTACATGTGATTTTAATAATCTAGTTATAAATTATTTCACACCCCCAAAAATGATAATTAAAAGATGCTAATATGTTCTAATTTATAAAATTTCTGGTGATTGTTTGGATGAGAAATAGTCACATCTTTTATGTGGTCTCTCCTCCTACCCCCACTTGTGCCTTTCAGATAAATCACAATTAGGAACTTTAATATCTTGGAACTAGCCAAGATTCAAATAAAATTTAAACACGTTATTTTAATAGTTGCAGAACTTCTACTATACAGATCCAAATTAGTTTTGGTTATCATAGGATGAAGCCTTAAACAAAATAACTTCCTGAATCAAACCAGTGTCCTTGCTATTATCAGTCAAAATAAAGTTGTGACAGTTGGAAAATAACCTTAAAAATGTATCTGCACTCCCTACATCCCCTTACCCAGCCTCCACCCAACAACATGCATACTTGTGAATTGAAAGGCTAATAACAGTTGTTGTTTTTACTAAGTGAACTATTAGATCAAAAATTAAAATCACGATCTAGGATCCAGAAGATTGAAGTTCAGTTTCCAGTCAGGGCACATAGCCTGGTTGTGGGCTCGATCCCCAGTCAGGGGTGTGCAAGAGGAAGCCAATCAATGACTCTCTCAGCATTGATGTGTCTATCTCTTTCTCTCTCCCTTCCTCTCTCTGAAATCAATGAAGATATATTTAAAAAAAAAAAAAAATCACTTTCCTCCAATCCACCAGAAGTTAGAACTCAACATGACGTTGAAATACCACATCCAAGAAAAGAATCTCAGTTTGATTTTTGTTTTTTGGTTTTTTCCATTCCAATATCAACTTTACAAAGAGGTAATTTACTTAAAATGTAGCTATTTTAAGTATATATTTTCATGAGTTCAGCAAATTATATACCCCACTGTTTCACCAACAATCAGCGCACACACCATTTCTAGTTCCCTTGTGGCCATTCCTCTGAATCCAGCCCCAGAAAATAACTAACCTGCTTTTTCTATCACTGTAGATTACAGATGTACTTTCCAGAATCTCACAGAAATGGAATCATAGTATGTGTACTATTTTGTGTAAATCAGAACTAATTAAATTGGTTCCACTTTACAAATCTCTTCCTCACACATCAAAATCCTTTAAAAATCAAGTTGAATGAGGGTGCTTATTAATAAAAATGAAGTTGGTCCAATGAAACTTTTATTAGGAGAAATCATTTAGAAAAGGGTGTTGTTTCTAAATATATTAAGATAGTAAGTGAAGGATACTTCACTTACTAACAATTAATAGCTGGCAACTCGACAGTTATTTGATCTTAAAGACAAATATTTTAATATAGGAGCAAGCCTGAAAATCTAGTTCCATTAGTGCAAGCAGTGACAAACCCTATAGGTCACGTTCTCTAAATAAAGAAATTCTAGCTCTGGCTAGGTGCTCAGTTGGTTGGAGCATCATTCTGTGCACCAAAAGGCGGCGGGTTCGATTCCCTGCCAGGGCACATAACTAGGTTGCAGGTTCAATCTCGGTTGGGCGCATACAGGAAGCAGCCAAATGATGTTTCTCACATAAATAAGTAATATATAAGTATAATATATAAGCTTACAATTTTTTCCAGTGACCTATACACGATGTAGATCTTCTTAGAAGTGCAGAAGATATTGAAAAGTAGAAAATATTGAGAATTATGTATTTTGGGTATAAAGATGATATGACTAAGTATTTCTCATTTACTTATTTTGAGGACAAAAGTCGTATATCTGAGGATAGAGTTTGTGTTGGTCTTTTCGATTTGTCTTTCAGGCCCTGGGATTCTGTACCGAGAATGGGCCATGGAGGGCACTGTTGCACTTGCGATCGGATGTGGGAAGCAGGGCCACCGTGACATTCAGGGAGTTAACTGGGCCGCATCAGTTTCCTTCCCTATGTTTACCAGGCCAGAAAGCAAAAGTATTTTTTTTAACGATTTGATAGTCAAATGATGCTTTTACCTCTTACGGTGTATAAAAAAAAAACCTGATCGCTGTATTAGTTATACAGGAACGTTCTTACAGCTTCGTGAATGAAATATTAGGTTCCTCAAATATTAGGAGACAGAAATGCCACTGGGTGCTGCCAGCTTTACCTGACACTTACGCACATCCCGGGCACTGGCACGTACATTTCCATCATGGCTTTGTTTTCTCTATTCGTAAGGTTCTCTGGAGGAGAGGAGAGCACAGCTGGACATCTTTCCACCCCCAGGACTTTTTCAGGATCTTTTCTGGGCATATTCCATGTGTAGACAAGCTGAAGACCACAGAGAAATGAAAAGCAAGTTTTCCTCTTGAATCCTTAGAATTCTCCTGACAGTCAATTATAACAACGTTGCCGTCTCTACAGCAAAGCCACCGAAGCTCGTTACAAGTGCAGCGGATAGAAAACGCCTTGAACAGCGCCTGGCACACAGTGGGAGCTCAAATCCTACCTTCACCCAACCTGGTTATATGACAGCGATGATCACAATATGCTGAGCACTTTGCACCGCCCCGCGCAGAGCTGCGGGAGGGCCCGTGGCAGCTGGCTAAGGCGCATTGCGACGGCTAAAGGGATACATCGTGGTGTTCCTGACACACGCACAGGCTGTCTAATTTCCACCACTGTTTAAAGATCTTTCCCATGCCCTGTGATTTCACTTCGCCTTCCAAACAGCCCTGGGAGAGTGCTACCACTTTCCCCACTTTACAGATGAGGCTCGGAGAAGATGAGGTTATTCACATAAGTGGTGGATCTTGGGTTAAAATCCCAGTCTATTTAATCCAAAGCATTATAATGCTCACATCCTCAAAGGGCAACATATTTCTAATGCCCTTGTCCAGGAGGGGTGTCATGGGAAAGAAATGCTTAAATGCAGAAGAATGAGTGATCGGGGCTCTGACTTAGATGAAGCCAGCCGTTCGTTCTTTGAAGCTGCTGTGAATGACTGGGTTGTTTACCTTCAAAGCAGGACACCCCACAAGTTTAAAGACTGACAGCTCTGTGACGGTGTCAGTAATAACAAAAAAAACTCTTGCCTCTCTGAATTTTACAATTACTTTTATAAGGGAAATAAACAGTTTGGTGTTTACAGAGACCTAAAAATCCACAAAGTGAGTGAATGGGGCTATGCTAAGATTCTAAGCATTTTTTCTCCGTGGCTAATGGCTTATATAAGTGGGTATATTCATAAATGGGACATAGCATCCTCTGGTAATGCACTTGGATAAAGCAATTAAGGTGAGAAGCAGCAGAACCTATTTTATTACTCTAATGGGGTGAAACTGATGTCTGTGAGACTGAATTTCAGGGAACACCATGTGATGACACCTCAGTAAATCACACTCACAGGAAACAGATAGTATTTACACAGTTCCAGGAAACAGCGTGTGTAGCCCAGGGCCTGAGAGTAACACTCTACCCCACACACTGCCCGTCGCTCGCTGCCTGCTGACATTTGCATGCATCGCTCTGAATCTTGGTTTCTGAAACAACGCGTGTGACAGATAACATTATTTGAAGGTACGCTTTATTCCTGGGCGTATGATTTATTGGTTGCTTTACACCAATGACGGTGTCCTTTAGTTTATCTCAAGTACATAGTGAAAACCTCATGAATAGAGTAAGTTTGCTTACTTTTTACCAACTTACAAGAATCTTCAGTTCCACCAAAGGGCTATATCTGAATATCAGAAGAAGGGAGACTGATGCTTTCCTTTGTGAGAGAGGTTTGTGTCATTTATGGGGTCTTCCCCCCCAGCTTTCTGACACCCAGTAATTCAATCTGAAAGACAGAGGTCTAGAGAGTTTTTCTTTACTCAGGTATCGCAGTCTTATTGGGTCTATTGCCCCAACCCTGCATTCCTAATTTTCCCCATCTCCATTATATCACAAAACCAAGGTGAGCATGACCTTGCAAGTTTAATGTTGAAATCACACTCCTGAGTCATGCTTGTGAAATAATCCATCACTCAGCAAATATGTATAACTGCCTTATGCTATATCAGATTTCCCACAGACAGTTCACGTCTACATTGTCTATAAAACTTGCTGAGGACACTGTCTGATAGATCAAACACTGGACCCTTTATAAGATCTCAAGCAAGGACTTTCCCTTCAGATTTAGTAAACGAAAAATCTGTGTTGCTGTGAAAACTGAGATTCTTTCTATCTTTCTGAAAAAGTCCTAGTTTACGGGGGGAGTGGGGAGAGAATGAGGGTGGGTTTTTTTTGAGAGATTACTTTGTGTAAGCAGAGCCTGACCTCTAGGAACTCAATTTAGTGGGAGACAGGCTCTAAGAAAGTTAATTTTAAAACAATGCATACTGTCAATGCTGAGATCTACATAAGTTGCTATGGAAACAAGAAGATAAGTTCTATTGGTAATTACATTTCCATTTCTGCTTTAGCTACAGGAGATAAGAGCCACATTGTGGGCTCAGTTATAGCAACAACATCAAAGTCCACCGGAGGCACACTTGCTGCTTTTCCACAACCTTACTTTGTCTGTTTTATACTTTTTAGTTCATCATATTGTATACTGTTTTTCTGTTAAATAAAAAATGAGATTAAAGTGTTGCACTAAAATTATACAGTTTATAAAATTTCTTACCAGATATTACTTGCTTTTTTAAACATTTTTTTAATTACAGGATAAAAAGACAAAATCCTGAGCAGTTAATGATATTATATCCCATAAACACATGCATATTCTAAAGAAGAGAGTATTAAAAGATAGAGAAATAACTATTGAAAACTAAAATTATATATAATTTTATATATACTAAAATTATATATTTTATATTTAATAAAATTTTATATATAATAAAATTATATATAATTTATACTATCTGCTTATTGTGAGGGTTAAGTGAGTTATCCCACAACCTCATGTATCAGAGGGCCAACCTCTTGACTTAATGAATCAGAAAGCTCAATGTTCCGTACTATGGATCTGGCTTAAATTTAAAGAGCCACCTGGAAGCTAGTTAATAGAATGAGCCTCAATATTCGGATACAAACCCATTTTCTTGTGCCGTACTCTGACTTGCTCAAAGCCCACCGTCTCTGCACTCCAGTAACAGGCCTAATGCTCACCTGTGGACAAACGATCGGCCAAAACCACACGAAAGACGTGAGGTCCTCGATGGCATGTTGCTCCCTCCATGAGAAGGATGCTGCCTCCTTCCAGAGGCACAAAGCTCCAGTCTCTCTGCCTTTGCTGGGGAGGCCTCTATGCTCCCTGGGGCTCATTGGCTCACTCCACACAGTCCCCTTCGCGGGCGGTTTGGAAAATAAAACAAAGCTAACGGCCCCAAACAAATGCGGACCCTGCAACCTGGCCCTCTGTTTTTGAGGTGTTCCTTTAACCAGCTGAATGCCCTGGTGCCCAAGCTAAAAACAACAGGCATTGCCTTTCCCTTTCTTCACTCAGGTTTTGTTTTGCCAAATAGTAAGAAATAACGGGAACCATAATAAATATTAACTGAATCTCAGCTCTGTCCGTTACTGAGAGAGCTCTCCTACGAGATTCTCAACCTCTCCAGGCCTCAGTTTTCTGACCTATAAGATGGGGACCCTAACAGTCATTATATCACAGGGTTAAGGGGGGAGCTTAACAAATTTAAAAAATGTAAAGTGCTTATGATAATGCATTAGAACACTAATTGCTATAAAAAGGCTGTTGGTGGTGGTGGTATTGTTATGCTATTATTATCTTCATTAAGAACAATACCCAAATGCATTAGTGATGTGTGTGAACAGCTTGTCTGGCTTATGTGCAACCTAATGACAAAACCTTCAAGTCATTCATTCCCAAATGTCCCCGTGCTGTGTGTGCCATCTCGTCAATCCCACATTCAGCCAGGGGCTTAATTTTTTTTTTATGTTGTTGTTTGGTGGTTGTTATTTTAAAAGAGTACTCAGTACTTTTAAAATAATTTATGGCATCTGATGAACTGGTAGGTGTCTTTCTCTATGCTAATGAGAATTATATAAATAATAGGGTCTCCATTTTCGAAAGATGCATTTGAAGTTCACTGTGGCAGCCATGTGAAATCCACGGCTGGCTTGGCCACTCTCCTCTCCCAGGTCTGTTTCTGCCCTCGGTCTGATTCCACATTCCTGGTTACGATTTAGGGCACTTGTTCTGGTGAATGCTGCCTCAGGTACTCTGTGGGAGGAGGAAGTGGCTGGCAAATAATATGAAATCACTTTCTTTTTGACTTTGCTGAAACATCCCTGTTATCTGTGGGGAAAAACTAAATCCACGACAACCATTCTTTTCAATCTCTCTGCAAGGTATTTTGAATTATATCTTCTTCTTACTTTGGGCAATATCTGTGAGCATGCTCAATGAATGGAGAAGGAGAGGAAAAATAGAGCTAACACAAATGAAAGTATGAATCATTAAAATGCTGCAAAATAAAAATTCCTGATTGCATGAGTTGATTGTTACTGTTACTCTATATTGAAGTAAATTAAGTATGAAGTCATTGAAGGAATTTCAAAATAAGAAAAATAAAGACTTTCTTTTACAATCTCCGATAAAAGACTATAGAATGTTTACATTCTAGTTGTAAAAGTAAAATTTTGTGTATGCTTTCCCCTTTACCATTTCCAAGTAACCATGCCTGCAGACAAGACTCAGGATTGCATGGCTCATTGGGAATTCATCCTTTCATCAGCTTCCAGGCACCGCTGATTGCCTCCTCAGTGGTAGGACCTGGATGAGATGGCTAGCACACGCTCAGGCTGGCTATATTTTTTGAGATGACAAGTGTCAAAATTTCCAAAAAAATTTCCTGACCAGTTCAGTATCCAGCACAGTACTGGAGATCCTCTCCCAAACAAATAATGTTCTATGGACTTCTTTCTGCAATCTTACTAGGCTAAATAAATGTCTCCTGCTATAATCTACAAATCATAATATTAGTCGTAAAGAAAGAATTCTCCATTAAAAATGATATTAAAATGGAATTTTATATCTCTAAGGCCTGTTTCTATCTTCAAGGCCTATACAAACAACAACCATGGTCTTGTTACCCCACTTTTCACCCCTTGCAAAATGATCAGTTGTAGATGGTCCCAAAGCAGCCTAAGTTTCTAAGGGGGTTCTATTACAAAGTGCAAACTCATACATGCACAAATGTCCCCTGATGCTCAACCTCTAAAACAATTCCAGGTCATCCACCTTGAACTTGCATGAAGATAGGAATTGAAGTTATTATGAAGTGGGTCCAATCATCAAATTATTGGTTGGTTTGCAAATGAAAGGTATGCGAGAGGGTTTAGACCTTTGCTATCTCGAAGAACTGGCTAGCCCTAGGAAGAGCTGTCTCTTCCCAGTCACTGAGACCACACATGCCAGATCATCAAGAATATAGAAAATAAGAATATAGGGTTAATATAATTGACCCTGTGATCAATGGATGCCAAATAGACAAGCACAAAATTTAAGGAGCCAGGGCCTTAGTGGTGTAGCAGTTAGCATAGCTGCCATCCAAAATCTAAGGAAGCACAGTTGGAACAATCTATCACTATACCTATATTTGTATTCAAAGCTATAACTATATCTATTCCCAAGTATCAACAGTAGCTCTCTGTGAATGTGGAATGAGGGTGATTTTTTTAAACAGCTAACATTCATTGAATCTTATAATTCCATTGGTAATCTTATGAAAATGTCTCAATCTTCTCAACAACCATATTTGATAAGTTGTGTTCTGATTTGCATTTTAATGAGGAAACTAAAATGGGTCAAGATTAAGTGACTTTCTCAAAGTCATCCAGCTAATGAAGATCTGAGCTGGGACTCTTTCCGAAGTCAGCCAGATTCCGAAGAGTATTTTCTTCACTAACAAATTCTGTTGCTTTCAGAATTGTACATGTGCACTTCTACTCATACTTTTGAAAAATCGGATATATATATACAAAAATGTCTGTATGTGTAAATCATATTTCTACACAAATGAGTATATTTATGTATGTAAATGTATATAAATTATGTATATGTGTGTGCACAAACATTAAATTAACGTCTTAAAACCAAAGCTCTCAGAAAGCCAAGGTCACATAGAATATTTATGTGGCGGTAAAATCCGATTCAAGAGTATTAGAATGGATGCTTCCCTCACTTCCCCTTCCTTGCTTTCATTACATGTGTGTATATGTGCGTATATGAGCAGGTTTATTTTAAACAGCTGTATGTGTGTGTCTTGAAGGTATTTATAGACAGTTTCAAACCCACTTTATGTACAATATTTTTTTAACAGACAAGAGAACAGCTGTACTGGATTGGTGAGAACCCCCGTCTTTCAATGATCAGACACAGGCAGAGAGAGTGCTATTAAGCTGCAGCTGAGGTTCAAGTATCTCCTCCATTACAGAATCAAAGAAAGGGTGTTTAATTATTAAAGTAGCTTGCAGATGTAAAAAAAAAAAATCAAGCCTATATTTAGTTCCTAAGCAAATGAAAGGAGAGCTTTGAGAAACACTCGTGATTTTATGCAGTGTTGTTCTGATCTAATATTCATGTTATTTGAAATAACATTGTCCCCATTTCTCTCAGAATGGCATTTCAGCCCCACTGGGAAGCAGAAAGACTTCAAGGAATGACTAGAGTGTGCTTGGAAAACCTGGAACTCACAGATCAGCAAGAGGGTTGACACTTGCTAAGAAAACAACATTTCCCCACTTCCTAAAGTACCTGAAGCTTCCAATCTGAGCTAACTTCAAACTCAGCCATGCAGAATTCAGCAACCTCCGAAGGAAATCCCTTCATCAATGAATGTAGGTAGTTTTAAATGATACCATTAAGGTTTATTTTGGTTGTTTATAGTGCTTAATATGCATGAATTTCTTTAAGTCTAATAAAAATCCTGCATTTCTTATGTATATTTAAAGATAAAGAAATCCAGATTGAGAAGGTCAAATACCTCCCAAGGAAACATTAGTAATTGGCAGGACAGGGGTTGAAATGCAGTGGTTCTGTGCAAGACCAGTGGATGTAGAAATATCTTGGTGAATACAAAAAAAAGACCATTTTCTAATTGTGTAATTCTAAGCAAGTTATTCACCTTCTGTTACCTCAACTTCTCATCTGTAAAGTGGGGGAAATAATATATCTCCTTCACATGGTTTGGTGAGAATTAAGTGTGTTGATTTGTGTAACGTACTTAGCACTTGGCTGGCACAGAAACTGTCTTTAATAGATGGCAGCTCTTATCACCATCTATAATCTGGCAGCAGACACAGCCATTATATCACATTCTCTCTGATGTTCAGGCAGATTATTTGAGATTTAGAAAGTTAACGGCATAAAAGCCTATGGTAAGACAGGCAGCCGGAACAACTAATGAATATTGCACGGGGGCAGCGGACTACATTTTTGACTCTCTTCAACTGTAGAGAAAAGGGAAATTCAGAGAGTAGAATATCTGATGAACCTGAAACCTTTGATCCTTTTGCAAATCATACAGCACTGCCTTCTGTAGGAACCTGTTTAGTACATCTACCAGCTTTGAATTTTAAGATTTTGTGAATAAATGAGTACTCGATGAGTACTATAGACCAAGATGCATGAGGCCAGTGGGTTCCTCACCAGATGACAGAAGAGAGCAGAGGACTTTCACCATATTTTGTTCCATCTTCTCTATCAAAAAGGAGGTTCTTCAGGTGTCAAGGAAAATTGTACCAGATGGAGTTAAACAGGCAAGGAAAACTTTATTCAATATGATTGTGATGAGTCAAGACCATGGCCGCAGGGGAGAGAGACTGAACCCAGCTCTGCTCAAACAAAAGGCAGGAGGGTTTTTAAATGCTGAGCTGAGCCAATGGGAGAGTGCTGGAGAATATTCTTCAGTGCGAGGCCATCTGTGTTTGTTAATTAAAAGTGAACTCTGTTCGCTTATCAAAGTTAGGCTCCTACCCTCCCACAGAGACCGGGAGATGGGGCCTCTATCTTTCCCGATGATAGCATTTCAGAGAGATGGCTCCCAGGTCTCTGAGAAGGACGTTCCTGAGTTGTTAATCTGGCAAGAATCTGGCCGAATATTTCCATAAAAGTTTATATCTGTATTATATTGCCTTTCCATGTAGGAAAAAATGTAGAGGTTTATGCATGTGTATTTCCAAGGAATGTCTCTATGAAACTATAACTTCATCCGTTAGTTTTATGCAATGAAAAGTAATAAAATGTAAAGTTTGACTATGTGGTTTCTGAGCTAAAGAGAATATGCATTTAAATACTAGCTTGACCACTTACTAGCTTTGTGGCCTTAGACAAGCTATTTAACCAGTCTTTGCTTCACTTATTAAATCTGTAATTTACGAATAACATTAGGACCTAGGCACAGGGTCACTGAGGCAATACTTGGCGTAGATGATGCTAAATGAGCGCCAGCTAGTATTGCTCCACCAAGTTCAAAGTGAGGAGAATGGAGCTCATGGAATAAAGGGTTAAATGGCTTGCTAAGGGATGGCCAGCTCATTTCGGAATAGCCACCTGCTTCCATGGTTACGTGAAGGTGCAATGCTGTAAAACAGAAGATACGCCACAATCTTCTTTTCAGTGTTTACTGTGCCTGTAACTTCCACAAACACATACTTGGAAAGGTTACAGATGAGAGAGAGAGAGAGAGAGAGAGAGAGAGAGAGAGAGAGAGAGAGAGAGAGAGAGAGAGAGAGAGAGAAGAGAAAGAGAGAGAGAGAGGGAGAGAGAGAGAGGGAGAGAGAGAGGAAAAATGGGACTTCTGATCTTACCTCTCATAGGTGACCAGGCCTGAGACGGCGATGGAAGTCACTCTGTCCCACTGCTCAGCTGCAACTACAAGAAATAACTGGCAACCCAACCCTCTCCGCATGGAGTGATTTGAGTAGGTGTCTTTGAAAAGAGCTACTTTATTTGTGCTCTAAGAAGAGTGGACCCTAACAGAGAGGGATAAAAGCTTACTGCTGTATAAAAACTCTCTCTGCTTTTTCTTAACTGGCAACTGCATAGTTTTAAGATCCTAAAAGTTTTGTTGCTTCTGCTCTAGAGAAGAGTTACTCCCACCTTCCATCATTAATTACTAGAAACATTTTGATTTTGTTTTGCCAAATATAAAGTAATGTTTTTAAAAGATGAAGAATAGCTAATTATTGTTGACCTGTCAAATACAGGCTTAAAATACAAGCAAAATCAATACTCAGTGCTAATTGAGGGCGTGTTTTTGTTTTAGGTTGTTTTTTTAATTCTTGCCTGAGGATATTTTTTTCATTGCTTTTCAGAGAGAGTGGAAAGGAGAAAGAGAGAGAGAGAGGGACATCAATGTGAGAGACATTTATATATAAATACACACACACACACACACACATATATATATATATGATGGTTCTACCCTAAATTATCATCAGTAGCTACATAAGCTTTAATGGCTCTAGAAAACAAGAGTAAATAAAGATTCCAGTTTTCACATTTCCATATCATTGAATATATTAAAAATGAATTAATTCTATAGATACCAACTTCAAGAGAATGCTAAGATAAAAAAAACACACACCTAAAATGACATCATTTGTGTAAAACATATGCAGCACATATACACAAAATATTCCTATGTGTAAATTTATTTGCATATAAAGGCATAGAAAAGTTCTGCAGAGCCATAGTTGAAGCATAAGTTATCTCTAGGAAAAAAAAGAGTAGTTTTACCTTTAATTGTTATATTTGTGTATTATAACACACTTTTTACTTTAAAATGCCTTTAATATTACTTCAATAATTTAAACACTAATAAAGTGGTTTTACTAGGTGTTTATATCTTCACATATTTTTGACTCACTGAAACTGACCTCTCTGATAAGTAGATTTTTGTCTCATGAACTATAAGAAATAAAAGTGTTAAAAGTATCTTTTCTATGTGGATTAAAATAATTATTTCAGAAATTAAAAATATCTGTACAAGAAGATTTTTCTAAGAACGTAAGCTATTGCTGAGAGTTCCTTTATCTTTCATCAGCATTTTTTATTTCAGATTTAGAATCAGATAAGGACATTAAAATACAACAAAGATTGGTTTTACAGGTTCAAGTAAAAAAAATAGGGAACTAAAATATTTTCCTGAAATTACCTATAAGGAAGTAATATCCATGAATTTATTAAAATTCTTTTAGACATATAGATATTTTCAGGTTTTTAATAGATTTTTATATTAAAGGTTCTCCTCACTGTGCAAAGTTATATTTCCTTTATTTGCACATATAAAGGAAAGTTTTACACAGAGACAGGAATTGCACCTTTCGATGAATGAAATACTACCATACTTAGATCTATATTTAATGTAGCTCAGGAGTCATGAAAATTCACTTTCAGTGTGTCAAAATGTGCCCAGTAATGAAATTAATCCTGTTTCTTATGTATTAGAATAAGTATAGAAATAAAACACTAGGTTCTGAATGTTACTTACCAGTTTGATTGTCAGTTATCAGAAGAGAGGGAAGCCTTTTTGTTCAAACACACTATTTAGCACACAGTAGGTACTCAGTAAAGTACAGCTCCTTTTACCTTATTAACATCTGCCTCAGATTTTCCCCCAGATCTTTAACTAATCTCTATGTTACTCAACAACTTCTACTCTTTATTCCCTCTTATTTTGTTCATAAGAATTCTGATTCAATCTGCAAAAAATGTAGTAAACTTGCACATTGATATAGGTGACTGCTGCTTGTATTGTTGGATATAATAATCATTAACAAAATATGACTGTATAACTTAGGTAATTGACCTCTATACAATGTAAAAACACAAATGTTCATGAGGTAATAATTGAAGGATTCAGCTGCAGATAAAAAGCTTGTTAATTTTAGGACCTCTTTCCAATAAACCTTCTGCTCGCTCCTAGTTTCTGCACGATTGACTCAGAGTGCCTGTAAAAGTCAGACTGACTCTAAGTTTCACACTGAAAACTCCTTGTGGCATTTCAGACAGTGATGCCACCAAGATGGCATAAGAGGAGTTTGCAGCCCAATCCCCCACAGAAACACTAATTTTGACAACAACCCACAGATGACAGTCTATTTGTAGAGCCTGAAAGCCCAGTGAGGAGTCCCAGCATCCTGTGGGAGCAAAAAAGTCTGAGAATAGACACATCGAATTGGGTGAGAAAAACAGCTTCATTTTGCTGCATCAACCTGCCCCCAAAGCTGCACAGCTCAAGCCAAGAGAGTCCCGTGGCCATGAGATTCGTCCCATGGAGCACAGCGGTTACCTGGCTTCCCAGCATGTGGGGTGCTGCCCCAGAGGCCCACTTCCCTCTTGCCCCACCCAGAACACTGAGGGGATCAGCATGGCTCAAGAGCCTGGGGGCAAGTAGGAACAGGGCAAAAGACTGGGGTACACAGCCACAGGGCAGGAACTCAACTGAGGGCCCTGGGTTCCCCTAACCACCTTCCAGTCTCCACCAAGAGGCCCATCCGTGAATCTCATAGGACGCATCTGGTATGTCACCCCACGCACCAGCAGCGCTCATATACCCCTCTCCCTGCTGACCCGGCGCCTCATACGTGCCCCCCACCCCAGGAAGAGCCTACAAGTCTTTGAAGATTGTGTGCAAGGCCACACACAGCCGTCCAGACCCGGCTGGACTGGGAGGAAGCGCACAGCCTCGAAGGCTTCAGGCACTGCCCGGAGGGGAACGGGCACCTGGCCTGGCTTGGGGAGACACGGGGGAAGCGTACACCCTGAAGGCCACCCAAGGGCGTGCAGAGGCGTGCAGAGGACACTAAGTGGCCCCGGAGTGCCCAGCTGGGCCGGCTGGGAAGGAAGGCCTTTCTCTCCCAAGGCAGGCAGTGAAGACGGAAAGAGGCAACTGATTCTTCACACGCTAAACAGGGACACGGGACTTCAAGGAACGGGAACAGCCTAGGAACCGTGACATCACCAAAGGGACAGAGCATTCCAGCAAGAAGAGTTAGGAAAGAGGAAATCGAGTCTATGCGACAGGAGTCAATAGACTAAACCTGGTGCCTAAAAAGCTGCTTCCTATTTGATAAAGAGACGGGGAAAACCCCACCCACGGGCCCAGAGAGGTGCAAGGGAGCATGCGATGTCAGCGCAGGGTGCCGATGGGGGCCACCAACGGTAAACTGAAGCCACATGGAGAACTTCCTTAGCATGACTCAGGGAGAGGGGGCGGGAGAATTGATGACGAAATGTGAACAGGTGTATGAACGGCGAAACATTGAGCATGCCTTTAAAGTTAGGGAGAGAACACAAGCGCTCTAAATTTATTAATATTCAACAATGAATTAGATGCTGAGAACAAAGATATAACTATGAGAAAATATAGTTATTTTGCTTTTACTTACAGAAAACATGATTGTCTACATAGAAAATTCAAGAAAAACAATGGACAAACCATCCCTCTGAAAGCTATCTGGATCCCCCTTCCCCTCATCTTCTTAGGAACCTTAAACTGAATAACCCCTTCACTTTCCTGGCTGTACTCCTCCTTCTCGGTGGAATCATTACCGTAAATTTTAAACATATGCAAGTCTGTCTCATGTAAACGCTTTTAAAAATAATTTTTAATAGCTCTGTGGAGGAATAATTTGTATAATGTGAGATGATAACTTTTAGTAGCACATCTGTACACATTTTTATTAAACAAAATTAAAATAATTTAAATCATACCTTATTCCTATATTATGACCAATTTAGGAACAAAATAAAGAACAATAAAAAAATATTTAAGACGGATGAGAGAAAAACAGTGATAAGGAATACCAAATACCTAGGCATATAAAGTGATGAAAAATTTTAAAAGAGCTTTATCTTGTAACCTAAAGACCTCCAAAACCTTGTCCCACTTTGGCTACAGATAGGCTTGTAAATGCCACTTCTTGGTATAGGTTCAAGACTAGTATTATTTTTTGGTCCCATCATTATTTTTTTTTAATTTAAAAGGTATTGTGTACTGCTACTTATATAAATATTTATGTTTGTAGTTCATATATTTTGGATCCACAATTATCAATACTTATCTGCAGTTCAAGAGTCTTCTGGAATCTACTAGCCAATTAAAAAACCAGAAGAGCACCTGCTGGTGGAGAACCTCACCCATGGCATAACTGCTCCTGCAACTTTCCCGCTCTCCATCAGTAGGAGCTTGATAAAATCTGCCTTGCCAGGAAATGTGGAATTCACTGGAATTGGAGAAGAGATGGGGACAAGTTTGTATCATTAAGGAAGATGGAAGCAAAGCACGTTTACTCTTTTCCACATGTGAATCTGTACTAATAAGTCATGAGAAAGACGTCAGAGCTTAGATTTGTACTGTATATAGGAAAGGTTAAAACAGGGAGTCATTTGTTTGAGGGTCTAGAATGGATTCATTCAATTTACATTCTTTCTAGTGGGAAAAATGACTTGGATTTTGAACAAATTACTTCTCAAACAGCTTTCTGGAACGAATTAAGTTCGAGAACCAAGGTCCCACCGTGTTCTTGGAGGATCCTCTAGCTGCCTTAAAGAGAGCTAAGGCTGGAGATGCTGCATGATTATGTGCTGCCAGAAAAATTGAAGTTTTGATTAACTTTTAAAATTATAAGAGATAACTAAAAACAGTCTTGTACCTCTGTACTTGCTATTAAGGAATGGAAATGGAAAGAATTATTTATTTATCGGTCTTCCAATGAAGTATCTTACAAAGATATTCTTGGAGAAGCAGGTCATGAAGTCCTTTCAACTGGTCACGAGCTTCATGGGAAAACTCACTCATTTTCTGAATCATGTGCATCTGGTGTTCTGTAGAATGTGACTTAGATGCATTCACAGTGAGAATACTAGTCATCTTCCAATTACAGAAATATCATATCTGTGCTCTGAAAAGATATACGCCTGTGAATATCAGTACCAGCTTTTTCCAACTCTTAAGTGGAAAGACAGTGATAAGAAGCTTATGGCAATGAGCAAAATACTTGGAAAAGTGTAATACTAGGATTATGCTCTGTATTTTCCATTTGTATAATAATTTTTAGTTTTTTGAAGCCTATTTTCTTTCACTTTGTAGTATGAAAAATCTCCGTAATAGAAGTACACTGATACAACACTTACAGACACACACACACAATAATTCTACATTGTAGATGCTATCTCTTTACTGCTATTTAAAGATAATGTTTTGTATAAACATAAAAATGGAATGCAGTTGACTTATGATAGCAAGGAAATAGGGAATTTATCAAAGGTAAACATTTTAGGAAGTTTACTGTGAGTTTCAAGACAGCAGATAAGAGTGAATATGATAGCATGGAATTATATAGAAGATAAAAGTATAAAATTTCCTTGCCCTCCAATCTGTGTACACTTAGATAAAAAGCCTGGGCTTAAAAACCAGAACTTGAATGGACTTTGGAGGAATGTTCAGTTGATGGAGTACAGTTGCTGCTTCCATCTTCATGTCCTCAGGATGACTGGTCTGAAAGTGACATTTCAGCCTGAGGCAAGCCAGGAAGTAAACTGACATTACAGTTAACATCACCCAGCAGTGACTCAGGGGTATCAAAACGTTATCTCTGCCATTCATATTATGCCTAGGAAAACTTTTCCATTATCAAACCAGAGCCAAGAGGAAAATCCCTACATTCTACTTTGTTCTGTTACAAGCAAAAGAAAAAGAGAAAAGAACATTTCATACAAAAATTCATTTTTATAGAATAGATAAGACAATAGATACATGATGTAGGAAATGTCCAGTAAGAAAGTGAAAGTTACTCTTTTTATAAATGAGTCTCTTTTGCACAGATAATTTATCTTGAATGAGTTGACATTCCTTAGATTGAAACATCAGAATACCTTAAAAAAACACATTTAAAAAAAATCCACTAATATGATCATGTGTCATAGAAATGTACACTTAAAACCTATATAATCATATTTAACCAATGTCACCCCAATAAATTTAATATAAATAATAAAATATTTACTAATAACTTTGATGACTCTCTGAAAAACCTCAGATCTGCACTGCCTCCTCTGGTAATGGGAGGGGAATGAGAGGCCCTTCCTGAGTTGCACAGTTTCTCTTCCCAGAGGCCTCAAGTGGCCTGAAATGCAACAACCCCAAAAATGGTTGGTGGTTTTTAGATAATGTCCTGTAAATTCCAGGTAGGTGATTAGGTAGGATGATTAGTAACAAGAAAGGGCATATGAAGAAAGATAAAAATTAGCCTGGCACCTCTCAGATTAAACCTGAAAAGTCCCATGGAAGAAATATGTCTTACACCTGCTACTTAATTCAAGATCCATCTATCAACAAACACCCTCATGGTCTTCCTTGAGTTTTCCTTGCAGCATTTTCAAAGGATTGAAATTTAAATGCATAAACTCTTCATAGCAGCAGTCACTGATGGTATTTTTTAATACTATTTATCCCTTTGTTGCTCCAAAAGCCCTGTACTAGGGTGGATAAACTTTCTTCTGTAAAGGGCCCAATCAGGAGCATTTTAGGCTTTGCAGTCAGTACCGTGGGAAGTGTTGCACTCTGCAGTTGTGGTGTGAAAACAGCCATAGGTAAGAAACAAAGAAGGCACAGGGCTTTGTGTTTGTAAAATTTTATTTACAGATTCTAAAGTGTAAGTTTATATAATTTTCACTTGTCACAAATTATCCTCTTTCTAAAACTGAAATGTAAAAACCATTCTTATCTCTCAGCTCATGAGCTGTACAAAAATAGGTAACAGGCCCAATCTGCCCCCAGAAAGTAATTAGTGGACCCTGCCCTTATGTATTCTTCTAGTGCCACATTTGTTACATTGATCCACGGCTGTGTATGGGGTTGTGCCTTAGCATATTTACATGTCCAAAACTTGACATAGTGATTAGCATATTACAGGCTTTCATTGAATGCTTAGTAAATGTATTTTTTTTAAATCACAGCTATTCTACATTAAGCATTTCACATTTTCTGTGATATAATGTTTAAATGAATCTATTGAACACTGTATAATTCTGAACTCCAACAAACCTAATAAGAAAAATATATATATATATATACTTATCACATTTTCTGTCATGTATATGTTATATGCCTATCATTGGCATATATACATATTATATACCTATCGTATTATATTCCTATCATTGGTATATAATATATGTATGTATATATAGTATACCTATCATTGGATTATAGTTATGTTAAGATATCAAAACACATCTCATATATATAAAAATGCATATTCCAATGATAGGTATAATATATATATATATATTTAAGAAATCAAAACACAGATCAGTTTGTTGATAACCTAAGATACATTTCAGTAAATTGTTCTTGGGAGTAAATTCTAGAAGAAGCAACACAGAAAAAGAAGATGTTGAGGGTTTAGGTCAAATAAGGATGGTATATAAAGAGTTGGTTATATTTCCAAGGGTCCTACCAAAACTGACTTTTCCTACCATAACGTGCTTTGGATCTGAGGACTGGAGTAAACTTAACAGGATACTTAAGTCTTTAGCAACTTGTATTTTCTCCTTATGTCTGTGGAATAGGTCTCTAAAAGTAGGATTGCAGAGATGGTGGTTATTTTAATTGTAATAGATGTTGTTAGAGTTCTCTCCAAAAGGTCATAATAATTCACTTTTTGCTTAGCAATTATAAAAGTGCTCTTTCCCCTGGCCTCATCCTCGCAATAAATGTAGTTGGCCATCAATCAAGGCTCTACAGGAAGGAGATGCCAAGCTCAGATTTGGCAATTTGGGGAAAAAATAATAAAGGGATATTTTCAAAGATGTTGGTAGGAAGAATGGGAACCCAGGAGGGGTTGTTACCAGAACTGATTAGAGCTGGATGGTCTTACCACCCCCAAGCCTAGAGAAGGAAGGAGAGGGAGCAGAGAAGGCCATGTGATAAATACCTGACTTTGCGGAGGAAGATGGAAAATAAATGCCCATCCTCACTCTTCATCTCCCAATAGCCACTGCTACTGCTTCCCATTGGACAAACCCAGCTGGAGGCCAGAGGACAATGGGGTCAGAGAAGCCACTGATTCCTTCAGGGTGCAGGACACAAGGCATGCTGGAGAGGGGTCTGGAGGGGCAGACAGAAGACATTCCACACAAGCTTCTTGCGATTTTTACAGTATCGCTGGTTTAAAGGAGTAGCTCACTGTTATGTTCATTAGTCCTGCACTGACTGCTAGAGAATTTGAGCATCCTTGCATTCATTTGCTGGTCTTGTATAGCTGCCCTTCTGTGAATTGTCTTCCCAGACTCTTTGCACATTTTAGATTGGGTATTTGAGTTTCTTTCTTCCCATTTTGTGAAAACTCCTAGTGTATGTCCTGTGACCTCGCTTTTCGAAATCTATTGTCTCTCTGTTGATTTAGGTTACATATTTCTTTGCCATATCCAAGATTTCTTTAACAAAATCTTATCAAATTCAATTATATCTAATTTTGTTTTAATAGATTCTAAATTTCCAATTTGGAGAAAGATGATGTCCTTCACCTGCAGATGGTATCTTGTATCTATTTTTAAAACCAATTAAGACTTTAATTCATCCAGAACTTGGTTTTATATGTGGTGTAACCAGGTGTGCACTTCTATTCTTCCAGAAGGCTGGCCAGCTGTGTCCACACCATTTCATGGGTAAAGCATTCTGTCATTAATAAGTTGAGCCATCATTTTTACATATATTAAATTTCTATCCACACTAAAATTCATTTCTGGATAATCTTTATATTTCCCTTTCATCAGTTTGTCTATTCAAAGATCAAGACCAGAGAGATTTAATTACATGTGTTTTAGAGTGTGATCCAACATCTAAAATGGAAGTTGCCCATCAATGTTCTTTTTTTTCATGCTTTTCTTGGATACTTGAAAGCATTTATTATAAAATGTAATATTATTTTTTGTAAAAAAAAAAAAATCCATTGGGATTCTAATTGAAATTGCATTATTTAATATATTAATTTTGGAGTATTGATATTTTAATGACAATAAAACTTCCCATTAACAACATGGCATGGCCTTGCATTTGTCCAAATAATATTTTATGTCCAGCAGTTTAATTTAATAGTTTTCCTAAAAAAAGAAAGGCCCTGAGTTTCTCCTGTTAAATCTCCTGAACTTCTTTAGTATGTTTGCTATTAGGAATGCAAGGTTTTTCCTTTCTATCTCCAGTAATTTATTGCTAGAGTTGAATAAAGTTTATTTGGTTCCCAGAGAACTTTCCCAAATTATGTAATTATAGTAGGTTTCTTCTGGTTTCTTGAGTTTTCTAAGTACACAATCATACTATCAGAAAAGAGATCATTTGAGCACAACTTTTCCAATTTTTAGTGATAGTTTACATATGCAAATGTTAGAGAACCATAAAATGAACATTTTCCACTAGCCCAGCCTCACTCGTAAAGCACTGCAAGTATGATTGCCTACTGCCTGGTGGCCCTCCCTGCAGTCGTCCTGCTCTCCCTCCCCCACGAGCACTGCTGCCCGAGTCATTCCCAGGAACATCCGCCGAGTCGTTTTCATGAATATACGCATTGCTAAAAATACAGTGGGTTATTTTGTACATCATGATATCACACTGGATTTATCTTTCTGCAATTCCTTTTCATTCATTAGGTTTCTGAGATGTATTCATGATGGTTCATGCTGTTCTCGTTTATTTGTGTTAATTGATATTTACTGTTTCATGGAAGGAACACATTGTGATGTATTGGTTCCTTTTCCAGTTGTTAGTGTTTCAGGGTGCTTTTTTGTTTCTGTTGTAAAACCTGCTGCTATGAAGTCTTTTTATGCACATGAATCAGAATATGTCTCTAAAAGTGGAATTCCTCAATTGAAGTCTATTTTTATCTTCAACTTGAAAAGCTACTGACAAAGTGCCATTCAAAGCATTTTGTGTCATTTTTCCATTTTATACTTCCATCAGCGGTTACATTCTTCCCCTTTCTAGCCAACACTTATATATTTAAATTTTTTTTTTTTGGCCAATAAAATGGGTATAAAATAGTATTTCATTGTAGTTTTAATTTGCACTTCTCCAATTTCTTGTGAGCCTATTATATGTGTGTGTGTGTATATATATACACACACACATATATATGTATATATATATATCATTACAGACTGATGTTTATCAGAGGGAAGGGGGAGCAAGAAGAGATTAACCAAAAAACTTACATGCATATATGCATAACCATGGACACAGACGATAGTGCAGTGAAAGCCTGAGGAGGGGGCAGGAGCGGGTCAGAGGAGGTCAATGGGGGAGAAATGGGGACATCTGTAATTCTTTCAACAGTGTGACCTTATTTTGGTGGTAGGGTGGGGTGAGGCTGGCTTCTCCTAAAAAGTCTAAGAATTCCATGAGTGCAAGAAATTTTCCCATCTTCAATGCCAGAACAGTTCTTGGCATGTACATGTAATAGATGTCCAATAAATATTTTTGAATGAACAATATCTTTGAGTTCTCTTGACCTACTATAACTCTTCTTATTTTTAAATGACTACAGTCTCTCAGTTTATATCCCAGTATCTCAATGAATACCATATTGATTTTAAATTTTGAGATTCCATCATGCATTAAAATTTAGAAGGAGAAGTTTATATTTTTTGTGCCGCAGCCTAGCATTGCACCAAGTGAAAATTAGCATAGAGTAATATTGGAATACTGGCTGCTTGTAAAATCTAATCCATGCCTTGCTCTCACAAAAAAAAATAACAGTTAAGAAAGTATGTTCAAATTTATGGTTTTCCAAGTATCTGAAAGAAAACTGAAAAAAAGTAAAAAGTCCAGACATATTTGTCAATAGAATTCTAAAGATTTGATATGTGAAATTACATATGTTAATTATTTTTCTAGTTTTTATCCCAGGAAAATTCTACAAATAAAATTTTAACAATCTTTGCATTAAAAAACCATAAAGTTGCCCGGCCGGGCGTGGCTCAGCGGTTGAGCATCAACCTAGGATCCAGGTGATGGGGGTTCGATTCCTGGTCAGGGCACATGCCCGGGTTGCGGGCTCGATCTCCGCAGGGGGCGCGCAGGAGGTGGCCGATCAATGACTCTCTCATTGATGTTTCTCTCTCTCTCTCCCTCTCCCTTCCTCTCTCTGAAATCAATAAATACATATAAAAAAAAAAAAAAAAGTAGTAGTGACCAGCCAAAGAGCTTACCCTCTCAGAGTAGAAAAGAGAGGCGCTGAGAGGCAAACAACCAGTTATATGAAAGTAGCGAACATAAGGCAGAGCAGAATCAGAAAACTACCTATTACATGCTTAATACAGGCTGGTGAGTGCCCTTAGAGGAACAATAAAGCCAACGAGCTCTGTCACGTCCTGTGTACCCATCAATAGAGCTGTGCGCACTGTTGAGATTACTTGATGACAACCTTCAACCTTTGGGTGAAATATAAAGTCCAGAAGCACATAAGTTTCCTACCACTCAGAAAATAAATTACACAGCTAGTACATAACAGGGGCTCAGTAGATATTTGTTGAATAAACAAATGAATAAATACAACAACTCAAAACTGAAAAAAGTGAAGGTGAGAAAATGTTGGTTGAATTCATTTGAATAGTTTTATCTCTTCTGCATCAGGGTTCGGATGGTGCGTAGTTTTAGGGTTGACTCTATGTCCCAATCTGCCCGGCATTGTCCCAGTTTTCACCTGTTATCACATTATATTAATGGCATCTCCTTCTACTCTCAAAAGTGTCCTGGCCTGGATGATAAATGACACAGCCACCCTATGTACACCAATATTTAGTACAGATTGTAAACCTTCAGAAGAGGTAGACCTAGGGTCCTGGCCCAAACCCTTCACCAGAAACTTCCTTGAAGACAATTGCTACATCGTTTGAAATAGCACACTGAGGGATGGAGGACAATTATTCAACCTTAATAATGTTAGGGTATAAAAACAGTTTTTATTTTTTCATTTTTCATAGGAATTTTAGTCTCTGTCATTCCAATATTCATTTCTATTCATCAGTCAACCTAAATGTATTCTGTATAAGTGCGCTAAACACATAATTAAATGTTTACAATCTAGAACTCTGGATATCCAAGTCCAAATTGTCACTAATGTCTAAAAGCTTAATATATAGCAGTTTTGGAAGTGGAAAAATCCCAACATTTACTTTATATTCCCTGTATTTTCAGATGTGTCCTAAAGGTAATTAAATTTGTCTTTCTGAATTAAAATATTTGAATTATGCCTTTCATGAGTTGTTCTCAATAAAAAGTAAAAAAAAAAAAAAAAAAAATGCTTTTATATCATCAGATGCTTACAAGAAAGTAATATATTTTCAGTGACCAAATGACCAAATGCAGTAGGTGGACCAGGAAACCGATGTGAGTTTTAAAAGTGTTGCTCTTGCCCCATGGGAAGTTGAAAATATAACTGTAGAAAAATAATAAACAAAGGAGCTGGCTGCCAGATAATTTTGTTTGTTTTTCAGATTTCTTATTCTGAGCTCTATATATCCTTTCACCTGTGTAATTACACGTCATTTTAGCCCCATAGAATTAAAAAAACTTAATAACCAAAGAAATATTTTATTTTTTAACCCTCACCTGAGGATATGTTTTATTGATTTAGAGAGAGAGGGAGGGAGAGAGAGAAATGCTGATCAGATTGAACCCACAACCTGATGATGCTCCAACTGAGCCACCAGGCCATGGCCCAAAGAAATATTTTAAATCATCAGTGGTATTATTGCTGTTTTACAAAATAAGAAAACAATAAAGAAATGATTGATAGTGCTTTTTTAAATTTAAAATAAACATCTTTTATTCCTATCCAGTGCTCATTCTGTTATGTTAACATTATCATTTCTATCAGTTCCGTTTGGTAACAATTTAACTTCTTAATGGTTTCTAGAGAGCTGAGGTCCCTGATTTTAAGCAGAATTTTAAAACTGGGCTATGCTTTGTTGATTTAACCATATTTTTTTATTTCTTTAGAGAAATATTATTTCAAAAATAAGAAAATTTGACTAATTGTTGACTAAACCGCATTCAGTTTTTATGGATTTGCATATTCTGGACATTTTGTATAAATGGGATCATACAATATGTGGTCTTTTGTGTCCGTCTTCTTTTACTTGGTGTAATGTTTTCAGTTTATCCACACTGTAGCACACATCAGGACTTTCACTTTTTCCTTTTTACAGGTGAATAATATTCCATTGTATGGATATGTCACATTTATTTATTCATGGGCACTTGGGCTGTTCCTACATTTGGGGCTATTTTTTGTAATGAACATTCACGTACAGGCTTTAGAATGAACATGTGTTTACAATTTTCCTGACTATAAACCTAAGAGTGAAATTTCTGGGCCATAGGGTAATTCTGTGTTTTCCTTTTACAAAACCACCCAAACTTTTTTTCCGCAGCAGGTATACCAATTTGCTCCCCACCAGCATTATATAAAGGTTCCCATTTCTCCACATATTTGTCAACACTTTTTATTTTCTGGGGTTTTAAAAATAATTATAATAGCCACCCTAGTGGGAGTAAAGTGGTGTCTCATTGTAGTTTTGGTTTTCATTTCCCTAACGACTAATGATGTCGAGTATTTTTTCCAGTGCTTATTGGCCATCTGTATAACTTCTTTGGAGAAATGTCTATTCAAATTTCTCTGCCCATTTTTAAATTGGGTTGATTGTCTTTTTGTTGTTGAGTTGTAATATTCTGGAGTCTAAACTGTTAACTCTGGAATTCCTTCAGCTGTTATAGTTTATTGGTCATGTAGCCCCCTCAAGAAAACATGACTCCATTGTAGCTATACGTATTACCTTAATTACAGGTCACTCGTCAATTATAGGCTATTTCACAGCACATTTAATGCATTGGAATAAATTCTAATGGGTGTTTTAATGCCCTGTAGCAGGCTAGAGGGAAATAATCATGCCAAAGAGTTTTTTTTAATGTATTCTTCAAACATATCAAGCTATTTGACCCATGTTAAAGCAGGCACTGTGCATGAGATAATGAAAAACAGTCTAAAATTCTTATAGCTTCATGAGCAAATAATTTAAAATAAAATTTTATTTATCAAGTGTGTTCTGCATATAAGACACTGTACCAATACAATAGGAAATGCAGAGATAAAGTCACAACATTTACAACCTACAGGTAGATTAAGACTTTGTCACATTAACAAATTTTTAAAATATAGTGAAAGTAAAATGCCATAAGAGAGATACAAACAAAAATATTATGTAGATTCTAGCTAGGCTGGAGAATTATGGAGGCAAGAATAGGTAGAGAATACTATAGAATAAAACATATTAAAGAAAAGAAGTGATAGGAAAGGGTAAAATAAACAAAAGCACAAAAACTATAAAGTTAAAAGTACATTTGGGAAACAGCTAACGTCCCAAACCAGGTTGGTTGGAATGTTAGTTATACTTTGAAAAAATAGCAGTTGCCTTGGTGAGAGGTTTAATGTTATTCTCGCCTTCCCTGCTCTCTGCCAGTGTTAACCTGACATTCCTTAAGGTCCAGATCAAACATCTATTTTCTAAAACCTTTCTTGAAAACAGTAGTGGCTCCTCTGAGCTCCTATAGCCTTTCATCGTCTTTCCCTCCTGGCTCTTGTCAATCATGGGGATACGATCATTAGGCTAAATCATCCTTATGGACAGGAAAACCCCAAATTCTTCGTATCTAGGAGATGTTCAATAAAATTTAGTGCATTTACACATCAAAATCATTAAAATTGAGCAAAGATAAATATCTACATAAAGCCATTAAGTCTCAACTAAGAAATTTCAACATTATCTAGCAAGTAAATGAGGTGTTTGGGGAGAGGTTATAACGTCCAGTTACATTTTTAAAATCATATTATTCTTTACCTAATTTAAAAATAAATTTTTCATATGTTAATTTATTCACTAATGGTTAATAACATTGCATGAACAATAACATATTGAACTGAATTCTTTAGGCTTAAAAATCAAAGTCCAGTAAGATATCATTAAAACTGTCCAAAGCAAAAGAAATATTAAGGCAATTTTAACAAAAAGAAATCTAATAATTCAAGTGAAATAGACTTTTTTGACAATGTACTCGAGAAGTAATGGCTAGATTTTCACGAAAATTATTGCCTCGAATGGAAACTGGAGAAAAAAAAATAAGGCTTATGATAAATTTTGTTGAGTGAATCAAGACTTGTTTTTCCAAGAGGAAAATGGTGAGGTAGAAATAAAAATAAAATAAAAGAAAAGCACCTAAATTATGATATAGTTCACTGAAGTGTAAGACCTACTCCAATGACTTCATTCAAAATATGTCCAAATGTTTTCAGACCACAATTTTAAATAAGTAGGTTGTGCTGAATAGTATTCTAGGCATTATTTTGTTGATGCGTTTTAAAGATTTTGTAATATCTGGTTCACCAAGAAATATTTTGTGTGTTTTTTATTGTTGTTGTTTTTTAGTAAAACTATCCCCGCTTCATCGCTACAACAGCAAAAGACTAGTAAGCGCTGTGTCTGTCTCATGTCCCTCGGGACCCCCGGCCCGGGAAGAGGGCCCCAGTTCTTTGTCTCAGTGACAGTCTCCTTTTACAAACAGTCAAGACATGACTTCAGAGTCTGTTTCAAACGCACAGACGCTTGAAATCGTGCTTTACAATTCACAGCTTCTCATTGCTTAATTAAACAGAAACATATTTGCATGAAGTCTTTCTAGACACCTTGCTGTGGGAAATGCAAAGATTAAAAATGATATTCTGTGTTTTGAAGTTTTTTATTGTTGACACTAGTACAGATGCCCCCATTTTCCCCCTTTGCCCACCTCCGCCCAGCCCCTGCCCCCCTCCCCTGGCCTCCACACTGCCGTCTGTGTCCGTGGGCTATGCATGTGTGTTATCTGGCTAATGCCCTCACCTTCCTTTATCCAGCCCCTCCGCCCCCTCCCCTCTGACACCCACCAGTTGCCCATTATCTATGCCCTTTACATTTTGAACTGGCGGGGAAAGATGACTGCATAGGAATCGCCAAAGTCAAACACAGAATGAGGTAAGCGCTACAGTGGAGCTGCAATGGACCTTCCTCGGGTGGCACTACTCTGAAGAGCACATCAGGACCACATTATCGGTTATAAAACACTCTCTTTCTGCTCTGCCCTAACCCTGCAGGGGGCCAACCACTCAACCCCAGCTATGCACAAACAGCCTCGGTGGTCATTTTGCTTCCTCGCCCCCGTTTTCTCTGATCTGCTTGGGGGTAGGCGGTAAAGAGGTGGAAGTCGGGCCTGTCTGGTTCACTATTATATCCCTGGTCACTAATCCTGCACTGGGCTCATAAATGTTGCTTGAATAAATGAGTGTTGTGTGAATCGAGGCTCCCGCATAGCTCAGCCCCCCGTGAGTGTGCGCCCTCCACATCCCGCACCTCCCACATTTTCTCCCTGCCTCTCGAGCTGCCGCAGTGAGGCCTCCTATTTCGTTGCTGGTGCTGTGGACCTGGGACAGCTTCCTTGTTTCTGTTGATACCTTGGGTCACAGCTTGAGGCTTGATGTTCTCTCCCACTTATTTCACTCCATATGTACCTGCTTAAGTAACTGTGCCCACACGTTCTCCAGCTGTTACCCCGCGTTAAGGACAGGGTTACACACTCCTACACCGAGTCCACATATTGTCTATATCATAGACAAGCAAGCAAAGCTTTGAAGTGACGTTAACTTTAATGTATCATCAGCGCAACCCCTTCACCATAGGACTTGGCCCTGAGTCTAACCAAGCAGGAATACAGGAAAATCTTCAGCAGTACATGCAGTGTTATCATCAGAATCCGTATTTTACTCCAACATGGAACGATCTTATTTGGACCAAGTTTGCATACATAGATGGTCTTTGCTCTTTGAATAAATTATTTTCCAGGAGATTCCACGGGTCTCATTATAAATAAATCCCATGTAGATTAAATCACCTGGGGTTCCTGATATATTTGCATTTGGTGTGAACTGCTGAGACACACTGCAAAGGGCTAATATTGACATGTTTAAATCAAATCAGTCATATTCTGAGTTACTACAGACTAACTCACTAACTCAAGGAAAAGATCAAGAAAAATAAATAAATTAGCCCTCTTGATACTCTAATTATTTAACAAAATAATGAAAGGACAAATCTTGATATCTAAAGACACTAATTATTTGTTGAATATTCTATGGCTTTGATTTGAAATCCAGTTAAGTCACTTCTGATTTCCATATATGTTAAATACAAATCTGGACAAGGCAAAACCTCTGAGTTCTAGTTTTCTCATACATAAACATCAGATAACATTACTTATTTACAGGTTTGCTTTGAAACCCAACTGATACCATGGAATTGAAAGCAGCTTATTAACTGAATCACACAGTTCAAAGAATAGCTGTTGAGTTTCCCCCTCCCCCTCACACTTGCTCATATTTTCTCCTCTGACTACCCTCAAAGCCTTTGATGCTGGGAAGAAATTTACCATGCTGCTTAATGCTTAGAACACAATTTTTTTAAAAGCACACAATCTAACTTCAATTTGGTTCATAATCAACCCTAATCTTTCTTCCTTCTTAACATCAACCTTCTGGAACCCATTTAAAAGTTACTAACTTTCTATCTGTATTGTAGTGAGGCCATGAATTCCTTAATGTGTTACAGCTGAAAAAAAATAAAATAAAAGGACAACCAGAATATTGCAATATACTCTTGAATAATGTTTTTCAAACTTTTTTGACCATTTCCATGTTAAAAATCAATTTTACATTGAGTCCAGTACATAATTACATTTATAAACACACAGACACAACCCCCAAAGTTCTCATGAAACAATACTTAATTTTATTTTTTTAAATTTATCTTTATTGTTGAAAGTATTACAGATGTCCCTCCTTTTTTCCCCAATGGACCCCCCTCCTCCCCACTTCTGCCCACTTCCCAGGCCTTCACCATACTATTGTCTGTGTCCATGAGTTATGCATATATGCATATAAGTTCTTTGGTTGATATCTTCCCTACCCCTACCCCTTCCCTCTGAGACTCTTCAGTCTGATCCATGCTCCCATGTCACTGGATCTATTTTGTTTGTCAGTTTATTTTGTTCATTAGATTCTACTTATAAGTGAGATCATGTGTTATTTTTCTTTCTCTGCCTGACTTATTTCACTTAGCATAATACTATCCAGGTCCATCCATGTTTTCTCAAAGGGTAAGAAGTCCTTTTTTACAGCTGTGTAGTATTCCATGGTGTGAATGTGCCACAATTTTCTTATCCACTCACCTACTGATGGGCACTTGGGCTGTTTCCAGATCTTAGTTATTGTAAACTGTGCTGCTATGAACACAGGGGTGCATATATTCTTCCTGATTGGTGTTTCAGGCTTCTTAAAATATATTCTTAGAAGTGGGATCACTGGGTCAAATGGCAGCTCCATTTTTAATTTTTTGAGGAAACACTGTACTGTTTTCCATAGTGGTTGCACCAGTCTGCATTCCCACCAGCAGTGTAGAAGCGTTCCTCTGTCCCCACATCTTTGACAGCTCTTGTTGTTTGTTGATTTATTGATGGTAGCCATTCTGGCAGGTGTGAGGTGATATCTCATTGTCATTTTAATTTGCACCTTTCTGATGATTAGTGACTTTGAGCATTTTTTCATATGTCTCTTGGCCATTGTATGTCCTCTTTGGAGAATTTTAATAAGCGATGCATTTTAATATTTCCTCAAATTTATATTTTATTTCTTTTTTTAAAGCGTTAGTGGCTACCTATTATTTCACAACTCACGACTGGTTGTGATCTGTAGTTTGAAAAATAATGCTTGCATTGTGAGAGAGGGTTTATTCTCATGGGAGATCTTGTTGCAAATAACAAACCGACTCTTGCTCATTTAAGTAGAAAATGAACTTAAAAACATGACACCAGATATCTCACAGAGTCAGCAAAGAAGCAACAGAAATTAAAGTAGCCTTCTGGGGAGCAGAGATGTGAGTCAAGGTTGTGCCATAGCAACTGTCTGGCTAACGTACAGCTGCTTGATTTCCTGTCCACAGCTACTGTGGCATGACTCTTAACTCTACCTCTGGGGCTTCAAGTAATTTCTCCTGTCCCTTTGCGTGTGTGTGGCCTCCTCCAGATGTGAGGTGTAGGTGGAGGCATATATTTGACATATAATTGGTCATGTGTATACAGCAAGGATATTTAGAAGCTGAACTGCCAAAAAACAGATATACACTACAAGGTTTCTTTCAAACTCTAGTGAATTACTTATAACTCGCTGGATTCAATAGAATCTTTGGGAACCAGTAGTTTAGTTTCCATCTCCTCTCCTACCAATGACAGTGTAGAGCTTGGGAGAAAAGGTCAGGAATAGAGACTTTTCTGAACCATAACTTATCTCTTAATAGTCAATGGGCCCTGCCGGGAGAGGCTCAGTGGTTGAGTATCAACCTAGGATCCAGGCGATCGGGGTTCGATTCCCGGTCAGGGCACATGCCCGGGTTGTGGGCTTGATCAATGACTCTCTCATCATTGATGTTTCTATCTCTCTCGCTCCCTCACCTTTCTTCTCTCTGAAATCAATAGAGATATATTAAAAAAAAAAAAAAAAAAGATTCATTTAAAAAAAAAATAGTCAATGGGACAAGACCTTCACCTGCTGTGAAGGCAGGAGCACCTTCTAGTCAAACAAAGCCTGAGGTCCTGCAGCAGGTCCCCTGACCCTCCACCTTTCTCAGTTCTTCTCTGCCCCTTTGGCTGACTTAGATGAACCATGTAAAAGTTTCTATTGGCTTTGGTTGTGTTTGGTCAAAGAGGGCATTAGCAGGAGATCAGAGGGAGGGAGGAGAGTGAAGTCTGTGTATTTATTTCCCATCACTGTCCCTGTGAGTCTGCCTTGAGCTGGCTGGTTCCCTCCTCTCAAGGTCATTGATTCTCTCAACTGACTCGTCGGGAGCCTCTCCTTCCAGGTTCCAGTAATTGCTCCCGCCTCTTCTCTCTTCAGGTCTAGAGGAGGTGACAGCTCCTGTTTCTGCACCATCTACACCCACGTCTTAGTAAATAACCTCTCTGAGTTACCCAGCACTGAGTATTCCACTGCTTCTTCTTGGGAGCCTGGCTAACACAGATCATACCTTGACTTTGCCAAGTTGACATAGGCTTGGTTATGTCAAAAATTATTTGCCCTCGGCTCTTTATCTATAAAATGTGGAAAATAAGAATAATTATGCTGCTTAAGTATATGATTACACTGGTTATAATAAATATGAAAAAGTGCTAAAAAGTATTAAACAAATTATCACTAAGAATAGTATTAAATTAATATTGCAAGATAGCCGCACTTTTATTATAAAGGTCAAATGTGAACAAATGTAATAAAACATAGATATTAATTATTTGAAGAATGCAAGTAGCACAATAAGATTTTCTCCCTGCACTTTATTAAAAGGACTCAGTGCTATTTTTTAACAATCATTTTAATTCCAATTAGAAACAATAAAATCTTAGACATGTTCCAATGATATCACCACACTACAACATACAAGCAGGCTAACTTGATTAAAACAATTAATTATCTAGCAAAATTCTTAATAAAGGAAACACCTCAGGGCACCAAAGAGATGTTACCATTTTTAAAACGGTAAACAATGTTTTTGTTTAATTTCCAGCCCTGCGACTGAGAGAATAAAATGGAAAGATTATTCTTGGATATGGTTTCAGTTTTTCTCTGTTGTACCTCAGAGACACCCCAAGAGAGATGAGGGTACCTGGTATCCATGGCAATGCACTTAGGAGGATTCCCAGAGCTCTAGCAAGGGCTTAAATGGGGGCTTAAATAGCTGAAGCAACAGCTTAAATACAGGACACATGTGAGGACAACTCCTGAAGACTTCAACATACACAAGCGGCATCCTACTCTCTGTGAGCAAATATGGAGAGAGCCCATGAGAATTATGTGATTGCTCTTACTATCCTCTCCCCATCTGTACACTTGGTATGTTTCAGGGGAAACTGTGCTACCTAAGAAAAAGCAAAGCATAAGTCTGCAGCAACCACTCTAAATATTTGGACGCACTTCTACTGGTCTCTCTCTTTCTAGAGACAGTAATGCTAGCAGTGGCTCTGTCAAATTCACATCCAGAACTTTCCAGTGGCTCATAAGTGATAGATGTATAATTTTGCTCAGAGTCTTGTGTGTGTGTATTTTGGGGTGGGGAGAGTGTTCATTTAGGGACAGGTTTCTCCATCATCAACCCATCTGTTCTTGAAGTCGCCATGGTCATGTTTGGGTACTTGATGGAAAATAAACAAGCATAGACTATCTTTCTCAGGAGGTATTTTGGGTCCAGAACAAGCAAATAATTTGTACAAATGTTGCATTAGAGCCCAGTCACCCGGCCCTACCTAACTACAAGTATATTCTCTCTGTGTTGCCAGAAAAAGAGAAAACAGGTTTTGGCGAACGCTTAGATGCTGTTATAACAAATTTATCCTGTTCCCCCCCCACACTTAATTTATCATGATCTTTTGCAAGTTTATTTGAGGGAATTGGATTCAACAGCTTCACAATATCCTATTATAGAGATGTACAAGAATGTATCATGTTTTTTTCTCAATTAGAAGTTTATCAAGTTTAGGGTGTTATAAACCAACTGTATGAATGTATGAACATTTTTATACATCAACTATGATTTATCATAAACTCAGTTCCTCAGACAAAAATGTACAAAAGAGAAAAACAAAGAGTAGAAACATTTTGAAATGTCTTGGTAATCTTGTAAATTGCTAGAAAGATGGGCTGACATACATTTCCATGGGAAGACCATGAGAGTCTTAGCTCACCATACTCTTTCGGGCACTAATTTAAATGGTCTCATTCATATTTGTCATTTTGATAAAAGCAATCAGCAAAAATACTAGTTAAAAGTACATTTCATTGATTACTAAAGTGGTTAAATATGGTTTCTTAAGTGTCCTCGCATTTGTATTTTCTCTTTTGTATGTTTCTTTTCTTATGCTCTATCTATTATCTACCAAAGTATTTTGAGTTAGAAAATTTTATATGTATCATGTATATATTAAGGCTATATTCTTAATTTTATGCCATATGTGTATCAAAATTTCAAGTAGATATTTTTGGCTTTTAAATTTTATAAATTTTGCATTTGGTAAATATGATAGTTAATCATATGTATCATCTTGACTGGACAAGGGGTAACCCCGGATTAAACAATATTTCTAGGTGTGTCTGTGAGGATGTTTCTAGATGGGATTAGTATTTGAATTGGTGGACTCAATAAAGTATTTTCCCTCCCCAGATTGAGTGAGCATCGTCCAATCTGTTGAGAGCCTGAACAAAAGGCTCAGGAAGAAAGAATTTGTCCCTTCTTTCCCACCTCACTGCTGGAGCTAGGACATCACATCTCATCTTCTTTTGCCCCCAGGCTGGGATTTATGCTATTGGCTCCCCTAGTTCTCAGGCCTTTGAACTTGGACTGAATTATATTACTGTCTTTCTGGGCATTCAGATTGCAGATATCGGATTATTGGACTCCACAGCCTTCATAACTGCATGAGCCAAGTCTTCATTTCTTGCACACATGCATACACACACATGTCCTACTGTTTAAATTTATCTGGATAACTCTAATACAGTGAACAGCCATATATATAAATCCAAGTGCATAGATACAATGAAAGACATCATAGAGAAAATTATTTAGGCAATAGCATTGTGTCTCAGAATAAGATAAAGATTGATCTCTCAGAGGAGTTTTGCTTTTGCTTTTCTCTCTTTTTTAAAAAACATTAACTACTTAACCCATCTTGAATTGATTTTGAAATAGGATGTGAACAGAGGAAAATAAGAGAAAAATTGAACCCTTCCCCCGTACAGCTAGCTTGCCAATTTTTTCAACATACTTAATTGAATAATCTTTGAATCATCCATGGAATCATGGAATAATCATTAAATCCCTCGTGTTGTTTATTTAGTCATAGATTAGATAACTTTAATGAACTCATGTGATAATTGAGGGTATGCTTGTTACCAACATCATCACTTAATCATCAGCATTTAATACTTTATGAGAAGAATGAACAGCCTGATGTAGAAATTGTGATTTAATTTGAAGAGCTGTACATTCTGTCTCAAAGCTCTCTATGTAAGTGATCATCATAACTATGAAAGTCCCAAACAGGAGGTGAAAATTAAGTGCCCGGACTAAATTGGACACTTTCTATAGCAGAAGAAGAAGCGAATGCCCCTGCTTATTCTAAAGGACCATTTTCTAACAGAAACAATCTCCAATATATCCAAGCAAAGGAGTCTGGCTAAAGGACCAACAGAACACAAGAAATCCATTTTCTGAGAGATACAAAGATTAGTTGAATCATCAATCCCTTCTCAAGACTTCACTGGAAACTATTACAATTCATAGATCCAAGGCAAGACCAAAAATTACCTATAAAAACTATGCTACACAGAAATAATTAGAATGCAATTGAGAAACTGCTGCAGCACCTCAAAGATTGTCTATCAGTTAAGACTTTTTATCTGTACAAGGAAATCTAAACCTTGAATCTTATCAACACCAAAATAATTCAGGATACTGAAATGTACATAAAGTACTCATTTGTGGCCTTAAATGTAGGAGAAAGGTTAATTCTGTGTATGTATATAAATAGTAAGTTTAAAACATCTCACACTAGCCATAAATTGGTATAACCTGTTTGGACAACTATTCGTTCATATTTATTTCAGCCCGTAGACATACTCAGTGATCCAGTAATTCCACTCCTAGGTAAACAACCAAGAGAAACGTGCACCAAAACATGTGGATAGGAATGTTGATAGAAGCACTATTCATCCAGCCCCCAGATGGATAAATGGTGCGATAGTCATTGGATACTACAGAACTTAACTCTTTCAAAAACAGTAATATTGATGGAGCTCACAAGGAAAATGCTTAAAAACATCAGCAAGGATGCATACTGAATTATCCTATGAACATATAATTTTAAAACAGTCAAAAGTAATCAATGGTCAAGAGAGTGGGTGCGTCTTGTGGGGGTTGCTGACATGGGAAAGAGGGAGGGAGGTACAAAACCACTTAAAATGAGTACCAAGGAAAAAGATGTACATGACCACTGCTTTCCTTAGGCATCTGGCTACCTCTGCTGGAGGCTGGGCAGCCCCCCTTCCCACTGCCCCCTGCACGAATGTATGGATGTTCAGACAAATGGCATTTAGGCACCCATGCACATGAAGTAGTTTATTACCCATAATAAAAACAGCAAAAAGGTTCCCCAGGAAGGGCTCAGGTTCCATCAGGAGTGAAGGAAGGGGCCTGGTTTGAAAATTCTGCCAGCACCAAGGGATGGAGAGTATTGGGTTTTTCTCTTCTTCCCTTTTTTTTTTTTAAAGAGCAGATTCTTTTTTTTTCTTTTTTTTAAATATATATTTTTATTGATTTCAGAGAGAGGGAAGGAGAGGGAGAGAGAGAGATAGAAACATCAATGATGAGAGAGTCACTGATCAAGCCCGCAACCGGGCATGTGCCCTGACAGGGAATCGAACCCCGATCGCCTGGATCCTAGGTCGATGCTCATCCGCTGAGCCAAGCCCGGCCGGGCTCCTTTTCTTTTTTTAATCAGATTGCACATATGTTCAACAAAGGTAAAAGAAGAAGGGTAAGAGTTTGAAAGCTGCCAGAGGTCAAACATCAAAAATGCAGTCTCTTTATTACAATTATAGTTGTATGATGATGTTAAAAAGCCTGCCTCTGAAATTATATATAGAAGTTAAAATAATGTTTTAAAAAAGCATTTCAGGTCAAAGAAAAACCTTTCTTTTTCATTACAAAAACAATAACACACACACAAAAAAAAAAACAGCTTCCCTGATCTGCATCCAAATTATGTCCTGCCCAGGGATGAATAAATCACAAAGATCTTACAAAATAAATTGTTGCACGTATCACAATGCACATACATAAATGCTTGTACCAGGCAAGTGGAAGTCTGGTTAACTTCTATGCATATGTTCAGTCCTGACAGCAGATTTTGAAGTTGTACAGTTACATTCCTTCTTTCTTTAAATTTTATTTTTATTGTTGACACTATTACAGGTGTCCCCATTTTCCCTCCCTTTGCCCACCTCCATCCAGCCCTTGCCCCCCTTCCCTCTGGCCATCACCACACATATGTTCTTTGGCTAACAGCCCTTCTTTCATTAGCGATTCAGTCAGCATAAATATTTTAGGTAACCCAAAGGCCTTATATTAGCTGTGCTATTAATACACGGTGTATGATTTATGGCTCAAGCAAGACAGCAATGTCTGATGGAGACCGAGGACGAAGGGTTTTAGCAGAAGGCAATGTTTCTTAAAATTAAATTATTGACCTTCCTTTGCCCAAATCTTCCTTACAATAGAATTTCCCCTGCTAAAGTAGAAAAGCTGTTGACTCATTTTCGTTGTTTCAAAAACCTTGAAATAATCCATCTCCTCTAAACATGACAGAGAACAATTGTACTTTTTGTCCCCTTATTTCAAAACAGCCTTTCAGCCGCCTCAACTCTCCTGCAGCCACCATCCCTTATCTCTCTGGGATGAACTTCCAGAACCGATAAAGGCGAATCCCCGAGTCCAGTCCTTGGTGCCCTGCAGGGTGGGTGTATCAATGTCCAGGGCCTGTTCCTCCTTCTTTCTATATATTTCCCAGCTGGGGCTGCCAAATATTGACGGGACATACTTACGCCAAAGGTGAATCATTGTTTATCTGCAATTCCAGCTTACCTGTGTGTTCTATATTTTAATTTGGTAAATCTGGCCACCCAGCTTCTGACCCAGGAAGCTGCCCTCCTCGTTTGAATTCATTTTTCTTCCCCGTGTATGTTCTCACCTCGCATTCGTGTTCCACCCGCCCACTAGATGCTTTCATGGGCTGTCAGCGACCCCACGTTCAGCACGTCTGAAGCTGAAAGTTTCATCACCACACTTCTAATGAAGTAAAATCACTGCCCCACGCTCCGTGCCCAAACACACCAGACCTCATGTTCGTTCATTCCACAGGTATTTGTTGGATGCCTATCGTTGAGTGAACAAAATAGGCAAATATCCTGTCCCGATGGAGTTCTGCCCCTTTTGCAAGATCCTTTACAACGTGGGCCCACCCTGGGTCTTCAAATGGACTCGGCACAGGTCGCAGTTATTTGGCCGCCTGGCCCCATAACCAGGCCGCCCTTATTCTTGCCTCTGCTTTGTTCCCCTGTTGTTTCTACAGGTCCTCACTCCCTCGGTGAGCACCCCACGTGCTCCCCTGATGAAACTTGCTTGTTTGTATTACTAAATTATCCAGAAGCGGGACTACCCCTCTGATAGGCTGGATCCAGAGGCTTGGAGGTTATCACCAAAGCCCCGGCGTCTCCTTGTCTTTCCACCCTCGGCCACACTTCTGGAAGGTGGGTCCCCCTGCCTGCACGGTGTCCCCCCCGCTCACTCGGCCGCTGCAGCCCCGCGGCCTGGCAGTCAGCAGGGCGTCCTGAAGGCGCAGCACCGCCTGCGGTGGGCTGGCCTCCTCTAGCTTGATTCCTCCATCGCCTCTGAGTTTTTGCCAGTCTTGTATCTGTTACCTCCAGGTGCCATCTCCCGTCTTTTTCCTCCCTCTCTAGCCTTTCACGGGCTCTTCTCTATTCACTCGCCTCATTTAGAAAAACTAAGTTGGTTTTCCTTACGGTTCATCTTTGAGTCTAAGCCCTTCCTGCTTCTCATGGGCAATCTTATCTAAACACATGCTTTCACCAGCTACCTGTATTGTTTGAATATTCCAGCTTAACCTCTCTCCTGAACCCCAATCTTATACACTGGATTTTCTGCCAGTGCTTCAATTGAGCAAAACCAGCCTTGTTAACCATCCAACTCCCATGCCAAATATGCCCTCTTTGGTTCAGCTTTCACCTCCATCCACTTAGCTGCCTGAATCAGAAATCTCAGAATCCTTCAAGAGTCTTAAGTTTCACTTGCCTTCAATTCTACCCACTTTAGCGTCCGAATCCCTCTGCAATAGAAAAGTACTCCTCACTTTTACCCCTGCTCTGGCCACCCTAATTGAAACGTATATGATTTGGGGGTTCAAATATTCCATTACACTTCTGAGCAGTCACACGGCTGTGGGCCTCACGGTATTCCAATCCATTGTCCAGTCCACGGCCAGAGTGGTCTTTCTAAAACATTGTTTAAATCTTTCAATGTTTTACCACTGAGACAAAGTTCAAACTTTTTAGTATGGTACATGAAAATCTTCAGAGTCTACGGGTTTTCCACTTCCAAGATTTATTATTTATTCTTTTTTATATGGAATTTTTCTCCATTCAAAACATCCCCTGTGCCCCTGCTCACTGGTAAAGTTTCAGTTATCTTTTAACACTCCACTAAACTAACCTCTTTTTTTAAACATTTCCTGACTTTATCACCTTCAGGCAGCTGCTTCCATTGTGATCTTACAGAACCCATTCAAACCTCTGTTATGTCACCAGTTACTTTGAGTTGTGCTTGTTTACTTTCCCATTTTTCTTTCCCACTGAACTGTGCCCCCATGGACAGGGATTATGTATTCTTTATATCTCCAGAACATGTCATAGGTTCAGGCACATATACAGTAGTTACACTGAACTATTGGCCATTCACTCAGTCAATAATTTATTAAAGTCATAGTACGTTCCAGGCACTGTGACAATTGGTGAAAATATACGTTAAGAACACTGATACATCACTGTACTTATGAAACTTATATTCTAATGAGTCCACAGAAATCATATACCTCAACACTCATATATTGAATTATTACTAAGTCCAGAACATACAGTTATTGTTTAATGAATATTTTATCAACTGATTGAATTTTCTTGAAACTTACATATAAGTGACACTTCAAGTCTCTCATTAAAATAAAATTTTAAATATACAAAATGAGTGATGATCCCCAGCACCTTATATAATTCCCTGAACATTGTAGGCTTCAATTATGAGTAAATGTGTGCGTGTATCTCAAAAACCAAAATAAAAAAATGAATGATGACATTTGCTCTCAAAAGTCAATATTTGCAAACATTGTTTCTATTTAATTTAATGATGTCTTTTAGGGATAATTAAATAAAATCAAGATAACATTTTCCTCTGTGAGCTATTATTCTTTAGATCTACTATGAGGTTGGACAATTCTGACTTTTCAGCTGTATTATGAAATATACTATTGTTTCCTGTGTTCTGAGGCAGCGTATCTGGAAAGCGACACAGACAAACTACAAAGCCTCCAAAAGTGAGTGACTAGAATACTGAACAGCTTCTTATTCATTTCAAATAAGACATGGCAGAGAAATGGGGTTTGCTCACAGAAACTGATGCGTGGAACATTAATGTTAATCCAAGCTAACACCTACAGAATATTTACTAAGTCCCATGGAGAGTTTATAGTTCTGAACTTACAGTAACTCATTTAATGTTCTATTTTAGCTGAGATCACATAACTCACAAGTGGCCAAGCTAGAATTCCTGCAGTGTTTCCTTACCCCTACACTATTCTGTTTCCCTATACTAGGCTGCAACAGACCAGGAGCAGATATAGTTTCACAGAAAATAATTAGGAGCCACTTAAAATCCTGACATAAAATTGTGAGGTTGTTGAGATAATGAGCTGAGCACAACATGATCAAATTATTTTTGCACCTTGGGTCAAACAGTAATTTTCAATTAAAGGTAAAATCATGACCTTCATGCAAATATAAAGCATATGCTAAAGATTTTATTAGCTCAATATTAACTAGGGAATCAGGCAGTTGTTAAAACTAGTTCAAAGGAGAATCCAAAGATCAGGCACACATAGCTTGGGAATATTGACATGAAATTGTAAATGGACTCAAACCAACTTCTTCCAGAGGGAAGGGAAGCATACCGAATATCTGACAGAATTTATTTGCCTGTCTATAAATAACAATTATTTTTCATACTATCATTTATCTGCAACTTACAAAGTTGTAAAATAGCACAAAGGCAGTGAAAAGTTAGAGCCCCAAAGAATTTTAGAATCAGATAACCCGGAAGGCTGCACTTTAAAGAATTCAGTTTTCTATTGGAGATGCCAAGCATTGGTTTTGATTATTTCAAATTTCCTTGCCCTTGTAAGACCTAAAATTTATGTCACATAGTCAAAGGTAAGGACATGTTCAGATGACTCATTTTTTAGGCACCTGTTGCAATGTCACATGAAACAAATTCTTAATTATACCCTTCGTTGGTGATTGATGATGGTACACTCTTAAGAATATATTTTTATAAAAAGTAAATGTGTGATCTAAAAATAGTCTATAAAAATTGTGAACTCAAAATGAGGATATCTGAATTATATTTCCCTACAATTACAAATATTTTCATGAATTAATATTGAAAAGGTTGATACATTTTGAGAAACTCTCTTTTCCCTGACATTTACCTAAAAGATTATTCTCCTTGAAATCTTGTCATTTGGGACAGCATAGATGGACCTAGAGCGTATAATGCTAAGTGAAATAAGTCAGACAGAGAAAGACAAGTAACATATAATTTCACATATGTGGAATCTAAAGAATAAAATTAATGAACAAACACAACAGAAACAGACTTATAGGTAGAGAGAACAGACTGATGGTTGCCAGAAGGAAAGGGGGTTTAGGGATGTGTGAAAAAGGTGAAGGGATTATGAAGTAAAAATTGGTACTTACAAAATGGTCATGGGGATGTAAAGTACAGCATAAGGAAAAAGTCAATAATATTGTAATAACTATTTATGGTGCCGGCTGGGTACTGGAAATATCAGGGGGACCACTTTGTGGAGTTTATGATTGTATAACCAGCATGCTGTACATCTGAAACTAATATAAAATAATATTGAATGTAAACTGTAATTGAAAAATAAAATTTAAAAAATAAAACAAAAATTAAAAATACAATCTAATCATGAAAAAAAATTATTCTCTTACTATTTGTACTTTCTGGCATTATAAACACTCCATTTGGCAATGCTACCTTTAGTAATTTATGATTTTTAAGAATCAATTTTCTAAACAAAAGATAAAATAGCATACTGAATGTATTAAAAGTGTAAGACTTTATAAATAAAAAGATTGATTTTATAAAGCTGGAATATGGTTTATCTTCTTTCATTAACTCATCAATAAAGTATAGGAATGAGATAGCAATATGAATCAATTATTAAGGTTAAAAAGAAATTTGAAACCTAAGGCTTTAAGGCATAAGCATTCAGGTTTTATTAGCTATATTGATGGGATTCAATATATAACTGAGAAACTAGTCACTTCACTTTTTCATTGTAGACAAATGTGTAGGTGTATTGTCTTAATTGGGAAAAAGACTAGTCTAGAGAACAAATATCACACAAAAAATGTCATCTAAAAGGGCAAGGTCTGGTTCACAAGCACCTCTGGTTTATCGAAGCTTAAAGGCAGATCTCCGGGCACACACTTGGGGTTCCAAAATGGCAGTGGATTAAGTGGAAGCTACACTGACACTCCCCCAGGACCAAACTGGAATTACAGCTAAAATAGAGAAAATCATCCTGAATAATCAACTGAAGACTAGCTGGAGAGCACTCTCATAACCAAGAAGGAAAAGTGGAGACAACATAGAGACTGGTAGGAAGTATGGAGGTGTGAGAGGGCTGGCTGGGCTCCCACAGGCAGCAGCTAAAGGTCCGGAGGGGGATCTCAGCTGTGGGGGGTTCCCACTAAGGACTTTGGGGCCTAAATCCCAGTATGCGCTTCCCAGCTCAGAGCACCAGAACTGAGAAAGGTACCCACATAACATCTGGCTGCGAAAGGCAGCAAGATTTTTTTCTGCCAGGGAAAGACAGCTGGAAATGCAGGCACCCTCTTAAAGAGCCAACACACAAACTTTTGTGTGCAGCCACTCACCTTAGGCTCCAGCAGAGGGAAGGCAGAGTGGACTGGAGCTGTGTGAGGAGAACACAGTATTGGGGACTCTAGGGATAGAGCTCTGATTCCTGTGCTTTGTTATTCCCCCAGACTGCAGAGGACATCTTTCTCAGGCAGACCTTCACCATAGAGGCAGCTTTTGTCTGGGGGGAGGAAGAGCAATTGCCTCACCCTGTTGGAAAATTTCTCCCCACCACCCTGTGGAGTTTATGTCTTGCTGTGGTCTAGAGCCTGAGACTCATCAAGAGACTAACAATCAGCCTGCAAGAAAAGGTGGATCTCTGGATGCTTTGAGTCTTTGCCTGATCTGCTTCTGGACCTGGGGCTAGGAAAAGCAGACCTTGGTACATGTCTTGGTGCTTTCCAAACCCACCCAGCTCCAGCAGAGGGAGCCACAAGCTGTGGATCACTGAGAACTCCAAACAATGTACTTAAGGCTAGTAACAAACAGCATCTGACATTGACCTGTATCAAAGACCCTCTAAAAAGACTGGGAGTCCTAGCAGATCTACCTAAAATGTAGAAACAAATCCAAACAGGCAGCCAAAATGGGAAGACAAAAAAACAAGCCCCAAATGAAAGAACAAGAGAATTCTCCAGAAGAGCTAAGTGAAATGGAGCTAAGCAATCTATCAGATATAGAGTTCAGAATACTGATTGTAAGGATGTTCAACAGCATGAGAAAAGATACGGAAACTATGAAGGAAATTAAGAATGACATAGTAGAAATAAATAATACAGTGGAAAGAATAAACAGCAAATTACAGGAAACTGAGGATCAGATCAGCAAATTAGAAGACAGGGGAGGTAAAAATCACTCAATCATAGAATCAAAAAGAAAAAACAATTAAAAAACAGGAGGACAGTTTAAGGGAGCTGTGGGACCACACGAAACAACAATATTCACATCATAGGAGTGCCAGAAAGGAAAGAAAGTGAGCAAGGGATAGAGAACCTGTTTGAAGAAACAATGGCAAAAAAACTTCCTTAACCTGGTAAAGGGAAAAGACACACAAGTTCAGGAGGCACAGAGAGTCCCAAGCAAGAACACCAAGAGGACCATGCCCAGACACAAAATAATAAAAATGTCAAAAATTCAAGACAAAGATAGGATCTTAAAGGTAACAAGAGAAAAGCAATCTGTTACCTACAAATGAGCTTCCATAAGGCTGTCAACTGACTTCTCATCAGAAACTCTACAGGCCAGAAGAGAATGGCATGGAGTATTCAAGGTAATGAAAAGCAGCGACCTGAAACCAAGACTACCCTATCCAGCAAGGCTATCATTCAAAGTATATGGTGAACTAAAGAGCTTCCCAGACAAAAAAAAGGCTAACGGAGTTTATCACCACCAAACCAACATTGCAGGAAATGTTAAAGGGACTGCTATAATAATAAGAAGAAACAGAGAGAGAGAAACATAGACATGAAGAATTAAAATGGCAATAAATAATTAACTATCCATATTAACCTTACACAGCAAAAGAAATCATCCTCAAAATACAAAGTAACCTCAGGGTACGGTAGAACATATTTGCCAAGGATACATCTGATAAGGGGCCAGTTTCCAAAATATACAAAGAACTCATACAACTCAACAAGAGGAAGACAAATAATCCAATTAAAAATGAGCTAAGGACCTAAATAGACACTCTCCAAAAATGACATACAGATGGCCAAGAGAAATGAAGTATCACTTTATACCTGTCAGAATGGTTACTATTAATAAAACAACAAATGACAAATGCTGGCAAGGATGTTGAGAAAGGGGAACCCTGGTACACTGCTGGTGGGAATGCAGACTGGTGCAGCCTCTATGGAGTTTCCTCAAAAAATTAAAAATGGAGCTGCCTTTTGACCCAGTGATCCCACTTCTAGGAATATATCCTAAGAAGCCTGAAACACCAATCAGGAAGAATATATGCACCCCTGTGTTCATAGCAGTGCAATTTACAATAGCTAAGATCTGGAAACAGCCCAAGTGCCCATCAGTAGATGAGTGGATAAAAAAGCTGTGATACATTTACACCACGGAATACTATGCAGCTGTAAACAAAAAGGCTCTCTTACCCTTTGGAACAGCATGGTTGGACCTGGAAAGTATTATGCTAGGTGAAATAAGCCAGTCAGAGAAAGACAAGTTTCACTTGATCCCACTTATATGTGGAATCTAAAGAACAAAATAAACTGATGAACAAAATAGATCCATTGACACAGAAGCATGAAACAGACTGACAAATCTCAGAGGGAAGGCAGGGTGGGTGGGGAGAGATTAACCAAAGAATTTATATGCACATATGCATAGCCTGTGGACACAGATAATAGTGTGGTGAAGGCCTGGGGCAGGGGGTGGGTGCAAGGAAAATAAAGAAAAAAAAAAGGATAAGTAAAATATTAAGCTACAAGTTAAAAAAGTAAATAAAAATTAACCTTAAATGTAAATAGATTAAATGCTCCAATCAAAGGACATGGGGTAGCTGAGTGGATTAGAAAACATGGCCCAAATATATGCTGTCTACCAGAGACCCACTTTAGAATAAAAGACTCACACAGGCTGAGAGTGAAGGGATGGAGAAAAACTTTCCATGCAAATGGAAATGAAAAAAAAGCTGGGGTAGCAATACTCATATCGGACAAAATAGACTTCACAATGAAGACCATAACCAGAGACAAGAAAGGTCACTACATAAAAGTAAAGGGACCGATCCAACAAGAGAATATAACCCTGGTAAACAAATATGCACCCAATATAGGGGCACCTATATATATATAAAAAACTTCTGGAGGACTTTAGGGAGAGATCAACAGCACTACAGTCACAGTAGGGGACTTGAACACCCCACTGACTTCACTGGGTATATCTTCCAGACAAAAAGTCAACACAGAAACAGTGACTCTAAATGATATACCACATCAGGTGGATTTAATTGACATTTACATACGATTTCATCTCAAAGCTGTAGAATACACATTCCTCTCAAATGCACAGGGGTCATTCTGAAAGATAAACCACATGTTAGGACACAAAACCAGTCTCTACAAGTTCAAGGAGATTGGAATTATATCAAGCATCTTCTCAGGTACCAATGACATGAAATTAGAAATCAAGTACAGTAAAAACACTCAAAGGCATTTAAACACATGGAAGCTAAATAGCATGTTATTAAACAATGAATGGGTTACCAATGAGATGAAGAAAGAAATAAAAAACTTCCTGGAAACAAATGAAAATGAACTCACAGCAACCCCAAATCTATGGGATACAGCAAAAGCAGCCCTGAGAGGGAAGTTCATAGCATTACAGGCATCCCTCAAAAAGCAAGAAAATTTCTTAATAAATTCTCTAATCCTACAACTTAAAGAATTAGAAAGCTCCTCTGTGAAGCCATCTGGACCAGGGCTTTTGTTTCCTGGGAGTTTTTTGGTGTTTTTTTTTTTATTACTGCTTCGATTTCATCAGTTGTTCTTGGCCTATTCAGGTTTTCTGATTCTTTCTGATTCAGTTTTACATGATCTCACTCATATGTGGAATCTAATAAAATAAACTGATGAACAAAATAGATCCAGAGACATGAAAGCATGGAACAGACTGATGAATCTCAGTGGGAAGGTGGGGGTGGGAGAGTGGGTGGGGAGAGATTAACCAAAGAACTTATATGCATAAATGCATAACCCATGGACACAGACAATAGTGTGGGGAAGGTGAGGTGGAGGGGATCAATGGGGGAAAGGGGGGAGCATCTGTAATACTTTCAATAATAAAGATAAATTTTTAAAAAATAAAATAGAAGCAGAAATTCTGACAATATCACATGCTCCTTAAGATGATACCGCATGCTCCTTAAAGGTAGTGAACTTATATTTGAAAAAACAATCACTTGTAGGGTGCTCTGTGATTACAAATGGATTGTCACATACATTATATGTGAGCCTCACAATGAACTCATAAGTAAAGTAGTATTAGTCTTCTCAATTTACAGATGGGGAAACTAAGGTTCAGATAAATTGTGACTTGAGCAAGTCATAGAATTATTTTTTTAGAATTAAACATTTTATTTTGGGGTTATAATTACAATAGTTATTTACATACGTCCATTAAAACCCTACCCCTTCCCCTAGACATTTGTAGTTTTATACATTTAATTTTTTTTTCTTTTAAATGTATCTTTATTGAATTTTTAAGATAGAGCCATGAATAACATAATTGCTGAAGCAATTTTTGTCATGGCCTAATAAGGGTGCAGTGACCAAAACAAGTTTATTAAAAACAACAAAAAGATTTATTAAAAACAACAAAAAATTATTAGGAGAGGGCCTTAAAATGATCTTAAGTAATGAAATCCAAAGAGATATATGAATTGGTCAGGAAATTTAAAAGGGAACATATGATACTGGTGATTCAAGTCCTATTACTATAATTAGATGCTTTCCAAAAACCAAATGATAAAAATAAGCTATGTGCTTTTAATTAGCAGTTAGTAATTTAAGTGTATTTTTATGAACAATTGAGTAATTTATTTATATTTATAGTGCATAGGGTAATGTTTAATTTTTAGCCTCTCTCTGAAGAATCAGATCAAAAGGCAGAGAAAATGGTTGGGTTATTTCAGCTCTGCATTTTCATTTCTCATAAACCAGTGCTTTCAGCAGATAGTTAAACAAGTAATAGTCCCAGCTATCTCTATGGTGGTTATAAAATCTATTTTCTTTCAATTTTCAGTAAATTCTTAGACTCTGCTTTGCCAGCTAAATCATTTTTGCCCTCCTCATAGCATGCTGGGAATATGAATTCCTTTGAACAATACTATGAGATTCTTAGGATAAATCTTATGAGGTTATAATTTTATTGGCAAAACCAGTCTCTGGAAAACATGCCCTGGAGAACTTACTCTATGTCATTTTCTGATCAAAGGACAGGCTAGTATACCAACCAAAATAAGACAAAATCACCATCATAGTAGCCTACATAACTTTTCCTTAAAATCTACTTGGTAATAAAAAAAAGTATTTTATATTTAACAGAATTTAACAGAGATTTTCCTGTTTCAATGATTACACAGTGCATCATTTCTTTTTTCTTTTTTTTTTAAATGCATCTTTATTGATTTCAGAGAGAGGAAAGGAGAGGGAGAGAGAGATAGAAACATCAATGATGAGAGAGTCACTGATCGAGCCCACAACCCGGGCATGTGCCCTGATGGGGAATCAAACCCCTATCGCCTGGATCCTAGGTCGACGCTCAACCGCTGAGCCATGCCTGGCTGGGCACAGTGCATCATTTCTAACCTGCATCAAATTCATCCTTTGTCAGTAAATATCTAAAGAATCCTAAGATCGTGGGTCAGGAAATTGCCTTACCCATTCCAGGCATACCTGGCACATGATCAAGGATGCACACCTCAGACTACTGAGTGAAAGACTTAAGCCTCTTACTCTGATGAAGAGAACATTCTATTTCTACTCATAGAATGATTATTCCAGAGTTGATACAACTCCACAAGCTCTAATACATTTTTAATCTGTCAAATTATGCCTCTTAAAGGAAATTCAGTAACACAGAACAGAAGGCTGAATGGAGCTTTTCCTTTTTCTCTGCAACTTGGGCCAAATGATGGGGACAGAAAATGGTCAAGCATTCCACTTTCTAAAGAAAGACCAACAAGTGGGAGCCCAGTAAGCTGTCAGAGCTTCCTAATGTGCCGACAGCCTCGCCACCAAACCACTGACTGCCCTTCCCAAGCCATATGAACAGGAGACCGGTGAAGAGAAAGAGGAATTGCATCGCTAGAATGAGAAAGGAAAGGGTCCCAAAATTGGGTGGGGGTTCCCACTCAGGCAAAGCGATTGTGATTAGCTGCAAAGGACTATGGGCTTCTGTGAATGACTTACCTACCAGAAGGTGGCTCATCAAAGAGGCGGGTTCACAATAAAAGGTTGAAAGGTTGGCCTGACCTGCCAACCAAGCAAAGCAATGTCAGAGGACCGCTCAGGAGCATAATGGATGCCTGTGCCCCCCCCTCTCTGTGCCCCCCCCTCTCCCCACCACCACCATTCACAGCTGGTCTGAGCTTCAAGCATTGTATCAGCTCAGAAACAGATGGGACCAGGAGAGCAGCGTTAGTGCGTCAGCACAGGCCTTTCTGTCCCAATAACACAGCATGACCACTGAATAAGTGCAGAGAATTTAGGCCCAAGGCTAGACAGGGGAGAAGGTCAAACCCTGAGAAGGGTTTTTTGAATAGGACTGAATTTTTAAGTGAAAATGACTAATAAATCATTATACAAAACTTCTCATGTTTATCAATAATGAGTGAACATGAGAGCTCATGATAAAAATTTACATTGGGTTATAGAAACATAGATACAGATACAAATACTATATGCTTCTGTTTTAAATTCACACATTTTATTAGCATTTTTATATGAGCTATATAAATGATTTATTCCCAGACCAAAAATCCAGAACATTGGCTGTGACAATAGCGGTAGATTTGCTGTAGACACTTCAACCTGTCATCAGTAACAAAGTACACACTTAAATGAAATGCAGTTTTAACAAAGCTGCAGTTTAAAATTTCAAGTTCTTTCAAATACGTGACACCTCACAATTGTACAAATAGAAAAATCTGGGTATCTTTCTTAACCTTGGACATTATTTTATGTTGGCTGAAAACCAATTTTACTCTAATTTATACTACCAGAGAACAAGGGGAAATTGAGAAATTTCCAGCAGGCTGAGGATGGCTCCCTTCTTGGAACCAGTCCCTGATTTGCTTAATATCTCACAAAAATCTTTCCACATTAACTTACATGCCTTTGTAATTTAATATAAAATGAAGCAGTAAGTTCTGAGTATCACTGACTTTTTTAACCTCTACACACTACCCTCTAGAAGATGACTTCTGTTTTGATCTCCAATACATCCCTAGCACTTAGAATAGTCTCCTGCTTATTAGACATATATTGAATTAAAAGGCAAATATTTGACAATTAGATGGTTCAGTTTGGGGCTGAATTGTATTCCCTCAAAATTCACGTTGAAGTTCTAACCCTTGCACATCTAAATGTCACTGTATTTGATGATAGGGACTTTAAAGAGGTGATTAAGTTAAAATGAGGTTATTAAGGTGGGTCCTAATCTAATATAACTGATGTCCTTGTGAGAAGGGGAATTCAGATTACAAACATGCACAGAGGGAAAAACATGTGACGAAAGAGAGAAATGACTGCCATCTACATGTCAAGGAGAAAGGTCTCAAAAGAAACCCATCCTGGGAGAGGTGTCTATTCAGGTCCTCTATCCATTTTTTTATTTATTTATCTGCATTGTTGAAAGTATTACAGTTGTCCTCTTACTCCCCCATTGACCCTTCTACCCTGCACTCATCCCCACCCCAGGCCTTCCCCACACTATTGTCTGTGTCCGTGGGCTATGCCTATATGCATATAAATTCTTTGGCTAATCTCTCCCCACCCACCCACCCCTGCCCATTTTTTAACTGGGTTGTTTGTTTGGTGTTGAGTTGTATGCATTCTTTATATATTTTGGAAATTAACTCCTTGTTGGAGCTGTGGACATACAATGCAATACACAGATCCTGTATCATAGAAATGTACACTTGAAACCTATATAATCTTATTAACCAATGTCACCCCAACAAATTTAATAAAAAGAAAAGAAAGAAAGACATCCTCCCTAAACCTTGATTTCAACCTTGGAACACCCAGAATTGTGAGAAAATAAATTTCTGTTGTTTAAGTCCCCCAGTCTGTGCCATATTATTGCAGCCAGAGCAAGCTAAGGAACTTTCTGACTGACAATGAATAAATAAATAAAGGCACAGAATTCCAGGAAAAAAATACAATTTTTGATAAATGTTAGATTTCACCATGTGGCAATAATCATGCTATGATCACGGTGTGGTGTCCCTAATGGTGAATTCAAAGCACTGATTTCGCCCCCTCGTGGTATTAAAATGACATTTGTGAAACTGTGTCAAACCTGTAATCCTGATAGAATCTGCCAATGATCACTTAAGTAGAGTGTTTCTTTGCTGAATCTCAGTTGCCTGATCCTGGACCAGTGGTTATATTTAAAATTATTAGATCCCAAATAGAGGTAGAGTCTATAATATGAGAATGAGATATCAAACCAGGACTTTTAGGGGATTAAGCTACTTAGATTCCTGAGAAGCAATCAAACCAGGATTTTGAGGGGATTAGGCTACTTAGACTCCTGAGAAGCTGTGTTTTTGTCCTTCCAATTATACATAACTAAAAAGTTTTATGGGATTCTGGAGGGATGGAAGATTAGGAATATTAAACTATAATAGAAAGATGGCTTAGGAGTATCCATGCATTTTTTTGTTGTTAAAAATTCTTCGGTGATTCTTCATGCAATGAGTGTGCAGAGGTTAAAATATTAATGACTATATAAACATTCACTACAGTCTTTATTTTGAAAGAATAATCTTTGTTATGAAAACTTCCCCAAGAAAAAGCTATGAATAACCACGAAATCCAGTTACAGAGTAATATGTTTCCAAAATTCTAAAACTTTAAAGGTAAATGAGAATCATAAACTAGCACAGTGATTTTCAATCTTTTTCATTTCATGGCACACATAAACTAATTACTAAAATTCTGCAGCACACCAAAAAATATATTTTTTGCCAATCTGACCAAAAAATAGGCATGATTTTTATGCACTCACACTGGATGTCTACTGTTGTGTTGGCTGTTGTCGCCTTTTTATTTGACAATCTAAGGGAAAAGAAGTCAGTGCCCCTGACTAGAGAGTCAGATACCGCGTTTTTTTAAAAATTCTTGAAGCACAGCGGTTGAAAATTGCAGTCCTAGAGAACACATCGAATGGCACTGTTTATTGAAGAAACAACTGAAGCCAAAGGATATTATTTGACTTGCCAGGGACTGAAAATCTGTTATTAATGTTGTTAAAGGGGCTCGAGTTTAGTGTTAGAATCATCTTGGTCAGACAATATCCATTGATTGAACTAGACAGAAAATTTGTAAGTAGAGTGAGGCAGCTGCTTTGGAAGATTGTGGGTTCACCACATTTGAAAAAAATTAAATTTGAAGCACAGTAATCTAAAAAAAAAGTTAGGATGTCTTGTTTAATACCAAAGTGACTGACAGTAAGCCAAAGGAGAGTAAGGCAACAATGAAAAGAAAACAATGTAATTTCCTCTCACATAGAGTGAGGCTAAGAAAAGTTGTTTTCTATTAACTAAAGAGTCCAAATGCTTGACACATATTAAAATACGTGATATTAAAATCTAAAGCAAGTCAATGAAATTCTTTTGTATAAGAACTCCATACATAGTTGACTATCATTGACTTGTTTGGAAATAATTACTGTTTTTCCTCAGTTCGTTAGCTGATAACCGTATAAACATGCACAAAGGATGGTTCATATAATGACAAAAACTCAAGGTGTCAAGGCAAGGAATGTAATACATACACAATATGAAATGGATATGTTGGACTAATAGACATGAAAAAGAATGAAAAAGTTGGTAGAAAATGATTATTATTATTATTAAATATGTCTTTAATGATTTCGGAGAGAGGAAGGGAGAGAGAGAAACATCACTGATTGACTGCCTCCTGCACACCCCTACTGAGGATGGAGCCCGCAGCCCGGGCATGTGCCCTGACTAGAAATGAACGGCGATCTCCTGGATCATAGATCGATGCTCAATCGCTGAGCCACACCAGCCGGGTGGTAGAAAATAATTATTCCAGACCACCCTTGAGATCGAAGCCTGGAATGCAACTTTGAATTCTAATACAAATAAGTATAATGCAACATACTCTAAGCATATTGCTATGTCTGAAGCTCTGGAAATTTGGAGCATAAATCACCATGATATTGGCCTGCTGTACTCTGGCCTGGGAAATTTCTTGGTTGCCCTAAAGGCTCCAAAGTAAGTTGCAACAATCTGCTCACATATCAGGATATCCTTGACCCAACAGCGTTCTGGCAGCCAAATGAATATGTGATTACCTGCTTTTATTATCTGCATACTAGTTCTCTCAATTCATATAATCGATAGGGTTAAATCACCACTCTATTGGCTCCCAATCTATATCCCAGACTTCATCTCTAGACAGATATATAATTAACTAGTTTATGGATCTCTCTACCTTTGCCTTTCCATATTAGGTACATTTTCTATCCTTCCAAACAAATAGCATACCAACAACACACCCTAATTGAGCCTGCAGAGAAAACACTCTACCAATAAGAAACTTTTCCTTATGTGCATTTTAAGCCCAAGAACATATTCTTCTAACAATTTAACAGATACTCAGAAAGAATTGTAAAAGATATTAACCTAAAATAACTATCACAAAAGTATACTGCTTCCTGAGATTAAAGAACACACAGAATATTTCATTATCAAATCCTCAATTTTTAAATCCTCACTTTGAATAAGAAAGATTTGTTTATGATAGGATGCTTATTCTAAGACAGACTGCTATTTGCAGCCTTACGTCACCTCTGAGCTGGCACTTAAAAGGTTTCAATAATAAAGATAATTTTTTTTTTTTTTAAAGGCTTACATGATCTGTTGCCATACTTTGGTTCACTCTTCTAAACAGAATCCAAATGTAAAAGGTAGATGGGATCTTGTAATTTACTTGGTGGGTATATAGACATCTTTTTAACAGTATGAAACCAAACTCTCTAAGAAAGAGAAATGGCAGATAGGAAGAGACAGATGGTCTAACTTCTTGGACAGTAATTTGCTGAGATTTGACTTTCCCTGGGTTTCCTGCACTAAGTTGTCGTTACTGCTACAAAGTGGACCCCAGAGTGAGGCCGCTTATCATTTACAGCTGTGGGAGAGGGGGGGGTAGAAGAGGAAATAGAGGGGATAAGTGGTGATGGAAAAAATTAAATTACATTAAATTAAAATAAATAAATAAAACTGTGGCCCAAAGAGAGGCAGAACTCCCTTTCCTTGACTCTTTGCTGTTTAAGTAAGGATTTTGTAGTCGAAATAATTTGTTCTACATGAATGTTTCCCAAACTGTATGTTGCAAATCATGTTACATTTAGTTCTGCTAGTGCGACATGTGTATCCTGAATATCAGTGTGCTGTGCAAATGTCATGTGATACAACAAACAGGAATCTTCTTTTTAATCTATGGTGCAAGTAACATTATCATCTAAAAATAATATTCCATGTAACACAGTTTGATAAGTACTTCTCCTTAGCAATGTTTCACATTTATTGTTATAAAATGTTAAACAGGGATTTTGCTCATAAGAGAAGTATATTATGTTCTAACTCAATTTTGTGTGTATTGAAAAAAAGAAATCTGCAATAAATTTTTTAAAATACCATTAACGTGTCTAACACTGCTGGATGGATTTCTTCTGGCTCACAGAGAACTGAACTATAACAGACAATTAAAATGCCTCCTTGGAGGTAACAAAACTGTCATCTTTTCAGCATAATTAACCATACAGTCAAAGTTTTGTAAATCTACACCAAATAAGTAAATTTGAGATTTTAAATGCATATGGTTTTCTGGGATTTCAGTGTGATCGTGTCTGTAAATAAAATCCTTTGTGTGAAAAGCTAAAAGAAAGGGAGTTTTGTTTTAAATTACTAATTTTACCTATCACATCATTATATATGTTATTATACATATTAATAAATTTTACAAATAAGGATGATTCTGCCTTCATAAACATAGGGACGAGCATTTCAAGCAGAGGTGACAGAGAAAGCTCATGGGGAAATCTCTCGTGTGCGCGCATGCAGTTGGCAAACAAGTTTGCCTGCAGCGAGGGAGACGAGCGAGCAGTGACTGGCAGGAGAATAGGAGGCACCAGACACACAGGTAGGATCAAAGGTATTTGGTAAGAGATTACGCGCAAGGATTTTGGAGAAAGATGGAAAAGTCAAAGGTATTCCGAATTTTGAGCCTAACCAAATGGAACAATTATGCCACCAGGAGAAGTAGGAGCACCAAGTCAAGAGGTGACTTGGAAAGAAGACTATACAGAGTTGACTATCTGCCACTTAAACAATTCAATAGATTTCCTCCCTGCTGCTTATATATTAGGTAATTCACTACTCACGCAAATCCAAAATAGGGGAAAATAAGGATTTTCATGGATTTTCTGTTTGTAAATAGCTCCATTATCAAGCTTAAAAGTAAAAGCAATTAATGCTAGCTGCTGTGGTAAGTAAACAACAATATTTCAGCAGCTTAACACAGTATTATTCGCTGGTTCGTATCGCAGTTCAAGGGTGTGGAGGGAGCTGGAGCTGTGAGGTGTGCTCTGGGCTGTTGTTCAGAGACCCAGGCTCCTTTCATGATGTGGTTCTGTCACCTATAACATGAGGCTGCAAAGCTATTCTGCAGCCTGGAGGGAAAATGTGTAGAATCATGAGGGAGATAACAGAACGCCCATCACTTCGACCCATTAGCTAGAAGTCAGTCATAAGGCCCCACCCGAATCCAGGAATGGACGGAAGATGTTAATCTAGCTCAGTGCTCAGGAATAATATTTCACATTGTCTCTGTCACAAAGGGAAAGAAGAGAAAGCCCTTACCTAAATAATGGAGGACTTAAAATTAACCCTGAAATAATTCTTTTTTATTGTCCCTATTATCAGTAGCCACAAACTCTATAGAGCTAAAACCAAAAACAGTCATAGCAAGAGAAAGACACTATGTAAAATTTCATAACCTGGAGTTCAATTAATTTGAAAAGTAACTTTGCCACAATCTTTCAAACCTAGCTCAAACAAAACATTTAGAAACTCTGATAAATAACGAACATGCACTTTTCTTGGCTTGAATAAGTAAAATTGCCAAGGTATGTGTGGATTTAATTTACAAGGCTTCAATTATGGAGGTAGCATGAATGCCTTAAAAAAAAAAAACAAAAAAAAAAAAACAAAAAAGCATTTCTCTCTCTCTGTCTTTCTAATCTATCTTTCTCTCTCTCTTCATAATATCCATTCTAACAAGTATCAGATGGTATCTCATTGTGGTTTTCATCTGCATTTTTTCATATACTTGGTGGCCATCTGGATGTCTTCTTTGGAAAAGTGTCTATATTCAAGTCCTTTGCTCATTTTTAAATTGGATTATTTGGTTTTTTGCTCCTAAGTTGTAAGAGGTTCTTACAAATTCTGGATACTAACCCCTTATGAGATAGGTGGCTTGCAAATATTTCCTCCCATTCTGTGTAAGCTGCCTTTTCACTCAGTGAATTGTTTCCTGTGTAGTGCAGAAGCTTTTTAGGTTTATATAATCCCCTTTGTTTACTTTTGCTTTTGTTGCCAGTGATTTTGGTGTCAAATCCAAGTCATTGCCAAAATCATTGTGAAGGGATTGTTGCCCAGTGGGTGTAAAGTTTCAGTTCTGAAAAATGAATAGGCCCTAGAGACATGGTGTACAACATAGAGCTTATAGTTAACACAATATCGTGCATTTCAAAATATGTTAAGATGACAGATCTGATGTGTTATTACCACAGAACAAAAGAAAAAATAATACAAGGAAATTTTTGGAGGTGATGAACATGCTTAATATCTTGATTGTGAGGATGGTATTATGAGTTGTAGGAATATGTCCAAATTCATTAAAATGTCTTCATTAAACATGTGCAATTTTTATATATCAATTACACCTCAGTAAAACTTTAAAAACTGAGTGCTGCCTAATTACATAAATTTTTTCTGTGTTTAGAGCAAACTATAGTTTACATTAATGCTATATGGTTTTTAACTATCATAATGAACATAAAATTTTCCAGCTATGATAAAAGAAACTTTGCCATGGAAACATATTAGATATTAGTGCAGCAGAAATAAACCCCTTCTTGAACCTTTGATAAATTGTACCTACCTACATAGTCCTTCTATCTATAGCATAGTCTCCTGTATTATCAAATATTCTGTGTTTCAGGCACTTTAAATTGAAGCATTACTGCCTGGGTTCTTAATTCAAAGAAATTTAGAGGGGAAATAAATTCAATATCCTGGCCAAAAAGCAGAGTATCTATTTCAGGAACTCACATACACACACGCGCGTCTCTCTTTTAAGCAAGAATAAACCTGGGTGCCTCTAGATGGCTTGTTCTGATATCAAAGAATGTGCTGTAGGGACCAAGTTGTTTTCCTTGAACACTTGCAAAGGGAAACCCATTCTCTCGCATCCTGCCAGCTTCCCGATCCCACAGCCTGCCATCTGAGTCAGAGCTGCCTGGGGCGTGCGTCCCTGAGCAGCCCCCCTGTCTGTCTTCCTCGGGACCTGGATTGGTCGACGAAAGCAGAGGAGGAGCCACCCTGAGCATTCCTTTCCCCTCCACACACCATAAAATCAGCAGCAGCCACCACACTCGCAGCAGCGCCGGGGTGGGCGCCTCCGGGAGGCGGCGGCGCGGGCATGTGCGCGCAGGTTCCTCTCCCGTTGGCACCGCCACGAGGACAACCAGTTTGCAAAGACCTGGCTGCCTGAGGCTACAGTTAAAGGGAGAGTGAGAACGAAAAAAAAAAAAAAAAAGCAAGCGGCAGACTCTTTGGACTGAGAATAAGCTTTCTGAAGCCGAAGATTTTAAAGGGATGGTGATCAGAGCAGTGCCTGAAAGAGAATAAAACTTCTATTTGGAGCTCTGGAGCATGGGACATTTACTCCCACCAGGCGTGCCCGGTTCAGCCTCCTAAAGGGCAGGAAAAGACCTGCAGGAAAAGACCTGCAGGAAATCCCTGCGGCTGCCTGGCGCAGGAGGCAGGGGCGGTGCAGAGGGGACCTGAAGCCACCGGCCCAGGATGAACTCCACGCACCAGCCCCGGCTGCACACTTCCCTGCACCTCCGAAACCTCAGCGCCCACAGGCCGCACGGCAACGCCAGCGAGCCCCTGGGGAAGGGCTTCTCCGACGGAGGGTGCTACGAGCAGCTGTTCGTCTCCCCCGAGGTGTTCGTGACTCTGGGGGTCATCAGCTTGCTGGAGAATATCCTGGTGATTGTGGCCATCGCCAAGAACAAGAACCTGCACTCCCCCATGTACTTCTTCATCTGCAGCCTGGCTGTGGCCGATATGCTGGTGAGCGTCTCCAACGGCTCGGAGACCATCGTCATCACCCTGCTGAACAGCACGGACGCGGACGCGCAGAGCTTCACCGTGAACATTGACAACGTCATCGACTCGGTCATCTGCAGCTCCCTGCTCGCGTCCATCTGCAGCCTGCTCGCCATCGCGGTGGACAGGTACTTTACCATCTTTTACGCCCTCCAGTACCATAACATCATGACGGTTAAGCGGGTGGCCATCATCCTCGGCTGCATCTGGGCGGCGTGCACCGGGGCGGGCATCCTGTTCATCATCTACTCAGACAGCAGCGTGGTCATCATCTGCCTCATCAGCATGTTCTTCACCATGCTGGCCCTCATGGCCTCTCTGTATGTGCACATGTTCCTCATGGCCAGGCTCCACATGAAGAGGATCGCCGTCCTGCCAGGCACTGGCACCATCCGCCAAGGTGCCAACATGAAGGGGGCCATTACCTTGACCATCTTGATTGGGGTCTTTGTGGTCTGCTGGGCTCCATTCTTCCTCCACTTGATATTCTACATCTCTTGTCCCCAGAATCCATACTGCGTGTGCTTCATGTCTCACTTTAACCTGTACCTCATTCTGATCATGTGCAATTCCATCATCGACCCTCTCATTTACGCACTCCGGAGCCAAGAGCTGAGGAAAACCTTCAAAGAGATCATCTGTTGCTATCCTCTAGGAAGTCTCTGTGACTTGGCTGGCAGATATTAGATGGGGGCAGAGGAGACACTAAAAGCATGCATAAGACAGAACCTGAACAGTGTGCTTCAGCAACAGCTCTGTCTTCTGTGGAGGGCACTGGTTGAGAATATCTATTGTATAAATTCACGTTTGTGACTTTGGGTGTGGAAACATGCCCAGTCTCTGTATATGTTTAATGTCATGCTACTCTTTGGCCATGCAATGTTTACATGAAAACACATTTGGCTGTGCAATGCTAATCCACATTATAGGTGGTAGACACCGTGGATTTACAGAAAAGAAAAAAAGTTCTTATTAGAAGCGTCACAATGTCTCTTTCTTGTAACTCATAAGGATGTGACACTTTGCTTGTTGTAGTAACGTGGAAATCACAGCCTCGTTAAATATATTCTAAGAAATGGTTTCTTGTATTACCCTGTACATTGTAAGGTAGAGATTTGATTCTCACATTTAGGGGGAAATATTAAAGAGCAGATGCTTAGTCATTTTAAAAATCAGCTGAAATTTCAAGGAATTTAGTAAAACATGTTCATTCTCCCTGTGCACAAGTAGAAATGAAGTTCCTATTGACAGTAAAACAGCTACTTGGGGGTGGGGGGGGAGTGAAATTTTGAGGCAGAAAACTCTGTGTTTGTCAAAGACAGAGAGATTAATTTGTCAAGCAAATAGTTTGATATCCCACTCAGGCTCTTCAGCTTGGGGTGGGGAGTGGGGGCAGAAAGCAGCTTTGGGGATCACAGTGTTCTGGAAAAACCTAAATTAACATGTCAAGCTAAACTTCCTGATACCAACCTATTTGCAAGCAGCATTAATAAAAACAGAGAATAAGGCTTCTCTGCCCCTTTAACCAGGGACCCGTGTCTGCTGAAGTGGCCGGAAAAGGTGGTGCTGCCCTGAGAGCTGGCCTCTGAGCTCTAAAGAACAGGGCTGCTATGGAATTCTTCCACTTTTCAGTGGAAGAGACTTGCTGTTTACTTATTGCTTAGTTTCTGAACTGGAGCATAATTACTCATTATTGAGGATTCCAACTTTAAAAACCAGATCTATAGCACAAGTATTTTCAGGCAAGATTTGTGAATGTCTAAAGTAAGGGAACCTCTGATGCTGACACCTTTTGAGCAGGAAGTAAGACACTTAACTCCAGAGGACAGATAACATGATGTAAATTCCACAGCCACACTGTGCAGAGTAAATACTTGGTTTTGCTCCAAAATAATCCCAGAGATCTGGCTACTGAGCAACACAATTTGCACTTTCCAATTTGTGTGTACTTTAAAATAAAGAGAAAGAAAATATATTAGGCTGGAGATTACCGGTAAACTATTCTTTGATTTAATTTATAGTCTCTTCAAATGCTCAGAGGCAGAGATAACACACCAAGGTGCTTCTTAATTCAAATCTGAATGGTTTGCATATTAACACTTTCTAAGAAACACTTTCAGCATGCACATGGAAACACTCACTGCATTAAACATAATGGTCACGTTCAAGTTTACAAATGAAAAGTGGGACAGAAGCTAGATTCACTGTAATTCCTCTATTTTGACGTAAAAATAAGCGTGAGAATTTTAACACAGGCTGACCTTTCAGTCACAGCCCAAAGCTGTGGCCAGACGCAACCAGTGTTGTCTTGGCTACTCCTCCTGTCCACTCTTTAATGTAGCGATTGTGAGAAACCTCAGGAACTGGAGACACGAGAACCGAAGCTACAAGCGCGCCCCACCTTCTGTGGTGGCTGCCCTGGCAGTGTATTTATTTCTCCAAGTGTCACCTTAGATGCTGCTCAGGCCATTTAGAACCCACTGGAAGGAAAACGGCTCCTTTGTGTTCACACTCACTCCTCCTTCTGGAACAGGTTAGTGTGAAGGTGAGTGTCAGTCACGAACCTGTCCTGTCCAAGCAGCCGGGTCCCCTGCATGCCCAGGACACAATATTAGACTTCAGCTTCTTTAAGGGCTAAGACTACATCTTACTGGGTCCTCCCAATATTCCTCTGTTAGGTTACTTCTTTCTCCAGTAAAACCAGGGTTCTGCCAGCGGGACTCGTCATGATCACCCCGAGCTCACAGTTTACATGAGAGTTCATTAGGGTGTTCTATAGGATGTGTTCGGACAAGTGTGTAATGACACAAATCCACCACTGTACTATCATTCAGGATAGGGTCACTTCCTTAAAGGTCCTCTCTGCTCTGCCTACTTATCCCTCCCTCCCGCCAGCTCTGACAACCTGGGACCCCTTCACTGTCTCCACAGTTTTGTCTTTTCCAGAATGTCGTACAGTTGCAATCAGACAGTATATAACCTTCTCAGATTGGCCTCCTTCACTTGGTGACATGCATTTAAGATTCCTCCATGTATTTTCATAATTTGGTAGTTTATTTCTTTCAGTGCTGAATAATATTTCATTCTATGGATGTAACAGTTCATTTATGTGTTCACCTACTGAAAAACATCTTGGCTGCTTCCAAATTTTGGCAATTATGAATAAAGCTGCTATAAACCTTTTTGTGTGGACATATGTTTGCAACTCATACCAAAGTACAGGAATTCACTTTTTCAAACTTCAGTCTAACCCTGGCCGGTGTGGCTCAGTGGTGGTTAGAGCGTCAGCCCTAACACTGAATGGTCTCGGGTTCGATTCCCGGTCAAGAGCACGTACCTGGGTTGCAGGGTTGCAGGTTTGATCCCTGGCTCAGTCAGGGGCGCATGTGGGAGGCAACCAGTTGATATGTCTCTCTCACATCAGTGTTTCTCTTTCTCTAGCTCTTTCTCTCTTCCTCCCTTCCACTCTCTAAAAATCAATGGAAAAAATTTCCTGGGGTAAGGATTAGCAGAAAACAAACAAACAAAAACTTCAGTATAAATACTGTGATGTTTGTGTCTACCCTTTAATATTTCATTAAGAGTGGTTAATTAGTGTTTGATTTATGCTGGTCAGGAACATACACTCCAGATGTGGCTGGTAAGCAGCATCAGATACCTTTATTAAAAATTTCACCAGAAAGTTCAATTAATAATTATAAGATATATCGGAAATAATTTTTCTTTTGTGAAACGAGTGATTTTCAAGATCTGTTAACTTAAAAAAATTGTACAGCAATCACCATAATTTGCATGAGCAAGGTGCAAGATTTGTGCCCACTTAGCAGCTAGCCTGACATTTAGACTCTAGGTCCCAAACTCTAAATAGTCCCACACGTCCCTCACCTGCTTTGAAAAAGTCTCTGTTGCCCAAACTAAATATTTTTAAATTAGTTTAAAAAATGCCTTTGAAGAGGTAAGGGCTAACTTCCGTTTTGTATTACAGGGAACACACAAAACAGAACATTTAGTGTGATGCCAACCATTTAAACAAAGTTTCACCAATCTACTTATACACCCCTTACAGAGTACTTTCCATAAATTTGGATCAATCAGTAGTCATTATCCCAGAGTGATAATATTAAGGGACATGTTCACTTTCTTTATTGTGGGTTTATATTATGTAAATGTACTACAGTGAACATTTTAAGTTTTACAAAGCACACATAACCCTTACAACAGAAAGATGGTCGATGGAAATGCAATGGCCGAGTTACCAATGATTTGTGGGAAAAGAGTAAGTGTAAAAGGCATTGGTTTTGAATGAGAGCACATCTTGAATAGCATCCAACTGACCCTCCAAACAGACCTGGAGAGGCCGTCTCCTGTCACCGGCAGCATCAGAGCCCGAGCCCAGCTCCTGACACCCCCTCCAGGTTCCCTCTACCAACGTCAGGAGCCTTCTTCTGTGGACAAGCCCAGCCTCCCCGGTCGGGGAGGCCTAGGACGGGATTCTGGTGACACCACTTTTGAGCTGTGAGATTTTGTTGAAGTTAGTTTACTCATTGTTAAAAATATATAAGACTCTTTCTCTGATGAGAATCTTAAAAGAATAAAAAGCAATTATAAGATTAAGGATGTGAAGATCCACAAACTTATATATAAGCTCTCAAAACTGGTAAGTGTTAATATCTTTAAAAACACAAATGAATAAATCCATGTGTGAGTGAAGACTTGCCAGTCTTGCTTCCTTTTTCAGGCTCTCAACATTATCAGTAAACACAGGTAGGCCCTGGGCTTAATTATATATCTTTTCTTAAGTCACGCTTAATAATTCTCTTGAATTTGACTTTTTATATAAAAATGAATATATTAAACATAGTAGATATACAGACGTACCTGCATTTTAAAAGAACAATTTAGCATCAATAATGCTAATTGTTTTAAATTTTTGCAGTGCCACATTTAATACTGAAAAAGGCTAATTAGGGAGGTAATGTGCCAAATATGAAATAATCAATTAGCCCATTTCTTCACAGATTAATTGATATTCATTAAACTTTATGCCATAAATGTAACTGTTAGTACAAAAATATTACCCAACTAGATGCCACTGATTGTAAACACAAACCTCCTTTAAAAACACCATAAATAATGAATTTAGAGTCATATCTTGATGCTCAGTTATTAGTCCATCACTTATTGATCAAAGTTATGTGCATAAAGACAGAAGGAGGATGGTGTGTGCACTGAGGGGATATTGGGCTCAAATCCCAAACTTACCAGCTCTAGAACTTCTGGCAAGTTACTCACCTTTCCTAAGCATCTATAGAGTAACCTTTTACATGGAGATAACAAAATCCACCGTCTCGTGTGGTTAATGATAAATATGAATTATGTAAAATTAGATAACTGATATAAGGGATCTAGTATAGTGCTTGTCACAATAGGTATCTATGATTATAATGATCAGTGTAATTACACTCAAAAGGTCATCAGAGCTTAAAGCCCAGAAGAGGTTAAATGATGATACAGACTTGGATATGCTCACTTTCCTAGCATGGGGAGCCAGGAATCCATGCACGATTTCCAGTACTTCATTTATTTCTAACAAGCAAAGCAAGTAAAAATGAATCCCTGTTTATTATTTAAATATAAAGACATTTTGAAAGTCTCCCCCAGAATTCAGGGAAAGTAGAAGGTGGAATTGGGTAAGAAAACACAAACTGTTTCAATGGCTTCAGTAATGTGCTAATTCTTTTATTGAACAATGGGTTGATATATGCCTTAATATTATGCTTTACAGTCTAGAAATATATGACATTCTTCTGTAGATATTCAATATTGTGTGAAAATTAAGTAAATATTATATATTTATTATGAAATGTGCTTACTGAGAGGGAACACGTAAAACTGTGTTTATAGGGAACAAATAAAGGATTTGCAGCACACTTGAATGCTGCCACTTTTGGAAGATGAAGAAGAACTTTGATCTCTGATAGTCATGGTTGAACTTGGCCCTGGGTTAATGAAATGAAATGAATACTGATAGTGTACAACTATTAACAGTGTTTTCACTGCCATGAGACACCCGGAAGCCCCACAAATACAGAGCCAAGTGGGAAATTTCAGCAGCTCAATCAGTGAATTATTCAATGAGGTTTTTGTATGGGGCTCAGCTGCAAAGAAACTATTATGGTTGGATTTCTAAACTTAACATTTTAAACAGTGTGAAAATTTTCACTCTTAAATTCAAACCACCACTGAATTAAAGTGAAAATATGATAATAAACTTATTCATAATCCCATTTCAGGGGAGAAAAACAAGTCACACTAAAATTTTATTTGCAAAAAGTTTTAACTCCTGATTTAAAATGTGTCTTGTTTGTTATACCGAAGTTTCAAAATGGCCCCATTAAAAACAACGCATACAGATTTTATATAAATTTCACAATATCCTGGAGATTTTGCTTAAAATAACACATAATGTTCATATTATTACTGAAGTGTTTCATTCAATTAGAAAGCAAGGTGTCTTTAGAGTAATTCTCTTTGTAATTCTATTTTTATAAGATGACTTACAAATGTTGAAGTTTGCGCTCTGGATATAATTTTTACCTGCCAATTATATAGCTGTGAGCTACTTACTATCAATATTGGAAAGAAAATCTATCATTTTCACCTCTGCCCTACCTCTAACCTTCCTCTCCAAGACATCACGCCTCTATCTTTTCCACATCAATCTCTTATTTTCACCTAAAACTCAACATGGCTAAAACGTTAACACAGATGTGTTGACACAAATCAACTCCTTGTTTTCACTCTCTTTACATTTGCATCATTTCATCATTCTCCCTGGAACAGAACCTCAAAACTTCAGTCACTTTGTATTTTCACCCCCAAAATTAAATTGAGTTAGTGAGATTTTGTACTAAGATCCGATGCATGAAGCCTGACACAAATGCCTGTGCCTTTTGGTATGTACAATGGGGAGATCTGAACAGAAAACTGACTCCTATGAATGTTTAATTCTTGTTGGGCAAAATAGACAGACAGGGACATAATTGATTTACTTGGGTTTGCAGGGATTTCCTGAAAAAGCTACTTAAAAACCAAGCAAAGAGAAGTCTGGGATATACAGATAAAGTTGAGAGTCAAGAGCATGCATACAGATTGTGGAAGAGAAAGAAGCATGGTGTCTCTTCAACATGCCTAGAAGCCTGTGATTCCTTCCTCCCACTGTCTCCTGATCTCACTCCTGTGAAGCCTTCATCTCCATCACTGCACTAAAACTGCTAAGGCAACCAAGATACTTCCAACCACTAAAACCAGTGATCGGTTTTGTTATTATATTTCTACCAACACAAACTTTAACCTGGTCACTTCCTGTTGCTTGCTGAATTTGGCTCACAGGACACGAAATACTCAGGCTTTCTTCCTACCTCCAAAGTCTCTTCCCACTCTCCTCTGCAGATTCCTCCTCTCCTCCAAACGCTCAACAGCTGCATCCCCCATAGCTCGGTGCTCGGTATTGTTCTGTTCTGTTCTCTGTCTACACTCCCTCCTCTGGTCATTTCAACCAGACTCAAAACGTTAAATCCTATTACTATTCTGAAGACTCTAAAATATGTTCCTCTTTAATTTAGATCACCTCAACTGTTTTCTGAACATCCAAAATAAATTCTGTCTTAGTTCAGGCTGCTATAACAAACAGATTACCATAGACTGGGTGGCATAAACAACATTGATTTGTCACAGTTCTGGAGGCTGGGAAGTCCAAGATCAAGGTGCCAGCCTGTTCAGTTCCTGGTGAGAGCCCTCTTGCTGGTGGCAGATGGCTGATTTCTGGCTGTATCAATCGCATAGCAGAGAGAGGAAAGGGCTAGCCCTCCTCCTCTTTCTGTAAGGATACTAATCCCATCATTGGAGCTCCAGCAGCATGACCCAATTACCTCCCAAAGCCCCATCTCCAAACACCACCACATTAGGGCTTCAACACATGCATTGTAAGGGGCACAATAATTCAGTCCATAGCAAATCCTAAACTTACAAGTCAATTTTGAACCTTTAGTTTTTTCACCCCAGAATTCTCTTCTCACTGCTTTGCCTACATAAGATGACGACAACTGGATCCTTCCTGTTGATCAAACCAAAATCTCTGGAGTCATCCCTAATTCTTTTTTGTCTTATACTCCATTTTGGATCCACCAGGATATAGTGTTGACCTTACTAATATATTTCCAGTGTCTCCTTCCTTTGGCACCCAGAATGGAGCTTGTCTATAAGAAGAGCTCAGTAGATATTTGGTGATTGAAGGGGAAAAAAAAGAGTATGAGAGGAACAGAAGGAAAAAGGCTAAGACTGGACGCCTTGTTCATAGTAGTATTTAAGTAGCACAAAGAAATGAGCATGAAGTCATGATCACAGAAGTAAAAGGAAAACTAGGAAGAATGAAGATAAAAAAGAAGCCAAGGGAGGAGTGGATTTTAAGAAATGAGTTGTCATTCATTTCAGTAAAGAAAGAACTGAAAGATTCAGAAAATTTCCAACTAGAAACTTAGCAGATTTTATTTGAAAGGACTTGCAAAGAAGACTCAGGTTTTGATGAAATGACGAAAAATAGGAAACATGAGAGGAAGAGGCAATTTCCAGTAAAATATTGAAGCAGATACTAGATGCTTTGGGCCTCATATGGAGACACAGAAGCCGAATGGGAGATGAGGGAGTGTGGAAGCAGAGGACAGGCTCTTCTGTTAACAAGCTGTACTGAATAAAATGGGCCTTATCATATGACAGGATAATTTTCTCACAAGGCATTAGCTTTAAGGAAAATAGTATGCAGAGGCAAAGGACCAATACAGATTAAGAGGTTGGAAATACTAGTTACTGAGCATTCTCAATAATACAGCCAAATCATTTTCCCATGTTTTTCCACCAGTGGTGGCCATTTCTTTTGACTTATTTTTTTCCTAGTTATGCCAAGAAGTAGCTCTGGAAAGAGCTCTACTTAGGAACTGTGCCTTCCCAGTCCCCAACAGATGAATTGGAAATGCCAACACTTCCCTCACCCCAGAGGGCAGATGACCAGCTCAGCACTCACCTGGGGACAGTGATGTTAGTAAGGCCTAGGCACATTCCTCCTTTTCTATCCAGAGCACGAGGCCCCTTCAGGACACTCTATCATTCATGGCTGAGTGAACTCCACTTCTCTCTAACTCAGCAGGGGCCATCCACTCACAGATGGGTTGTTTACACATCAAACAAGAGAGCCAGAGCCCCAGCCGCCAGGAACAGCAGACTTGAAGACCTGGCAGAGGCATACCGCATACTGAAACCACCTCCAGCTAAGTGCTTCCTGCAGCAGAAAGGGGAGGGTCAGCCTCCTCAAGCAGAGGTGATAGCCAGTGCGACTGCAGAAAAATGCATTGGACAGAGCAAGGGGCACATCAGCACACAAACCCCAAAATGTAGCCAAGTGTGTCAGAGGCTGTACTTGGATAAGAGCCTCGCTTAACTGCCCTTTAAAAAAAATTTGCCTCTAAAGTGAGAGCAGAGGAACCAACAACCCACCACTATGCCCTTATAAGCTCTGATCACCTTACCATCTTTTTTTTTATTAGTGTAGAGACCACTTTAGTTGAAGTCATAAGGGATGCTTATTTTTGCTTGATTTACTCATTGTTGACACTTTAGTAATTGGTCTTGCATGATATTGCTACATTTTTATTTAGGTGTTTTCTTACATAACATTTTGTTGTAAACATTTGAAAATAGGATCTCACTTTTTACGTAATTGCTTTAAAGGAAGTGATCAAATTCAGAGAGGCCTGATTTAAATACTGAATAGTAAAGAAGCCTTCATCTTTCAAGGAAAATATGAAAGAATATATACATAGAATTCTAGAGGGCAATATTGAACACACACACACACACACAAATTGGTGTCCAGAGGTGTGGAAAGTGGGCCAGTTGAGATGAGTTTATTTCATTTGTCAGTAATTTCCCTACAATGGCTTTTTTAACTATTTTACTCTACTCTTTTGGGGATGTTTCTCCTTTCATTTTGTTCCCTTGCTTGTTTGTTTTTTACAGAAACCTAAAGAGCAAAAATGATCCTTTCCCCTCTAAGGGCCAGTATCACCAGGGCATTTGCCATCGACAAATATTCTTTTCCATTGTTTCAGATCAAATATTTATCATCCAGGAAGAAACAGCTAGACGCCTGTGAAGCTCACTGTTACAAAAGTGTTCTGTGCTCCAGTCCCTAGTACATCAAGAAAAGGGAGAAAACATTTTCATGGGAGCTGCAGAGGATTCTCAGCCCCGAGAGGTGATTCTCTCATGGTTCTCACAGCACCCCAACCCTTGCCTCGAGGCCAAAGTTTTGTGGCTCTTTCTGGAATTACTTTGTCATTAATTTCAAAATAAGGCCAAACAGGTTGCCAAGAGGAAGTATCTCAGAAACCTGGTCCATTGGTGTCGCAGTCCTGGAAAGAGAGTGCCAACTGGGAGGGGTTATAAACTAGGCTGTTTGGATTTTAGAAAAAGTGACTCATTAAGAGGAAGAATGATCAGTTAGCCAGGAAAACTTCAATAAAGACTCTGCACAGTGGTCTACCACTTTTTGAAACAAATCACAAATAAATGTCCATGAGTGGTCAGAAAATGAGTGGAGTGGCACATCCCTTGGCATGCAGCAGCACAGTGGGGAAGTTTAATGTAAACTTCAGGGACCCGTATGAATCAAGGCCAGCTGGATTCGTTTAAGCTAAAGACGAAGAAAGTGTGGGACACTGAATCTTAGTTTGATTATGCTAACCACAAGGGGGTGAAAACGTTAGAGCGGCAAAACAGAGTACAGCTCAAGAGGTTTGCTTACTGTGGGTGTGTGTTTTTTCAAGTGTGGAGCCAATTACCAGCACTCCCCTTGGCCTAAAGGTCACATTCTCCAATTAGCAAATAATTTATGGCTTCAGAGTTGGTGCTGTTCCTTCGGAGATTGGGGCCACATCAGTAAGAGCCTGCACCAACTGAAGCGTCTTTGCAGGCTACTGCTGGCAACTTCTACTGTCTTTTTTATTCCACTCCTTAGAGAAAATCTTATAAACTCTTTGGGAGGTTTCTCCTTTCATTGTGTTTGTTTGGTTTTTACAGAAACCTAAAGAGCAAAAATGATCTTTTCCCACTAAGGGTCAGTATCACCAGGGTATTTGCCATCAATAAATATTCTTTTCCATTGTTTCAGATCAAATATTTATCATCCAGGAAGGAACAGCTAGATGCCTGTGAAGCTCACTGTTACAAAAGCGTTCTGTGCTCACAGTCCCTAGTACATCAAGAAAAGGGAGAAAACATTTTCGTGGGAGCTGCAGAGGATTCTCAGCCCCGAGAGGTGATTCTCTCATGGTTCTCACAGCACCCCAACCCTTGCCTCGGGGGCCAAAATTTTGTGGCTCTTTCTGGAAGTAAACCACATCATGTTGTGAAGCAATGTATTATACAACCCCTAAATTAGAGAGGTTGCCACAGAGAACCTGGATTATTTTATGGGCATGTTGTAATTCTGTAGGATCTGGCCTCTACCTGATATCCTGAGAACATCTTCAGCCAGAACACCCCAATAAATTGGGACCAACTCCATATCTGGCCAACTTCATCTCCATAATATACAAGAAACAATGTTTTAAAATAGTAAATAATGTATTTTGTAATAGGCAAATCCAGGATCCTGACGATTCAGAGTCTCAGTTTATCAAGGAGACTGATTAAAATGTTGGCTGATGTGGTTCCTGCAGGGATGAGCGCCACCCGTGGTTGTCTTCATCTCTTCCCAAGTCATTCTTCTCTGATAGAGTTCAGCTGCTGCTTGGTTTGGTATTTTCTTGCTGGTCTCTTTCCTGTCAACCCAGGGCACCCATAATTCTCCCTGGGAAATGTTGCTGTTATTATAGGTTGCTCTTGAGATTTCTCATCTAATATATTCAATGATAAAATGCACACGTCAAAAATATGAAAAATAAAATGGCAATAAACACATATCTATCAACAACTGAATCTAAAAAACAAAACAAAAGAACAAGCAGAACAGAAACAGACTCATAGATACAGACAACATTTTGATGGTTGCCAGATGGAAGAGAGGTTAGGGGGTTGGATGAAAAAGGTGACGTGATTAAAAAGGACAAATTGGTTGTTACAGTATAGTCACAAGGAGATAAAGTACAGCATAGGGAACACAGTCAATAATATTCTAATAACTGTATGGTGTCAGGTGGGTATGAGATTTATTGGGATGATTACTTAGTGAGTTACTGTCTAATCACTGGAGTGTACGCATGAAACTAATATAATATTGTATGTCAACTGTAATTGAAAAATAAAAAAATTATTTAAATTAAAAATTAATCACATATAAAAATGCACACATGTGGCAAAAGAGAGTAAAATGCATCCCCTTCTGTTATAGTTTATCTACTGTGACTATTCCTATAATGTATGGTTATAATGCAATGGGTAGAATATGCACCTTAAATTGATTTAAAAAACAAGGAGAACTTATTGCTTGCATTAACATTTCATAAACAGGGTGGTTTCTTGTGATACTTTTTCCAAAGGTGTAAGCAATATCAGGACTCTATTTCTCTCTTTTTCTTTAGTTGCTTCCTACAGAGTGAGCTCCATCCACAGCCTTTGTACAGTGGCCTCCAGGAGGTCCAGGGTCTCCAATTAATAACCACAAAAATGGCCACCCTTGTTTCAAAGTCTTAATTCTCACACCACATAGTAAGAGAAATAAAAGGTGCCTCCTGACCAAGTACTGGGATTCATCTACCCTTAATGAGTCCCAATGACTCACCACAACCAGGCTTATGGGTATGTCAACTGGATTCTGCCAGACAGTGCCAATCCATGAGGGGTGGGTGCATTCCCCACAAGGCATCAGGGTTCTGTTAGTAAGAAGGGGAAAATGGCTCTTTGGTGACACCTAAGGAATACCTGCATATTCACTCTAACATCTCCTACAACATAGGTCCTCTCAAGAGTGAATCCATGATGATTCTAAAAAGGCCACCTTCCTTTGCTGAATTCCTTTACATTTCAATGTTATGGTTATAACATTGCAACAAACCCCAGCTCTCATTTTAAATTGCCCAGTGAAAAGGTTAGGGAACATATCCCTGAGGTTCTTCTCCATCAGCTAGGCCTTAAGTCACACTGATTAGCCATGTTAGCCATTGACTAAGAATGATCACTTATGAACTTCATTGACAATAGCTGTACAGCATTGGGCCTCTAGTTATGCACTTCCAAATTTATTAAGAGAGTAGACCTCATGGTAAGTGTTCTTGAGACAATAAAATAAAAAATAAAAGAGAGAGGGAGAGGGAAAGAAGAAAGAAGAAAGAAAGAAAGAAGAAAGAAAGAAAGAAAGAAAGAAAGAAAGAAAGAAAGAAAGAAAGAAAGAAAGAAAGAAAGAAAGAAAGAAAGAGAGAGAGAGAGAGAGAGAGAGGGAGGGAGGGAGGGAGGGAGGGAGGGAGGGAGGGAGGAAGGAAGGAAGGAAGAAAGAAAGAAAGGAAGGAAGGAAGAAAGAAAGAAAGAAAGAAAGAAAGAAAGAAAGAAAGAAAGAAAGAAAGAAAGAAAGAAAGAAAGAAAGAAAGAAAGAAAGGGAAAATAGCTACTACTAATTTCAATCCCAGAAAACATTTTATTCTTAGAAGTTGGTACTCTACATGGTCCCTGGAATTTCCTTTTCAATCTTCTTTTTTTTCCCCCAAAGATTTTCTACCAAGATATTGCTTTTTTTTTTTGCTTTTTTGTATATCTTTATTGATTTCAGAGAGAGGAAGGGAGAGAGTGAGAGATAGAAACATCCATGATGAGAGAGTCATTGATCAGCTGCCTCCTGCAGGCCCCTGACTGGGGATCGAGCCTGCAACCTTGGCATGTGCCCTGACCAGGAATTGAACTTTGATCTCCTGTATCCTACGTTGATGCTCAACCACTGAGACATGCCCGTCTGGGCCAATCTTCTTAACTCAACTTGATAAGAAAGAGAGAAATTGTGTTCCAGGGGTCCTGGCCAACCAGAACTTAGGCATAAAAGTCAGAGTTAGTGAATTTTTAAAATAGATTCTGAATGTCAAAGCTAAGTGAATACATTAAAATTATGGTTTAAAAGAAAACAAAGACTTCCAAGCTACAAAATCTTGACATCATGAAACATACAAATCAGAAGGTGATTCATAGAATGCGTAGTTCACTTATCTTCTGATACAAGTACTTCTGCCTTTTTCTGTTTGTAGAGTTTTCCAGTGTTAGATCTTTGATTTTCAAAGTGCAATCCTCAAATTGGCATCACTGGAATTGCCCAAGAACTTGCTAGAAAAGCAGACTCCCAGCCCCCACACTAAACCTAATGAGTCAGAATTTGCTTTTTAACAAGGTTCCCACAAGAATGACACATGCACTGAGAATGGAGAAGCTATGCTGTGTAGCTGGAGTCTATTAGTTAGGATGCCTCTAGTTGCAAGTAACTGAAAACCAAATAAAAGCATCGTGATAACAGATGGGGAAAAAAGCATTAATCTAAGTCTCCATCTTGAGAAGCTGGGGAAAAGAAAAGCAATCGAGCCCAAAGAAAGTAGATAGAAGGATACAATAAAAAAAGTAATAACCAATGAAATAGTAAACAAAGGCTCAATAGAGGAAATCAAGAGAGGTAAAGTAGTTTCTTTAAAAAGATTGGTAAAATTAATCAAAGGACAAATAGATTTATCAAGGACAAATAGAGAAAACACAAATGATCAATATTGGGAATAAAAAAGAGGGGAGACCATGACTGCTCCTATAGTCATTAAAAGGTAATAAGTTAATTATATAGGACCATACATCAATACATTTGACAATGCATATAAAATTGATAAATTATTTGAGAAACATTGCTTATAAAAAACAACAGAAGAAGAAATAGAAAATCTGAACACTTCTTTATGTATGGAAGAAATTGAACTGATAAAGGCTTTCTTATAAATAAAATTCTAGACCCAGGTATCTTAATAGATAAATTTTTCCAAACTTTTAAAGAAGAAATAATAGTAACCTTGCACAAGATTTTCTGGAGATGAGGGGAAAATGAACTTTCCAATTTATTTTATGAGGCCAGCAAACTCTTGTTACAGAAACTTGACAAGGTCACTAAAAAATGGAAAATTATAGATCACTCTCTTTCATGAACATAGCTACAAAATCTTAAATAAAATATGAGCAAATCAAATACAGTAACATATATAAAAGGATAATGCATGAAGACGAAGTGACTGCCTGTCTAGAATGCAGAGGGTATCTTGACATTTGTACATTTCCTCATTAAGTTTTTAAAAGGAGAAAAAATTTACAACCACCTTAGGAGATGCAGAAATGTGTTTGATATATAATAGAATCAAAAAGCATGAAACTCTTAAAAGATAAATTTAATATATGTAAGACCTCTACTCTGAAAACTAACTACAAAATAATGAAAAAAAATCAAAGAAGATCTAAATAAATGAACAGAGATGCCACGGTTTAATGGATTATAAGGTTTAACGTATGAAAGACGACAATCCTCCCCCAGCTGGCCTATAGCTTTGATTCAATATCAGAAGAAACTGGCAGTTCTTATGGATATTAACAAACTGATACTAAAATACATATGAAAATGCAAAAAAACAAGAATGGTAAAGACCATCTTGAAGAAAAAATATAAATAAAATATTTACATTATAAGTTACCAAGGCTTATTATTAATGTATGGTAAATATAAGATTTAAAAAAAAAAGACCAGCGGACCAGAAAGAGTTCAGATACAGAGCCACACATATATGGTCATGTGATTTACAACATTACGCAGTGAAAAAGAATGGTCTGTTTCGATAAATGGGTAGGTCACCTGGATATCCACGTGGGAACAAACTGACTCCTCACCCCCACCACATCACATATCAATATAAAACCAAAACAGGTCCAAGATTTATACATGGAAGGCAAAATAGTAAAGCTTTTAGAAAACAACATAAGGGAATCTATTTACAAACTTAGCACAGGCAAAGATTTCTTAAGGAGGACACAAAAGTACTGATATTAAGAAAATTTTGATAAAAATTAACATTAAAATTAAGAATTTCTGTTCATGTGTCTACCCTACTCCCAGCAAGAGCTCTTTTAGTTTCCACCAAACGTCAGACTTAAAGGCTTAATAGGTTGTATTTCACTTGTGTTTCTCAGAAGTGTATTGGTCAGGGAAGCATCAGGTGTCTCTGTGGGAGTCTTCTAAGCAAGATACAGAGCAGGACAGGCTGGTGCAGCTGAAGGAGATGAAATCCACACCAAGTGGACACAGGCTCCACCCTGGCTAAATGCCTCAGGACTTCAAATTGAAATATCTTGTAACAAAATCATAGACACGGCTTTTGGGGTCTCTGCAAAGGACATGCCCATTTACAAGAGTTACCAGCCTCAGTATCTGCAGTTATCCCAATTCAATGCAGTTCATGACTTGGGTCATTTTCACCAAAAGCAATGCAATTGACATATTACCCGTATCAGGTTGCCAGATGAACAAAGCTAGAAAGTTAACTAAAGGTCAACTTCAAATTCTCCAGCAAAACAGGGTAGCACTGTTATTCAAATACACACACACACCATTAAAAAGAAAAAATCAGGAACCTAATTTTTAAAATTGACCAAAGACTTACAAAAGAGAATATTAAAAAAGCCAACTATATAAAAAGGGATCAACTTAATTAGACAACAGGGAGATGTAAATTAAAAACCATAAAAAGATACACACACCAAACTTTGCATATTCTGCTGCAGAATTATAATTAGGGATAACCACTTTAGAAAACTCTTTGACAGTATCTACAAAAGCTGAACATACTCATATATTATGATTCAGCAACTTTAATCTTAGGTATATACTCAAGAGAAATGTGTATGTGTGTTCATCAAAAGATGTGCAATGGAGATCTAATGTATAACATAGTGATTATAGTCAACAACATTATAAACTTCAGAATAGCTAAGAGACGAAATCTTAAAACTGTTCTCAAAACAAAAAAAAGAAATAATACGTGACATTGTAAAAGTATTAGCTCACACTACTGTAGTAATCATATTGCAATTTATAAATGTAGACTTATATAATGTTATATGTCATTTAGATCTCAAGAAAATAGATACGTGCAAGAATGTGCATAATAGCACTCACTATTTGTAATAATGCAAAAATCGTGTTCAATTACTTGTAAAACTATAAAAAGTCAAATGTCTATCTATAATGGAATTGATTAATAAATTATGGTTTATATTAGAATCATGTGTAACAATAAAAAATGAATGAGCTTCAATTATTCCTAACAACCTGGATTTACCTTACAAACAAAAATTTAGCAAAAAGGCCAGATACATAGAAGTACATATTGTATAATTCTCTTTCACTAAAGTTAAAAAAAGGCATAACTGACCTCTGGTGCTAATGGCTAACTTTGTGAATGAGAAGAGATGGACAGTGTATCTGGGGTTCTGGAATACACTGTTTCTTGATTGGGGTGACAGTTACATGAGTATATTTATGTTGTGAAAATTCATCAGGTGCATAGTCATGGTTTTTACACTCTTCTGAATGTTTGTTATACCTCAATGAAAGCACTATTTAAAGGGGCAATGGGAGTTTTTGGCTCACAATATTGAGTTTAGAGATAGTACAAGTCAGACATGGCTTGATCAGGTTCATCTGTGTTTCCCTGAAACTGCCTGGGCTCTTCTTTCCTTCACAAGTTAGAGTCACTGTTGGAGTTGCTTACCTTGTTTGTGAAATAGGTGCCAGCAATAAGCACGGCTTTTTTGTTTATTGTTCACCTCGGGGAGATAGAAGCTTGCTTCCCAAAACATCCACAAAAGTCCTGAGCATCCTTCTCATTGCCCCAACCTAAGCCGATATGTGCTCATGGAAAACTTGAGCTAAGTAGTTTAGGCTGGGTCATTGCCTGTCCCTGGAACAATCACCGGGCAAGGGACATATGACTATGTTGATTGATGTATGTCTATTAAGGCCCACCCCTATAGCTATGGATGAAACTAACAGGGTGCCAGCCCCCCCCCCCCATAGTGGAGAAGCAATCCCCCAAAGGAAACTATGCTGTCTGTCCAGCCGGTGTGGCTCAGCGGTTGAGCATCGACCTATGATCTATGCACTTATGATCTATGTGATCAAGGTTCCATTTCCAATTAGGGCACATGCCTGGGTTGCAGGCTCAATCCCCAGTCAGGGGCCTGTAGGAGGCAGCAGATCGATGACAATTCTCTCATCATTGATGTTTCTATCTCTCTCTCCCTCTCCCTTCCTTTCTCTGAAATCAATAAAGACGGAAGGAAGAGGGAAGGAAGGAAGGAAGGAAGGAAGGAAGGAAGGAAGGAAGGAAGGAAGGAAGGAAGGGAGGGAGGGAGGGGAGGGAGGGAGGGAGGGAGGGAGGGAGGGAGGGAGGGAGGGAGGGAGGGAGGGAGGAAGGAAGGAAGGAAGGAAGGAAGGAAGGAAGGAAGGAAGGAAGGAAGGAAGGAAGGAAGGAAGGAAGGAAGGAAGCTGTTAGGAAGGGGGGTGTATTAGAGTTTCAGCAAGTTTGGATGTCAGACCCAAAAGAGTAATTGAGAAGAGTTTAACAAGGGTAATATCTGCAAAGTTGTGGGCAGGCCTAAGGAAAACAGATGCTAAAGTACTTTGTAAAGCAACAGCAGAAAACTGATAATGCCCCTAGGCTTGAGTAAACTGGAGGCTAGAGTTGGGGAAACCTGGAGAGATTAGAGATAGCTAGTGAAGGGGGGTGCTCATTTGGATCTGCAGCTTTTGCACAAAGAAATCAGCCAATCAATAGAAACACATTAGGGAGAGGGCCAGGTGGAAAAACCCCTGACCTCATACTTTCAGTCACCTCTAATCTCCTGTTGTCCAATCTTGCTGGGAGCCAGAGGGGAAAGTGGACATTGATAAAGTCGGTAATATTTCGCCTTCTTAGGCACAAAGTACAATGTAGAGAAGTGTGGAGTGAACTTGGGAAACAAATGAAAAATCTTCAGTACAAAGGCAGAAAAGACACCTGGATAGGCAATTTATAAATATCCACCATAAGAATTAAGTCATAAAAGCACAAGATTAAAAAGAATATCATGGGGAAACTGTCAGGACTCTCCTCTCCAGCCCTCCAGGCAGGCATTTCATGTCTTAAACATTTTCAGTTTAGGGAGACTCACGATTTTGTGAACACTGTAATATAGGACCAGAAGTCAGTGGAGCAGAATCACCTTAATAGCAGCCCTCTGGGCAGAGGTCCTTGCTTTTCTCCTCCCAGAAACTGGACTATTCAGCTCTTCCTTTAAATTTGTTACCAGTTGTCTCAATAAATCCAAATGTTCCTTAAATTGGCCAAATCCTTTCCCTCTTGATTACAAGCTTCAAAAAAATTAGAAACTCAGAAGTGTTTTAGATCTGAGGCGAGGACAGTAGGAACCTACTTAGAAGATATATTTGCCTGGAGGGATAGAAATTGTGAGAAAGGAAAGGCTTGGCGATAATAACAAAACATTGTCAGCATCTTGGGGAAATTAAAATGCGATGCTGCTATTGAACTGTTGTCCCTCTAGAGAACAAATTGTGTGCCCAAATATTTTATAAACACAATACCCTCCTAGACTTTTCTTTCTAAGACATCTTTTTGTAGCACTCCCACAAGCGTTCTATAAAATTTTCCCATGAGTTTCAAATGTAGTAAAAAGTTCAACTGAAGATAGTTTAAACCCATCTATAGTCAGCCTACTTTTCTTTCCCACCAAAGTTGTAATTCATACTCCAGGGAAAAGCTGTCATTACAGAATTCAGATTTCCTGAGCTTGAACTGTGTTGCAAAAATGTTTACACGTTAGATTTGGTGCAATTTACATCTTTGTTCAACTTTATAAATCGCACACACGAACATTTCAAATGATCCCATAAGCACGGTAGACTAAAATGAAAAATCTTCATCACAGTGCTTCTGAGTTTGTTACAAAAAGATGACTTAACTACATAAGCAGCAGACTATGAAGAATCAGCCTAAATTATCTGGGTTTACTGTACTACAAGATACATTTGCTCTCAACACAATACACCATATGTTTTTCTTTTAATTTTTATTGAATTTATTGGGATAACATTGGTTAATAAAATTATATAGGTTTCAAGTGTACAACTCTATAACACATCATCTGTATGTTGTATTATGTGTTCACCACCCAAAGTCAAGTCTCCTTCAGTCACCATTTATTCCCCCTTTACCTTTTCTACCTGCCCTATCCCTCTTCTCTCTGGTAATCACCATACTATTTTCTGTGTTTCTGAGGATTTTTTTTCTTAATCCTTCCACCTATTTCATCTGTCGCCCCCAAGCCTCCTCCCCTCTAACAGCGGTCATTTTGTTCTCTGTATCTGTGAGTCTGTTTCTATTTAGTTTGTTTATTTATTTTGTCCATTCGATTCCATACATAAGTGAAATCATGGTATTTGTCTTTCTCTGACTGGCTTATTTCACTTAGCATATACTCTCCAGGTTCATTCATGCTGTCACGAAAGATAAGATTTCCTTCTTTTTTGTGGCTAAGTATTCCATTGCGTAAATGTACCACTTTTTTTTTTTATGACATAAGTTTTAGTGATAGGCACAGTGCTTATGTTCTATGGCAATTATGCAGTTGATGTGTAGTTCATACAAATGCCTACGCAGATAAGTTTACCAAACGTAACTAATTAAGAGTGCCAAGGTAAAAGGAAATCAAAATTTGCTGAAAATAGACCAGAAGTTCTCTAAATATCTTGAATTTATACCCAGCGGTAGGTTTTTGCCTTCCCCATCATGATTTCTCAATATCTTTAGGTTATCCTGAGAGTTCACAGTGGAAAATATATATGGTTGTCATGGTAATTGATCTCCCAAAATTTATTTCATTCCAAATCATTGTTCTAGGCAATTCATGGTAATTGTAGCTCCTTGCCAAAGGTAAGTATAGACATGAAATCAAATTCTGGCCAAGAAGAATCTTCTCACCACTAAACAGGAGACACAGGGTACCAACATCCCTTTATTTTACTGTTGATATTGCTTTGTGTGGGAATGATGCTTTGAACTGTTAGAGTCATTTTGCAATCACTAGGTTAGTCAATGGGAGATAAGAAACTGCTACCTTAAAGATGGCAGAGCCTAGAGATGGAAAGAACCTGGTCCCTGATGATGTCACTGGGCCATAGAACTAACCAAGTCAGGAGCCTGAACAACACATGCCTCAGTTTCCTCATATGTAAAATGGAAATGCACATGTAAAAATTATAAAGCTTCCCTTAGGGGTTACTATCAACAATAAGAGTCAATTTACATAAGTGCTTAGAATAATGTCTGATATATAATATAATCTCAGTAAAGAATAATTGTTATCACCACCCTAATTCCACACCAACAACTGTATGAGATAATTCATTTACCATTTATGTTTTTTTTGTAGTGATTTTCTCTTCAGTTACCGCAGAATATCTCTTAACTGGTATAGCATACCTGTCCCCAACTATATAAGGCTAAAAAAGATGAAGACTGAAGTTCTAAGTCGTACCTCTTTTCCTCTGGACAACTCTTAGGAAGGCCCATCCTGCTTTATTTAGTGTCCTCAAATGACTAAGACAAGTGGCGATGGGAAGAGGGAGATGACGACGGGAATTTCTGAGGATTGTCAACATGACTTCGTCCTCTTGGGGTCAATTTTAAATAGTAGCTGACAAATAAGTGGTGTGATTTTTCAAGGGCTCTGTCCCAAGATTTCTCTCTCCCTAAAATTCTGCTATTGAGGATCACATGTTATTGGAGAAAAAGGAATGTTGAGGAGAGTGCAGCTGGGCAACTTGCCATTCACATCTCACTTTAAAATTAGTTCAATGGGATGCTTTCCTGACATCTAGTTACACACGGTAGGAAAAACGAAAGGGAGGGAGGAGACACTGCTTTGAAAGGAAAGTGATAAGCAATCTTGAATGAGAGCATTTTAAGAGGAGACCTACTAGGCCAAAGGAATTTCAGGTTAAGGATAATGGGATTCCTGATAAAGTAGAATCAGCAACATTTTGTGAGAGGTACAGATGAAAGAGTGAGAAGAACATAATATAAAGGAACGTGGAAAAGTGATAACAGAACCGAGACGCAACGTGGGCAAGTTCATGCTCTGTTCTGACTTAGTACTACTACTGTGTGGGCCTCCTCTCTTTCTGTGAGGTGCTACACAGAATGCAAACAGAGTTTATATTTTATACTTTTGTTACTCTTCTTTCAGAGAGCTTAAGTGCATGACACATGCTTTAAAAATTCTTACTCAGTTATAATCATAAAAACCACCAAATTTACGTACTCTAATGAAAGCCATCACCAATTTTTTGTATACACTTTTTCTCTGAGGTAGTTTTCACAAATAATGCAATGACTTTGAAAATATGATGTTCAATTTTTATTCCACATTATGTTCCAACACATTGTATTTTTAAAGTATCCATTCCGTTTTGATTTTTAAAGAGAACTTCAAAGGACAGAGCACTGTTAGACCTAAGATGCTTTTCAAGATCATTGCACATAATTTTTGCTTCTTCCATGTTACCCCAGGAATCTTGGGCTTAAGATAAACTTAACAAAACAGTAATGAGAGAAAAAAATTCATACTCAGGAAGTTTGGAAGCCAATAAATCAGCCAAAGGTAGTTCCCAAGGGGAATGAAAATCATTGCTAACATTCTCCCTAAAAGTCCTTGAAATCCCCAGCTCCTTCCCATTAGATTTTGGCTTGTGCTTGGCTTTTATATTGTCTGTTGAATTTACCTTAATTTTTATATACAAGCATTGCAGCTCTGTTCACTGTGCTCTTTTAGAAAAGACTGTGATGCCATAGCTCCCTGCAGTAAAACATCCTAATACCGGTGCCCTGAGATGCCTATTAAATAAAAGCCAGGAGCTGTTTACTGGACCTTTGGCTATAGTGAACCACCCAAAGAAAATCCCATACCTAGAGATCCAGAATCCTTCCAGAAGACAGGCAATATGCCATGGTGGTATAGATTTATACTTAAAAGGATGCACAAAGATATTATTTTGTTTTATATGTTGGAGGGCTGATCCTACCAATAAAAACTTCTGGAGACTTTTGAGAATTGATTTCTCTACTCCTGGTGGCTACCAGATATCTGAAATCTGTCTCAGTCAGCTCAGGCTGCTATAATAAAATTCCACAAACTGGGCGACTTACAAACAATATAAGCTCATTCCTCACAATTCTGGAGGCTGAAAGTCTAAGATGGGCACCAGCATGGCCAGGGGCCAGTGAACACCCACTCTGGTTTAAAGTGAACTTCTCGCTGTATTCTCAGATGGCAGAAAGAAAGCTAGCTCTCTGGTGTCTTAAAATCCCATGCATGAGGCCTCTACCCTCATGACCTAATGACCTCCCAAGGGCCCATTGGGGATTAGATTTCAATATATGAATGTTGAGGGGGCACAAACATTCAGTCCACAGCAAAGTCAGTTTAGAGTAAGTCAGTATGCTGAATCTAATACTTTGGCTCGTCCAAAGAGCACCTCAAATTTGAGGCTGTTGGCTACTGCTCTAAGGCTATTGTGTGCCCATCTATTTATGTAATCATGCTGGCTATTGATTATTCATTCATTCGATAAAAATGCTGATTCAGCCTGGCCAGTGTGGCTCAGCAGTTGATCACTGACCTAGGATCCAGGAGATGGTGGTTCTATTCCCAGTCAGGGCCCGGGTTGCGGGCTCCATCCCCACTCAGGGGCGTGCAGGAGGCAGCCCATCAATGACTCTCTCATCATTGCTAAAGGTCTCTCCCTCTCCTTTCCTCTCTCTGATATATATATATATATATATATATATATGAATAAATTGCTGGTTCAAACATGCATACCCCTGAAAGGTGCTGTTGTGCTAACACCAAGAACACTTTTCCACAGAGACATTGAGTGGTAATTTTTCTGTTCAAGAAAAATAAAAATTAAGCCATCTTTGGTTGAATAAGCATTACAAGCTCAAAGAACATTTTTTAGCAATATTTTATATTTTGAGTTAACTTTTTGAAATATAAGAGTTAGTAGTAAAAAGTATCTCTTAGAAGTAAGACATGACACAATAAATACTTGGTTTCCATGTTTCAATGCCTACAATGATTACAAGACTCAGACTCTGAATTTGTGTGATATTTGGTTCCACTGCTATTCAAGTAACAGATTTTCAAACCTGAGATATTGGTACTTCCAAGCCACGGGGAAACAAACAAAAATGAGAAAAGTGAAGTAGTCCAAGTTATTACAGGGTAGGACCAAGAAGAGCAAAAGCCTTGTCATCAGTAGCATCCACTGAGAGTGTGGCTTATAGTGGTTAGTTTCAAGAGATCAAAAAGGACATGCCTGCATGAAGCATACAGTCTACTTCTGTAGACAATGCGTTGCATTTTTAAATTTTAATTATTTTGTTTATATCTAAAAGTTTCAAAGAAAAAGAACTTTTACATCCAAGAGAAGGTGAGAGAAGAGTGGGGGGAGTGGCTTAGGCAAGGACCAGAAGGAAGGGATAACCTGGATGAGGAGAGGGAACAGAGAATACGCGCTGCATGTGACAGTGTGCACCCCAGATTCAGAGAATAGTAAATAGCTTGGCCTTGCTGAATGACAGAGTTCAAATAAGAGGAGCAGAAGTTTAAAGGGGTAAGTTCTGGACTATAGGGGAGCCTCTACGTTCAGGGACCCCTTGATGCTCTAATGTGGTATCTTGTTAATGTTTTTCAAGTATACATAATAGTTACGAAAATCATATTAATACTTTTGAAAGTGTCAAAAAATTTGCTGAACACACCCTATCACCTTCAAACAGCATTAAGCACTTTTCAGGATTTAGCTAATATAACCTTCACCACATCCTGGAGATAAATATTTTCTCCTAAAATTTTAGAGAATGGACTTTGGAACTGGGAATGCTGAGTAACTAGCCCAGGTCCATGTAGCTAGGGAAAGGCCATCGGAATGGAACAGTTCTAAAATATCTTCCATCAGCCAAACATGTGTCTAGAAACTCAAACTTATTTCCATTATCCAATCTATAGTCTGAGTGTGTAATGTGGCCTTCAAAGAACAAAGAGACTACTGCTGGCAGAGCCGCTGCTATATTTCTTTCAGACCCTCAACGCGGAGGAACTCACCCCAACACTTCTGCCTTCCAGGAAATATGTCCTAACTGGAGTAGATAATTGTCTCTCTCCCTAGAGTCTCAAGGCACATTTTTAAAGGCATCATAAAATATTGAAGCATGCAATAGACTGATGTATTTTGGAGGGAAGAGGGGTGAGCTGGGAAGAGATTAACCAACAAGCTTGTGTGCATACATGCATAGCCCATGGACAGACGAGTGTGGAGAAAGCCTGGGGAGGCGGCCAAAGCAGGGTGGAGGGATCAATGGGGAAAAAAGGGGGACATCTGCAATACTTTCAACAATAACAATAAATTTTTAGAAATTGCATTTCCAAACTATATATATATATATTTTTTTTTTCTCTCTCTCTCTCTGACTGGTTTTCATAAGCAACCCACTATTTCATCTATGTGATATTTAAATTGTTATTAAATAAGGAACACTTAAAGGTCATTTGTAGCATTATAGTCAAATTCTTCACAAGTATATTTGAGTATCTAATTTAGAAAACAAAAGGTATAGAAATGTTAAACATTCTGATGCTTTATTGAGTCGAGCTGAACAAAGGGTGATGCCAGACGTGACTCATTAAGCATAGAACATGCTGTCGGCAGGAAAAGCGAAGGTGATGATTCAGCTTGGGGTAAGTGGATGGTTTAACTATGTTTTGGCACTTATTGGATATGATTTAAACATTCGTGGCATGTGGGTTTTAATAACCTTTGCAGTGTTCAGCCTGCTAACTTTTACTGGGCTGTGATTTCGGTGTGAAATTTCCCTCTCCGCCCCCTCAGCGCGCTTTGTGAATTGCAAACAGGTGCAAAGAGCTGCAGCCTGCGGTGCCTTTGCTGTTCTTTTCATACAAATTTCATCACCAAAGTTCTCTGTCTACCTCTTCTGCAGTACTTAAGAAATTCACTATCAAGCATGTATATGATTAGGTTTGGGTTCCAAATACATTCACAAAGCAAGTTAGGGCCACTGTCACAATGCCCTTGGCAAAGGGGATCAAAAATTGTACTTCCGATCTTTTCCTCGGGCTCCAAAACTCATAGCCAGGAGCTGAGTAGATGCTAAACTTTCCTATAAAGTGATGCAGCCTTAACTTGTTTCAATGTTGGCCTCTCCTCACCCTCTGAACAGGTAACTAGTTGTATCTCAAGATAATATTAGAAGGTATTTTTATTGAGTCTTGAAAGTCTCTTTACTCGTACCTTAGGGTCTCGATCCTGTTTCATCTAGCTCCCCACTTCTGCAGTCTTCATTCACTCACTTTTGAAGCCCACAGGTAGGATCAGCTTCACCCCAAGTGTGAGCACGATCCTCACCATAGGCAACATGGCTTCAGGAAGCAATTCTCATCACCCTGGGTCATGCTCAACTCCTCTGCGTCCCGGTTCTAAGCATTGGTAACTGGGTTTCTGGCTGGCTGCCTGTCATCTCCATCTGCCATGTGCACGAGCCTCCAGGGTTTAGAATGACCACAGTCCAGCCATCTGCCCTCTGATGGTGCTGCATGCTGCCTGCAGACAGACCATCCTCACCTTTCCTGCCTGTCTCTGAAGAGCCCCCTGACCGTGCGAGAATCCTGTTCCCATACTGGCCTTGCACCCTGTGCTTTCATGGTCACCTGTTGTGTGACGCTATCCACACCCTGGACCTCAAGGGGTTATTTTTTTGCCGTACTATTTAGATGTGCTTTTGCCTGCTGAATTACACCCCATCCCGATGCTGCCCCTTGGTCTGTTGACTCTAGCCCTGTGGAAATGTAAAGCTCCCTGTCTCCACTTAGAAAGAGGCTACAAGGGTAGTTGACAGAAATGATTTAAAAAAAAAAAAATGACTTCACAGTCATCTGTGATTTAACTAAGTTGAAGTCAAACTTAAGGTTTCACCAAAATTAAAGAGAACCTTTTTCTTTTTAAATTCACTTCACTACCACATTTTATTGCATGAATTCAGGGAACTCGTGCTGAGTCATATATTTGCTGTGAGATCTTGGGTAAGCTTTTAGCCAAAGAACAAATATGCATAGCCCAAGGATACCAACAGCAGTGTGGTGATGGCTAGAGGGGGGACTTGGTGGAGTGGGTAAAGGGGGGAAATGGAGGACATGTGTAATAGTGTCAACAATAATAAAAAAAGAAACAAACAAAAATAAAATAGGTAAAAGTGTCAATCAGATTATGCCACTTCTTTCTTAAAACCTGATACAATGGTTCAATCCACTTAAAATCCAAATCCTTGGATCCCTATCAGACCCTCCAACATCAAGCCCCTGCTCCTGCTGAGTCTGGTCGCCTGGGTTCACTTAGCTTCATCTCCACTCTCTGCTCCCCTTGGATCTACTCACATGTTCTTCCGTTTTAGAGAAATAATCTTCCCCAGATATGCTAAAGTTTCATTTCCTCATTATATGAAATTATCTAAATTATCACTTTCTAAAACACTGTCCCACCTAGTAGCTTTCCCTTCCCATGACTTATTTTCTATGCCACTTCTCACCACCTAATATTGTGTCAAAGTTCCAGTTCTGAGTGTGCACTGCTTGTCTTCTCCAGGTGCGGCTCAGGGGGAGCTGGGTTCCAGTTCTTCTGTCTATTGCAGGGCCTTCAGGACATGGGACAGCACCTGGCCACAGGCTTTTGGTTCACGTGTGTGTTGAAGGAATGATAAATAGAATTTTAATTGTAAATCCTTTGTAGAGTTATGTTTGAAATTATTTTTGCATTAAAGTATTACTGCAAAGTACTTCATAATAAAAATAAGTGGTTTTAGCTATTATTTTATAGAAATAGAAAGGTAAATAAAATGCACAAAAGGCAGGCATGGCATAGGTTTTATGCAAACACTTCAGCTGCAAGGAACAACTTTGTAAGCCAAAACAAGCTTATCTCTACTCTGGCAAAGGCAGATTAAAGAGACAGTGAGCCGGAAGAGGGGTAAACATGGCCTAGTGAAGGCTTGGAGTCAAAATGAGTGAAATGTGTTAGCCTCAAACCCAGCGTTTCCGATGTTTGAGTTGGAAAACAGGATTAAAGCTGAGAGGATAAACCTTTTTTTCAAAAATGTCTTTTGCCAGTAGAGGTGAACAAAATATTTTGCTTGAAGAGGTACAAATTCCAGAAGACTCTGACTGATCCATATCGCTATAAACAAAAATTCCCATTGAAAACCAGAAGTAAATTATTTTTTGGATTACCCATTTCAACACTTCCCTCTACTGGCATAATAATTAGAAACTGACCGTATGGCTCAAATGTCAGTTTGAAACCAGACGACAAGAATATTAAATGTCAAGCACGTCCCCATCCCCACCTGCATATGCTATTTTCAAGTCAACAAAATCTGTGTCTGGAAAATGCAAAGCCCACAATGTGAATATTATATCTCGATTTTAGAATATGTGACTGATAAACCTGTATTCTACTTAGAAAGCTACCTACCCTACTCCTTGGCAACTTTTCTTCCATTTTATACCCTTAATTTTTGAACTCCTGAGCCCTCTTAACTGTTGGAAGTTTTCTCTTTTTTCCCCTCAGAATCTTAAAAGAAGTAATAATATTTATATTCAGAGATAAACAGGGGAAAACATCTTCTAGGTTTTTAACTGGAAATGAGACAGTCCTACATATTCTTATTTATTGTAGCTATGAAGTAAAAGAAATAAAAGCCTGCAGATTAAACATCAGGGATTCTTCGAGACACCATGGGCAAATGGTATACAAATTTTTACTGTATCTGCTATTATAAAAACATCCTTGTGTAAATTACTAGTGGATGAGTTTGCATAAGACAATCCTGAGATTAAATGCTTAACTGTGATTAAAGTCACATTAAAAGTGAGATTTGTGACAATGAAAACTTATGAGGGGAAAAATAAACATAGTAGTAGCCAAAAGATCTCTCCTGAAAACCTGAGTTGTCATCTTTAGAGATCCTGCAAATGAAACACAACAGGAGGGCTTTTTTTTTTTTTCCCTTTTATGTAGGGATTTTGAAAACTATATAATTAAAGTGATACCAAAATGTATGAGTAGAGTTAGACAACTAAGACTAGCTAGAGAGAAAAGTGGAAAGGTGAGTAAACAGTGGGATACTACATTTTTAAAACAGGCTTGACATTAGGAGATGTTTTTAAAAATTATAGCAGACGTGAAGAGGAGCCCCAACTAAAGAAACATGTTGGTCTTCTTTTATAAATTGTACTTGTAAAGTAAAAGAATATATCATCATTGACTAACAGTGTCATTTCAATTATGTGTTCTAGCAGGGGGAAAAGGCATTTAGTGATAAACAATAAAATCACACTAAAGAAAGGTATTAGACTTCCTGAGTTCTGATCAAGAAGGCAGTACTCTGTGTGAGCACCGTGCTCACCTCCTCCCACGAGCACAACTAAATAATAGAAGGACCATCATTAAGAACCACCTACAGGCTACCGAACAGAAGTTCTGTAACTAAACATAAAAGAAGACACGATGAGACTGATAAGACAAATATATACATAATTGATTTGAAGGGGAATTTTTCTTCAGGATGTGTGTGACTGATTGCATTTAATTTTTCCAACAAAATAGCTTTTAGAAAATGGGAAAATTTGCAATATTTACCACAGATTCATTCATGCCTTCAACAAATATGTCTTGTCCCTTTAATATATGAAAGAAGAGCCCCTGGCCAGTGTGGCTCAGCTGGTCTTGGGTTTGATTCCTGGCCAGGGCACATACCCAGGTTGTAGGTGTGATCCCCAGTCAGGGCACATGTGGGAGGCAACCGATTGCTATTCATTCGCACATCAATGTTTCTCTCGCTCTCTCTAAAATCAATAAAAGCATGTCCTTGGGTAAAGATTATACAGAAAGAGAGAGAGGAAAAGAGAGAGAGAAAGAGAAATATATTTTTAAAAATATATATACATATGTATATGAAAGAAGACCTCAATTCACATATATTCACCTATTAGTATTTAATGTTTGTGTAGAGGTTTTCCTGAATTTTAAAGTATTTTTCTTTATAACTTCCAGATATTTAGTAGTGGCATCAAGCCCCAGAAACCAGGTCCCCACACCAGAACAGTTTGCTGTTCTTGTTTATGGTCCCACGTGTGTCCTGGAATTGTAGCAACCCGGTCCTATTCCTAATAAATGACTTTCAAAGACTGATTAATGCTTTATTCGTAATGCAACATATGACTCATCATCATTTGCCATCCTTGTGGCCATTAGTGTCATTCATACTCAGAATGGAGTAGATACATCACTTAGGGTACCTTTGTGGACTCAGCACCTGAAACGAGTTCTGAGACTGTTTTTAAGAGAAATGGAATTTATGATCAAAATTGCAGGGAGACTTGAGAAGAGAGCAGGTTGACCGGAAAAGTCGTTCTGTTAGTGCGTAAGGATAATTGCTTCATCTTGGGTGCAGCATAAAACTCCTGAAGGAAAAATTAGTACATACTCAAGGTGCTCCTAACCTTAAAATCTCAAGACTCTACGAATAATCAAAATGTAGAGATTTTTTTCCTTTGCTCAATGCATAGTTCTGAATTTACCTTTAGTTTACCTGAATTATATCACTGACTTTGGATATAATTAATTTCAGATTTTAAAACGTAAAGGGCAGTACATGACGATAAAAATTAGTGGTTGAAAAGCCACAAGAGTTAAAGCTGATTTTCTTGATAAGTTCTCTCTTTACACAGGGAGAGGTTTTATTTAATTTTTGTTCAATAATCTCTGATTATATCATCTTGTAATTATTTTCTCCTTTGTTTACCAACTGCTGAGCTGAGTGCGAACAACTTAGATTCAAGACGTTGTTCTCATCTGAAAGGGAAGGACAGAGTGGGAATTATGTGACAAGCCAGTAAACTTTACAAGCACACAGCAGAATCAATTACTATTTTTTACTGCATTGTTCAAATGAAACGAATGGCATGCCATTAAGTTAGAAATTGGAAATAAGCCGATTTCTTTCCATATCTGTAGGAGACTCAACCATCAGTAAAAACATGTTTTAAGCCTCACTCATTGAGGAGCAAGAGGAAATCCAGCTTGAATCTGCCACCACCCACACTGTGAGCCCATCTCACTCAGCACAATGGTCACTTCTCTACTGTGCAAGTCTCTGGTTTGCTCTCCCTCCCCCGCCCTTGAGTCATCCCCCAGTTTTTTCTATGTACAAGCATAAGAACTATCAGCAGCTTAATCTCACTGGCACTTGAAAAAAATTTCATTCCCTGAAAGGATTGACTCAAGGAGGTCCTTCAAACCTAGTTTGAAGAGTATGGCAGGCGCCCGAGAGGAAATCTCCTCTCCAAGCTTTAGAACAAAGCTCTCGGCCAAAGAGCTGCTGCTGGGAATCTCTTTTCCTCACAGCTTCCCATTGAGAGCCCCATTTCATCATTCAGGGCTCAACTCAAATGTCATGTGCTCAGAGAGACTATTCTGAACACTAGTGAAGATCAAGGTTTGAAAATAATAGAGAGAAAGTTTGAGAGCAGAACTGGGAAGAAGGTTCCCCAGTCGACATGGATTTGTTAGGGGGACAAGCATATATGAAAATGAAAGACAGGTGGGTTGACCTTAGTGACTAGGAGCGGCAGTCACTGGCCCAGGCTGCTAGGTATCTGGGATCACCTGGAGTGAGCAGCCACCCTGAAGCCATGATGGAGCCTTCTTGCCACTCCTGCCCACAAGCAAGCTGATGTGAGGAATGTGAACAGTCAATGAAGCAGAGCTCCCCACAGAAGGAAGTGGGGGTCAATATAACACATTAACAGAATGTAGGACAAAATGACATGATCATCCCAATTGATACAGAAAAAGCATTGGACAGAACCTAACAACTCATGATAAAAATCACTCAACAAACTACAAATAAAGAGAAGTTCCTCAACTGGATAAAGGCATCTCTAAAACCATGGCCTTGTTGATCAGGGCCCAGACTGGCATGGGTGGGGAAGTGAGCCCATATATGTAAACAGCTCTAGAGAGAAATGATGCTGTGATGAATGGCAGGGGGAAAAGCAGCCATCCCTGCAGCCGGGTGTGGGGGTCAAGGTAAGTGCATTTGTAGCTGTTTCTTTGTTTGAGCAGGGGTGATTTTAGAGTGTGTTTGGATGCTGCTGAGATCGACTGGCTTTAGCACGTGAAGCTGATGATACAGAAGAAAAGGGGCAGAATAACAGAAGCCAAAGGCCTTGCGATGAGGGCGATGGCTTCCAGACCACACACTGAAGACCAGCCTTTGAAAGCAAGAGGGTCACTTCCTCAGTTGTATCACGAGATTTTAAAAAAAACAAATAGATGCAAATAGAAGTAATTTTGAAGATGTGTAGGAAAGCAGGGGATTCTGTATAATGGTTTATTACTTTTTCATCAGTGTATTAGTTAAATCATAAATTTTGAGTATGACAATAGACAAAAAGATGTCATTGAAAGTTTAAAAAGAAGGAAATGTGCACAATACTTTGCATGGGAAAATGAGAAAACTCAGCTTATAAGAGACAGAATATTGAATTATCTGACAGGGCTGAGAGCCCAACCGATGTCTTGGAATTAAACCAGTGAGTCCCAGTGTATGGCTTTCCCTCACTGTGTTCACTCTAAAGCCTTACTTCTGCCACGCTCAACTTATAGTATTTGCCAGGGTCTCCTTCCTCAGTGGGCATCTTTCCTTTGCCAGCTAGGCCATTCCCTTCTTTCTTCATGCAGTTAATGGCCACATCTTTACAAAAACTCTATGTACACACAGGGACTTGGCCCTCACATGTGGCCAGGCTGGGTCACATGCCTTCCTCTATTCTCCTGCAGCACCCTGACCAGGCCTCTATCAAAACAGCAATTTCACTCAACTATAACTGCTCGGGGTAAAACTACAAGTTAAAGAAGATGTTTACCCTATTGCAGAACAAATATATTCTCTTTAAAAGTTTAATCCTTTAGTTCCCACAGCTATAATGACCATTTCTATTTGGCTTTTGCCTCAATATTTCTTCACAGCAGAAAGCTAGATTATAGAAACAGGATACCAGGGAGAAAGTTGACTTTAGCCGCCTAAAGGATTCATGACTCAAGTATCACAGGAACCAGTAATTCTTTGTCAGTTATATTGTCACAAAAGGTGAATCACTTGTGTGAAGATCTAATCTTAGGAAAAAATCCATGTGAGACACCAGAACAAATGTATTCTTGTTTTCTGTGCATTAATGCCTGTGTTAACATTTCACAGAGAGAAACAACCACAAATTTTACACCTGACTACTGTGTAATCTCACCTGTTATTGCTCACAAGGTAGAGGGACTGAGAGAAGTGACAGATCAAGGCAAACTCTGTCACCTATGATGCAATAACTATTCAGAGCTCATGATGTAATAAGAAGTCTTTTGGCAACTTTTCCATATATCAAATAAAGCCCACAGCCAGGGCCTTACAGTAAATTTGAACCTAGCATTTATAAAATCATGGAAGCAGCATAGTTACATCCTGATCTAGTGCAGCAGAGTTTAGAGATGACAATAGCATGGGATGGGATCATTGTGTAGGGTTGATCTCTCCATATGTCGTCTATAGATATCCAAACTCTTCCGTCAGTAACAACTACTTTGTTCACTCCCTCCCTCCTTTCACAGAGGGTTTCTGAACATATACCAGAATATATGTATAAAATAATTTTGTATGTAAATATGTATGAGTTGATACTTATTGAATATGTAAATATGTGCCCAATACTTTGCTAAGTGCTTTGCATGAATTGTCTCATGGAATGCTTCCAACAACATTAGCATGTATGAGCTTTTTACTCCCCTGACTTTATCATTACAGAAAGTAAATAAATAAAATCAGGTTGCAGGAACATGAAAAATAAAAATCTCTCAGTTATGCCTCTTTGAGACAAGAGAAAACATGCCAGTTCCTGGCGGTAAGTTAGTGTCTTTAGTACTTATCCTAAAATGCTTTCTCACGTTGCCTTCCACAAAGAGAATGGTCAATAACTTCAGCAGCATCCCTGGAGTAAAATCATCAGCAGGTTTTGTGAAGCTGTTTTTTGTAGGATTCCTCATTATATGCTTAGGAGTGAAATACAACCCCCCAGCTAAAGACAGTTCTATGAAGTGAAGGAAAAAACTCCACAGAACCCTCCTTCCCCTCCACAATCGATCGAAGACGTCATCAAAGAAGATATACGAATGGCAAATAAGCACATGAAAACGTGATTGATAAATTTTGACATTAGGAAATTGCAGATTAAAACGATGAGATGCCACTACACACCTAGTAGAACGGTTAAAACCCAAGCACCTGACAATACCAGCCTCCGGGCGTGCTGAAAAGCAAGAGAAACTGTTATGCATTGCTGGTTGGACGCACTCGGGGAGACTGACAGTTTCTCATAAAGCTAAACACAGGCTTATCAGCACTGCTTCCCAGCAATGGTGCTGCATGGGGTTGAGTGATACCTGTGTCTGCAACCCCTTCCCTTCGGCCCCCAGGTCTATTCCCATCCCTGGTTTTCCCAGAATTTACACTCTCACTGGAGCCCAGAAACTTAGATTCACTCTCTGAACCAGGCTGAGTGAGGACCTATGCGGTGCTCCCTGCCACCTTTTCAGGTACCACCCCCAACCTGTACTCCACCGCCATGCCACATTGGGTACCACTTTGAACATGGAGACATATGAAATGCAGGACTTCCCTAAGAAGCTACACCCAGAGAAATGAATCACCAATAGCAATACTCTTGTATTTTTCCTAACGTGTCTGGATATTTCTTTTTCCCATCTCCCCTGAAAATGTCTATTCTTGGGTAGGACTTTGGATATCCCTGTGTGACTTACTGCCCCTCGTTTGCTCTATGGATCTTCCAGGCTATGCCTTCCAGGATAAGAAAGGCTTTCCCTTCTTGTGTAGCAAAAACTTCCCTCATATTATATCCTCATTTTATCTACTTAATCGTTTTCTCTGTGCTTAATTCTTTAGGCTTTGAGTTTATATATGAAAACCAACTTAAAGTATTCTGAGAAAGTATATTCTTCCCCCATGAAATTCAGGTTTTCCAGATCATTGTCCCACTATGGACTTCTAAAAATCTGATTTTAAACTCAACATTGAACAATTATTTCCATGTTCTAGACAGCTTGTGGTGTTCCTTTCCTGAGGCATAAATTTGGGCTGAATAATAAAAGGGCTACAAGTGATGAAAAAAGAATAATTCCCTCCCCGTAGAGGATCCTTACCGCCTAGTAGGACCATCTGTTGACAACTACAGACTTATTAAATCTACTAAATCTACCAGAATGAATAATCTAAATTTCCTTCATCCAATCATCCTTACATATAAGTCTTTTTAACTATTTTTATAACAGTTTTGCAGCAGCAATTTAAGGTTATACAGGTTCTCTCTATGTCTTTTGTGTAGGGGATAGACTATTCGGTCAACTCCATTTATTATCAGATGAGTACTTCCCCTAGCAAACAAGCCTGGAATAAGAGCAGGATGTCTGACTGAAGGAAAAATGTAATTCTGTGAATTTCCAACATACACATTTGCAGGACCACCCATTGTTTAGAAAAGTCCTATGCATACATCAGCACCGCAGGCAATCAAAGAAAACAAGAAGGGATGCCCAGTCTACCATTTTCCTTCCTTCGTTGTTAACAATCACCATGACACTAATAAGAAATAATGGTTGAACACTTCTTATGTACCAGTCTCTGAAATGAGTGCTGTGTATGCATTACCTCCTTCCACCTTTCCAGCTACCCTGTGGGATGCTGGCAGTATCTTCTTTGCGTACATGAAAAGTATTAGGCTTGGACAAATCTAGTGGCATGTCTAGCATCACAGAAGGCTGGGCCTGTATCTGAACCCAGGTCTATCTCTAGAGTTCTCACTCTTAATAACATGGCTATCATGCCTCTTAAAGCCTATTACATTCTTTACCACAAATAAAGAGAAGATGTTTACCCATTAATTTATTTCAGATTATAGTTTGTACTCCACCTATATATTCCATTATGGATAAATTTTACCACCTTAAATTTTGTTGATACTCCCAACTTGTGTTTGCTAATTCACAGAGCAATAGGTGCAGAGAATTTATTTTAAAAGCAAAGCCAAGTACTGTGTGTGTGTGTGTGTGTGTGTGTGTGTGTGTACATATGAATGTGTAATAGTAGTAGTAAAGCAAAATATATCATTTGCAATTAATATAGAGACACAGCTTGTAGAGCTAAGCTTACCCTATTTTATAGCTACTTTAAATTTCTGGGATATGTTTTTTTTAAATCTTAGATTACTGGCATAACTTTGTTATTCACTTTAATTTCATATGGGCTTAATTAAATAGACTCTCCTTTAAGTATGTAGAACTTAAATACTCAGCTAGGAACCAGAATGGCCCTAGACAACATTTGCCTTTTTACTTATTTTAGAACTATCAATAAATTATTTGCCATGCCTTAAGTATAATGAAATTAACTTACTTAAAAGATTTTTACCACTTTACTCACAAAAGTAATTGGAACAAGAAAAATCTGTAGTGATATCTGATTCTTGGAAATATGTAAGTCTTGGAAATGTATAAATGTCTGATTCCATGGGGTGAAAAGGGTGTACAGGAAACTAAAAGAAAAACCAGAGAAAGAAATGAAGAGAAGATGAAGGAAGGAAGGAAGGAAGGAAGGAAGGAAGGAAGGAAGGAAGGAAGGAAGGGAGGGAGGGAGGGAGGGAGGGAGGGAGGGAGGGAGGGAGGGAGGGAGGGAGGGAGGGGGAGGACTCAGACCTTTGAGTAGGAAGAGGGACATAGAACAAGCAATTCTATTAAACATTATGTTACAAACTGTCTAGCCCTCATAATTTCTTTAAGGAGAGCAATTTTTCAACTAGAAAAGATAGCACAAACCATCAGCAGACAGGGATACTCTAAAAGAAGCATAGAGCAGTTAAGATGTCGATTAGAGGACACTTTTTGTCACTAATAGAAGATGAATATGTTCCTAATAGAAGGGAAATAGGCACAATCTTTATAGAAGCCATTTGAAAACGTGTGTATAAAAGCATTCTCGTGGATGCATTGTTTGTATAAACATATCATAGAATATTATGAATTACCTAATTTTTCAATATTTTATGATGCATAGTTGATAGAAAAACAAGTAGCTCTTGACAAAATTATTTAACTTATTTATCTGAGGTAATCAGTGAATATGTTTTTAAGTAAAATAGAGCTGAACTGGCTGAGTCAAACTTCAATGACCTCTGAAAGTAATCCCCAAAGGAGAAGCATGGAAGAAACAAAATGTGGCAAGAGCAGCTATTAAAGGTCTTTTTGTGGGCTTGATGAAAACAATAGCACTCTCTATCCCAAAGCACACACAAAAAATACACATAATTCTTTTTATTAGAATTATATATCAGAGAGGAAAGAAAAACAGTATTTACCAAGCTAATGCTTCTCTCAACCTTCCATTTTTATGAGAAAAAACAAAGCACTACTTCCCTTAAAACAAAAAGGAGAGAATTATATCCAAATTATAATAAAACTTTAATTCTTCTCAAAGGCCAAGTTCTAAATGAAGGTTGCTATGTTTTTGACTTAAATAAAAGCTTAAAATTGTAAAGTTAATTGTGGCATGGCTACCTGTATCATACCTTTTTTTTTTTTTTTTTTTTTTTTTACAAATAATTGATCCAAATTTGTTTTGTTAATGTGGCACATAGGAAACCCGAAGTGGTTTAGAAAATTTCAAATAGAAAATATGCCACATCAATTCCTTTGTTTTCATGGCAATGAAGTCATCTTTGACTAGGTCTTCATCATTTATGAAGAAAATAAAGAAATAGAAGTTACTTTAAGAAAAAAAGTGGTCTTCAAATAAATGTTTTAAACTTTTTCAGATGTATGTCTTCAGTGAAACAAGTTTTAATACTCAAAAAAAATTTTACTATATTGAAAATTGTATACACTCGTTTGCCAATCTCCTCATACACGATGGCTTATTAGTTAAAATAACTAGCCATTTTTCATCAGGATTTATAATGGAGAAGGTTGGACCTTGAACAAAAAGATAGTCTTCTTTTTTTCTTTTGCTAAAATTATGTGCCAATTCAGCCAAATCATTAATAAACTGCACCTCTGGGGGAGCAAGAAACATTTGTACCATAAAAGGGAACGTTTCGTGTTTTGATCTCTTTTCTTCACAAACGTCAAATGTGAGCAATTTAACTGCTGTTTCTGATATAGCACAACATTCCTAACAATATGCAAGTATTTACAGACTATGGGCAACAAGTGTAACAACAATTCAGGCAGCACAGGAAGGAAAGTCATGAGACTGGGGAGCCTTTTCCTTTACAACGTAGAAAAGTCAAGGGTGTCCTCAATCTATTAAACTACCACCTATTAGAGTCTCAAATTTTTCTTTCAGTTGAAACTTTGCTTGGAAAAGAAACATTTTTATCATTACACTTGGGTTAGTTATCTAGTGCTGTGTAACAAATTACCCAAGGCTTAGTAGCTTAAAACATTGGTTTATTATCTCAAGTCTTGGTGGGTCAGGAATTTGGGAACAGTTTTAGCTGGCCAGCTCTGGCTCAGGGTCTCATGAGGTCACAGTCACGATGTGAGAGCCAAAGTTACAGTCATCTGAAGGCCTAACTGGAGCGATGGGTCCGCTCGCAATGGCTCACTGATATGAGTTTTGGCAGGATGCCTCATTTCCTACCAGATATTGGTGAGAGGCTTCAGTTTCTCATCCAATGAGCTTTCCATGGGGCTACACGTGACATGGCCATTGGCTTCTCCCAAAGCAAGTGATGTGAAAGAGCAAGAGCTAGAAGCAAGCCCCCAATGCCTCTTATGACCTGGTCTCAGAAGTCACACACTATCACCTCTGCCTTATCTCCTCCTGCAAGTTACTAATTCCAGTGACACTCAAGAGGAGGGGGAAATTAGGCTCCATTAGATTGTGCAGACTTTGAAGGTGACAGTGTGTAAGCCACACATGAGACCAAAAGTAACCTGCCCTAGAAGAGATCAATTATTTTATCCTGCCACTTCCTGAAGAGAAATAAAATAGCTTAATTCTTTCAAGACCATCTTACAAATTCTATCGAAAACACTAAAAGAAATTCTAGAGTGGATAGAATCATTCGATACAGTCATTGCTATGGGTTTCTTCTCTTGTTCTATAGCTCTACATTTTTATTTAAATTTACTAATCAGATAAGGAAGCTGGTCAGTTAAGGAAATCTAAGAAACCCGAGAGTACATCTCAGAGGTCTCAGGGCCTCTGTGACCTCTGTGGGCTACTTCTTTAGAGTCTTATGTCTAAATTCTAAATAATTCTTTTCTCACTTTTACTAAAATATAACTGTCCACTATGTGCCACTTTTAGCCGCACAGTTATCTGTATCTTAGCCAACTTTAGTCCACAGTGGTTTCTTCTGACTTAAGTAAGCACATTATAAGTTATACTAAATTTCCAACACTAATACTGAATTGCCCATCCTAATGGATAAACACTGATACAGGTAACTGAGAAGAGAAGGTTTTCAAATGTGTCAGGAAATAGTTTCTGTTTCACTTTCATATATAGAAAGACCATTTCTGCAAAAGATTTATCTTCCCAACACTGATTCAGGTTTCCAACTGGTTTGCTCGCCTCAAAACACAAAATTTGATATAAAGAAAAGTATTGAGAGGCACCTCTCTTGGTAAAAGATGTAAGATGCTGATTTAACATCTGCCATAGATATTTTATAAATGAAAACTTGAGGCACCTACATAAATGCCACTTTATTATTAACAGTTCTATCAGTTAATGACAGAGATAAGTTGAATTTTAAAATATCAGCTTTGTAACTGGCCTTTTGTTCATCTATTGGTGTAGGTTGGGCAAAGTACAGACCAGCATAAACTTAAATAAGTGCCCTGAAGTGGTACCAAAGTACTTTTTTAAAAATCCTGAATTTAACACTGGACATAAGTGGATAATGTGGATTCCTGTACATGGTATAATTCATTTCAATGAAGTGGGAAATGGAAAGGGTGTGATTTATAACAGATAAAATCTAACAAGAAATGTATGTTTCACTTCTGAGTACTAGGCGGTGCTATATGTTAAGGCCTCATAGGACAGGATTAAGAGAAACCCTGAAGTGACGGCACATGTAAGAGCTGTCAATCACAGCTGGTAATCAGAAGGTACTGAAATAACCCAAGACTTCAGTGTCAAGTGGACCAAAAAGTTCTTAAATGGAATTGAAACTCCCTATGTCGTTTTATGCTTCAGTACCTAACTAGGCAAGGATGGAATCCTACAGGACATTATAACACACCAGGGCTCTGATAGTGCCCAGCAAGCCAAGCCAGCGCTCTTTCCCACTGTAGGCATATGCAGACAAAATGAATGTGTAATCCCTCTTAAGGAAACCAATGTTCCACTCATGATCAGTAAATGTTATTAGAGTATACTGTTTAAAATCAAATGGGTTCTAGTTAAACTGCTCAATGTTATTTAAAAGCAAACCTCCATTCCTTAATAATTTCCATGTATCTAGCCAACTAAATGGGTTGACTGTTCAACTCCATAGAGTCGCCACTGACTCCTACTCCCCGGCATTGCCTTTGTTGAAGCCCATCCCCAAGACACTCCTCTCTGAGAACTGCTGTCATCAGCAGCCACCTACAGTTAAGTACCCACTGGGGCTGCAAGTGACTTAGGTGAGGAAAGCCAGTTAGGCTGGAAAACAATACAGAATAGTAAAAATGACAGTAAAATGATGAACTTAAGCCCTGTCTAGAGAGGCTATGGACACATTGCCTCAACCTCAACCAATTTTCGGCAAGTGACACGTGTACCCAAGGTTGCCAGATATTCTAAGATTTTTTGTTTAAAAGAAGCTAGATATCTGAATTATGTGAACTTGTCCAATTTTCAAGTGCTAGCAACAACTTTTTTAAGCCAGTGCAACACAAACAAAAGACTCCTGCACATGCCCCTAGACTGGTTTGCAACCTGTTTCATGCAGTTTCCTTTTCTGTGCACATGTTACTACAACTTCATCAGTCTGCATAATGACTAAAAATTCAAACTAAAGGGTTTCACGTGGCACTGGCACCAAAAAAAAGTTCCTATCTGATGAGATTGTAGTAACTGAAAAGAACAGTTACATCATCAGAGGGAAACATGGGAAGCCACCTGAAGTATTTTACACCTGGAACAAGTTCTTTAGCCTATCAGAGAACATTTTATGTTCTAACAAAATGTACCAGTAGATCTTTACTACTATCAATATGTTCAGTTTTGTAGAAACTTTCTATTTCGAGATATCTGAACCCTTCCCCAGGAATAAATGGGAATGTTGCCCTAAATTGGCCTTCTTTTTTTTATTTTTTTTTTAGTGTGGTATAATCAGAATATCTGGATAACTCTAAACCAAGACAAATAACTGAGCTAAAATGTAAAGAAGTTTGGGACAATCATCAGGAAGGAAAATATTAAGAAACTATATCTCCAGATCAACTTTTTCGACAAACATTTATTGAGTACTAGTGTGTGTGGAGCCTATGCTGCATGCTGAGGATGCAATGGAACCAGGCAAAAGCTTTGCATTCCTCTTGAAGCTTATAGAAAGTAGATGGGCCCAGCGATGAAAAGCATATGAGATGGGCACGATGGTGCCACGATACAGTCCAGAGCGTGTGGTTAGCATGGAGGGGCGCTGCTCAGATTCTCTTTCAGTGAGGGGTGCATGGGCCAGTTGTGCGGGGTGTGTTCAGCAACGCTAGGCTCTGCCTCCGCTGCAGGGAGCTGCTCACCCCAGGCCGCCCCATCCTGAGGCAGGCTGCGCGCAGGCAAGGAGAGGGGATGAAGCAGGGTGGGCCCCTTTCAGCCCAAAGCGGACAGTTCCAGTGGCTGATGCTCATTCCAGAGCACACTCCAGCGGGGCTGAGGCTTTGTCAAGCCTACACTGCAGTTCGATTCCTTCCTTCGCTTATCCTGCTCCCTCCCCTCTCCTTTCACTGGAACTGATCCCTAATAAACAAATTGTGCCTCAATCTCCATCTCAACATCTGCTTCTAGAGAACCTAGCCTGCAACCTGATGGATTACAGCAACATTTAGCACAGCCGGAGGGGAGCAATCAGAGAAAGCTGCCCGGAGGAAGTAGCATTAAATCTGAGATCCAAACATTGAGGTTAACCCTCGTTTTGGAAATTAAAGGAGAACAGAGAACAAGAAGGCCAAGATCCAAAGTCCTAGGAAAAGAGAAATGTGGGGAGGATTGTGTGTTGCACAGGGAAAGGATCAATAGGACTGGCTGATTTAGTAAATGTGAGATGGTAGGAGTGAGGGGAAAATCGAGAATGCCAATTTGTTTTCTAATTGGTCCCCTCTGAGATAGGAAAAATGAGAAAAGGAGATTTATGTGTTAGGGTTCTCCAGAAAAACAGAACCAATAGGAAATATACAGAGATATACATGAGGATATTTATTCCAGGAATTGGCTCATGTGTTATGGAAGCCAGGAAGCCCCACTGACTGCCATCTGCAAGCTGGAGAACCAGGAAAGCTGGTGGTGAATTCAGGCTGAGTCCAAACGCCTGGGAACAAGGAGCTCCCATGCAGTACGGCAGGAGAAGATGGATATCCCACCTCAAGGAGTGAGAAAGAGTTCCCTCTCCCTTTGCCTTTTTGTTCTATTAGGGATTCGATGAGGCCTGCCCACGTTGGTGAGGGCGAATCTTCTTTACTCAGTCTATCAAATCAAATGCTAATCTCTCCCAGAAACATATTCACAGACACATCCGGAAACAGTGTTTTAACAGCTATCTGGGCATCCTTTAGGCCAGTCAAGTTGACACATAAAATTAACCATTACAGTTTGGGAGGAATGATTTCAGTTTTGGACATGACAAGACTGATATAGGAGCCTGTTTTTCAAAAGGGAATCATCAGCATACTATCAGCATAGTATTAGCATATCATTATCCAATTGTATCATTAGCATATTGTCATATCAGCATATCATCAACATATGAGTGCTCACTGAGGCTGTGGGATTGGAGAATATCTGGGGAGGGCGGCATTTGAGGGAGAGAAGAAAAGGGTTTGGGGCAAAATGCTGAGCAATACCAACGTCGAAGAGATGAGCCAAGGAAATGTAACCTGCTTGGGAGAGAGGCCAAGTTAAGAAAAGGAATGACATTATCTACAGAGCTTAGTTAGCAGTAGCAGCTTATTGACGCAGAGTGCGTAGGCACAAGCCAGATTACACGGAGTTGGGTGGGGAATGAAGCAGAGGAGGCCCGTACCGTAGACACTTCCCAGGATATAGTGTGATCGGAGAGAACCAGACAGAGTTGCTGATGTCGTGATGATGATGATGATGCTTTGTAGCTGGTGGTTTTGTGGCTGTTGTAGATTTTGTTTTAATGGGACACCTTGGTTTAAGTTTAAGTGGTTATAGGAAGGAATCGGTTATAGCAGAGACATGACTGAAAATATAGGAGAGGAAACAATCAAAATATCCTGAGTAGGCAGGAGAATATGGGATCCAGAGAAGAGGTGGAGGGAATACCCTTAGAGTAAAGGTGCCTCTTTGTTTTGCACCTGGATCTCAATTTATAAAGTTGACTGAGAGAAGACACTGAGAAGTCAATGCTCTTGAAAAGAAAGTTGAATATCACTCATAATTCTTCTAGAAACAAGAGATACAACTCACCCTTCAGGGCCACAGGAAAAACACCAGTTTTGATCAGGAGACAAAGGACAGGAACATGGAAAGCACTAGGCCACGACCTTTTTGGGGGTTTCTGTGGAAAAGGCAAGGCAGAATAAATAGTTTAGGATTGGCTAGTTAGAATAATTTGGGTGGGTTTGGGCCTATAGAGATGGCGGCTAGATGCTTGGTACATGGCCCAGGGATGATTCTGGCAGAGGAATACTCTCTCTGGGGGTATACAAGCCAGATGGAGGAGCTGTGGCTCTGGATTGATTAGTGTGCCTATCAAAGGCATGCTCCCAGCTGAGTCATTTGCTATCTCAAAAAGTTGGCTAGCTCTTAGAAGCAGCAGTCTCTCCCCAGCCAGAGGTTGTTTTAGGGTGTCAAAACATTGTAATATACAGAAAACAAGCAAACAAACAAAGGTGAATACACTCTTGAATTGTAATACACTCTTGAGAGAGAGAGAAACGAGTGAAGGAGTCTAGTTCTAACGTCTAGAAGGAAATTTGAGCAGTTCACTTTCTTTGGGCTCTATAATCTGTATAAAATAGAAAACAAGTCAGCGGATGAGTGAACCTGACTGGCAGGCAGAGATTTGACAACCAAGAAGAGGTTTTGCAAAGGAGCTTTGGAGATTAGGAGGGAAAGCTGATGACAAGGGAAACAAAGTCGGATTCCTGTGCAGTTGACAACCAACTTTCTGCTTCCACTGATTATTTACTTTCTTTCAACTCTTAAATAGCAGGAAGTTTTTATCCATCGCAGCAAGTGTTTTCAGCTTGTTTGCAGGGGCATCTGTTTGACACCCTTCATCCCATGATTATTTTAATAAATAAACATGGAACAACACCCCAGGGCAAGTCTGCTTCATACACTCTGAAAAAAGAGTGAAATTCAAGAAACTGGTTTATAAGGTTGCTAAAGAACAGAATTTATTGAAATCTAGAAGTAGAGTTTCCAGAGACCATACAAGTTGCCCAGTCCAGTTGTCTTTTCATCACCTTCCCAGGGAGCTGGTCATCAATGTAAGGTGCCTCTTAGAGTGCATCCAAGAAGTTGAATTTCTGACATTATGTACAGGTGGGGTCATAAATAAATTAATCATGGAATGTACATATCTATGTCTTATAAATAACCATTAAAGAAAAATCAGAATTTACAACATAAATGAGTTAGAAGGTTGTTATTTATACTCTGAAATGATGGCTTTCCTTTTTACAGATTTCCCACAGGAAAAAATGTGAACATATTTGATTTAATAGAATCTCTGAAGAGAATTTTTATTCTCAGTCATCCTCTCTCTTTCATCGTCTGTTTCTCTCATTCTTATTCCCATATGGCTCTGTCACTTTCTACAATTATTACTTACATTAAAATAAAATAAACAAAAAATTTGATTTCTAATAAACATAGGTAAATAGGTAGATAGATAATAGATTTCTACAATGCTTTTCATTTATGTACAAGTTGCTTTAAAATATTTTATTTTTTTCTACCACCAATTTTCTACTGTCCAATGAACCCCTTAGATGTCATTGGTTTCCAGGTTGTCAAATCTAACAAAGTTTATTGCCTATTCAACAGCCTTTTCCTCCCACTCTCAAGATTTTTTTTTTTCCAGGAATCAGGTGACTACAGGCTTCATGATTGCATCAGCCTGTTCAGGAAATTCCATTCCCTTGGTAGTTGGCAGTTTATGCATGGGCATATGATGCAACTCTGGCCAATGAGGTCCTTTAACACATTATTATAAATGTAGTGACTTAAAACAGCACAAACATTATCTTACAGTTTGGAAAGTCAAAAGTCCAAAATTGGTCTGACTGGGCTAAAATCAATGTGTTATCAAGGCTACATTCTTTCTGGAATCTCTATGGGGAGAATCCATTTCCTTGCCTTTTCCAGAATCTAGAAGCAGCCTGCAGTCCTTGGCTCATGCCCCATTCCTCCATCTTCAAAGCCAGCAACATTGGGCCAAGTCTTTCTCAAACTGCTATTTCTCTGGTTTTCCCTCTCCTGTCTCCCTTTTCCACTTAAAAGGTTCCTTGTGATTAATGGGCCCACCCAGATAATGCAGGCTGAAGAATCCTGAAACACTAATTTGAAAGAATATATGCACCCCCATGTTCAATGCAGCATTATTTACAACAGCCAAGATTTGGAAGCAGCCCAGGTGTCCATCATTAGATGAGTGTATAAAAAAGCTGTGGTACATTTACACAATGGAATACTACTTGGCCATTAAAAATAAAAAGAAATCTCACCCTTTGTGACAGCATGGATGGACCTGGAGAGTACTGTGCTAAGTGAAATAAGTCAGTCAGAGAAAGACAAATACCATATAAATTCACTTATATGTGGAATCTAATGAACAAAATAAACAAACAAAATAAAAACAGACCTGTAGATACAGAGAACAGACTGACAGCTGTCAGAGAAGAGGAGGGTTTGGGGGATGGGTGAAAAAACTGAAGGGATTAAGCAAATTAAAAAACCAATCTCACAGACTCAGACAACAGCATGGTGATTGCCAGAGGGAAAGGGGGGTGGGAGCAGGTAAAAGAGAGTAAAGGGAGGATAACTGGTGCTAGAAGGAAACTTGATCTTGGGTGGTGATCACATAATACAGTATACAGATGATATATATTATAGAACTATACACCTGAAACCTACAAAATTTTATTTACCAATGTCACCCCCATTGGAAAATAGACTGTTTCTTTAAGCAGAATCTCTGAAAGGCATCCCAGCTAGAGACATTCTGGGTGTTTCAAAGACAATAAATGTGCATTGGCTGTCCAGACATTGTGGCAACTTCTAAGAATCTCTGAAGTAGAAGAGTTGGGAAGCAGAATAATAGCACTGGAGGCATAATAAATAAAACCACTCCCAAGGAAAGAGACACAGGTTACTGACTTGCAGTTAGCTAACGTTACGATTTATTTCACGAGGCAAAATGAGTAACAAACACAGAGAAGAGCCTTGTTGCCAGAACTACTCTGGTGAAATCATATGATCGATAATGTGGTTAGAGCAGAAGTGAGCATTTCGGAAGGTTGGAAGTTTTAACACTGAGGAAGACTTGCTGTCTTGTCACGCTGGAGGCACAAAGTTGCAAGAGAATGAGTTCAAAAGGAGTTCAGCAGAGAAAAATGGCAGGGACCTCAATGGTTTGCAATCCGGCCCTAAGAAGTACCTCTCAGTCACAGCTGAAACACCAGGCCCTGGGGGAAAAGGCTGCACTGTCACAAGGCACAACTTTAAAGATTTTTAAATAAACGTATAAGATTTTTTAAAAATTGTACATACACAAAATAGATTTGTAATACAATGCAGATGTGTAAATAATCAAAGTTGCTTTCAATTAATAGTGTGTACTCTTCATTTAAAAAGCAAGTAAAATTACTGTGTATTTTCTACCCCACTAAAAAATCCACAGTAACTTGCAAGTAACAGAAACTCTTACTTCCTTTAATTTAGACATGAAAGCTTATTTTTTGACAGATTTGTCGAAGAAAATTGATGTTCCTGCTTGCAGAGCTTCAAAGGAAATTGCCGTGAACTGCCCTGTGTTTTAGTATATGTTATAGACCAAGGACGATCGTTAATCAGCGGTGATTTCTTTCTTCCTTTGTTCTGTATTTACAAACTGGTTGTCCCACTTTCTAGTTTGCATTTTCTTGTTCAACACAAGAAACTAAGTCTTGAGTTATTCTTTAATATTTTAAATCTATTTAAAATACACTAAGGAGAGGTAGTTCAAGTTCAAAGGATAAATAGGCGTTGATTAGATTTTAGGAACACCCTAAAAATTCCACATAATATACGTATTCCAACTGTCATGCAGCAGGTAAAGTTTAAGACCTAATTATCATTCTTTATATAATATTGTGTTTTATCAATGAACTTGCCCGTGTTAGGGTTAAGATTTATCGAATTATTTAATAGGTTTGTACAGGAGTTTTAAGCTCCATTCTCCTGCTCCAGGCCTCATAAAGTGTTCTGAGGAGATGGCAACCCTGAGAATGTCCAGTTCTGTCCCCAGATCTGGAGAGAAGCACATTGTATACTTTCGTCATCTTTTTCGCCTTCAGCCTGGAGACGGGTGTAAAGGGCAGTGAGGAGGGGAAGTGAGGGTGTCAGAGTGAACAATGGGGTGACTCTCTCTGGAGGAAGCAGCTGCTTCAATCATATATGCTGCACAAGAGGATGCCTATTGTTGAAATGGGATGCACTCCATACTAGGAAGTGGGAATTCAGGTACTGAAAATTTAAGAAAATATCAGAAAAGAGCATGGCTCCCAGGTGGCCTAATACAGGTTGAAGACTTTGTTCCTAAACTCTGACTCTCCATACTACTCGTTTAGGCCACAGAACATGACATTCCACGCCTCAAGTGATAGTTTAGAAGGGGAAAAAATCATCTTAGATACAGTGGAAGAGAGTCACTCATTCACTTCTCCTACTTCAAGCCAAAAGAATACCTGTAAGGAGCTCCTAAAACAGGAGCAAGATGAAAACAAATGGCACGAGGAATGTGGAAACACCCAGTACAATATTAAAAATCAGAAGAAATTTAGAGAAAAAAAAAACAACTGAGCGAAAATGGAAAGGCATACAAGACTGACAAAACAATTACAAACTTGATTTTTTTAAAGATAGACAAGTCAACAAATGGAAAAGAATGTAAAGATATTTGAAGATATGATGCAATAAAAATTACCCTGAAATAAAAGAAAATCTACATTTGCAGGTTAAAAGAAGACATCGTGAGCCATAAAATGTAACGCTCAATACTGTCGGGCTTTAAAGACAAACAAAACACGCCTTAGTCTTTTAGGCACAAATATCAAATCCATAGGAGAAAATATCTCCTTCCTCGGGGAGACCACTTCTCCAAACACTAACCATTGCAGACAATGGAAAGTCCCCTACAAAGTTAGAACTGGGGGAGAGGGAAGGAAGAAAGAGGGGCTCAGTAGCCTTATAGACAGTCAAGATAGGATTTAAGAAATTTAACCCCAAGAAGAAACTAAGAGTACATAGCATCCAAGTCCTCCTCGAGGAGGGGTGTGCATGTGTGATAAAGGACTCTGTCGAATCAACAAACAATTCAGCGTGGGAGAAGCTGTGGCAGTGAGTACAGGGTCCATTTAAAGAGTATCTGCTGAACAGCCGTGGCGATTATGGGGAAGGACCAGGCACGCTCAGGTGTCTGTACACTGTAAACTATTGATAGAACTACTGCAAGGAGAGGTAAGGAGAGAGGAAATGCAAACGCAGGCAAATGGCAATGCTGTTTATCAGAGCAGGCAGCAAAACTGTCTAAAAATACAATATATGTGAAAAATGATACCACCACCTCTTAAGTTTTTCACAATATTTTTCCTTCCCTTAACAGGATCTTTAAAGAAAGAAGGCCTTATGATTAAGGAATGCTTATTAAATTTAATTCTTACAGTTTTACTCATGTCCTTTTTATTGTGTTAAATTCAGGTAAAAATAAATATAACATTTTATTTAATATTAGTGTTTTTAATGCAATATCACATTTATGAAGGCGTTTCTATTGGCCCATCTATCCCTGTGTCTATTTCTCTGCAGAAATGTCCAGAGAAAGATATCTATGTTGATAGATACAGAGAAAAAAACTGATGGTTGCCAGATGGGAGAGGGGTAGGGGGCCTGGATAAAAAAGGTGAAGGGGTTAAGAACTACAAACTGTTAGTTACAAAACAGTCATGGGATGTCAAGTACGGCATAGGGGATAGAGTCAATAATATTGTAATAGCTATGCATGGTGCCAGGTGGGTGCAAGGCTTATGGGGGGGGACTTTATAAGTTATATAAATGTTTAACCACTGTGCTGGGCGCCTGAAACTGATGTAGTATTGAATGTCAATGGTAATTGAAAAATAAACATTTTTAAAAGATGTCTATGTTGGTATATAAATGACAGAACAGGAACGGTGTTTCTTTCTGGGTGGTGACATTTGTATCTCTGTGCTTTCCTGCAGGCGCTGCCAGGCATTCTGTAGGGAGTGAGGCCACAGAGAAGGCCCTGAAATGCCAGGGGGAACATGACCTTTAACCCATGCAGCCTCCCGAAATGGTCCGCAGAGGATTTTTACTAATTGATAATTCACTAAGCATGAAGCATAAAAACGGGGAGGGCGCATCTAGATAATTGTTGCCAAATGGTTCACAAAACTGAATGAGAATTTTAAAAGCCTCAAAAAGTAGCTAAAAAGAGAATACACGTTTTTGTTTCACAGAGTGTAAAACAAGCTTGAATCTCTAACTATGCATTGTATTTATAAAGGTCAAGGATTTAGTGGTTCAGACATGGGAGAAAGTAAAAGTGAAGAGAAAATGCGTTCAAGACACTTTATATTAAACCGGCAGATAGAGCTATTGTTATATAGAGAATGGTTTAATGATTCATCTTGGTTTTACAAAATAAGAACATGATGTGAAACAAAGTTTTGAAAACTTTTGACTTATCACTCACAGAATTTAAACTGGCATGAGACTGTAAAGGGGGAGTTAGTCCAGAATTATCCAAGCAACAGGATTTTACTAAAAGATGTGGGTTATATTCCCAGTGACTTCATTTTTTAATATGCCATTGTTATTATCTGACAGACTGTATACATAACTAACTGCTGATGTTAACGTGAAGTAGGCTGGGTTGGAAATAACAGATGGATTTTTTAGCAGCATTTAAAATGTTCATATTATCATAAAGTCCCTGTCACAGACATCACTTCTAAGTAGAACATATTTCAGATGTACAGTCAGAAATGGAAATACGAAAGGAAAAGCCACCACAACACAAACTGATGATTTTGCAACAATCCTACCAGTAGCACAAAATAGAATCATCAGTAAGTAGAAGGACAACACATTATTATTGAGGAAAGATTTTTTTGCCATTTTAAAAAAAATTAGTAGGCATTTTGACTTGTAATTTTTGTTGAAAAAAATTACAAAGTAAAAGATATTTGTTAGCTAAAACATGTAAGGGTTTATATAATTTTTTTCATTTTCTATAAACACAGATATTTTTAGTTGACACAAAAGGAGGGAATTTCTTTATTCTTTAATTGGTGCCTATGATATGTGTAATAATTTGGTTGAATCAGCATGCGTAATGGATAATGCAACTTTATTTTCATCTCTCGCAGTCTCTTAAAAATAATTTCAGGTGGATAGATTTTTCCCTTGAAGTGGCTGAAATTCAGGGCTAGGTCCATGATTTTTCTTATTATTTTTAAATAACAAAAAGTGATACATTTACTTCTATTTATAAAAGAGCTCGGTCCACACATTTATATGTTCAATATAGTGCCATACTCAAAAGATGCTAATCCATTTAAGTTCTGGCATCTCTCCTCTGACTTAGGCCTGGCCACCAGCAGTAAAGGCAGTGTGGTCAGGTTTTCTTTTTTCCTTCACTTGCCTTGTTACTCTCTCCTCCATTTGCTGTTACATTTCCCACCTACAGGGCCCGAGGAGGTGAGAGAAAAAAGTAGGAAAAATGTTCTTGCAGATATGGCTGTAACTGAAGTATGTCCACTCTGGCTCTTGCTGGTGTATAAGGCAGCCTGACAGAGCCCCGTTTTAGGTTCTTGTTACTGTTTTTCCCTTTGAGCTTTGCTATAGCTCTTTTTCCCTCCAGTTTCCTCAATGCTGATAAATGCACCTTTCTGTCTAATGAATTTTGCCTCTTTCATCAATTATGTTAACATTTTACCCATATAGCTAAAATTTATAAATGGAGAAAAACACTTTTTGGACTTTCTACACAGTGGTGTTGAAAATTCGGCACTTTATGGAGACTCACCTACTGATATCTAATGTAGGAGAGTCATCAGAAGCATGATTTTATCTGTTTTTATTTACGGCTTTGAGAAGACATGAGTTGAACTGTCTGTGACTTACAGTCTACATAAAAGACATGAAGAAAATAGACTGAGAACAACTTTTTCCTGCAAAACTGACTTGTCACATTACTTTGCAAGAAATGGTCATGCTTCCTGCGAGTCCCCAAGTGAAATGGAGACACCCAATTCTTGCCCCTGTGCTCTTCAACTTGACTTCAAGAACCAGAACTCTGTTATCAACTTTCAGTCTTTAAAGTCATAATCTGAGAGAAGCTTACTCATCCTAAGAAACACATGGAAATCTCCATCTATTTATTCCAGCTTCTGAGTAACACAATGCTATCACTGATACTAATGCTGTCATTCATCATACTGTGCAAATGTACTTGGAGTTTGATCTGGATGGGTATAAATTACAAATTCAACCAGATGGGGTGACAAAACTAATCAGTCAAATTCTTAAAACTCAACAATAAGAAAATAAACAACCTGATTTTTAAAATGAGCCAAAGACCTTAACAAACGCCCCACCAAAGAAGACATACAGATGGCAACTAAGTCTATGAAAAGATGCTCCACATTGTATGTCATCAGGGACATGCAAATTAAAACACTGATGAGATACCACTGCACACCTAATAGAATGGCCAAAATTCAAAACACTGACGCCACCAAATGTTGAAAGCATGTGGAGCAACAGGAGCTCTCATTCATTGTTGGTGGGAATGCAAAATGGTGCAGCCGCTTTGGAAGGCAGTCTGGTCTCTTACAAAATTAAACATATTGTTACCATATAACCCAGCAATCTCGGTCCTTGGTATTTATCTAAAAGAGTTGAAAACTCACGTTCCACACAAAAATCTGCACGTGAATATTTATGGAAGCTTTATTCATAATTGCCAAAACTTGGAAGCAATCAAGATGTCCTTTAGCAGATCAATGGATAAACTGTGGTACATCCAGACAACGGAATATTTTTCTGGGCTGAAACAAAATGAGCTATCAAACCATGAGAAGACCTAGAGGAACCTTAAATGTGCATATTATTAAGTGAAAGAAGTCAATCTGAAAAGACTACTTACTGTATGATTTCACCTCTAACATTCTGGAAAAGGCGAAACTATGGAGACAGTAAAAAACAAAAAAGCACCAGGGATTGCCAGAGGTTGAGGATGGGGGAGGGATGAACATGTGGAGCACAGAGTATTTTCAGGGCAGTGAAAATGCTCTCACGGCACTATAATGGTGGATATGTGTCATTATACATTTGTCCAAACCTATAGAATGTACACCACCAAGGGACTGAACCCTACGGTAAACTGGGGCCTTTGGGTGGCTGTGCTGTGCTAATGTAGGTTCATCAATTATAACAAATGTACAACTCGGAGTGAGGCTGAGGGCAGGGAGCTGTCAGTGTGCGGAGGTGGGAGCACATGCAGAAAATCTCTGCACCTTCCCCTCAATTCTGCTGGAACCTAAAACTGCTCTAAAAAAAACTAAGTCCTTTAAAAAACTAATTACACTCACCACTTAGAAATAAAAATGATAATAACTTAGCTATAGAAACCTGTGATTAAATTTATATATAAACCTGAGTGGCATCATATTGAGCGTGCCTCTGTCTGTATTATGATATTCAAATTCAAAGTGACTTTATTGTTGCTAGTAATGCAAATTCATGGAGATTTATTTGATTATGTGGGTCGAGCCATTTATTTATGAAAATTTTAAGATGAAAAATTGCAGAGTACATAGTACATATATTACAGCTGATATTTTCTGGCTTTGAAACCTGCATCTGCAGATAAAACCTTCAGTCAAATCAGCCTTGAAAGTGGCAAGTTCTACACATACCTATAGTAGGAAACTCATTTATTAATCACTTTAAAGGGATCATTCTTTAAACTAACAAAACAAGTTGCAAGGAATCCTTTTGTTTGTTTTAGTAAAAAATCTTTTTTGTGTTATTTTGCTATCTTTCTTAGTGAGCATATTTATGATAGCATTTTAAATGTGACCCTGAGTGAACAAAACACTGCTCAAAAACAAAAAACAAAAAACTGAGAGGTCTCCAGTCTGCATATCTTTGAGGGAAGATCCATTAGGCTATACAGGAAGGAAGGAAGGAAGGAAGGAAGGAAGGAAGGGAGGGAGGGAGGGAGGGAGGGAGGGAGGGAGGGAGGGAGGGAGGGAGGGAGGGAGGGAGGGAGGGAGGGAGGGAACACTAGAGAATCTATCTGGCAGGATGCATCTTATGGAGAATTTAAAATGTAGCTAAAACTTTATAAAGTATTTGAAAGCTCTCATACGAAAGTTAAAGTAGAAATATATATATTTAAGTATGAGTTCTACTTGTTCAGTTTCTAGAACTTGCTGCAAGTCAATCTGTAAATAAATTGATTTAAATGAAGTATAACAAAAGATAGGTGAAATATTTGAATGTTAAAAAGATTTTGTAATGGCATTGAATTATAAATTTGTAAGTCTAACTCCAATGTCAATCATTGATTCACCCATTTCTGAACAAATTATTGAATTCTTACAATGAACTGCACTAAGGTTTAAGAAAAAAAAATCCTAAGACATTATTTTCTTCACCTTTTATCAACAAGTATATAATTTTTTCTCTTCCATAAATTTTCAAATGCCTGTTAATTAGATCGATTACGGAAGCCCTGATTTAAGTCTACAAACTTAACAAAAGGATCCTTATGTATATAGTTAAAGCTTTACGGTTATACATTATTTTGGGCATATAAATATATGCATTGCCTTACCACACCATCAAAACAGCCACGCTTTCTAATAATTGTTGCAATAATTGTGTACCTGTTTGCATTTTTATTAGCTGGTTGCACACTGGCTGCAGGAACAAAGATTTTTCTAAGAACTCCAGAATAAAGTAAAACTGTACTGCTTTGTGAATTTACCTTTAAGCATACTTTATAAAAACTAAAAAGACAATAGTTTATTTAGGCTTTACCCTCCAAGGTGGTTGGTAGGACAAGTTAGAGCAGAGCATATAATTACTTTTTAGAGCAACAGATATGTTCTCAAGAGCAATTTCTATTGATTTACAATTCTGACATAATCCTTAAAACTCCCTTGTGCTGTCCTTCAATTTCAATTTTTATTTATTGTCTCATTGCCGCCCACCACCTAGCTCACAATATACCCAATATTGGTTGTTTTCTCTTTGGGATGTATGCTATCCCCTAACCACAGATTTCTGTTTTCACATTAATAAATACTCACTTTTTGGTATTTTTTCTGAGAGATTTCTGTTAATATAAAGTATCGATAAAAGGACTATAAGTCTCAGTTCACTTCCAGGCTCTCATTGCCTTTTATTTTTTTAATCACAGAACAAACAGTGATTTGTGTTTGCTGCCTGTAAATTTTCAAGTTATCTAATATGAGTACTGGAATTTTATATTTGACTTATATTGTTTATTATATCCTATGTGTAAGAAAAAATTCATGGGATTTTTATAAAGCATGTGTCTTAGTCCATCAGGGCTCTATAGCAAAATAGACTGTATGGCTTATAAACAACAGAAATTTCTTTCTTCCTGTTCTGTAAGCTGGGAAGTCCAAGGCCAAAGCACTGGTAGATTTGCTGTCTGGTGAGAACCCACTGCCTGGTTCATAAATGACTTTTTCGTGTGTATCCTCACATACGGAAGGGAGCTCTCTTGCTTTTTTCCATTCATGGGGGCTCCACCCTCATGACCTAATCACCTCCCAAAGTCCCCACCTCCAAATTCACAGAAAGTAGCACAAGATAATTGTGAATCTACCCTTTGATGTATGTAATTTGAGGAGCGCAGTCTTTGGAGCCAGAATGCCTATGTTCAAATCTCATCTCTACCATTTAATAGTTATCTTACCTTGTGCTTAAGTTTCCTCATATGTAAAATGGAGATAAAATAATAATATCTGATGCAGAGGGCAGTTGTAAGCATTAAATGAGTCAATCTTTGTAAAGTGATTAGAGGTGTAAGTTCTACATAACCATTTGTTACAGAAAATATTCTCTCTAAACCAGAGACTGATATGAAGCACCTATACTTCCAGATTTATATCTATCACACCTTGTCAGTTTGGTTAAGTCATAATTGGAAGAATGCTCAGAATATAAACATAGGCTCCATGAGAAACGGCATTACATTATTCGTCCCCTGACCATTAGATCTAAGAAAGCAGGAATCAAAGATTTCTCATAACCTGAGATTTGTTCTCTTTGTAAGCAGAACAGTACTAAAGGGATCTTCAAAAATTTCTCAGAATGTTTGTCTGTTACTGAATGAATAATAATGTGCATTTACATAGATAAAGATTCATGAATATTTAAATTTCCCTTCATTATCTCTTTTCTCATAAGGCTCAAGGATATTTGTTTCAAAAGCTCTCTGAACATTTTCTCTTTTAGTTAATATAGCATTTCAATTTTTATAGGTTTAAACTTATAAAATTGAAAACTTTTTACAAGGAGTTCTGATTTTACGAGATAATAATCTTATCAAAATATCTAATTATTCAATATGTAAATTAAATTACTTATGCAACACCACGTAAGTCCAAAATTTATTGTTCTCTGTCCTGTGACACTCCAGCTGACACCATTGTAATCGACCCAGTTATTAATAGCAGGGAAGGAGCTGAGGGAAGGCCAAATAGTATAGGCCTGTCACTTAGGCCGCTTCACCAGGAGGCTGCGACGTTACACTCCCCAGGGGCCAGCAAAGGGAACAGACTCATGCCCAGTACAGCTGGGGTGACGTCAGAAAGGTACTGCCTACCAGTCACAGCTGGGAACAGGTCAGCGGCCAGAATGGATGTGGCCACCGCAAGAGCTCGAAGATCTGAGATACTTAATCCCCTAATCAAAGTCTGCTCTCTCTTTGCCTGTGTGCTTGGCTCCTGGCTTTGGGGCTCTCACGCTCCTCTGCCCTTTGATAATTTACTGAACAGATAGATCCTGTCCTCCCCAGAGGAGCACATTGGGTTGAATATGGGTTCTGAGTTTTCATTGTATGGCTGCGTCAAAACCAGGCATATCCAATACTCAGGAAAGCAAAGAACGATGTAGTTGATAGTCTGAACCAGAGAATTTTCACTTGCCATAGGACAGTGAGTTTGTCTTTTGGTCCTCACGTAAATTAGATTCTAGTATTATAAATGCCAAAGATTTAACAAGTGACAGATAAGACTTACTCATGATTATAAAGTGCCCACCCCTCCAAAAATGAACAGGAACTCTATATCTCAAATGTTTCAAGCCTACAAAGAAATACTTGAGCACCTCAGGAAGGACTCTAAAATGTCTGTTTATGGGAACTAGATGTATGACTAGTATTCAAACTTTCATTGCAATAAAGCTACAGATAATGCTCTGGCCTATTTCTGTGTAAATATCTGAAAACAATACAAATTACAGAGCAAAATCCATATTTGTCATTGTCCTCATTTTTAAGAGGTTTTAAAGTTCCAAAATTAACCCCCATTTCACAATTAATAAGTGAGGAATCAGGATAGGCAACTAGTCTCTTAAAGACAGGATTATTAAATACATTTCTTTAATCAAAGTAACGTACATCTTATTTCCATTGCTTAAAAATTCAGTTAAAACTAGTAAAACATATATCTTCAAGTAAACTTAAAGAATTGTTTCTCAACAGAAAACAGTCATTTTTAAGAAACAAAATGTATCAAATTTGTTTAGAATAAGTGATCAGTCTCAGTTTGTATCCCTGTTTGGATATTCTTTAAAACTATGGTTAATTTTGCGATCTTAATATGTTTAGCAACTTTCTGAGATAAAACTCTGTATCCTGTTGGGCAGGCTTTTTTTTTTTTTTTTTTTTAGAGAGAGAGAGGAAGGGAGGAAGGGAGGAAGGGGGGAGAGAGAGAGAAACATCAATATGAGAGACACATCGATTGGTTGCTCCCAAATATGCCCCAGTCAGGGCAGCGATGAATCTGCAACCCAGGTACTTGCCCTTGACGGGGAATCGAACCCATGACCCTTTGGTGCACAGAGCGGTGCTCTAACCACTTAGCACACCAGCCAGGGCATATCTATCGTGTAGGGCAAGCATTCTTAATCTGAGGATTCGTGAGTTGAAAGTACATGCAAACTTGCGTGTGTGCTGGTTCTTGTGGCCAAATGTATTTTTCTGGCAAGAGAGAGTCAGGGAGTTTAACAGACTGTTAAGAACTAGCAAGTGTTAAAAACTCCAAGTGGAAATATAGATCATTGGAAATTTTGTCTTTATCTCTGGAACAGTCTTAAGTGGTGCTTTTAGACTGTAAAAATAACTTGGGATGTGCTCCAATCTGAAGTAAAACATGCAGTATTTAATACAAAATTGCCTGACCAATTCCTTTCTGACAATGTGCAATATCTAATATAAGCTCATTTATTTATTATTATATTCTCTTCACTGGAATGAAGAGAAGATAATAATTTGCTATTTTCAAAAGGTTGCAAACACACGAATCAAAATTTTATTCCTTTAGTCTAATTGTTTATAATTATTAAGATAAATTAAGTTCATACATGCCAACAGTAGGGTATTATCTTATATTGTGCATTAATAACCACATATAGCTTATTATTTTTGGTAAAATCATACTGGTGATATCAATGACATTAATTTTAATTAAAATACCCAGTCAATGGAAAAAAAAGACTGAAATGGATTTAGATTGCATTTCTTTCACAGTTAGATACAGTGAATAATCAATTCCCACTAATAGGAGAGGATTTAAAACAAGTTAAATGGTTTCCTTTAGTAATCATTGAGCCTCTGGTGCTTGGACGGGTTTTTTTTTAGTGCATTATCTTGCATTGATTGAGGAGAAGTGGCAGACAAATAATTTAGTCCCAAATGACATCATTTAAAAAAACATATAATAAATGTTGTTTTATAAAAATTTCAGTCTAAGCAACAACAACAACAACAACAAAGCAAGATGCATTAGATATTGTAACTTCAAATTACCATTCCATCTCAGAGTCATTCTTGGCCACAATTTACTTTTATTTTATTTTATAATTGTATGTGTGTGATGTTAGATTATTTTCAAATTATCCTGAAGACCTGAGAAGCAATGTCAAGGGTTACTGTCAGGTTAGTGATAGACAACTTACATTATCTACAGATTCTGCTTTAAAAACGTTGCCTAATGAGATGCACTCAGAAACTCCTGGGGCCTGCGATAGAGGGAGGAGAAATAACTTGGGAGGGAAGGAGGGTGCTAGAATGGTTATACTGAACAAAAACGACACAATATACAGGCGATGTATTATAGAATTGTACACCTGAAACCTATACAATTTTATTAACCAATGTCACCTCAAAAATTCAACAAAAAATGTACATATCCAGAAAAAAAAAAAAAAAAAACACTTGATCGGTATATAAGTCAGGAAATTGAGGGGGAAAAAGAATTGCATCCAAATAGGTGAGACGCAAAGTGGAGAAGCATTGAGGAGGCGGAAATAAGCAGCACTTTGTCCCTTTGATTGGGGGCAGTGTTCGCTGATGGAAATAAGGTGCCACAGTGGAAGTAGGTTAAATGCCAAGGGAATCGGCGGAAGAGGGTGGCAGCAATGTGCCGTTACTGCGAGCATAGCATAAGCAACCTTATGCCATCAGAAAACTTAAAGCAGGTCGTCTACGTCACACTTGCTCTGGGATAGGACCACTCACTTGGAAGAGCCACATTTTCCTATGTTTCTTTGTTTATAAATAGGGATATAAGCACCAACCTACTCTTATTTATTGTAGGAAAAAAATCACAAATAAATACAACTGCAAAGCATTTTGAAATAGGAGGCAAATCAGCATCCTTTCCTGGATTTTCTGAGTGTTAATAACCAAAATCTCTTCTTGAAGTATTTCCATTAGTCAACATTTATGGTGCCCCTAACAGATTATATGTTATACTTGCTGTGTTCTAAGGCATAGAAGTAGGGGAAATATAAAAACGTCCCTCTCTTTCTTAAGCCTTGATGTACGTGACCAAGTCCCTTGCACTTTTATTCGCTTCATAAATATTTGCTGAATTTCTTCAGCTTTTGTAGGAGAAGATTAAGGAGCATTCACCTACAAGATAATCTTATTAAGCAAACAGGACAAAATCATGTGTTTCAAACTGAAAGCGAACCAGCATGTCATTGATTTTACAATGCAGAAGTTACTGTAAAATAACTCAGAGTGTTTCTCCCTGAACCAGACTAACCAAAGCAAAGCACCACAGTCAAAGTAGTTTTGTTTCTGGAAAAGTACAAGGAAACATCAAGCTTGATTTTCAACAGCAAAAAGAATTGCAAAGTCCAAAAGGAAATTTAACTCCACCTTCAAGGGGAAAATATTTCATACAAGAAATAATCTAGAGGGAATTAAAATCTATTTTTATGTGATTAAACAAATAAAAGTAAATCCATTTTCATTTGAAGTGAAATATGCTTTAATTTGGGAGCTATGATTCTACACTTCTGGACTCAACTTGATAAACTGCTGATTGAAGAGTAGCCACCAGAATGGGTCATAATTTAAGTCCCAGGAGAAGATCTTCATATTTATTACCGGACTGTTGAGCATATTCTGTAATATGTAGCTAATTAACTATAAACTACCTAAAGGGCTGCTATAAAAAGAGAAGTTCCTGAAACGGCTTGCTGTTTTGCCCTGTGGCATGGGAGTGCTGTTCTGTGCCAGGGGACAGGGCACACACAGTGCCAGGAGCACCATCAAGAGAGTCTGCTGTACAGTAAGTTGCTTAAGTGACCGAGGTACAGTCTTGTCCCAAGTGCATGCTGACAACGTACCTTTGTGGGCTGAGATGTGGACAATGAATGAAGGTGGAAAGAACAGAAAGAACATTATTTGACCAGAAGGTGTCACAGCTAAAGGTAGGAAAAAAAAAAAAACCCACCACGAAAAGCTGGATGTGGGATTTAATTACTTAGAATGGTTCTGATAGCCCCAAAGAGGCTGTTGGTGAGGCATCTAACACCTGCTTTAAGCGGAAACCAGCCTGCCAGGCCCCGCGCACGCCAGCAGAGCTGTGACTGCGAGCTCAGCTGTGTGCTCAGAGGCGCATCCTCCACAGGCAGGTGAGTTCTTCTAACCCGGGCCATCTCGTTTGTTCATCAGGAGCCTTGTCAGCCCCAAGGACTAGGGTCAGGCCCTGAAAGAGCTTGAAAGCTAGACTCTCACCAGGGAGTTGCCTTCTCTTCTCACGTCCTTCCCATTCCAGCTCCACCCAGACACCCCCATTCGCCACCATGTTCAGGTTTCAGCCCTTCCACAAGCTAAGCTATCACTGGGGAGAAGCCAAGAGAACACTGACTTGATTTTTGAACAAGCCTCTTTCTAATGGAGAGTTGCCCCCACCTGTTGACAGGAGATTTTGAGGAAGTTAATAGTATATTATTTAAGGCCACCCAGCTTTCACACTCAGTGTATCAGCCTAATCTTGAGACCTCCTGGCTCTTCTTTCCTTCTCTTTGGGCTCGATGCCCCCTTAGTCTACTTCAAGTGATAACATAGGATTCTTAGCCTTGCTTTTATGAGAGGCAGGGTAGCATGGTGGTTGAGAATGCAGACTTAGACGGCCTGTGTTCAAATCCCAGCTTTATCATTCACTAGGTGTGTAATTTGGGCAAATTGCTTAACTCTTCTGTGATTCCATTTCCTCTTCTAGCAATAGAAATGAGAGGTATCTACCTTTTAAAGTCATGCTTGTAAAGCACTTGAACCAATGCCAGGTACACTCCATAAATATGCAGTTGTATTACTCTTCCGGAAAAAGGCTATTTTCTGGACCTATATCTTTCAGATATCTGTTCCATAGCTGAATTCGGAGGCTGCTCCTCCACCCCATCCTCTCTGCCATGTTGCTGCCAAGGCCCCCAGGTGATGTGTATTCTATTATGGCCTAATCTTGATGGGACACTCCATAATGGAATATATTTCCTATCATGCTAAAATCTTATTTAGAAGATGTTTTCAGTTTCTCAGCAATGGGGGGAAAGAATGTCAGGGATAAGTTTCACAACATGCATTTAATGTAAGAAAACAGTAGAATCCATGTTTTACAACCCTCATGCCGGCGCTTTATCTAAATTATTCTGCTTCTCAGAAGCTTTATTAGTGTTTGCTCTTTATGAGTAGACACTATTGTATTTCCAGATGGGGATGAGAATTATAACATCCCTGCATTGCTCTTCCTGAGCGTGTGTACAGATGAACAAAGCAATTCTGATAAGAAATCAGAGAAAAGAGTATAGCTTGGAAATGTCATAAGGAAACTAAATTTTTCTGAAGTAAATGTCAGTGACTGTGATCTCCTTGCAAATCTTCAATTACTGTTCTGCTGTTTCATTTATGAGAAAATGTATGACAAAGCTAGCTGATGCTCCAAATGGTAGATTTTTCCATTCTGAATATCAACTCCAAAACACACTCTTAATCATGGGATGTGTTCAGTTCACATCCTCAATGATTAGTAGACATTTGGTCCTGTCTAAAATGTCCATGAAGACATTTGGTCCATGCTGAAAGGTCCATGTGTGAAAAGACAAACAGAGGAGCCAGGAACAAGTTATCACCCAGGTTCTTGGTGGTCACACTCCAACATGGCCCCAACCTCCCAACTATACCTACAGAACCAAATCCGTATCACTGTAACTTTTCAGAGATAGAACAATATCAAGCCAATAATAAGGTTGATATATACAGTTGACCCTTGAACAATGCAGGGGTGAGGGTCACCGACCCCTCCTAGTCAAAAATCTGTGTATAACTTTTGACTCTCCAAAAACTTAACCACAGTTGTCCCTCAGTATCCACAGGTGATTGGTTCAAGGACCCCCCATGGATGTCAAAATCCGTGGATACTCAAGTCCTTTATATAAAATGGTCTAGAGCGATGCATACAGTAGGCCCTCCACACCTGCAGTTCCCAAATGTGGGTGCTTAACCTGGGGATTCAGAGGGCTGAATGTATATTCACCGAAAAAAAAACCATGTATAAGTGAGCCCACGTAGTGCAAATCCATGTTCTTCAAGGGTCAGCTGTACTTGAGAGAGATTGCTCATTGACTTCAAAATAACTCTCCTGAACTTCATGATGAGAAAAGCATGAATCCATATGAAATCCAAGATTCCTCATGCATTACAAGAAAAATAACATCTGTGCATTTTGAACAAAGCTCACTGTTTGTATCCTGTAATTAATCACGGACCAAGTGTCTCCATGGATGTTTTGGACAGGACCAAATGTCCTGCAAAGTCCTCAATAAGTATTAATATTTTTCATTCTTCTTTGATGTTATTCCTATTAAAATTTTATTTTTTTTCCAATTATAGGACATAGAAATACTTCTCAACCATTTTGAACATTTCCCCTGCCTACATATCTATATGGGCTGAATTGTGTCTCTCTCCCCAAAATTCATATGTTGAAGCCCTAAACCCCCAGTACCTTAGGATATAACTGTATTTGAAGATAAGAGTTTTGAAGAGGTGATTAAATTAAGATAAAGCCTGTAGTGTGGGCCTAAATCCGATCTGACTGATGTCCTAATAAGTAGAGGAAATTTAGACAGAGAGACAGGAGCATGTGTGCAAAGACGGAAGACCATGTAAAGAGACAGCAAGAGGCTGGCCATCTGCCAGGGAGGAGAGAGGCCTCAGAGAAAACCAGCTTTGCTGACACCTTGATCTCTAATTTCCAGCCTCTTCGATCATCTTCTTCTATTTGTGAGAAAATCTATTTCTGTTGTTTAAGCCACCCAGGCTACTTTCGTTGGCAGCCCTAGAAAACTGAGCCAGTACCCCGTTCAGGAAATTGCCAGCTCTTGGCCCAGATTCAGTTGGTCAGCCAGGCTCTATCTCAGTTCATATTAATTGCTCAACCTTGACAATTTACCTAGGCTGAGCCTCCAAACGCAAATGCAGCAAGATACAAATGACTGCATTGTGTCAGATCGAGCAAGCTTTCTGAAGTTCATCTCCCACAGTCAACAAATCTTGAAGAATCGGTTGAGGACCTTGGTTTATTTAGCTTTCTGATTGTTTGGTAGCAATTTAAAATCACCATATTAATTTGAGCAGGCTGTGGTTATGTTTCTCTGACCTTTAACACCAATTTTTCCAACTCTATTTTTACCTATCCCTCCAATATCTAGATGGGCATTTGAGGAGTCTGCAATGAACCAAAGGGCTTTTAGCTCTGAGTTGATTCAAGAAACCAATAGCATCTGTATTTGTTTCCTAAGGCTGCTGTCACCATGTATCGCAAACTTGTTGGTTTAAAACAACAAAAATTTACTCTCTCATGGTGCTCAAGGCTACAAGTCTGAAATCAAGGTGCCGACAGGGCTAGGCTTTCTCTGAAGTCTCTAGGAAAGAATTTGTTCGACGCTCCTCCCCAGCTCCCAGTGTTACTGGCAATCCTTGCCATTCCTTCAGGTGTAGACACATGTTCCAGTCTCTGCCTCCATCATTACTTGATTCTAAGTCTTTCTCTTTATTTCTCTCTTCTTCCTTTTATAAAGACACAAGTCATTGGATTCAGGCTCCTTCCTATTTAGTTACAGTCTCATATTCACGGCTTACATTTGCAACAACCCAGTTTTCAAACAAGGCACATTCTGAGGTTCCAGGAAAAACCAGAACCCAGTACAGCATCTGAAAAGAGCAGATATCCACGGGAGATATTGACACCTGATTGACAAGATCCGAGATGCATTTCCTTTGCAGTAGGTGAACAATTGTGGGTCTTGTTTCTCTGACTCTAGGTTGGAAAGGAACCATGGAAAACTAAACAACAAAGACTGGAAAGACAACGAGGCAGCACTTTAGTAAAGAAAACAGAAAATAAAACTTGTTCAGGAAAACATTGTAGAAAATTTTCTGCAGTCTCATTTTTTTAAAAAAAAACCTTTATACAACAAACTATAAAAGTTAGCCTCGTTTAACTGTTTAGACTAATAAGAAAGGTTGATTCTGGGGCATAATTACCTGCTAAGTTGTGTGTAAATAAGTGGCAGAGCAAATCTCTACTGACCTGTGGGTAACTTTACCAGTGTCAGAGCCCTGGAGCAACTCATTAAATTTTCTGAAATTTAGCACTCTCCCTGAGACCTGCTAACCCATCCTTCCAACTGAGTTAAACTCAGAGCATACTACAGGAAGATTTTTTCTCTGAAAAATTTTAAGCCAGTTCTAAGTGATGAGTATTAACCCTTATCAAAATAATTCACCTTGAGAAGACATCATGCTTGAATGTCTTCTAACTTTAAAACAACCTTCCCCTGAGCCAACATCTACCTTAAGCAAACAGAGGCCAGGGATCATAAAAGTACTTTAATCATGTCTTTGGAAGTTTTGCAATGGCCCCTTAAAACAGCAAACATCTTCTGCCCAGCCGGGCGTGGCTCAGCAGTTAAGCGTCGACCTAGGATCCAGGCGATCAGGGTTCGATTCCCGGTCAGGGCACATGCCTGGGTTGGGGGCTGCAGCCGATCAATGACTCTCTCATCATTGATGTTTCTATCTCTCTCTCTCCCTCTCCTTTCCTCTCTCTGAAATCAATAAAGATATATTTAAAAAAAAAAAAAAACAGCAAACATCTTCTAACCAACTGTTCACTAAAACTTTCTTTACACCTACAAATAGCTATCCCCGCTTTCTGTGACAGGCCCTTCCCAGGCCACTCCCAGTTTGTTCTAGATTTTTACTGTTCGATTTCTTACTTTTTTAGTGCCCAGCCCCCTTCTATTCTATTAATATTTCCATCCACTTTCTAATCCATTCTTTTGGACAATATATATATTTAGCAATTATTCTTTTCTGGGGGGTTACTGACACAGGCAGAACTGAACGAATATGCTCTCATCAGGGGGAACTTGATACCAAAATATTCTCTCTTCGTTTTTTTGTCTGTTTTTTTAAATATGTTTTTATCAATTTCAGAGAGAGGAAGGGAGAGGGAGAGAAAGATAGAAACATCAATGATGAGAGAGTCATTAATTGACTGTCTCCTACATGTCCCCTACTGGGGTTGGAGCCTGCAACCCAGGCATGTGCCCTGACTGAGAATCAAACTGTGACCTCCTGGTTCATAGGTGGATGCTCAACCACTGTGCCACACCGGCCAGGTACAAAATAGTCTCTCTTGTATCCCCGCGTCACATATGTGGCCCTTACTATGCCTACTTCCTCATTCCTATCACTCCTCAGCTCACTGGAATCCAACATCCTTTCCAACTGGTCAGCCGAAACCGCCCTCCCTCTGTGTCACCTGATGCTATCGAAGATTTTCTCCATTCACATCCCCACACCATTTTCTGTTGGTTCCCTGAGTTACTACTTTGCTCCTCTGCTACCTACTCCCTCTTTCTCATGCTCTTAAATAATGGCTCCCGTTATCTGTTAGTTCACCATATTTATGCAGGACACCTACAAAGCGTCATATATTTTGCTGGATCCCGGGGACAAAACAGTAAGACAGACACTGTCCCTATTCTTGTGGAAAGTAGACCTTCCAGGACCCTGAACACCTCCTAAGTGATATCCCATTGCTTTAGTTAATCTCTATGAACTGATCATTGTTAGAGTAATGTATTGAGTCTTGCATAACCCACTATGCTCTCTGCTCACACTCATTCCCACATATTCATGCCTGTCAATTCCACCTCCTAAACACTTCAACTTGTTCCCTTCTACTAAAATTAGAGATTAAATCTTACTTCAACTGTTTACTTGCAAGCCTCAGTAATATGCATTTTTAAATTGCTCTTTAACTGATCTCTCATATCTGGATTTAATTGCTCCTAATGACCCCATATTACCATCAGAATAAATTCTAACTTGTAAAAAGGACCTTAAAATATGAAACCAACATACATCACTTATTACAAAGCAAAACAAACAAAAAATAAACAAAAGATCACCACACAAAGGGTGAGAAAATAAGCTACAATCTCTGAGAGAATTTTTGTGACACATAAAATGGGCAAAAAATTAATATTCAGAAATCATTAGAACTGCATATCCACAAGCAAAAAGTAACCTGACAAGAAATGAGAAAAAGAATTGGCTAAAAATTTCAGAGAAGTTTACCAATGACCAATACCATGCGCATGAAAAGATGTTCAATCTCATTGGTAATAAGGGAAACACAAATTAAAACCACAGAGATTCCATTTCACACTTACCTTATTAGCAAAAAATTTAAGTTAATTAGTGCTAAATACATTTGCATAAGAAACAATATAAATTCTTACCACTCCTGATGGGAGTGTAATTGACTTAACCACTTAGAAAAAAGTTTCCCGGCAAAGTCGAACATGTGCATGACCTACTCAGTCCCACCACTCCATTACATGCTCTGAACTCTTGCACATACATAAGAGCATGCTTAGAAGCATTGCTCATTAAAAAAACTGAAATAACCCAATGCCCACCAATTGTAAAATTATAAAACTAAAGAAACTATGAAATTACCATCTATCCTTACAAGAGAATTCTACTCCTTATAGTATATCCTTACAAGGGGATTTCAAAAACATACTATTTGTCAATTAAAGCAAGTCACAAAAGACTACACATAGAATAATTCCACTTATAGAACTTCAAAATCAGGCAAGTTTAGGGGTATGTGCTTGGGAGGTTAACACAACATTTGTTCTATCATGATTTAAACTCTATGAACATGGTTCCATTTAATTTGATATAATGCTATATTTTGCAATGGAAGAAAAAGATCATCAGCATATGTTCTCCATATTTCCTGTCATCCTAAGACCCACAGCCATGAGTTTTCTGCCAGTACCCCAACACACACACACACACACACCCCACACACACCTTTGTTTACTCCATTATGACACGATTTTCCACTGTCCAAAAAACTATTTACTTTTGATCTTCTCCAATTTTGTGTCCACTACTCATTTTTCTTAGGATGTCCCTTCCTCCCTATTTGCTCACTGTTGGGGGAGTTAGTTTAAATAGACTATCTCTGTAAAAATTTTCCCAATCCCAGAAGGCAGAGTGAATCATTTCCTCTTTTGACTCTGTTTAGTTTTCTTTTGCTGCTTTCTCTAACTCATGCTAAAGTTATTCATGTGACTTTTCCCCCTGTCCAGCCATATCATGAGTACAGAGATATTAACTCTCATTTATCTCTTCAAAATTCTCATTCCTATTCTGGCATTTGGTAGAGTGTTCATCAAATTATTTTATTTGAATGGAAATTATTGCAACATTTGAAACAGCATATTTTCAAGTTCTTTGTTGCACAGTGACATAAAATTCACTATTATTTACAGGGAAAACTTGTAAAATACAGAAGCAGTGTTTTTAGAACAATGAAAAGATTACAAAAAAATTAAACTATATCAGGGGCCAGAGTGCTTGGCAAAAAAAAAAAAAAAAAGAGGAAAGCTAGGAGACACATCATCCTATCTTATACAAAAGACAGTGAGGAACTTGAAAAGGTCGGAAATTTGGTATTTCTAAGTACACAATGTTCTCTTTAAAATGATGACTCAAAACATATTCTCAAAGATAACAAACTCTAGAACATTTTCCATAAAGAATGAGACTTGAGTTTTTTAGTTCTAGGAATAGAGAAGAAAAACATAAGAGTGTGAGTTCCTGAGGAAGGCAATAAGCAACACTGGGTGTGTACGGAGGATGTGAGTCCGCATCAGAAACTACAACTTGCCCAAGACCAAGAACACAAGTGTTTCCAAACCATAAGAGAGAGCAGGCACTCTGATGGGCATTCTACACTCCTTCAGTGGAATGGTTGATGCTTAACTCACCATAACAAGTTGAAGAGTCAATCAATTTGGCCATGTAGAACATTGAATAAGTTTTACATAATACAGCACAAAAGTAGGAAACTCCCTTAGTGGTAGCTTCCACATTACGATAGTATTCCAGCTCCTAGTAGTTAAACTACAATATGATTTTCAAACATTATATACATTTAATTCAAAAGACTTTGTTTCAAGGGACTTAGCAACCTACCTTCAAAACCTAAAGATTCCCTACAGTGTAGGATGTTTTATTTTAATGCATATTCATGATAAAAAAATTATTAGAAACCAGAAAGCCCAAATAGTTCTGTATTGTAAACCTTAGAGGTTCTCATCACAAGGAAGAAAAATTGCAATTACTATGTGGTGAGGGATGCTAACTAAACTTATTGTGGTAATCACTTTGCAATAGATACAAATATCAAATCACTATGTTGTACACCTAAAACTAAAATAATCTTATATATCAAATATATCTCCATTTTAAAAATAAAAATTCTAAAGAGATTAAAAAAGCAATCAGTTTTATGAAATCATATGATTTTAAACAGAGATAACCTACCAATGATGAAATGAGACATAGAACTCCCTTTTAATCCAGCCCCTGGACGCATCTACTCCTCCTCGGATGGGCTTCATTCAGTACTGAATAGCAGCAGAAAAGGAGACCATATGAGCATGTTAGTCTCAGCTGACTTTCCCAGTGCAATTTTCAGTGGCATCCTTTCTCTTTCATGCTATAGATTTGCAATGACTCAACATCAGGCAAAAGCTCTTGTTCATAACATAAACTGTGCATTTGGGGGACATATGGCATCAAGGAAAGCCTCATAAAACGAGGGCTTGCTACTCTTCGGGATTTCAGTCAGTACACGTTAAAAAAGCATCTGTAGTTGATAGCACTTTAGTAGCCTCTCGATGGACGTTAACAGTGGCCAGAAGGGACTAGCTTTATTTTGCTTTTAAAAGAAGATATGAAAACATGTCCACCAAAACTCATGGCCCACGTCTATAGAAATGATAAGAGAATAGTTAAAATTTTTTTTACACCTTGTTGACAGGACTGTCAGGGAATGTACCCAGGAAGGTCCTCTCTTCTGCTTTTTTATTTTACTTTTTTTTCCATTCTGAGACTCATAAACAGCAATTCAGTTTGATCCACTGAATTTTAGCCACAAGATTGATTTCTAACATTCTTACTGGAATGCCCAAGACAGCTGTGGCCATGGGCAATTGGGATAACTACTCACATAATCAAAACCTCCCAAAAGTACCTTAGCATGACTCCTCGAGACCCGATATATAAAACAATCTGTGTTAGTTTTATCCAGTGATGTACTGACACTTCCTCCAAATGGGAGACTGGCTCCTACACAGATCATTTGGCACTAGAACTTGAAACACTGTTCCATCACTGCAGACAGCTTCCCAAACCCCACTGTGCCACAGACACATTAAAAGGATGGCCTGAAGGCCAAGGAAAGTAGCATGACTAATGTTTACCTAACATTGTATAAATCCAACAGAATTTTAGGCAATTTGTTGTTGTTTGATAAATATTGAACATTCGTGCCTATATTTGAATTTAAGATAAAAAATGCTATGACATGAAATATGCTGAAAACTTGTCATGTCATATCTTCATTGGAATTTATATATTGCGTTAAATTTGCTGATTCATTTTTAGGAAAATTTTATCTTGGTTTATTCTTAGGCTACTGGTTGAAGGGTAAAGAATCTATATTGCTATTTTCATCGCACATTGCTATTTTCTATTTTGGTTAAAAAAAAAAAAAAAGTAGGCAATTAAATTCATATTCACTTGCCATATAACTGAGTCAACCCCATTGATATGCAGGCCTTCCCAAAGATGTATTTTCTATCCAACTGGGATATAAAACACTAGGTGTATTTTATAAGATGTTATGATAAAGTAATAAAAAATTATTCTTATTAAGATAGTGTCACCTTGCTCTATCAGAAATTTGGAAACTGTTTTCTACCTCTGTAATATAACTCACTCTATATCACAAGTTGGAATAAGAAGAAATTTCAAGAATTTCTACTAAACTTATTTGAGGAATTTGGCTCACTTTTTCTGGAAATGCGCACAAACTTCAAATATTCAGTAGTGCTTTCACATTAATTAGAAGTCTGCATTGCCTGACCTCTACTTTTGAAAAAATAGGGTAGAATTGCCTTTCCCTATTTCTCCCAGTAAGCACAACTGAAAACTCTGGATGTTTTATATGTATATATAACAAACATAAGAAGACTCTGAAAGGTAGAGAGAAGAAGTCCGACCAGCCAGGGACCTTGGGTCCCAACAAATGACACAGTGGTGAGATCCCTGGGTTTTTGTTTGTTTGTTTGTTTGTCTCATAGAGCCCAGTTTTGGAGCTGGAGAAGACAGCAACCTAGAAGTGTCAATGAGCTTAGACATTTTTTAAAACCCACCAAAAGCCTGCTTTCTCAAGCCAAAGTACCAAGAAAGAGGCAGCCTAGCAAGAGAGAAAACTTTTAGACAATCACTCCATGCCCACTTCCAACCAGCAACAATGAGTAATGAAAAACAGCCCTCTCCTCACTACGGGGGCGGTGTCAAGAAAGCCTGGTGAAGAGACAAGACTTTCACCACCACCCAGCACCAATGAGGGCAGTCTCTCTCCAAACCCCCTCCACTGCCACACCAAAAAATAAGGCCCCCTCGCCCCCTCCCAGCCAGGGTGATACCAGCTGTGGCTTAGTGAGGAGCTAGGATTCCCAGGCCTGTCCAGAAATAATGAAGATATTCAACTCCCATTTCACCCCAAACTTCTCTTACCAATGGGGGCCAAGAAAAAAATCTGGATGTCGGCCCCCACCAAGCAATAATGAGGCTGTGACATCTCCCCCCCCCCGCCACTGGAGTGGTGTCAAAGAAAGCCAGAAGATTGAAATAAGACTCAGAGTTCTATTACATAATACCTCAAATGTCTAAATTTTATTTCAAGTATCCCTTGTCATACCAAGAACCAGGAAAATCTCAAGAGTGAGAGACAATCAAAAAATACCAACACTAAGAGGAAGGCGATGTTAGAATTATCTGACAAAAAACGCAAGGCAACTATTATAAAAATCCTTCAAAGACTAATTACAAGTGAAACAACTGAAAAAACAGTCTCAGCACAGAAACAGAGACTGTAAGGAAGAATCAAGGGGAAAATCTGAGAACTCAAAAACATAATAACTGAAAATTTAAAAATTCATTGGATGACCTCAAAAGTGGGATGGAGAGGAAAGAAGAAAGAATTAGTAAACAAGAACAAAGAAATTATTCAATCTGAACGGCAGAGAGAGAATACACTGAGCAAAAAAACTTAGAGCTTCTGAGACCTGTGGGACTGAGATAAAATATCTGACACTCGTGTCATCGGAAATGCAGAAAGAGGGGAGAAAGAGGATGGTACTGAAAAAAGCAAAGAAATAACATCTGAAAACTTCCTCGGTTAGGATTCTGTGGGCTCTTTTCTTTTCCCGTATATGACAAATGACCTATTTGACTAGCTTATTCCAATTTCATTTGTCTCTTTTGAAATTAACCTCTGCTGGTGTCAGCCAGAGCATCTTCACAGTGTGTTTTCTCACGTCTAAAACTTATTGGTTCAAGATGAGCTATGTTTTATGAAATGCATGCGAATAAGAAAGTATAAGTCTATTAGTCAACAACAACATAATCACCTATGTTTAAATGGATTTGGAAGCACAAGAAAAAAAATAAACAAAAACAAAAAGAAAAACCAAGGCAGAAGTAATGGTCTAGAAATTGTATAACCTTGTGACTAAGAAAAACAGAAGCTGAAAATTTAGAGTTGCAATAAAACAAATGTGAGATTGTTTTTCCCCACAATGTCAAATAAATATCTTTTACCTATTTTTTTACTCTTTGGATCAGCTGGTTGGATGTTATTTATAGTAACGCACTCAAAGAGCTTAAGAAAAAAACTAACAACAAATCAATAATAATGATAGGTATTTATTGAGCTTTTCGTATCACCAGCTACCATTTTAACTACTTGAACTGTATTAGTTTACTCAATCTTTGAATCAACCCTATCACATGCTAGTATTATCCTGTTTTATGGATGAATAAGATGAGATGAGGCAAAGGAAGGTTAGGAAAGCTGCCCATGATCACAGAGCTAGTAAGTGCCAGAGCTAGTAACATGGGCCGTCGGAGTCCAGATACCTCAGATATAACCGGTAAGATGCTGTGTCTTCAAAAATATGGAACATGAAAAGCAGTTTCAAGAAGAGCTCTTCTCACTGGTAAAGACATAAAAAAGGTCTTCAAAAAATATATCGGCTTTAAAGATTAATAAATTAAGCTATCTTGTGTTCGTACCCAACTGAGAAATACATTACTGGGCCTTGTAGCCTAGAAATATCATTTATAAAACTATAAAGTACCAAGGAAATAAGCAAAGGTTTTTCTACTTGGGCCCCTCAAACCCTTACTTATAAGAATAGATCCATTTCTATCTATCACTTCAGGTCAGACATGCCAGGAATATAGGTGGCAAAAAGAGACTAACACTGAACGTAGCAGTTGTCAAAATAATTAATGATCATTTTGAAAGTGAGTAGGGAAATTGATAGAGAAAATTTTTTAATAAAAAGCATTGTTAATAATCAGAGGGTTCCTCTTATGTGACAATTGCAACATTCTCTTACATGAAGCAAATTACATGCAAGGTTACTCTAAGATTTTAGTGTTCAGAAACACTGTATGCTGAAGAGGCAGAATACCATTATAATTTATCACTCTGTAGAAATGCTCTTGACATGATATAATAGCATGACTATCTTCAAGAAAATGGCCTTTATCCCACCCTGGAAGATTTTAGAATTTCCATGTATTCAAAGTCGTCCACATGGAATTTTCTCTCTCTCTAATTCATACTAAAGTACGCATGATTAAGAAGCGAATGTGTTACTTCTCTCAGATATCTTTTTTTTTTTTTACTAGAGCAATTAAAAAAAAAAACCACCTCAAGTTAAAATAATGAATATGCCAATATGAAATGTAAGACACCAACCAGCAGGTAATAAAAAAATTGGGGGATATCCCCAGGGGCCCTCAAATCACAATTTCAGAGTTCTAAATTTTCTGTACAAGGTTGATGTTGTGCATACCAGATACCTGAGCTACAGGAGTATTTTCTAAGAAAGATGAGGCAAGAGAAAGGGTAAATTCTCAGGAAGAAAAATGAACTACGACGAAGCATGCTGAATTAGAAAAGAAGACAGAACAATAATTTTTGAGTTTGTTGTGACCTGGTTAGTGATATATTTTGGGATTATGTGAATCATTGCTTTCTTCATGCATGACATGAAAAATAAAATCACGATGGTAATTTTGACCTAACAACATGGGTAATATGAATGAGTTGTCCATTTGTTCAGCAAAGATTTATTGAACACTTTCTATGTGCGAAGAAGCTTGTGACCAAGAAGAATAAAGCTCATCGATTTTTTAAATAGAAACTTTGACAGTGTGATTTTTTAAAAAGAACGGTATGTATGAAGTAGCGGGGGAATACAAATAAAAGAAGTAAATTTGCTGAGCTATGGATTTAGTAAGAACAATAATGAAGATACAATGGGATGTGTGTCTTTTGGAAGTCTGCTAATTAGACAAATTATAGAGAAGAGGTTGTTCTTGACAGAATAACATGTGAAAGGGCAGAAAGGTGTTAAAGTCATTGCAGTATTTTTAGAACCACAAATGACAATGGAGTGTGACAAAAACATAAGGATCATCAAAGTCAGGGGAAAAGGTTGGCGATGAGAATAATATTCTAAGTTGTAGACACTTAGGCAGTAAAGGGGCTGCTGTGCTCCCAGGAGCAACTCGAACTTGGTTCTTTCTGCAGTTGATGGAAAGGTCATTCGTGACAGTCCAAAGCAAGAGACAGAAAACTACAGTCTGCAGGTCTAATCTGGGCCAACACCTGTTTCTCTACAGCCTGTGAGCTGAGCCTAACTTATATGCTTTTAAAGGGGTTTGAAAATGAAAAGAATAATAATATTATTATAATATTCATGTCACATGAAATTATATAAAATTCAGATTTTAGTGTCCGTAATGAAAGGTTCATTGGAGCACAGACATGCCCATTCGGTTACATGCCGTCCATGCCCGCTTTCATGTTACAGGGCCAGAGTGGATTTCTCTTTACTTGTCTGTCTCTCCCGCTAGACTGAGCACTCCGTTAGAACAAAGGCTAATTCTTCTCTGTGCCCAGCACCTAACTGGTCCTGACAGATAGTCACTCTCCACTTTTCCTTGAGCTAATAACAATAGTTATGGCTAACATTTAATGACTGTTGTTAATTAACAGTCATTATTAATGTGAATAACATTTAACAACACTGTGCTAAGTTCTTTGCATGGCTCCACGCCTTCAGTTCTGACAACAACCTTATGATACAGGTACATTTATTTTTTCATTTTACAGTTCAGGTTTTATATATTGGGAAACTAAGACTCTAAAGCTTGCACCCTTAAATAGTATGCCAGAATTCTCTCTTGTTATGCCTCTCTGATTAAGAGATGGATGGATGGATGGATGGATGGATGGATGGATGGATGGATGGATGGATGGATAAGTAAGCATATATTATAGAATGCGTGAAATTTATGTTATGTGGATGAAATATAGAAGAATAAAAACAAGTTTACACTTCTCAATGCATTCACATTATAGTAGGGAACATGAAAGGGATACAAGTAACTGTAGCACAAGGTAGAAGGTAATAAAATACATGAGCAAGGTCTGTATAAAATGCTATGGTCAGTCAAAGTGACGCTGTTTCCAACAAGGACAGTGAGGAAAGGCTTGGCGAGCACCATTTATTGTTTATACATTCATTTGCTTATCAATAAACATGAACCAAGCCCACAGTGTCAACTGGGAATAGGAAGAAGATAAAATGTGGCAAGTTATTCCGAACTCCTGATTATTAAAAACAAGACAAAATTACTAATTTTAAATGGCCAGAAAGCAATTTATTTCCTGTTATTTCTAAGGTTGGAAAAAGCCAGTTTCCCATTTGTTCTCAAGGGACCACGCTAGCAAGCGCTTTCAGTTTTGTAGCTATAAGGCAGCCCTAACCACTGGTAAAATAATCCAAAGGTTCAGACAGATATGCTAAGTATTCTGAAGAGTAATGTTTCTCTGCATTGTGTGAGTTAGTGGGGATAGAGGCAGCAGCCAATCTATGAGACACTGACAATTGATTTTTTTTTTTTTTTTTACTTGTCAATTTATTGGTTTATCAATGAAGGAGGAAGAAGGGATATTGGGCTTGGGCTTTGAGAACCAAGGGCAAGATCAAGAGGATTTCCATAGGGAAAGGAAGAGTGGGTCTCAGCGACAGGGAGTCCATGGATGACTGGCACAAAGAGGTGGTGGCCAGTGCCCCGTGGCAGGCATGGCTGATGGACCCCTGGAGCAGGTGATCTGACACCCAGCTTAAATACCCCCCTTCGGCAACGCTTTTGGCTGTTGACACCGGCTCCTTCTCTGCAGCCTCCTGTTGGGTAGCAGGTGGCGCTGGGCGTGTTCAGGGGCCACCTACAGAGCGATGCAGAGAAGCAAACCAGCAAAGGACAAGCAACAGCCAGGGCCCAGGAGCCTCCCCAGGGCCGGCTGAGTAACAGAGGGGAGGCTGCACCTCTTAGGCCTGCTGGGCCTCTCTGGCTCTTACATTCGCAGGGTGAAGGAAAGGGTGGCTCGCTGGGCTCGAAAACTTTGGCACACCGCAGTTCTCAGAAACAAATATGTTGTGGTCTCTGCTCTCAACAGACTCGCTGTCTTAGGCCTTGATAAGTGAGCAGAATTCCAACTCCCTCTAGGCAGGTGGGAAAGTCTGAGCAAACAGAAGAAACAGGAAAATCCCAGAGCAGGCAGGGATTTGTTTTTGTTTTGTTTTTTTCTTTTAATTGGGAGAAGAAAAGGATTTTCTCTGTTCCAATCAACTTTCTTAAAATGTACTTTTGGAACCAAATCCACTTATAAGCTGGGGACTTGCTGCATCAATCAAAAAAACAAAACGTATTAAGTCATCGTGGACGCGTGGCCAGAAAGAGAGATTTCTGCTCCAGAAATGAAAACACGAACCAGCAATGATTTTCAGTTCCTAATTTGCAATCCAGAATGAGGTCACATATTTTGATGCCACAATTTTCCATTCTTATCAAGCACCGTTTATCATTTTAATCTAGAAGTATATTTTAAAATGTTTAACTACAAACATCTTGCTTAACTGATTCATATGATTACAGCCAATCTTGCCTTTTCTTTAATCTGCACATTTTCAAAGACTCTTCCAATGCTAACATTTGCCTAAAGGCAATGAAATCATAAGCTGATAACAGCAAATATCTTGTATTTACAAAAATATTGTTTTTAACAATTTTTAAGGCATTTGCATAGATATGGTTCTTATCATATGCAGAGGTCTTTCTCATTATATTCTCTCAAAAATCTTATAAAATAGGTTGAGCAAGAGACAACTCAGTTTTTCAAAAGGGAAAAGTGAAGCATCAAAGTTAAAAGATTGGCTCATGACTCCAAAACTACTTACTGGTTTTGTCCCCCAGCTCCTAATCCAGAACTTGGGCTCATATCTCAAAATGTCCCCTTTGTGTTTATAATAATCCTCAGGGTTCCTGCCTTTAAAAATTCTCTAATAAATAATCAGATTTGAATTCACCATGCTTTTTAAGAAATCAAACCTGTCTCTTATAATGTTCACCTAACGATTCAAGCAATGTAATAATTCCAGAAGACAAGCAGAGCTTGGGGACAGGCACATTTATAATCCAGAAGAATTGGTTGATATCTAACATTATTTAAATTCCAAATTCAGGAGTGTTTGCCATGCTTTGTTAGTTACCCATAGGAGGAGAAACAACCCATTTTATATCACTGCCTTTAACCAAAGCAAGAATGTCAGCCACGATTTTTTTTTTCCAGTTATGTTTATCACAGGTGAAAGCAGTATCTCCAGAGGCTAAAAATAAAGAAGAAAAACCCTGGACTTAAATTGATTTAACAAAGGGAATGAATGTAATTATGATAATGATATGATCAATCCAAAATTGGGGGGGAAATTGTCAGATAAATTTTTTCATGCAGTTTCATGCCTGAGGTAACATGACCTAGACTAATTGGGGCCACTGCCTCCCAGCAAGGAAATGCTCCTACATTTCCTTAAATGAGGAAATTATGTTGACTATACGGAGTAAGTAAATATAAAAGGTGAAAAACCACAGTTGCAGAGGACACAGGTAAATATGCAGAGGATGTTGTCTATTTAGAAATCCTGTAGTCACTTTTAAATTAAGAATGTCTATTTAGAAACAGTCATTTTTAAATTGAGAATAGTGTTAACAAGGAAGTGGTAATCTTGAGAAAGAGAATTAATTTTATCACATTCTTTTCTTAAAATTCAACAGTCTCTTTGGCAGGCACACAAGAGCCCAAGTCTTAACATACAGGATGAAATAAGAAATAAAACGCTGTAAACTTTCTTATTGACAGACTGCCCACCCCTCACAGGCAGGGACCACACCTACCTACCTCTGTACCGCCAATGCCTGACCTAAGAGTTGGACATCTAGTTGGCACTTGGTAAATAATTTTGGATGCATGAATAATATGTTCTGGTTAAAAGAATTACCTGACTCACTAAAATTTTTATTACAAACACTATGAGGATTGCCATTTTTTAAGGAATTGGGATATACAAAACTGCATTTAGCAAAGCATTTATCTTTTTTATCACTTGGACTATTCATGAAAATCTTCACTCACTCGGTACCTCAGGGCTGCTTTTAGGGACAGCATTATTGTACAGAGCTGAAATATTTCTGAATGTTGGGGCTATCTACGATTTACTAAGATTTTAAGCTAGACTATTAAGTTATCTATAAGTTACAGGTTATCTATAAGTCGGTTTATATTTGGATAAATTGTTGGCTAGAGCATCATTTCTGAACAAGGAGTGATTTATATTTGATATCTGAGTTTACTCACTTTACTCTCTTTTAGGTTAGTTGATGTCATTTTCTTACATAAGAAGAAATTACCCAGAGTGGTTTAATCACTTAATGGGTATATCTTTGTTGATCCTATTGCATCCACTAAAGGCACAGCAATGAACTGCACAGATAATACCCCTGCCTTCACTGAGTTTACTTTCTACTTTTAAAAAAAGACAAATAAATAAATCATCAAAATATGTAGTTTTCCAGAGAATGATAAAGGTTATTTTAAAAAAAAAAAGTGAAGTAGGGGGATAGAGTGTATGAAGAGGGAAAGTGCAATTTTAAATAAGACCCTCAGAGAAGGCTTCCCTGGCACGATCCGAGTGCAGACCCCTAGGAGGTGAGGCAGTTGACCTGCACCAGCTGGGGGAACAGTGTTCCCAGAGCATGAGTCAGAGTTCAGAGGCCCTGAGCATGAGCGTGTCTGCCGAGTGTTTCAGAAACAGTGAGGAGGCAGTAAGGCTGGACCAGAAGGTGAGAAGGTGAGAAGGGAAGGGGTTGTGGAAATTGGCCTAGGAGGTGAGGTCACAGAGGTGATGTGGGGCGGCCCGTGGGGTCCGATGGGCCTTGTATGGACTTTACTTTTACTTTCAACAGGTAATGCAGCCATCAGAACAGAGCGGCTACTGGACCTGACTCGTGCTGAAAGAACCGCCCCTGCTGCTGTGCTGAGAAAGCACAGTGAAGGGAAAGGAAGCTCCAGCAGCCCAGGCAAGAGATGGATGGCTAAGCAATCGTGAGGCCAGGGCGTCGGAGGTACGGAAGACAAATGTTAGTGTAACTGTCCGTCAAAACTCAGTTGGGGTCAGTGAGGACAGCAGCAGACTTGCTGATACCGAGTCCCATAAGTATCCACCCAGGCACGGGGAACAGTGGTCAACCACAGGCCTAAGCTAAGCTGACGGCGCAGGCAAGGGCTGGCCGAAACACATGCCCTCCTCCGGCAGACAGACGGTACGGGGAAGGCAGGCAGAAGAGGCTGAGCCAGAGTTGCTGCCCCAAGGATGCGATTTACTGAAAGGCGCTGCAGTAATGATCCTTCCGCATGGAATCAGGAGAAGGGAGAAACATATCCCTCTCCACCACCCTTGCTTTAAGTTCGCTGAATGCATTGGGTTTGACCATTACCCTGTGATTAAGCAAGAGTAGGAGTCATCCTGTTGGGCAAGAAGGTCATCAGCCTACAGCGCAGTCCTGTTCCCACCTTCAAGAGGCCACTCCCCTGGTACCAACCCCTGCTCCACTGTGGATCCTCCTGAGACCCCTGGTGAGCAGAGTAGATTTTACTCCCACAATGCTCTGAAGTGTTTAACAATTAAATCAATTCAGAAGGTTCTTCCCTAAGTCTAGACTGTCTCTGTCTTATTTATTATCCCAAGTTATATTTCCAACCACACTGTCCAATATTCATCAGAATTTCTGCAATGAGATAAAATGGTAACATAAAGATACCCTATATTGTATAGGACAACGAAAGAAAGGTGCCCTGCATTTGGATATGAATCCCATTCTATCAAATCTCCATGGAAAAAATAAAATCTGAAGGTTAAATGTTTGCAAATTAAAGTCCATGGATATGTAAATCCAAAGGATGGAACACCTGAAATTAAATTATCTTGCCTTTGTGAGTAAAAAGTCTAAAGAAATGAATAGCTTCTTCAATTTCTTATTTTGTTCATTCTCAACAGAGGGGATTATTGCAGGCTGTGTGTACTGAGGTTCTTTGAACAGCTATGCCTTGAAATGGTGAGTGATCCAGGCAACAAAATAAAAGTAAGCCTTCTCCTATCTTCATGGTTCCCAGGTCCCTGAGAAAGACATCCATTGGCAGGAGGTCTTTAAGATTTATTCGTTTTAAAGGGAGCAGAGAAAGAATTTGTGACTACAAGTTCCTTAAATAAATGCTCTAAGAAAAGAGAGGGCAGAGGCCTACAGTCATAAGAAACCTGTCTAAAATGTAGTCGAATGAGGGAAGTGTTAAGGGCACCTTGATCAGCTGATACCAATGGACATTTAAAAAAATAAGTGTTAGCCAAGGTGTATATATTTATTTTAAACATAAAATTTTGGTGTTTGTTACAATTTCTTCCATGAGCCTTATTGAAATAAACATCTAATTCTAAAATCTATTTACATAGATTACTTTTAAAGCAATTTGATAGCTAACTATAGACCTCGTAAAGGAAGTAAATGTAAGAACAACCATAAAGGAGTAATAATTAGGTTTTTCCCCAAAGTTTTATAAATGATGCCTAGTGTGACAAGTAAAAATGACTCAGCCTAGAAATATCTATCTAACGGTCCACATAAGTCAACAAAAAGAATTATGTTTTTTGGAGAAAACATGGGCTTTTATATACAGTGCGTACCTGAAACTCACTTACATGAATACATGAAAGTTATAATAAACACATGAGCCAACAGAAGGGTCCATTTAAAAATAGTTAAAATAATATTGCAGTCATTAGTCTAACTCCTCACTCAGATCTCTGGGACCCTGTAGCACCATGCAAGTTCATGCCTCCTAGGCCTGATTCAAGTACTTCTCAACTCTGCAAAGAGGGAAAGGGAGAAAGGAGGGAGGAAGGAAAAGTGAAGGACTGACAGAGACCACAGGTAATAATGAAATACATCGTCTTTTCCATGGACTAACATCTTTCCCTATACTTCCCAAAAGAGTAACTAGTAAATCACTAGTGGTTATCACCCCATGCAAGGCCTACTCTACTGACCCACAAAGGAAACTCTGCCAAAGAACATTCAAATGAAAACCCACATACCCAGAAATTATTCCTCATTTACAAAAGAAAGGATTGTGATGACATACTTGTTATTAATCATTCCCACTTGAAATTTTTTTAATTTAATTCCACCTCAGGAAGGGTTATTTAACAACCATTTTCCCATTTAGATCATCTCAAATAAATTTTGCTTGGGTATGTTCAGCATATTTCTTAAATTGGAAGAATCTGGTTCTGGCTTACCAGTTAGCGAAAGGCTCAGAGTAGTGGAAAGACACTAGTGGAGCTCAGAGAGTTGCTGAACAACTAACCCTTGGCAAGGACAGTGATCAGAGAGGCTCGGGGAACACGATAAACCTCCTCTCTCAAGCTCCCTTATCAAACGTGTCACCTCCAACTGCTTGTTTTTTCAGCGAAACTCTAAGAAAGTTTTCAAATTCCTGGAAATGGGATCTCTTGGCTAATTGTGGATTGTAACAAATATCTCTACTGTTAGATAAATCCTTTGCTTTCTTTGGAACTTTATATAACATTAAGACTAATGACATAAAAGGTATTCTTATCCTAGCTCCAAAGCATTTGAAGAGAATAAATAAGGTCACAGACTTGCTCCCACCATGAAAAAGAATATTATAAAGCTAATATAATGTTATATTACACATGAACAAATAGGCCAATAGTATAGAAGAGAGAGCTTGGAAGCTGGACCACATCTCTATGAAGATTTGATGTGTGATGGAGATAGCATGAGAGATTAGTGATGAAAAGGTGAATTACTCAGTAAATGACACTATGGTGACAGAGCAGCCATATGGACAAAATTTAAAATTAGATCCCTACCTCACACTACACTCAAAAATCCATTCCTGAGATGGAAACAAGATGGCAGCGCAGGTGGCGGCTGTAGCCGCCGCCTCCCGCACCCACATCAAAATTACAACTAAAATACAGAACCCCCGTCACTCAGGGCCTCCTGAGACCTGGCTGAACAGAAGCCCCACAACCAGGGAACCAAAGGAGCATCGAGAGCGGGAGGAGGGATGCAGACGCGGGCGGGGCGGGGCTGAATTGTGGAGACGCGGCCGCGGGCCCACACACAGCGCCGCAGGAGGGAATCTCGGCGGTGGGGGTTTCCTGGAGGAGGGAGGGGTCCCAGCCCCACAGCAGACCCCCAGCCCAGGGCTCCAGGCTGGGAAGAGACGTTCCCACAACTCCAGGCTGTGAAACCAGCAGGGACTGTCCCTGAGGGTCGCGGAGGCTGCGGGAGCCCCAGCAGCTCCTCTAAAGGGCCGGGCGCGGACTCACTCGGACGCTCCCTCTGAGCCCAGCGCCGGGCAGCGGCCTGAAAGGACCCGGGACACTCGGGGAGGAACTAACCTGCCTGAGATCCGGGCGAGAGGCGGAGGGCGGCTTCCTCCCAGGCAGAAGGGCTGGCGAGGCCACGGCTCCTTTGGCAAGTCCTCCCCGCACACAGCCCGCAGGCAGGCAGGCGCCATATTTGAGTGGCCAGCACCTGACTCCCACCTTTGGCCCCGCCCAGTGATTCCCGGAGGCCCCGCCCCTCCCCACCTGCAGCTCATCCAGGCCATTTCCAGGGGCTTTTCTGTGCAAGTGGCCTCTCGAACCTCATGCTTAGGACTTTCCTAAAATCCCTCAAACAAGCAGCAGTGTGCCCCATACGGCTTGATAAGCGGCCCCAGGCCTGGCACTGGCGGCAGCTGCATTGGCCCATAGTTTGGCCTCTCCTGGGCACCTGCAGGCCCAGCACAAGTAGCAGCCAACTACGGTTTGCTGTGTAGCTCATGCTGGGTGGCCCTGGGCAAGGCACTGGCAGAGGCTGACTTTGTCCCAGGATGCCCCAGAGACAGTGCACCTGATGGCCAGACTCGATCATACTGGATTACAACCCTTCCACATCCACGAGTGACACACTCAAGGCACACACTTGGTGAGCACCAAAGCCCCACTGAAGTAAATCCTGCTCCATAGGGGTGTCTCCAGCACAGCAGCTCTTTGGCTGTAGTTGCAGCTGGTCCTCACAGCCAATTGGCATGGGGGTCATTTCCTCCAGATGATGCCAACAGCAACCAAGGCTCAACTACAACAGGAGAGTGCACACAGCCCACACAGGGGAGCACCTAGAAGGCCCAGCTCAGGTGACTGGGGAGGCTGAGCCACTGGACCCTACAGGACACCTACTACACAAAGCCACTCTACAAATTCCAGGAGACATAGCAGCTCTACCTAATACATAGAAACAAACACCTGGAAGCAGCCAAAATGTGGAGGCAAAGAAACGTGCCACAAAGGAAAGAATAGAAGAAATCTCTAGAAGGGGAATTAAATGAAATAAATCCAAGCAAGCTAACAGATACAGAGTTCAGAATTTTGTTAATAAGGATGGTCAAGCATATTATTATGAAAACAACTGAGAAAATCAATAACAATAAAGTACCAATTTGAAATGAAGGCTACACAAACTGAAATGAAGAATAATTTACATGGAATCAACAGTAGAGTAGAAGATGCTGAGAATCAAATTAGCAATTTGGAACATGAGGAAACAAAAAACACCCAACCAGAAGAGCAAAAAGAAAAAAAGAATCCAGAAATATGAAGATAGTATAAGGAGCCTCTGGGACAACTTCAAGAGGCCCACCATTTGTATTATTGGGGTGCCAGAAGGGGAAGAAAGAGACCAAGGAATTGAAAACCTATTTGAAAAAATAATTACAGAAAACTTCCCCTACCTGGGGAAAGAAATAGACTTACAAGTCCAGGAAGCACAGAGGGTCCCAAACAAGAGGAACCCAAAGAGGTCCACAGCAAGACACATCATAATTAAAATGCCAAAGGTTAAAGACAAAGAGAGAATCTTAAAAGCAGCAAAAGAAAAGCAATTAGTTACCTACAAGGGAGCAACCATACAACTGTCAGCTGATTTCACAACAGAAACTTTGCAGGCCAGAAGGGAGTGGCAAGAAATATTCAAAGGGATGAAAAACGGAACTACAACCAAGATTGCTCTACCCAGCAAAGCTATCATTTAGAACTGAAGGTCAGATAAAGAGCTTCTCAGATAAGAAAAAGCTAAAGGAGTTCATCACCACCAGGCCAGCACTACAGGAAATGTTGAAGAGTCTTCTTTAAGAAGAAGCTAATGAACAAAAGAATCTGATGAACTAAATAGATCCAGAGACACTGAAGCATGCAACAGATGGTCATATTTCAGAGGAAAGAGGGAAGAGGGGGTGGAGGGTGGGAAGAGATTAACCAAAGAAGTTATATGCAGCCCGACCTGGCGTGGCTCAGCGGTTGAGCGTCGACCTAGGATCCAGGCAATCGGGGTTCGATTCCTGGTCAGGGCACACGCCCAGGTGGTGGGCTTGATCAATGACTCTCTCATCATTGATGTTTCTCTCTCTCTCCCTCTCCTTTCCTCTCTCTGAAATCAATAAAGATATATTTTAAAATAAAAAAAAAAGAAGTTATATGCATATATGCATAACCCATGGACACAGTCAATAATGGGGTGAAGGCCTGGGGAGGGGGTGGGAGCAAAGTGGAGGGGATCAATTGGGGGAGAAAATGGGACACCTGTAATACTTTCAACAATAAAGACAAATTTTAAAAAAATCCATCCCTATTGAATTAAAGGTATAAATACAAAAAGCAATTGCCTTATCCTTAAAAAAGAATGCTTTATAATAATATCAGGTAGTAAAATTGTTCATAAATAAGATTCAAAAAACACAGTTCATAAAAAAGAAAACCTTGATAAATTTTACCATATAAAAATTCAACCTTCTGTGCATAAAATAATAAAAAGTATAATCAACAACAACAATTATAGATATAGAATTAGATTTTTTTCAATAAAGCTCATGGAAGAAATTGTAACAAACACCAAAGTTTTATGTTTAAAATAAATACATACACCTTGGCTAACATGTATTTTTAGAAATGTCCATTGGTCTCAGCTGGCCAAGGCGGCCTTCACACTGCTCTCATTGGACTAAATTTAGATGGGTTTCTTCTTGACTATAGGCCCCTGCCCTCTCTTTTCTTAGAGCATTTATTTAAGTAATTTGTAGTCCCAAATTCTTTCTCTGCTCCCTTTTAAATGAATAAATCTTAAAAACCTCTTGCCAATGGATGTCTTTCTCAGGGATCTGGGAACCATTATTTTGAAATCTAATCTTGCCATGCTCCTAAGAGTAGTAAAAATAAGTGAACTAGACATACGTGTATCAACATGGACATAGCTCCCTAAACTAATATTCAGTAGGAAATAATTAGCATAAGAGTAAATGAAATATCATATTATTTACAGAAAGTTTAAAAACATGCAAATCTGGGCTGCGTGTATCACTTAGGAATGCAAACATATATAGTAAAAGTATATTTAAGAAAGAATACATGGCATAATAAACTTCAAATTTTGGGTAGTGAAAACGGAGGAGAACAGGATGGAGAAAAAGAATTCTTGGAGCTTCAACTAATTGTTAATGTTTTATATCTTGAGCTGTAGAGTGCAAATAAGGATACTCACTGTATTGTACTTTAAACCTTTTTTATATCTATTGAACTTGTCAGGATACTTCTTTAAAAGATTCTTACCCTCACTCACAATTACAGAAATGCAAATATTATAGAGGTTTAATTACCTAGCAAAGTATTTATGAGGCTCTCCTTCTCTGAGGCATTTCTTCTCCAGCCTGCTGAAGTAAATCAATGTTTGTACTTCACAAAGCTTGTGACACACAGTACCTTAATTTGCAAAAATTAATTTAGCATAAATGAAAAAAGAACAATTAATTCTGTTCATGAAGGTAATTATTCAAATACAATGGGCTTTGCTTGCCTAGGTTGAGCACACAGCATGAATGTGAACAAATTTCCCAGGAAATTTGCAAGTGTATTTTTAATGTAATAATAATACATTCAACTGAGACACTAAAACGTAGTTTTGGATATGCTAAAACACAGTAAACTTTTCACAAATCAGTATTTCAGTACTTACATTGTAGCCTACGTATTTGAGTTCAACCTTACCAGATATTATGCACCATGTATTTTTTAAAAGATTATTCTAATGGAATATTTTAAAACAACAACAACAACAAAAAACTTAGGCTAAGCCAAGAGAACAAAGTAGACTTATTCATATGAGTAAATCATTTGTTTTCCAGTAGTTAAAGGATAGCAAAAGGAAGGTAAACCAACATTTCTGGGTACAGAGTAGGCATAAGAAATAGGTCTTAATTTTCCCACTTTATAAATAAGGTGGGGGATTAAAGAGATCAGATAATTTACAGACTGCCAAACAGGCAGAATGTAGAAAAAACTAGTATGTGAATTACATTCTTTATTCTAAATCACATCCCATCCTGCCTGGGAAACAGTTAGCTAACAAGCAGAAAATTATGTAAATAATAGTTTCTTTTGCCCACATTCATGGCCTTTTCCAGACTAGATACTAGAGAAGACTGTTTTTTCGCACGTGTCTACTCAAGACTATACAATTATAAAACTGATTGAAACAAAGATGATAATATCCCTCTTAAAAGGTTATTGGTGGAGCAGTAAATGTACGCGGGACTTTTAAAGGTGGGCACGTCCAAGCACACATTTGAGAAAGCACTGGCTTGAGTTAGAGAAGGCCCATCCATTCTGAACTCCGCTGAGAGTCCCACAGTCCTGTCTGAGTCTCAGATTACTAGAAGTTTCTTGGGCCAGGGGGAGAAGGAGAAGTGGGAAGGGGCCAACAGCCACTACTCAGAATATTTATGAAACGTGAAACAAATCAGTGCATGTATATTGAAGTACTCTGTAGGTGCAATCACTATCTCTAAATGAAATGATGTCCCTTTACATAGCATTTTAGAGTTTACCAAAAATTCTACTGTCGTAGATACAGTAGGCTAGTTCCTTTTGGAACTCAGACATCAGCTATTTGGAGGTCTGTTTGTTTTAGGATTACATATAGACGCTGAACTTGAAAATGCTTGTGTTTATAAGCAATTTATTATCTCTGAATTTCAGTTCTACTTTGTCTTTGGTACTGCTATGCTTCCCTGTTATTTTGCCAGGAGGTTGGAAACGAGGGCTGAATGCAAGAGACATTAAATATGTAATTAAAACCTTTAGGACCTTATCTACTGATGAAGAAACAAAAATGGAAAAGAAAATACCCAGCACGATCTCCAGGGTTGTAGCTTGTCTGCCCAACTGAACGCTTCTGCCATTAACCAGGATGGGGAGTGGGCAATGGAATCAGATATTATGGAAAACAGGACAAATTAAGTTTTGGAAGTGTTGAATTGGAAGCACCTCTGGATAAAATTGAGGTCCCTTGGATGTTCATTTCTCTAGACCTCAGTAGAGGTTGGAGGCTGGACACCGAAGAGCCTCCATCGTTCATAAGCCAACATCTACCTTATCTGTCAGGCACAGAGTTAGATTCTTGTGACTCCAAGATAAATAAAACAGAGCTCTACCCTCGCAGGCTGGCGTACAGGAGAAGTTGTAAAGACCAGTGATAATACTTTGATACATGCCATCATATGGGCACATCCAAGGCATGTGGAAGCTAAGAGAAGCTTAAATCTTCCTGGGCACATCAAGGGAATTTCACAAATATAATGGCTGATCTCTGTCTCGAAATGTCTTAAAACTTTCAAACCACAGATTTTAAAGGTTTCTTCTTGGACTTGTAACATTATTTATAGGCTTGCCAGGTTTAGCAAGTAAAAATGCTGTACTTCCAGTTTGATTTTAGTTTCAGATAAATAATGAATAATTTTATAGTATAGGTATGATTATTTATTGTTAATCTGAATTCAAACCGAATGGGCATCTGTTTTTTTTCTGGTGACCCTAATTAGTCATCACTATCATCCAAAAGGTAGTGTGGAGAGAGACACAGTTAGTTAAACAGCAAATGAAACAGTATTGTTAGAAACTAGACAATTAAAAAGAATTTTAAAAGAAAGACAACACATATCATAAATATTCTCTTTTAAAATGTTTCTTATAACAGAAAATATGACCACTTATTAATGCTTTCCAAAATATGTCTAAAGTGTTTTAAGGGAAAAAAAAACATAAATTGGGCTTTTGACATTCGCTCTACTGACACTAACAGATAAGAATCTCCTTGACCTTAGTAACATTTTCAAACAATACTACTGTTACACTCTCAAACGACTTCAGCACCTTAACAATGACAACAGCTGGTTCTCCAGCATCAGGAAGACTTGCTGTGACTTCTTAACTAGAAAATGTCGTTGCTAATTTCATGTGAGTCATGTCAGTAAATCTGCTTATAAAACTATGTAGAGCTCAACAGTATTGGTGGTAATGAGCAACAGAGGTTACAGAAATCCTGACATCCACCATGGTAGCGTTTATCAATTTTTTAAATCCTCACCCACGGACATGCTTAGAGAGAAGAAGGGAGAGAGAGAAAAACATTGACTGGGGATCAGACCTATGTGCCCTGACCAGGAATGGAACCGGCAACCGTTTGGTGCATGGGATGACCCTCAACCAACTGAGCCACTCTGGTGGGGCTACCCTGGTAATGTTTAAAGTCACATTTTAACCATTAATTTTAACACCTTTCACCTTCAGATATTTCCAGAGTGGGCAACAAGTCAATTAATCACCTCGTTACCCTAACTATGAAATGTAATTTTTGAAAGAAGTTATCTCTAAATTCTGAAAACTTACACTTTTCTGAATTTTTTTTAATATAAGCTTGAAGTCATTTAGCAACAAAAATAGTAAATAAAATAAACAAATAAAGAACAGTACCAAAATAACAATGAAAGTAAAAAATTATTTCCATAAAACCTTCTTAGTTCAGTTAATAACTTTTATTGCTAAGACATATCAAACACATGATTACCCATAATCTAGTCAGTAGTTTGTTTTAATATTATCTGTCATCTCATTATTGAAAAATTAGTAAAAATTTCTCAAGGATCTTGGAAGTTTATGTCTAATTCAATCAGTACAAAGTAGATTCTATAGAAGTAAATAAGCAAATATATTTGATTTTAACAAATATTCATAGAGTGCTTAGTACATGTCAGGAACTCCTATATTCTTAATGTTATATTTTTAACACTAACTCGTTTACTCTTTTCATTTATTTATTTACTCTTCATTTATAATACCAATGGGGAAGCAGTGGCCCAGAGAGATCCCTCATGATCAAATAAACTAGAGTATGGGAGGACCAGAATTAGAACCAAGGCAGGCTGACTCGGGAACAGGGCCCTTGAGCATACTGGTAGGCTGGCTCTCCCACACCAGCACGTTGATGGTAGCGATTTACAGTTGTATGCAAACAGGTCTAGGCAACTATGAAGTGCCTACCACATACCAGCCACTTTACCTAAGTTATCATAAATCATTGGCACATCACAGGAAGGCAATTTTTATTATACCCAAGAAATTGAGACTTGAAGGTCACCCCCCCCTCCCCAGCACACAAAATCAGGTACAGTTTGGTCTGTAAGAGGTTTTTCAGCAGAGGATCCATTGACAGGAGGAATTATAGCAGACTCACCCTTGTGTTCTCAGAGCATGAGACAGTGTTTGGAATAAATCTGGTGCTCAGTAAATGCTGGATAAAATAATAAATGAAGACATCCCCGCATTCCTTTATTTTAGGACACTTTAGTAGAGCTAAAATTCAGGAATCACATGAATAGAATCTGCTACATAGCTGTTCCCAGAACGAGGGAACCGCTGATAACTTGGTTACTAAATTCAGGTTCTGATTAATAAAAACTACAACTCCCACCACAACCTTCTCCCAACCCCCCAAATCAAGCTATATCTGTTCAAATCTATCAGTTACTAAATCCATCTTTGAACAACAGCAAACTAAGTTATCATTAGAAAAGGCTGCTACCTATATGAGGCTTACTCTTAACTCTGAGCTAACGATCCTCTTATCACTGCTCTAAAGTTTACCCTTTTCATGTTGTTGCAGATGATAGAATAAATGCAATTCCTAAAGGAACCCAAGAAAATTAAAAATATGAGTGGTAAAGTAAAAAAATTAAAAAAATATTTTAATTTGGGTAGACCCAATTACTAAGCACTAAGTGTTTTGCTTCATATCTTTGCCAAGATGAATACATGAATATAGATAGTTTATGAATAATACATTTTATTTGTAAAAATAGAATACAAATATGCTTGTATTTATATATTTATATAGAATGCATGTTGGCCACATTGTGTCATGCCATGCATGTGTGTGCAAGTGTGTGTCTGTGTGCATGTGTGTGTGCATGTGTGCATGTGCATGTGTGTGTATACACATATGCTAAGAGGCCCTTAGCTTAAAAATGGTTTGTTCTATACACTTGTTTTCAGGTCAACTTTTAGAGTTTGGATGATAAATTTCTTTGAAATTAAATTAATAAGTCAGTATTGTAGGGATAAAAATAGATGAGGCAGTTTCTGTCCTTATATGGTGGAAAAGACAAATGTATATCCACATTATTTGGAGGAATTCAGAGAGGGAAAGGAAGGCAGTTTCTTAATGTGTGCTGGACATGGAATAATACAGAACCCTTTTAAAATGGATCAGTTTAAAGCCCCATTGCAGTGCTGCAATCAATATCCCAGGCTCCTCTGAGAGATGGAAAATGAGAGAAATTCACACAGCAGCGCCTCTCAAACCCAGCTCAGGGCAGCTGTGCTTTAAGCAGACATCTCACCAAAGCACATTCCCCTTCTCTTTCAAAAAAAAAACCCCAAACCGCCAGAATTTAAATAATCAAAGTAACCTAACCATTCTAAAAGTAAATAATGAAGCACTTGAAATTCCTATACCACTTATACTATTCCTTATCTTACTAAGCATAGCACTGTTTATCTTCCTTCTAAACAAGGTCAGTTTGTGGCACGTGCTTAACAGAGTAGTTTTCAGTTCAAGTTCATCTTCCTAAAAGCCACATCACGTCACCAGTTTGAAAGAAGCATGGTGGGAAAATGTGTGCGTCTGTGGGGTGGACTCATGTGCGTACACCAGGCAAGTATGTGATCTTTGAGAAGAATCAAAGCTGAAATGTCTTTCAGTTACATTTTCATAGAGATGGTTCATTTTCTGCACCTTTTCATCACAATTGCCTACCCACAGCAATTGGTAGCAAAAAAACAATTTGTGCACTTTTAAGGCTGGCTTTAAAGGATTTCCATTTGTATAAAGTATTTATAATCTATTTCAAGGAGTTAATGCAACATCTCTGTTTTCCATTTGGATCTCTTCCACAATATGCAGTATGGTTAATGTTATGATAGCAGGTCATCAATACCATTAACAGAATCACAATGTGTCAAACTGTTGTCTGCAGGTGGGGTTCTCTTGGAGGCTACGCAGAAGGGGAAAACATTACTTCTGAGAATCATCTAAAATAGGTAACATTATAATTGCAACTTGGGCGTGATGCGCAGAAGTGAGGGAATAGAAATTAAGAAATTTATATTTTACTATCAACCTTGTAACTAAGTTTGAACCACGGAAAATGCCCCTTTTTCTCTGCCTCGGTTTCTCTGAGGAAGGGAAGATTGATCTGGGGGCTGGACATCATATATCATGGCATGGGAAAAACAATCCCCGTACTTCTGTGCCAAAAGCATCAATCCTTTGCCTCAGCGTATCATATAGATCTTGCAGGCAGCAGAGCAAGCACTTCATGTAATTGTTCGGCAGCGAGCGAGCCGACTTAAAAGCCGGCGCATCTCATCTGTCACCCCTTTAGGCCCTTAATGTTCCCGTTGTGAGCAGCACAGTGTACAGCAAATCGCCTCCCTTCCTATAGAGACCTTTCACTCCCAACGCTCAAATAATCTTTTGAAAGGAATTATCCGGCTTCCAGTGACCCTGCGGTTCCCTTGAATGCCTCAGCCTCCTGACCTACTTTGAGCGCCGTCTGCGCCGCGCTGATCCCGGTGCCCGGCAGGCTGTTGGCGTTTCCTCGCTTAGTGATTTAGTTCTTTCCCTTCACCCTTCAGGTCTCAGCTCCGGCGTTACATTCTCGGGGAAACTGCCGGCACCGTGTGTCTCCGCCGGCACCCACAGCCTGGCACAGTGGGCGTGAGCGCCTCTCCCGGGTGACAGGTGTCACAAACACCGTGTTAAAGGAATGCTGCTCCTCTCCGGAGGCCGTCAGCACTGGAAAGCAGAGACTGAGCCTGGTTCTGATTATCAGCACCTCCTACGGTGGCTGTCAAAGAGCAGACCCTCAATAAGCACTTTTTTGAATGGACAAATTATTATCATTCTTATTACTATTGTAATAACACAATAACAAATCTCATATTATAATCCTATTGTTGTTTGTTTTCTCTCTCCCCACAAAGTCTTCCTAAAGCTTAGAAACAGACTAAAACAAAGTCTTAAAACTTACTTTTAGGAACTATATGAACCCATGAATTGCTAAGGCTACAATTTGTACGGATACACTAAAGATTCAATGGTACAAGGAAACACCTGAACCCCCGGGAGGCTGTCCTTGCCCTTCGCTCCCACGGGAAGGTTAAAGAGCAGACACACGGGCCTGGCCAGCGTGCGCTGGTCACCCGCTGAACACGGCATCGCTAGACGGTGTTTCAAAAATACTCGTGAAAGACAAAATGTCAGGTGCAAGTATGAAAGATCTTCTGCAGGGCTGTTTTGAAAGAGGCAATGAGAAGAAATACTTCCTCTGGACCTAAAATAAAATGCTTCTTACAAATTACCAAGTCCAGCCTATAGCTTTTTATCTACTTGTCATGTTTCCAGCCACCGCAGACTAGGTGTCAGGGAGCCCAGGCCTGTCGCCCCACACGCGATGCGCACACCTGGGACCTGGCCCCTGGCCACAGTGCCCGTGGCCCGCGATGCGGGACAGAGGTGAATGTCAGTGACCTGAAGGGCACAAACATCTTCTGTGTCCCTGCTTTTTTCATTATAAAGAATAGCTTTGTTTTCCTTTCTAAAAAGCTGTTTCCCCTTGAAAGACTGAGAAAATGCCAGGAAGGGGTGACTAAGGAGACAGGAAAACCAGATGCGACCGAATGCCTGGCATCTCGGCTCGGATCCTGGAATGGAAAAGGGCCTTCACGGAATCCCGCAGAGAGCTGTGGTTTACAGAACAAGGTTTAATTTCGTAGTTTTGACCAGTTTACAGCGCCTGCCCAAGGTGGGAACATTAGGGGCCACTGGGTGACAGTAGGCAGGAATCCTCGGTACTATTTCTGCTCTCTTCTGTAAATGTAGAATTCTTGCAAAAGTGAAAGCTGTCATAATGTGAAAACAATAAAGTGTAGAACTCAAGAAAAGAAAAGGAAAGCTGTTTCCCTTTTTATTTTCTTTCTCGGAAGTTTAATGAGGTAAAGAGGCTTCAGAGGTCGTAGTCTAGGTTACGGAACGTTTTCTTCATCTAAAAACACAGCATTGCTTTGTGAAAACAAGGGACCGGAATTGCAGAGGGATGGGTAATTTATTTTACCATATCTTCCCTCACCTCTAAGTCTTGGTCTCAAGTACAACATTTATAATGTAACCTAAATAATGAGGCTGCCCATTATCTCAGGGTGCTTATTGTTAATAACTCCATAAAAATGAAACTAAAACAAATATAAAACTGTTTTTATACACTGAAGAGAGAAAATATATAAAAGATTTACTTTAGGAAACAATCTTTGAGGAATAGGAAACTTTCTGCAATTGGAATTTTATTATTTTTCTAATAAGATTTTTCACATTTCTGTAGAAAATTGTTCTGTAGGCCATATAGTTCAGATGAAGGTTGCTAATCATAATAACCAACTCCTGAGCCACAGAGGAAAATACATGATTAAAGGTGAACCAGTCACACACCGCCAACCCTGTCACAGAGATTAGGCCAGATATCACAGTAATACAATAGTAATAAAAATTCTCAAATGCTATGATGGGTCCAGCACTGTTTTAACATGTATTAACTGATATTAACCTTAACACTTTGGAGTCTCAGGCAAGAGTAAAAATGGAGGCTACATTTTTTATATCGAATTTTAAGGTTATAAATAAAGCCTATGCCCAAGGTGTAAGGACTCACCCAAACCCAAGTTAGTGACAGAGCATGTCTCCAGGGAACAGGGTACACAGGTTCTCCTCTCCTATACTCACATTTCCAGGTGATTCTGTCAGCCTCTCATAACCATATGACCTTAGCAGAAGGGGAGGGAGAGGCAACCCTTTCATCTGGGGAGCCCCATCAGTCCAGCCACCCCCTTTGGGGCACCCAATGCTAAGCAAAAGCAGCCACTCTGACTGCTTTGCCACATCCCCTGGTGTTGAGGGTCTTCTCCCAGAATTCCCAATTGGCCAGTTGGTTATTGATGAGACGAAAGAAGGGAAAAAAACTTGAAGTATTTTCAAGTTTGCACATGCAAAGCCCTTGTATTAGTTTGCTAGGACTGCCATCACAAAATATCACAGACTGAGGGACTTTAGACTAGATCTGGAGGCCAGAAGTCTGAGATCAAGGTGTCAACAGGTTGAGTATTTTTCTGAGGCTCCTCTCCTTGGCTTATAGATGGTCTCCTCCTTGCTGTGTCCTCATATGATCTTTCCTCTGCATGCTTGAACCTCTGGTATCTCTTTGTGTGTCCAAATGTCCTCCTCTTATAGTCAGATTGGATTAGGGCCCATCTTATTGGCCTCATTTCAACTCAAGCATCTCCTTAAGACCTTATCACCAAATACAGTCACATTCTGAATAGGGGGGTTAGAGCTTCAACATATGGATTTGAAGGGCATACGATTCAGCTTATAACAGCCCTTTTCAGTATGAGATCCAGCCAAGGACTTCTCTTACCCAGGCCTATAGATGATACGCATCTCATTTTAAAAGCTTATGATTATCCCCATTTTACAGATGAGGAAATTGAGGTGCAGAGTAGTTAAGTACCATTTCCCAGATCACAGAGGGAGTAGGCAGGCGGGCCAGCTCCAGAGCCTGTGCCTTAGGCACAACCCTCCAAGATCTCTCTATAAAAGAGCATCACATGACCCCAGCTAAGCCAGCGTTTCTTCCCAGGAGTCTTTGACTCTGAGATAAGAAAGTCCTTTCCTTTCTGATCCCAGAGTCCTACACTAATGAGCCTGCTCTTGACTCTTTCCACTACCACCTGAAAAAACTTGCTTAAAAGAACCAAATCCTCATACACAGACAGAAGACATGGCAAATCACGAAGGTGTTGGAGGCATGGTCTTGGCTGGTCCTGCCCCTTTCGAAGCTTGACCAGTCCTCCTTTTGAATGCACATGCTAACCAACATTCTTCTGGCAAATCTTTTTGTTTGTCTGTTTATGCTTTTGTTTTTTTAGGCAGAGTCAGTATTTGTTGCCTAGAACCAAAATAATCTTGACTAACACCCAGGCAACTCAAAGAACCAGTATATCAACTTCAATTTCCTTTGGTGATGACCCCTCTTCATTCTTAGATCCAACAGACATACTTAAAACAAATCAGCTTTAAAAATGTCTCATTTAAATTAGTTGTTTTATTGTAAAAACCCTGTTTTCCTGGTCTCCCCTTAGGATTTTCAGTTAAAGAAGAGGAAGCCTATTTTAATGACTAGCGTGGAGCATTTTGGAAATCAGCTCTGTTCAAATGCTCACTTTTACTATTATTTCCTTTTGTCGTTACAGTGTGACACTCGGAGGCTTTAAGGAGGGATCATTAAGCTGTAATATGTCACTTGGCAAGAAAGAGTGAAAAACGTTCTATGAAATTCAGCGGCGCTACAAATGACTTGTAACACATACTGAGCAAAGCAAAAGGCAGACTGCAGGTAGTTTACTTTTAAGATCCCCATGATCTGCTGGGGGAGAAGACATGATAGCAGTAAGAAGCAATAAGTAATTGGAATATGTCTTGGCGAGACATCATTCAAATTCTAGAAAATAATTCTAAATTAAAATGCCACCAACTGTGGCTACACATTATTAACTAGAATCAGTCAATTTAGGCGGAATGATCCACCTGGCTGGAGTGAGGACACGGCTTTAATGAAAATGCTTCAATGTGGCTGAAAACTCATTTTCATAGTCACAGATGGCTGGAAACTTAAAAAGCTAATCGTTTGATTTCTGTTTATTTTAGCTCTTTGTTAGAATCAATGCATTACTGTATGTGCAGTGTATTTCCGACACTGTGCTCTCCATCCGCAGAAGACACTATTCCTGCTCTCGAAGAGGGAGGGAAACTGCGTGGGCAAAAGACAAGCAGAGAAAAATTTTTGCAGCTCCCACCAAAACTGAGAATCTTTTACCCTCCTCAGTATCTTGAGTAGTTATAAATACATATTAGGTTCCCAATAAATGAAGGTTGATTGATCAATGTGTGAGAATATATGTAACAGAGCAAAATTTCCTGAAATCATTTGTCTGTAGTACCTGGTAAAAATCTCAGTATGCTGAACCAAAAACAGTTCATGAGAGTAGATGGGGGGGGAAGCTTAATTTTAAAAAGCACTAACTTAATTTATAGGACAATATACCTAACATTAATAAGCATTATCAAATATAGGAATATAGCATCTCAAAGGTTATACACTCAACACAGCCTCTGCATCGATTTCCAGCTTCAAACCTAACATCATTCATACTTGGCCAGTTGATTTCACAACTGGGGGTCGGGGGGAGCCTTGCCACTTCTTAAAGGAAGGTGGATAATCGTGATGCTACAACAGTAATCAAGAAAACTAATTTTTAAAATACATTTTAGAAGAATATCTCTACGGTCACGAATTTTTCTCCAGCAACCCCCTATGAACACTTCATAGACACATAATGGCTACCTGAGCTTGGACAAGTGAGGTGATACCTCTGGGCTTAAACAGCTTCCGATAGTGATAATAATGGTGATAAATGGTAATAAAGCCAATACTGATACCTACCTCACGGGGTTCTTTCAGGGAATAGGTGAAATAATCTACTAGTGCTGGAACAATGCCCAGCCTACTGTAAGAGCTCAACAAAATGAGACACCGTTTTGAGGATGGAAATATAAAAAGTAACTACAGTGATATAACTCAGAGGGTGGAACTATAGTTGTGAGCTGATGTGGGGGCTTAAGCTCAGCCTTGAAGGAGATGGGTGGGTCCTGCCATGTGACCTCAGCTTCTATTTAAACTGTGCCTATCATGCCTTGTGCATAGTAAACATTTAACAAGTGTAGAATTAATGACAAAGGGATGCAGTATTGACCAAATTTGGAGTATTAAAATTACTTCAAAACAGAAGATGGGCAAGTTCTGGAGATTCTAAGCCAGTGGGCAGGCTCCCCAGCAGCAGACCAACGCCCTCTCTCAGTACCCCGCACTGACAAAAAGGCAGGTTATCAAGAAAGTCCCGATTGCCCTCTGTTGTAACCTGATAGATTGAAACCCTGATTTCTTCCCATCTACACTCATTTGATTCTGATCTTTCTACAGTAAATCCCCAAAGCAGCCTGTGTGGCCTCCGCCTCCACAATTCTGCTGCACCCAGCCGCCCCGGCCACACAGACAGGTAGAAGCACAGCTACGCTGACCTTCCTGAAAGCCACTCCTTGAAGGAAAGCGATGTTCCTTTCTGTTAGCGCATTTTTCTGTTCATCTGAAGCATTTGGGAAAGGCTTATGTTGCTGTTTCTGGTGAGGTTTGCGCATTTCTCTTGCTTTAAAGTATCAAGCCTCTTTCTGAACTGGTGCAGGAAAAAATCACCCAGGGTCCTGGCCAGTCTGGAAGTTTCTCACAAGGAGGATGGCCCCCCAGACAGAATATGCCCCAAGGTTTGCTTTCTAGAAGCCGCAAATTCACATAACACAGGCCTTGTCTATGCCACTCCCATGGAAAATTAGAGACCTCTAGAGTGAAAGCTGCTCCAGGAAAGGGCCAAATAGGTTCACTCACCCTAAGGAACAGCAGCTAACAAAGCCCATCTTACCGTCAGGCCAAGGGTGTCATAGGCTTGACAGGTATCAGGGAAGGAAAGTACATGAGTCCTATGCATGTTCAAGGCTGGAGAGTGAGGGAATAGTCCTTCTTATGGTAATTATAGACATATATATGCTTATATGTATGCTATATAAATAATATATAGCATATGATATAAAATGTTATATAAGATAATATATTATAAATAATATATAACTATTATAAGTGACACATACACAGGCTAATCTTAGGGATAAAGGTGCTAATATTAATCATAATATTCAAGTAACCTCTGTCTAAGGACCATGTAGACACGTCCTTCCCAACCAGATGTCAAAACATGCCAGGCCATTAAAACGAGCTGCTCATAATTAGACTTTGCCCTACAGCTTAGGATATAATTCTTCACCTTTCTGCTGCCCCTATGACATTTCCTCCAGTGTTCCCAGTCCTTCAACACATCCTCCGTCTTTCATTAGTGAGACATTCTCAGCCTTACCTCATTTCAAGTTATAAAAGGATATTCCTGCTGTAACCTAGCTTTGTATTACTTCGGCAGCCAAATCAAAACAAATCACACATCTAATATTACAAAATTTACATGACTTGCCTTGGGAAGAAAAAAAAAAGATGCATAATTTAGGGATTCTATCTGCAAGAAAACTTACAGAGTCAAAATTGGGGTGGGGACACAAGACTATAAACATGATATAAAACCTAGAGCTAATTCATCAGATGACAAGCATGAAAATTCAAAAGCACATTGATGAGTTGATGGTTAGAAACACAAACAAACAAGTAAAAAACAAACACACAAAAAAACTATAGGGTTCTATTCCTTCTAAAGGTCAGAATCTCAAATCAATGATAAGGGATACCTCTTAGCACAGGTGCTTGCCAAATTTCTTAAAATAGAGGCAATGGGCATGACTGGTGGACTAAAGCATTGAGTGATCATCAAATTCTATTTGTTGCAAAAAGTGATTGTATTTCTAGTCTACATTAATAGTGGTACAAGATTCAAATCAAGGGACCTAAGAAAATAACTTTATGTTGCACCAAAACACTTGGAGTATTTTTGGTAGTTGTTTTGTGTGTATTTCACCTGTATTTTATAGTTTAGAAAAAAACAGCAAAGTAAACCATAAGATGCTGGAAGGAATTTAGCAGTGTGTTGATGATTCTTAGCCACGTTTGTTACAACTTCCACCTCTGAGGCATTTGTGGAAATGATTTATGCCTTCGATAGGAGTTACATTAGATATATTCTAAGTGCCTTATGTGTCTTTGGAATTTAATAACTGTAGTGCTGGAGATAAATATTTGAAAAATCCCAATGGAAAGGAGACTTGAACTAAATAGAGTGGCGGAAAGCCACAACTGGAAAAGCACAGAGCATCCAAGTATGAATCCAGCCAAATAACTGGTACCCTTTTTTCTCTCCCTCTTCTGTATTATGATGAAGTGATTCATCTGAGCACTTCTCAATCCAACGTACTATGCTTACACTAGATAAAACTCTCTGGGTAAAAACTGTTTAAGTGTATTTCTATTTAGAAACAAAAAAAAAAGTGTGTAAATTAAATATGCCACTTGCACAAAGGCAGCCCAAATAGCTCTTTTTCTGGAGTACTAATTCACTTGCCATAAGTATCTATCCGAGGCCCCCAAAGTGGCATGCATGTATTCACAGCAGGATTTGCCAAGATGATCCATCCGGGTAGTAAGAGAACTAGTGCTTTATTAGTATACTTTTCTAAAATTAAGAAAACATCATGGATAGGCATATGTCATATAGTCCAGCTTCAAAACAGAAATCTAAGACAGAGTGGGAGTTCTACCAAAAGGGGGCACTCGAGGTGAGGCCTTAACTCCCTGTTTGTCATCAGTATTATAGGCGGGCTTCTGGTTAAATGTGTCTATAAAATGCCTTATTTCAACTATTTTAACTCAACCAATACAATATGGGAACATAGCTTAAAAATATGCCTACAAAGGAGCCACGGGTGACCTATAATATTTTTAATGAAAGTGCATGAAAACAATAAATGTCAGAACTGACACTTTTCCTGCTGCTAAAACAAGCTCTTTGTTACCTACATTTGAGGCAAAAATAGTAACAATATAATGAGATCAGACAAGATCACAACATGGCTCTTTAAAGTGTGGATTTGCATCCACTGTAACTAATAATACACCTCACACAAGTGCATATTCTGCCTTCAAATAATGGCCTATGGTAGTTTAAGGTCATTACTATGAGCAAGAAATTTAAAAAGGAAGCCACGAGAGCAGCATGAATAAGGTTTAGTGGGAGACAAATAATGTTATACCACAAATGAAGAAAAAAGAAGTTAAATATTAGTTTTTTATTTTAGCCTAAATTTTTGAAATATCTACATTTATATTGTATAAAAACATACACATTAAAATATACACATTATAGATAATATAATATATATTGTATATACATACTAAAGATAGATCGAAATTGAAATAGTTATGTTAGGGGTTCAAAACATCAGCTGATAATATATATCACATACATACATATAAATATATATTTGTGTGTGTGTGTGATAAACATTTACTTAGAAACTTGTGGTTTACCTACAAATGCTCGGTCATTACAGGGCTCTGAAACCCTAGTTAGCTTTGGAGCATTTAGATTTTTTCTTATTTCTTTATGCAAGAGTCAGATTTTCAGTTTATCATTTCAAATTTCATGGTGACACTGCCTGGATTTTATAAAATAGTAAAAAAAAACAAAAAACATTTTTTCCGTAAACTCACTTTTTAAATAATGCCTTTTTTCTACCATAGTTTATATTTACAAATATTTGAAAAGTAAACCAGACAATTTGTATTCTCAACTCTCAATATTATGCTGCTATCAATCAAGTCTGAAACGCCCCAATGGCATTTTCTACCATATAAATACATCTAGGCCAAAGCGACAATCTCCTCTGTATTCATTATTGTTCTAAATTACAGATATTAAAGATACATAAACCATGAAGCCACATGGTGATGCTTCTATGTAGCACACTTCCCAACTGACTCAAATAAGTTGTGTTTATACATCTGATTAGAGAATTGGAAAAATAAGCTAGCAGCTGATGCCAAAAAAGAGATGATACAATTGTATGCTTATGTATCATTATTTACTCATATTTCAAGTTTAGACAGATACAGGTAGGTCAAACTTGAAAATAAAAGCTGTCAGTGTCTTTGGGGGGGAGGGGGGGTAAAGTAATCAATGAAACAACTTTTGTTAATTCCTGCACAGCTGAGTTGAAAGCATTTTCCAAATAATTAGACAACATTTAGTTGGCCTTGATGTTTTTGTTTTGAGTATTGTATTTGTTTGATTTTTTACTATATCACATTCCATACCTATACTATGTACTTTTTAAATAGACTTGATTTTTTAAAGCAGTTTTAGGTTCACAACAAAATGGAGCAGAAAGTAGAGAGATTTCCTGTTTCTTTTTTTTAATCCAGAAATTTATTATGTATAACTGTCAGAAAAATTATTTCAAATTGAAATAGCCAAGAAAAATTATTGGTATTTTTTCAGTGCAGTGCTGGTCTTGACTACCCATTGACTAGGCAATTTTCAGTTCTGGAAGGATAAGAGGTTACCTTGTCTTTTGTCAAGACAAGAAGCAACTAACATCTGTCCAGAAGAACAAATAACACTAAAGATTATCATCTCTGGACCTGTTAGATATAAGCAGTTTTACATGTAACACAGAAATCTTTTCCTAACCTTTATACTCCTAGCTTCTTTTTTTAAAAAAATTATCTTTATTATTGAAAGTATTAGAGATCCCTAGGGCAAGGGAAGCAATGGAGAAATAAACAAATGGGACTGCATCAAAATAAAAAGCTTCTGTGCAGCAAAAGAAACCATCAACAAAACAAAAAGGGATCCCACTGTATGGGAGAACATATATGCCAATGACACAGCTGATAAAGGGTTAATATCCAAAATATACGACTTAACAAAAGGAAGACAAACAATCCAATTTTAAAATGGGCAGAATAGATCCAGAAATATAGAAGCATGGAACAGATTGACGAATCTCAGAGGGAAGGCGGGGGTCGGGGAGTGGGTGGGGAGAGATTGGTCAAAGAACTTCTACCCATAAATGCAGAACTGGGGACACAGACAATAGTGTGGCAAAGGCGGGGGTGGGGGGATGCGGGTGGAGGAGGTCAATGGGGGGGGAGGGGACATCTGCAACACTTCCAACAATAACAATTTCCTGTTTCTTACCTCCCCTTACCTTCCACACACATAATCTCCCCCATTATCAACCTCCTCCGCCAGAGTGGTACATTTGTTACAACTGACTAACCTACGTTGACGAATCATAATCATCCAAGTCCATAGCTGACTTTATGGTTTACTCTTTGGGTTGTACATTTTATGGGTTTGAACAAATGTATAATGACATGGGCCCCCTTCACCTATGCGGGTGTCCTTGTTTGTGCCAGCGACTTCTGGGCATCGGTGCCATTCCCAACTCCTCACACCCCCCATTCCAAGAGCTTGACTTCTCACGCCTTTGAATCCCTCGAGCTGAACGGCGGGTCCGAAAAGGTCTATGAGGCCTTCAAGCGTTCATCATCTCACATCAAGGTTCCCTGGGAGACAGAAAACTAGCACCTGTTGAGCGAGGATTTTCTACCTCCCCACTTTCCCTTGTTCCAAACCAAGTCAAACTTATTACCTAGGTGTAGGTCATGCCCTTTGCCCCTCAGCTGCAGCTTTGAGGGAGGGAAGGAGAGAAAGGGAGAGAGAGAAAGGGAGAGAGAAAGGGAGAGAGAGAAAGGGAGAGAGAGAAAGGGAGAGAGAGAAACATCAATGTGAGAGAGACACATTGGTTGGTTGCCTGCTTCAGGGATTGAACCTACAACCCAAATACGTGCCCTTGACTGGGCATCAAACCCTCCACCCTTTGGTGTGCAGGCCAACGCTCTAACCACTGAGCAACACTAGCTGGGGGATGGTGCTGCTTTCTTTACTAAACCTGAAGAGCTGTTTTATGTTGATTGCATAGTGCATTGGAGGACCCTAGAGTTGGCCACACCCTGTTCTGTGTTGTGCTTTAATGAGGATTCTGGCTCCATCTCCAGTTTCTGCATCCAAAAAGCAAGAGAAATTGCAGTTTTGATTTATCTCTAGCACTGTTTTCTTGCTGACTAAAGCCCGTTTTTTTATTGTTGACATGAAGCCACTTTTGAAAACGGTGTTGGTGTTTCTGACTATAAAAACATAAAAAATGTGCAATATGCTGGGAAACTTATGGTGAACATTAAAAGCATTAAAGAAAACCACTGCTAAAGTTTGATGCATGTCTTTTCAGTTTTTATCTAAGTAAAAATGCACAAGACTGTGCATGTGTGCGGATAGGGTGGTTTAGTTTGGAATCAGACTGAACACACTATTTTAGATACCTGATCTATTGTCACTTAACAATATGTCTCCAGAAGCTACTTTTTATGACTTTTAACTAATAGAGCTGCAGTTATATAAGACAAAGCTATAGAACTTTCTGTAGAAGGAAGGTATGTTAAATTACTAAAGTATATTTTCTCTTGAAAAGCAGTCCCAGATTACTTTGGAGTTACAACTGGCCTCAGGAAGAGGAGTGGCTGATACAGACCTAAGAAAGGCAAAGTAAGCTGTGAGTCTCTTATTTGGCATGCGGCCTTGCGGAAGAAATGCCTGGCTGTGTGTTTATTCAAGGTCAACAAAGAGAAGCTGCACAAATTATGGAAATCATGGAAAGATAATTGGGGGCCCTTTTAGTTATCTTATGCTCATTGGCACAACATCTGTTCATCTATTAAACATTAGTGGAAAATTCTCTCTTAAGCCTTGTGCTGTGCTTTAGGGATGTAGAGGTGAACAAAAGAGACAAAGTACCTGCTTGAAGGAGCTTGTGTTCTGTAAAATTCTCTTTTACATATGCTTACTGTTCATGATCAGTCAGTGCAATTCACCTTTTGCCCTGAATAATGAGATTTTTGTTGCTCCTCCGGGGTATTTGATCAATAGTTTATGTTCAATAAATCATATTTGCTGACCCGATAGTAGCAAACCTGCTGAAGATGACTTCTGACTGCTACTGTTGTAGTGAGCCCAGTTATTAAGAACTAGAAAGGAGTAAGGGCAAGCCAAAGAGTCTATAAGATTGTTGTTAGTGCAGCTTTGCCAGGAAGCTGCAGTTTAACACTCCCCAGGTCTGTTGCCCACAGATCCCTGAGGGAAGGGACTAAATAGGGTGGAGAATACATACATGCCTAGTAAAGTCTGGGTGACACAGGAAAGGCACTTGCCTGTCAATCACACCCTGGAACAGGTCACTGGCCAGATTAGGGGTGGCCACTGCAAACTTGGGAAGATTTGAGATGCTTAATCTCCTAAACAAAGGCATTAGTTCTCTTGCTGGTTCCTGCTCTTGGCTCTCTCCTGCCTCTTGGTTTGTGCTCCTGGTTTGCAGGCCTCTCAGTCTCCTGCATTTGCCACCAGCCTAATGCTAACCCGGACCCAGCTCCACCGTGGAACGGAAACCTTGGATACTGGCTTTGGGACTGGCTTTAGAAACTGAGGGATGTAATTTCATGAAAATAAAGCTTTCTACCACATCTCACCTTCCCGTGGGGGCCTCCAGAAATGCTTATGCCAACAGCACCCCATGAACCCCACTCCCACTAGCAACAGAGAAAGGCCATCCCCACATTTCTCCAATAACATGATGTCTAAAAATAATTGTATAAATATATTTTTCTAATGAAATGTTTTTCCTCTCATCATTCCCTCTGACCAAGATAGAATTAACAAAGCTCATTATTTTTGTTCAACTCATTTTTTTAAAATATGTTTGTTATTAATCATTTTCCTCAGGATATTTCATCCAGCTTCTGGTCACCACCAACCAGTCTATTGCCTCTCAATACATCTTCCAACTCCAAGACCTTTGAACTTTGGGAGCACTAACAGACTTCCTAAATATTTTCAAAGAAATACTTTAAGAAATAGAACATGAGACAGCTCACTATCAATCAGCAGACAATATAACATGTTAAAAAAAACACCAAGCTGAGAAGACAATTAATGGAATCAGGCAATCGCCCATGACATGCATCAACCAAACACATGCTCTGGGCAAGTTCACCTTCTGAATCCCTGTCTGTCTTCCAGCCACCTTATAAATATTTCAAATAAAGGACTGCCCACTCCTTCTAAGATAACCTAGTTTTTCTCAATTGCCTTTTATTCTTTTTTTTTTTTTTAATTATTAAGCCTAAATTATTTAGTGCAACACTCCTAGTAAGGAGCCTGATGTAACATCTCTCAGCCGCTTTTATGTAAGTAATAGATTAATAACACAGGCCTCCTTGGGAAGCCCAGAGAGAGAAACGCTCTGCCCCAAAGTGGCCAAGAGAATGGTCCACAGAGAAGGGCAGGCATGTGCGCAGACAGATCAGGCTGGCACCCCCATGAAAACTAACTTGAAAACCGCTGGGACTACAGATAGTGGTGCGAGTTTCTGAGGTGTTAGTGGCAAATTTAAGCCATTAGTAGCAAGTAAGAGAAGAAAAGTAAGCTTTTGATTTTTCTTACTGGGGGACCTTGTCTATCCCTGTCTTCTGCCAGCGTGTGTTGGAAAGAGGGGAGGAGACGGGTTGGAATTAGAAATGTCAATGCGTACTTCACAGGTCCGATTGCTAGGGTAGGTCAGGCCTTGAGATCACAGTGGAGACAGGAGTCTTGTCCAGCACTCAAGGCTTTCTGTTTGGGGTTTCCTTCAGCCCAGAACTGGTACTGAAGTTTAGTTCAGTGTCTACTGCCTAGTGTCATTCTGAGAAAGACATGGTCTCCATTTTCATAAACAAAATCTGGTAAACAAAATCTTGTAAACAAATAAAATGATGCTGCGTAATGCACACAAAAAGCAAAGTCTGTATAAGATACACAAGTGACACATTGGAGAAAGCAATGAACACAGCCTGGGGATGGGAGGGGAGCACTTCCTACAAAAAGCAATGCTGAAACAGGGTTTTACAACCAACAAGGTTTTCCAAGAAGACAAGAAGGAGCTCTAAATTCTAGGAAGAGGTCAGAATGTGTGCGACTGCATGGTGCACGGTGAGAATCACAAAGATTGTGGAGATGGCTCCAACATTGGCATGGAAGAGAGAGCGAGGCTCCAGGCAGGGCCCAGGGCCCAGAGGGCTTGAGAAGCACATGAAAGAGCTTTGGCTTCATCTTGCAGGCAAGAGGAATCTGCAAGATGAATTACTTAGAAATTGTACTTAGAAATTTAAACTTGAGAAAAATTAATCATAGTATGAAATATAGATTTGAAGGAATAAGACTGGGAATTATGAAATGAATAAAGTGGTTATTAAAATAACAAAGCAAGGGAAGCAGGGGGTTGAGAACTGCAGGAGCTAATCAGTGAGAGCATAAGATAGGAATTCAGAAGCAAATGTGCAATCAGAGAGGTAAAATCCACAGCAGACCAACAGAGTGGCCAAGAGCATGTCGGTAAAAACTGATTTCAGGTTCAGTGTGCAGTAAGGACGCCTGTGTCCCTTCCCTGATGTATGATTAAGTGATTTCCATTTACCTTGGGGTCATTTCTTAAGGAATATAGCTGCCCATGGCTCTGGCAGCCACCAGGCTCTACAGGCAAGTCCAGGACAGCAGCTGAGGCAGTGACAAGGACACTCTGCGTGTATACGTGAGCGAAAAACACTTGGAGAGCGCCTCACATCATTGCAAAGTACATAAAGACATACGTATTAACATTTGTTATGAATTAATAAAAAGAATGGGAAGGGATAGGTAAGATACAAACACATGGTTCTTTCAAGCCACGGAACCAAACGTTCTGGCACAGCCTGGGACTGAAGCCTTGCTCTGTGCTTAGCCGGCACATCTGTCACTTGATCACAGGCCCCTCTTGCTCAACATCACGGCCACCACGTGTTCCCTTCTTTTCTCCTGGGGCTATGGTGCAGGGGTTTCGCACTCCTTACCAGGCAAACCTGATGGGATCTGTATCACGGGGGATTTATTTATTTCCGCTGGCTTTCCCTCTCTTCTGCATTTGGGTAGAAGCATCAGTTTAATGCACCAAAAGATGCTTCCTCTTGTTTGAGCATCGGTTCAGGTTCGTATGGCCAGGCATGTTGCGGAAAAGAAAAGCCTGAGGCCAAAAGAGAGACATGAAAAGTATTAAAAAACAAAATCACAAAATTCACTCTGCACATTTTTACGTACAGATAAAAAATACGTATCTTTTGCCAGGGTAATTTGCTTTATTGATTCATTGACATACAGTATTAATATTGAAATGGCAATTTACTTAATGTTAATTAATTAATCATTTTTCCCTTGCATTCCCATTCGTTTCAAGGTTTTTCATTTCTTGTGTCCAGTCTCTAGAAATGCTTGGATTGTTTTTTTTAAGTCTAAGTCCTTTGGAGAGGAGAGGGGTCGCCTGTGAAGCACTGGGAGAAGTAAATTGATGCTCCTGGGGGCTCCAAAGGAACCCACGCCCGCGGCTCCAAAGGGCTTCCACAGAGCAGTGCAGACCTGTCCTGTCTCCCACTGCACCTCCCCTGGGTGCTCAAACCTCAGTGGGGGCTTCTCTGGAGCACCTATGGAGAGTCAGCCCTGGGCACCTAGGTTCCTAGACATGCCAAAGATGACAGCGTGTCCCAAAACAGGCAGGGCCACAAAACTTAAAGAATAAAACTCAACAGGTGGGAAAATGGGGTGAATCATCAATGATCAGTAGGGCCCCAAGACTCCTCCCTGTTGCCGTGGCCCTTCCCAAGCCCCAGGAACTTAGGGTGGCCTTGCAAAAAGGAACCTTTGCCAGTGGGGCCCAAAGTCAGAATTAGGCTTATTTCAAGAACATTTTAATGTGCGCTTTGCTAACTGAGCTTGTGGATTGAGATTTGTATCCACTAGAACTATAGTAGTATGGATTCCAAATTGCTTTTCTATAATTTCATCTTATAGTGATAAAAATATTTTTAACTCTTAGCTAAAAAAAAATCTTAGAAGCTGAGACAAAACTTCAAGTTTAAAAAATAATAATAAAGTATATATACTTGTCAAAAGAAAGCCAAAACTCTCTTTTATATGACTCCTATCTCTTTTCTTCCTAACCTCATTAATTTTTATTTTAATAAAACTTAGCTTATATGTGTGGTTGACTTCTTCAAAATAATAAAGGGTTAAGAAATGTAAACATTATCACTTGATACAAACTGTGAGATGTTTCATCCAGTTAAGGGAACCATGAACTAAAATAACAATAAACAGTCCATAGCTGCTACATGGTCAGTGCCCAGAAAAAGAATTTATTGCTCAGAATTATTCATTCTAAAAAATTTATTGCAACTACTCAAGGAAAAAGTTTATGTTGGGTCATTCCAGATCACATGGAAAATAACAAATGTTTGCTAATCCTATGATTTGAAAACAGTTTACATCAATAAATATCAGACCTCTGCAAACATTCCCAGTTATACCATCCCCAGGTGTCAGATCAATGGTGCCGGTGCCCTTTAGTATGGAAAAAATGGGCAAAATAAGAACACTTGCCATATAAGACTTTATTCTTATTAACATTTTCTCTTTATTAAGACACCCCTTTACCAAGGAGCTAAACATGAAAGGGAGGGCAGAAATTAATTATTACATTACTTTATCACAGCAGCAGCTTTTTTTAAAAGGAAAAGCGATGAATTAAATAGCATCTTGCCAGGTCAATAGTTACCCTACCTTGATAATTGTTTTGAAGAATTCTGCTTTTCCTTTGTCTTTTTACCCTGTTTTATTTCTTCCCCAGTTTTAAATTGGGGGAGTGCCAGCCCATATTCTAATTGCCATGTTGCTATGCAAAAGCACAGTCAAGTTTGGGCTTGGCTTTTCCACTTGACCTTAACAACACTTAAATAAGTCAGCTCCCAATAGCCCTGCAGGTCCTCATTCCTGTCCTTGCAAATTAACCCCTTAGGAAGACACCAACATTTGGACTTGGAAATGGTAGTGGAAAACTACTCAGACTCTTAGAGGTAAGTCAAACAAGGTTTCTAGAGGGAGAATTATATTCATGCACTCATTTGAAAATGAATTCCCTTACGTGTAGGGCCTATGGGTTTATGAACCCACTGGTAGGTCTTTGAGGGCTCAAGGAAAGCTAGGATAGCAACATATAAATGAAATGTATGTCTGCTGTTAAATTGGTTCAAGCATATTTAGTTTTGTTTCAGTAACCCTCTCATACATACGAGTACAGACTGAAAACAAATCCAGGGTGAATTAATGATTTGAGTATGAATATGTACTGTTTAAACAGTTGAGTAAATGTGTGTGTACCTATGCACAGGCATGTTTACTCACACACACCGAAAAATCTCTCTCGGGCTGAAAGTGAATGGTGGTTCAGATCAATCACGTACAAACTAATGCTGATCCGGGACAACCTATTAAATCCTGCAATCAATCCCTGAAACAGCAAAAGGCAGGGAGCAGAGAGAGGTAACATCCAATTGGATGATTTCATTGCAAGAATTCCTACCAAGGGGACAGCAGCGAGCCCCCCAGGACAGATGTGGTGTCACACTTACATGTGCATCCTTATATCTTGCCAGTGCCTAGTACACCATCGTCACTTAACACATGCCTGTTACAGTGAGTAAATCCAGAGATATTTGGGGAGGAGGGGGGAGAAAACAAGAGCATTCAATGGTTTATTTAACATAAAGTCTTAAATGAAGGATTCTCAAATTTTTGAAATGTAAAAATTGGAAAGTAGAGTTGGTTCCAGGAGAAAATGTGTTGATATCTGCAATGGTCATTTTTATGTGTCAACCTGGCTAGTCCATAGTACCCAATGACCCAGTCAAACAGGAATCTAGGTTTTGCTGTAAAAGTCTTTTGTAGAGGTGGTTAACTTCAGTTTTTTTTTTAAATATTGCTACTATGATAAAATAATGTAACAATGAATTACTGCCCTCCCTTTAAGTATGTAGCTCCTTGGTAATATAGACTGCCTTCATCAAGAGAAAATGTTAATAAAAAATAAAGTTTTACAAGGCAGATGTTGTTAATATAGATATTAGCATAGTCGCTCAGGCATAAGTAACCCAAAAATCTTTTAAAATGGTAATATGGCTAATTTTAATTTTCAAATGTAGCCTAGACTCAAGCCGCTGAAGTATTTATAACCAAGTCGCAGCGGTCAGCTTTATATATTTAAGGCATTCACACTTCCACTGCTTTATGGAACAGTCTGAAGACCAAAGAAAGACCACCTCATTATAAAGCGATGTTTGCTTGAAAATGTCAACTTCCAAAAGGACATTGTCACAGGAATTCTCACTATGACACTGTATCAGTCAAGTCTTCCAGAACCTCCTTAATCTGACCAGCTTGGGGCGTGTTGATTTTGGCACCATCTGTTGGAGGTTGCTGTAGGCTTTGCATGTTCCAGGACTGAGCTGAGAGTTAGACAGCAGGGCTAATGACATCTAGGAATGGGTCTGGGAATTATTAACAGGATGATGATATTTGAAACGAGGAAAAGAGAATGCATTTCTGAAAGTGAAAGTGGCAGTGATCAAGCCAGTGTGGAATCAGTCTGACCCAGGGTGGCATCTGTCTGGGGAAAACTGGGATGTGTTTAGTGAGCGGGAGGCAGGGGACATTCTGAAAGTAGCTTCAATGTTTTCTGAGCTACTGAGAGAGAAAGAGAGAGAATAAGAGGGAATTTTAAGTTTTTCTATATGTATTTTGAAAGGAATCTCTCATTCTTGTGCTACACAAAGACCAATATTTTTTCGACATAGGACTAATGATTCTTCTTATTTTAATGCCATGCCGAAATAGGTCACAAAAAGAGGTGACTGCTTTCAAGTACCACTGTTTTCAAATTTTGGGTTGTTTCCCAAGATATGTGATTTTCACAAAGCTATTTCAATCTCAGACACTAAAATTCTACTCATCAGTAATGATCTAACTTAAATGTCACTTCCTCCACCAAGCACCCCCCATATTCCTATTAAGATACAATTCTCCTTTCTTTGTTGTAGTCATTAGAGATAATCACAAATATTCTGGTTCTTTGTTTATAGGCACATGGTACAATCACACTGGCTCATCCCCTTGAAGTCAGGCCGGTCACGTAACTGATTTTGACCCAACAAAATGCAGGCCGAAGGCATGATTTTCTCATGCTCAATCTTTAACCTGCCACACACCAGTAACTTTCCTGATGGTAGAACCTCCCTAAGACTGGGTCCAACAGTGAGAGCACATGGAGCAGAGAGTTCAGTAAACCCATGAGGAGCACATTAATGTGTATGAAAAATAAACATGTCATTATAGGCCATTAAGATATGGGGCGTGTTTGTTACCCTAGCATAACCTAACATTTCCTGACAGATATACCATTCCTGTGAAGCTCTCTAACAGAACTCATCATTTTCTGCTTTATAGCTAAACTTATTGGAAAACATTTCTTATACTCAAGTGTATAAGAACTTTGAGGGCTGTAGTATTTCATATATGTCTTATTATTTCTCATTGTGGTGAGCACATCATATGGGTAAAAATTAGTGAATGGAGAAATACATAGTAAAGATATTATTTATAATACTTATTATAGCTATTTATTATTACTCTGACAACAAAATTACAGTGAGTTAAAACTCTACATAAAGTGTTTTCTTAATTTCTTGAGTCTTTCTAACTGAGGCTCTGTAACTATGAACCCCCATGATCTTTATTTAAAAGTAGTTGCTGAAGTTACCCACTGAGGCAACCTTGCAGAGATGATTATATGACTGTCCTAGCACGCATGCAAGCAATCAAGGAAAAGCCATTTGAAAGTAAATCTCAATAAACGTGAGAAATGCTTACTAAAGGAGGGATCTGTAAGAACCTCCAAAGAGTACCTAAAAAGCAAGCTTTAAAAGAAAACATGAATGTAATAAAGTTCACCCAATATTTCACTGGTTTTGAGCTTATGACTCAAACATCAGATTTACAAATTAAGACTGAGCTTTTGGTAAATAAAATTAGTAAATTGAAACCTATCTTGATCATTTTATTACAAAAATAAATGTTTGGTGATGAATGCCATGCATCAGCTAAATAAGTTTTCCTTTTCTTTTCTTTTTTTTAATCCTCAACTGAGTGTACGTTTTTATTGATTTTGGAGGAGAGAGGGAGAGAAACATCAGTGTGAGAGAGCAACCTCAGTCTGTTGCCTCTTGTACTCCCCCGAACCGGGGATCGAACCTGCAACCTGGGCATGTGCCCTGACGGGGAATCAAATCTGCAATCTTTCTGTGTACGTTCGATGCTCCAACCAACTGAGCCAATTGAGTTGCTGAACAACTCAGTTAATACCAAACTTGTAGAAAATCACAAAATAGCTTCAAGTCAAAAGGTAAAACTTCTACTTTAATTTAGTCTGTTTCATCAACAACGCTCATAAAGACAAAAGTTCCTCAGATTAAAGGCGAAACCTAGAGGACAGACAAAAACAATGTGGGAAACAATCACTTGTTATCTATAATTAAATAGTCCCAGAGCCACTCTTTCCTTTTCTGAAACAGAAATAGATTAATATTGCCACCAACAGTCTGTACTTTGAAAATTTTTCCTTCAATTATTAAAGTCAAGTTTTTAGTGTTTTATAACTTATAATAAATAGGAGAAATTATCTTGTTACTGAAATATTTTTTTAAAAACTGACCAGCCCTGGCTGGTGTGGCTTAGTTGGTTGAATCACTGTCCTGTACACTGAAAAGTTTTGGGTTCGATTGCTGGCCTGGTCACATAGCCAGGCTTCAGGTTCGATCCCTAGTTGGGGCGAGTGCATCAGAGGTAAATGACTGATGTTTCACTCTCACATCAATATTTCTCTCTCTCTCTCCCTCTCCTTTCCCTCTCTCTAAAATCCATAAAATCATGTCCTCAAGTGAGGAATAAAAAGTAAATAAATAAATAAATAAATAAATAAATAAATAAATAAATAAATAAATAAAAAGATGGCCAGACACCATTCTCTAAAAATATGCCTTGTTCTAAATTAGATTTCTCTTGAAGTCCGCACATGTTTGTATTAGGTCTCACTGCATCTAGCAACCCGTTTTTGTACCTGGCAGATGCCGTGCCAGAAATGATCCTCTCCAACCACACACCTGTCGGCATCTCTTGGGTTTCATTTGGTAAACTGACGAAGTGACGATCCTGGGAGATGATCCGACAGCATTCACTGGAGCCGGCCTCAACTCTTCCATCAAGACGCTGGCCAGGCCCACAAGCCGGGTGTTTCCACCGAAACCTCCCCAGCAGCAGGCCGTTCCTCTGCCGTCCAGACTATTCAGCAGGAAAAAGAAAGCAAAGTAAATTAGGAAGAAAACAAAGAGTCGGGGAATGACATGGGCCTGGAGTTTGGGCCACGTGTTTTACCCAGGATGTTCAGTAGAGCTGGCTCTGCTAAATCGTTGATGTTGGGTGCCTGACGATTGAATACTTGATTACCCAAAACTGCATGGGACAAAAAAAGGAGATGTCCTGATGCAGGTGGTGTGTGTGGACTCAAACCCAAAACAGCACCAGCTATAGATTTTCATTATTTCCTAATCCCAAGACATTGCTCACGAGCAATTCTTAAACCTTGAATAACTTATGAAACTGGGGAAGAATGCCAGGGATAGCAGCAGTTTTTTTTAAAGGCAGAATTTCAAAAGAAATGGAATTAGCACAATAATATCTCAATTGTGCTCAGTGACTTTTTTTAAACCCTTTATAGATTTTTTACAATATGGAGAAATACGTAAGAGTAATCATTCCCCGTGCGCTGCAGTAAATAACCGGCTCTGTGAATACCTCTGGGCTGTTTTCTTAGCAAAAGGTTCAAGTATACACACATACACATATACACACACACACTTTTTTTTTTTTAAACCAGAGTGTGGGTGTGCTGTTTATGTTGTTAGGCAGGTAGGTGAATCTTTTATTCTAAGATAACATTTAATGAATATCTTCCCAAGTCAAAGAAAAAAAGTCAAGGTAAAAAAGATATCTTTTTTTTTTTTTTTTTTTAGTTTCAATTTTCTTATGAGTCATGGGCAGCCCAAATGCTTCCTGTTTTTCTTCCATTACCCTTGATTAATTTCAAGCAGCCCCCTCAGAACTATGAGTTAAAAAACACTTTTTCTTATTCTTTCTTAAAGCTCCAAACAAAAAAGGCTTGAAAACAGTGGTCATTCCTAGCAGAATGAATTGAGGTTCATTAGTATCTTTTCTAGTTGTCCCTCTTTTTCTGTAGGAGCCAAACCTAGTCCCTCGTGGCAGGATCCTTCCACCACAGGTCAGAGTCCCAGTCATGCTGGGCCTGCTGTGGCATCGCTGGCCCCCTTTACTCAGGAAGGGCTCTGGTAATCAGGTTTCCTTGTGTCCAGTAATGAAGTTAAAAACATATGGCTGTTTTGACTTTGTAAGCAACAAATAAATCTCTAAAGACATCTATTCACCGCGAAGGAAAAAACTATAAATTCAGTAGCGCAAATTACTTTTTATTTCTTTAAAATCAAATTTCTAAATGCTCTATAGTGATTTTTATCCTCAGCACTTGTGCTATGAGAAATTTTTCTTTAAATCCCAAAGTTAAAAGATTGTTTGAGGTGCGGAGGTTATATCAAAATTTCTTTTCATTTTTAATGGGAAATCTCGTAAAATACATATTGTAAAAAGAGTGAATAGTTTCCTAGGTACATATTGTTACAATAGATGGCCCCTTTTCTTTCTTCTGCAAAATCGAAGATGATATATAAAGCTGAAAGCTCTAAGCAACAAATCTGGAACAACCATGAATCTAAATTGTATGAATCAAAACAGTTACTACCATCAGAATATATTTCAAATCAGCGTGTTACACATTAGAAATAAAATCTTAAACCCTAGAAAATTCCCCTCTGTAGACTTGAAAGTTATACTAGAAGACTGATAGAAGACACTTCTTTCTATACATCAGTGCTTATAGTACTCACAGTATATAAATACTTATGCATATAAAACGGGACAACAATGCATCTGGGCTGCCTGTCACCACTTGAGCCAATTAGGCAGAGACAGGGTTGACTCCTATATGAGTGTTTATTACAATATTGGCAACATGGGAGAGCAGTAAGGGTCATCCATGAAAATCTGCTCTGCCACCCCCATAAGCCAGCTACTTCTATGGGGTAGAAAGACAAAGATCACATGGGAAAGTAGGAATTACAGGCCTGGGGAAGTAGGCAAGGTATAGTGGTTACAGGTTACAAGCAATGTGGGCTGGGGGTCGCAAAGGGCGGGTGCCTCCAGGATGCCATTGTTTCGGGAACAAGATTGTTAATCTTTCCATGATGACTGGCAGTTCTCAGAAAAGGAGAATGGACCGCATTCCAAGGGTAATTCCCACGTCCCAGGGCGCACAACTCCCAGCCAGGTTAGAAAGTGCTTCTTCTAATTAGAACAGAACAATCACACTTAACAGAATATGATTCATATTTCTTATAACGATAGCTAACAATCATGGTCAACAGAGCACGATCAATATCTCTGCCCCTAACACATATAAGTACTTCTTTATAGAAATACTCCAGCCAATAAATGGAGAAAGAATGATAGAATTGGAATATCGTTATTTTGCAATATCTAATGATTGATACATCTAGTTAATAATCACCAACGACTGCTAACATCACAATAAGATTCAACCAGATATCATGTACCACCAATTTAAGAAAACACAGGAAAAAGAACTATGCTGAGTAACGCTGTAGAGATAGTATCAGAAAAACCCAGAATATAAAAAATTCTACATCGAATAACATTTTCAATAAAGAAATTGAGGGAAAAGAAATGGAAGCTTTTATAGGTTAAAAACAATTAAGGTATAGCCACCAAATTACAAACCTAATCCACCTAATTACAAACCCTAAGTCAAACAAATAAACAGGAAAAAAGTCACAGAAAAACACTTTAATATGGCAGCTCAAGCAAAGTAATACAAGGATTGAAGTAGTCATTACGTATAAAACACTTAGAACAGTATCTTGCACATAGCAAGTATTTATTAAATGTTAACTACTGTTATTATACAGGGTGTCCCAAAAAATGTATACACACTTTAACAGCTGATAGCTCAATTTTGAAAACAAAATGTATTTTCACAAACACTGCCTTTATAATTACTCAAAGTGTGTATACATTTTGGGGGGACACCCTATATTAAATTGAAATCTTTCATTTGTGTTATTTGCATGACTCCACACAGCACCAATAACCATAATAAATGGGAAAAATGAAACTATAATTAGGAAGTTGGTACATTTTACCAAGATTAAATGATTTCTCTAGTTTTAAGGAGCTATCATAAAATTATGATATAAATTATGATAAAACATTTCATAAAATGATTACTTAGTTATAAAATATGCCATTTGCTTACATATATTTTTAAAGGAAAGCATGATAAACTGAATTGCATTCAGTTACCAAAAGATTAATGTGTAAATTAACAGAAGAGCCTCAAGATAACTCTCAGAGTCTTATTTATAGTAGTTGATTTATGCCCTGAAGAACTTCAGTCTCTTATAAACTAACTTACATCACCTCATTATATTTAGCTCGGGCATTCGGTTATTTTATTTATTTTTTACAAAATTATAATTCTGATCCTCTTTTCTCTATACTTGAAAATAAAACCACAGAGTGTGTTAGGAGCTTTACGAGGAACTGAAGTTACCCTTGACTTACACCATTATTTCTCTAGAGTAAAAGGACTTTGAATATTTTACCACTTTTTCCATTTCACCTGTTTTTGGCTATTAGCTAATATTTTAAACATTAAAATTAGGCACATGGAACAAAGTGAAAATTTTAGCACTCTATGAAATCTTGCCATTTACAATGAGATTTTCAAAAGTGAATATTAGTTTAGGACAGAATAATGTTTACTTACGAGAATGAAAGCCCTAGAAAAGGTGTTACAATCATATGCATTTTTTATTTTTTTTTATTTTTTTATTTTTTAAATATGTCTTTATTGATTTCAGAAAGAGGAAAAGAGAGGGAGAGAGATAGAAACAGTGATGAGAGAATCATTGATCAGCAGCTTCCTGCATGCCCTCTACTGCCCCCGACTGGGGATGGAGCCCGCAACCCGGGCATGTGCCCTGACCGGGAGTCCAACTACAATCTTCTGAATCAGAGGTCGATGCTCAACCACTGAGCCATACCAATCAGGTGTCATATACACTTTTTTAAAAGATTTTTCTAACATTGTTTTAAAAGCTGACTATAAAAGCTTTTACTTTTCTGTCTTTCTTTTTCTTTTCTTCCTTCCTTCCTTCCTTCCTTCCTTCCTTCCTTCTGTCCCTTTTTCCCTCTCTCTGTTGCTATCTCATTTCAGTGGCTTCAAATACATATATAACAAAACTAGAGCTGCAAATGCCAAAAAGCCCATCATTTAAGAGTTGGTTTGGCCACCCACAATGGCCTGATATAGCTCATAAACATTTTCCGATCAGGAATAAAATTTAATCTAGTAAAATGCAAAAAAAAAAAAAAAGAGTTGGTTTGCCTGCGCCATAGAAACAAAAGAATTTGTTAAGTGAGTGCTTATTTTGACCTTGTAAAGACAGAACCCGAATCTCAAACCACAATCTCACAATCATTATGCAAAGAATACCTCAATGAGTTGAAAGAGCAGCTGTTATAATTTTACACTAAATTATTCAAAACTCAAATGTTTAATCCAAGAACAAAAGGTCCCCCCAAATGTCAGCTAACACTACAGGCAGAGCACAGTGATATTCATCTTTGACAAATCAGGGACAAAAAATTACCTTGAAACCAATTCAAATGTGTTAAGGTTTAAATAAATATTCAGGCACAGTGCGGCTCTTCCTCCCTTTTTTAATGAGGAAGACCTATAAAGTCAGGTCTGTGAGAACCTATAACAATATCAGAAGAGTGTTGTATAATAGATGCCATTTGTGTAAAGGTCGCATATTTGCTCTAATGTACACTGACACCTACAGAGGGTTGCCCAAGACTCTGAGGACGGGAATTGAATGACCAAGAGCCAGTGTGAGGCCAGAGAATACCTCCTGGAAGACACCTTCCTGTAATTTTTATATTTTTACAATGTGCCTGATTATCTAATCAAAGGATATATGAGGTAAAGTAATTTTAAAGTTACTTTCAGGGCAGCATGGTTATCTTGATAACTCAAACATAAGAAACAGCCTCACACTTCCCAGCGCTGAATCTGCAAATGGTGTAGCAAAGTTTCAGGTTCCTCCCATAGACCAGGGAAAATTCTCCTAAAACAAACATAAATTTCCCTCCCACCACATAGCTTCTGAAAATATTTTTTTCATGAAATTCACAAGAAAGAGCAGTGGAGATCCTGACTATAATTTAGCAAGAGGGGATTTTTACAAAGTGGAACATCAGATCTGAATCTCCTACATTCAATTAATGAAGATCTAATAATTTCTTCATTTGCAGGTCAGTGGATCCCGGATCCTCTTAAAATTTGGACTACCAATAAATGAAATAAGCAGAACTTGAATAAATGAGATTTATGCACAAATTTTGCACAAAAATGAAATCAGAGGGTTTTTTTAAATATGTTTTTATTGATTTCATAGAGAGGAAGGGAGAGAGAGAGAGAAACATCAAGGATGAGAGACTCATTGATCGGCTGCCTCCTACACACCCCCTACTGGGGATCGAGCCTGAAACCCGGGCATGTGCCCTGACCAGGAATCGAACCTCCATCTAGATCATATGTCAATGCTCAACCGCTGAGCCATGCTGGCTGGACTCATTTTGTTTTTTTAATTTTTATTCACATAACATAAAACTCACCATTTTAACCATTGTAAAGTGTTAAATTGTGTGGCATTCACTACATTCATAATCTTGTGCAACTATCACTACTGTCCATTTCCAGGACATTTTTATCCCCGAAAGGAAACGCATTAAGCAATTGCCCCCCATTCCTTCTTTCCCTTCAGCTCCTGACAACCACCAATCTGCTTTCCATCTTTATGTATTCACCTACTCTCAATATTTCATATACCATTTTAAAGTATGCAGTTCAGTAGCTTTGTGGTACATTCACAATGTTGCACCATCACCTCCTGACAATTTTATCACCTCCAAAAGAAACCCTTACATCTATAGCAGTCACCATATATACCCCTCCTCCCAACCCCCGGTCAACTACTAATCTGCTTTTTGTACCTATGGATTTACTTTTCATGCCTATTTCATATAAACAGATTCAGACAGCATGTGGCCTTTGTGTCTGGGTTCTTTCACTGAGCATAACGTTGTCAAGGTTCATCCATGTTGTAACATGTATCAGTATTTCATTCCTTTTATGGCTGATAAGCATTCCATTGAAGGAATATACCACATTTTGCTTATCCATTCACTGCCTGATGGTTTTCCACCTTTTAGCTATTGTGAATTAGAGCTGCTATAAACATTCATGTATAAATTTTTGGTTGAACAGAACATCTCTTTTTAATTCTTTGGGGTATATACCTAGAAGAGGAATTGCTGGGTCTTTGGTAATTCTGTTTAGCATTTTGAAGAACTACTAATCTGTTTTCCATGCTGGCTGAACCATTTACATTCCCACCATTAATATACAAGGTTCCGATTTCCCCACATCCTTGCTAACCCTCATTTTCCCATTTTCGGTTATCGACACCCGAGAGGTGTGGTTTTGATGTGCATTTCCCTAATGACTAATGATGCTGAGTGTCTTTTCATGTGCTGTTGGTCATTTGTACATGTTCTTCGGAGAAATGTCTATTCAAGCACTTGGCCATTTTTGAATTAGGTTTTCTTTTTGTTGTTGAGTTGTAGTTCTTTATATCATCTAGATACCAGAGCCTTATCAGATATATTACTTGAAAATATTTTCTCCACTTCCGTGGATTGTTTTTATTTTTTACTTTTGTGATCATGTCCTTCTATACACAGATGTTTTTAATTTTGATGAAGTCTAGTTGGTAAGCCATGTTTGCCCTACTCAAAGGGAAATTTTTTTGACACTATCATTGAGAAAGTGATCTGCATGGAATTGGTGCCTTTGGGAATCTTCTCTCCACTCTTGATACATGAGCCGACTGCTGAGAGACAGTCGAATCCTGGTGAAAAAGAAGCCTTGCATCCCATCCTTTCCTAGCCAAAGATGACAGTTTGCAAGGCATGAAAAAAGAAGACGGCTAGAATCCTTCTCTCTAGTATGGATGAGTTTTCCAAGAAATGGGAATGAATTGGTACTTCTTAGGCAGAGAAGAAGAGAGAAAAATTGAAGCTTTAATGTTGGGGAGTGAAGGTGCATCCACGCAGAGCACCTCAGAAGGCCTAACCATATACCACACGTCTTCACATTTATTGATCCTTCAGGTGCTTAAATCATCATCCATACTCATTCACCACGAGTTCAGTTGGCAGCGATTCTAGATGGTTCATAGGAAAATCAGTAATCACTTCCTGATCACCTAGCAGCTCATCCAGTTGAGATAGGGCTGCTAGGGCCCCACTGATCACTAGTAGAAGACACTACAGATCTGCATGCTTGAATTCACCAGCGCTAAGACCCTCGGGCTCTTATCTTTGATGGCTCCCCTCCCCCACCAGGTAGCAAGAGTACCTTCCCTTTAATGGGACAGAGAGAAAGGGTGTAGCCATACCTAGATAAACATTTTCTCTCTCCTTCGGGATTATTTGGAATAATAACTTATGTGACTGCATTATTTTGGAAACCCTTGTTTCTCTTGGTGCATCTGGGATCTCACAAAAGTTAACAGGGACCAGGTCAGGGGTTCGGCTCAAAACAGATAACTGGCAGCTCAGGGCTGGCTCTAGGTCTATATTTTCCAGGAGTGAGGTCAAGGGAAATGAATGTTTTCCTCTTATCCTGCCAACAGAGTGGAAATTCAGGCTGGGACTAAGATGTACGCCTGCTTAAGAGAAGGTTCACCAACCACAGCATTCCCCATGAGGTCCCAGGACCCAAGCATGGCACTCTAAGATGTGACAGAGTAGGATACAACAAGCACAATATTTACAGATTATAGTTGAAAATCAGTCCTCCTCAGGCCCATCTGCCAGGATATCAAACTCCTGTATCACTGTGTTACATAAGACTCTACTTCCTAATTTTTTTCTTTTTATTGAATTTATTGGGATGACACTGGTTAACAAAATTATACAGGTTTCAATTCTACAGCACAATTCTACAATATATCATCTGCTTCCTATTTTTAATAATGAAGAAATGTATCCTTCTCATCATTAAAAAAAATTAAATTTATTTTCATTGTGTTTATTGTGCCAATTTTTAAAATACAGATCATCACATAGTATTAATGATTCAATTTCCTGTGATATCATGTCTTTCCCTTTATTGCTTCTGGGACCGTTTGAGTCTTTTCACTTTCTTATAACAAACTAGTCTTTAGGTATCTCGATCTACTGATTATTATAGATAATGTTCTCCTGAAACAAATGAGGATATCAGGAAGGTATTTTAAATGTGGGTTTTTTTTTCTTGTCAGGTAGTAATCCTTTTTGGTGAGGAGGGTGCTCTACTGGGCACTTAGAAGAAATGCACTCTTGGGCTGCAAACAGTTTTTATGAGCTTTGATCTAGTTTTCTCAGTTGACTCATCCTTGAGCAGAATGCAATTTCAGCAGGCCAGTATTAGGTCCAGCAAGAGTTCACAAATTTCCCTGCTTGCAGACAAGCTTACCTCCCAGATCAGATGCTAGAGAATGTACTGTAACTTCAAATGCCTACCACATTCCCTGCAAAACAGACCTTAGAAAAAAAATCAGTTTTCTTCTGCTTGTGTGGTCTCATCCTTACACTCTAAGTAGAAAAGGAGTCCCACCGAAGTCCCATATGGTGAAAAAATCTTTCATTGCTCTCCAATTTGGAGAACACAGGTGTGTGTGTCAGAGACCCCAATTTTTCAGTTTTGCTTTGAGAGGGTGGCTCACTAACTCTCCTCTCCTGCCCTCCACAAATTTGTCCAGGCATTACGAATTCTGTGCATTTGGGATAGGTGATCATCCTTGACATCTAATTAGAAAATGACAAAGGTCCAAACCCTGTATGCACATTGGAAACACCAAAGGAGCTTTAAAAATATATCGATGGCCCAGTTCCACCTCAAAGGTTCTGACATCAGTATTTTTAAATGCTCCCCAAGTGACTCTAACAAGCAAACAAAGCTGAGAACAACTGCCCTTGGGTTGCTCCCTAATGTCCCTTCATTTCAGCTCAGCTGCCACCCAGAAATACAGTTGTTCTCAAAACTTAGCCCCCACTCCAGTAGCATCAGCATCAGCTGGGAACTTGTTAGGTGCCAGTTCTCAGGCCTTCCCCCACTGAATCAGAAACTCTGGGAGGACCCAGAAATCTGTGTTGTAACGTGCCCCTAGGTGACTCCGATGCATGCAATGATTCAGTAACCACTACTGTCGTGTATCGAGGCTTCATCACACTTTTAAAGTCCCACAGCACAAAGTGACACATGACATCAAAGCTGTGCCACCTCATTCTGGTTCAGGAGCTTCAGGAAACAGGCTGATGCTGTTTCTTAATACTCTGATTTCTAGACTGTTGCCCTTAAAATCTCCGACCTGAGTCTCACATCTGCTCAATTTTAAATGTACGTTTCTGGTGCTGCTGTGAGGTTACTTTCCCCCATTCAGGTATTTTAATGGGCAACATAGTAGGAAGTTGAGCCAAGGGGTTTGGGCCCTCAAACTCACGCACCCTCTTCCCCAGAATTTTTTAAGACTTATTCTTTACTCGTTTACTAAACTAGTAAAAATGGCTCCGAATGGAACAGTTCTTTCTCTAAAAGTTTAAAACTTAGATTGGCAGCCCAGACATGACTTGGCGGTTGGGAACTCAATAAAACAGCACTAGGGCAGGCTAACTGTGAATCAATCATCCTGGGGTTTCTTTTTCTTTTCTTTCTTTTCCAAAAAGGAAAGAAAAGAAGCTGATAGAAAGCTTTTCTTTTAAATGTATGCCTGATTCCTTTGATTACTTTTTCTCCTCTCCCTCCCTGCTCTCAAGGTAATCAACTAATGGCAGAAAGGCTTTTTAAGGGTCAGTAGGAGGTGGGTGGTTCATTCTCAATTTCTTTTAAATGGCAAAAAAAAAAAAAAATAGGTCTGAAAAATAACTTCTTGAAATGGTTTTGAATCAAGAAGAAAAGTGAGTAGATGCCATGGACTGAATCGTGTCCCCTCCCACACACACGCATATGTGGGAGCCCTAACCCCACCCCACCCACATGACTGTACCTGGAGGTGGGGTCTTTAGGATACAATCAAGGTTAAATGAGGTCGTAAGGCTGGGGCCCTAGTCTATCAGATTCTAGCCTCATCAGAAAAGAAAGAGATCTCGCTCTGTTCCTCTCCCCACCCTCTTTTCCTCTCTGCACCACGAGAAAGCAAGAAGGCAGACATCTGCAAGCCAAAAACTGACCCTACTGACTCCTGAATTTGTGACTTCTAGCCACCGGCACTGAGAGAAAGTAAGTTTCTGTTGTCTAAGCCTCCCAGTCCGTGGTGTCTTTTTATGTCAGTCTAAGCTGACGAACACATCAGAAAACTACAAAAGAATACCTACAATGCACATTTACGGAACACAGATCTCATGTTTTCACAAAAGGGGTGGACAACTGAAAGGCTTCCCAGTTTTACAGTTGCTGTTTTATGCAATAATTTTATATCGTATGTGCAAGCTGCCTTCCTTAAAATAACCTCAACATACAAAATGTCTTGAACAAGCATGTGGGCATTGAGAGAAGGTATAAAAAGGATCCAAAAGGCAGTAGAAAAATAGGAGCTGTGTAACTTACATTTAAAAAAATAGAAATCAAAGATGATATTCATAAAAGGAAGCCAGTAAAAATTCACCCCAAGTAAACCTCATGACAAACTTGGCTGCACTCTGCGTGACGGCTGCTTCTGAAGACCTGCCTGCGATTCCAATTTGCTTTTATCAAAATTGGGAGCTGATGGGTTGACAAGCATCTCATCTCTTCTATGTGAGACCACATGTAAGGAGTAGACCAGGCATTATGGTCCACTGTTGGGTCAGGAGGCCACACCAAGTCCACTCAGGAAGCTGTCCTGGGGTAGAGCACTGCCTGGACTGCTTCTCTGAGCAGGAAACACTTCTAGGGACATTCGCACCAGGAAGGAAAGTGGGGAAGGCAGGGAAGTTTATCCACATGACCCTTAGAATAGCTTTGCTGACCCCTGGCAGAGCCGTGCTTGGAATTCAGACCACCTTCAACCAAGTCATTTTCCAAAATTACATCCAAAAATGTAATTTCCGTTCAACTATAAGGTTGTAAAGACAAGAAAACAGCATAAACATAATTGCCTGTTTCTTTACATTAGCATAGTTCAGGGTGTGTTTCATGAAACACAGGTATTTTGAGAGGGGCTAATAGAAATTTCTTGAAAAAATTAATGCTGGGAATATTTATAAATATAATTTAAATACTTATATCTTATATTTATTAGTACATGTGATGTATGTCTTAAAAATACTGGACATGTATGTATGGGTAGGGCAATTACTAGACACATGTATTCAATGGTTCTTTTTGTTATATGCCAGTCTGCCTTCAGGAAGTGGCCAGGCATGTAACCAAGCACCTGAAAATTACAGCGGCTCACGATGTTTGATCTAAGTAATGACTCATCAGCACTCACCAAACAAAACAGAAACAGGGATATGAAGTAGAGCACAGGGAATATAGTCAATAATATTGTAATAACTATGTATGGGGCCAGGTGGGTGCTAGGCTTATGGGAAGAGGGGTGACTTTATAAATTATATGTGTCTAAGCACTATGCTGCACCCCTGAAACTAGTATAAAATATTATTGAATATCAACTGTAATTGAAAAATAAAATTAAAGCTTTAAAAAAACAAGAGTCCTTCATTTTGCAAGGCATTCATTTAATTACATTTGGCAAATGTGCTCTTTATTTCACATTTTATATAGAGCTGTAACATTATTTGCTATTTCTTGCACTGCACCTCTCTGCCAGTGTGCATTTACAGCTCAGCAGCTTCTTCTGAGGGTCTCTTGATCCGTTATAGCTTACCAAGTGCTCCCAGGTCAGAGGTCTTGGGGAAATGTCACCCTCCGTGATACTTCTAGCTCAGAGGGAGAGGAATACAGGGAGCTTGTTACAACCATCAAGCTAAGTAAGTAATCTGATAAATAATGTAAAGAGAGCAAGAGCTCCCTGACGTCTCTGTGTGTGCTTCGCCTCCGGGAGGCAGGGCTCAGCTATCCTGCCAGCTCCACGGGCCTGTGCTCTTGTCCCTGGGGAGACGCTGGCAAACACTCAGTCCCGCTCTCCCAAGAACTTGACTGCTATCTGCTTCCGGTCACCTACTCCCCCGCCTGTCACCACTCAGCTAACACTGCTTCCCCACCCCCTCCTCATTACGAGGGGAGCTTGCTGGAGATGCCAGAGAAGACAGGGAGCCCACAGTAAAGTGCCGTGAGCCACAAGCTGGCTCCGGCTGGAAACAGCAAAGCATAATAGTGCCTTCAGGGGGACAGCAGTGATGAGAAGGGCCATACGGCCTGCATCTCAATATAACCGAGTAAAATCATTCAAGGCCTTGGAGAGAAACGGAGCCCTGCTGAGGAGCTGCAAATGCACACAACGTCTATCAAAGAGGATGGGACTGGAAAGCAAGTCCCAGTGGTCACGGCATCTGCACAACCTCAGCTCAAGGAGGGACATGGGGAGAACTTACATCTTGGTGGAGTGACTGTTTTTGTTTGTTTTAGAGAAAGACTTCTGTTTACCTTTGAGATAGGTAGTTCCTAATGCTGAGGAAGTAACTCAAGTAGACTCCTTAGGTAAAGGAGGTTAAATAATCACACATTCTCAGGGAAGCTGTGAAGTCCTTATGACCCGAGAAGCTGATGGTTTCCCCTCATTTTACTCTAAGGTCTGTGCTGCCCAGAGCCAAGGTGGCCTGTCCCACCCACCATGCCCTCCTCTGCCCGGACAGCACAGGGCCCTGCGCACAGTAGGCCCGCAGGTATGCTGAGATGCGCACACAGCGAGTAAAGCATAAATCACAGGGGCTATGCACGGTTACAAAGTACAGGGCCCGGCTAACCCTGACGCCATCGGGCCTTGTCCTGTGAAACTTTAGCTCCCATAGGGACGTATCCGTTCCTTAAAATATGAAACAGATGTCAAAGACATGTTTAGTACAATACTTAGCTAAGAGATTAAACTTTATATTTACCTTTCACTGTTTGTCTGTTATCTTAAATTCGGGAATAATTACTCATCCTTCCGCTGTCCAGCAGCATCACTAAAGGTCACTTCGGTGGTAGTTGCTTCACAATAAGCCCTTTATTGGACTCAGAAGACTGTGTTTGTGCTCTTTACCACTGAAAGGGCACTTTGTAATTAAATGTTTTTACATGTACATTTTTGTCATATCAAGGGTTTCATAAATCAGGTGACAACAGGAAAAAACACTTGAGTACAAATAAATATCTTCTTTTACCATCTTACCATGATGTCTAAAAATGCCTTTCACCAGAAGCCATTTTTATGGTAACATGGATTTATTTTTCAAAATAAAAATCTTTACATTTTAGCTGTTGTAATGGACTCTTTTCTTATGCAGATTCCTCAGGGTCTTATTACAGGAAGACAGTGGGTCAGATTCCAGCAGGCCAGTTTTCAACATGTATATATTTATCTATTTATTTATCTTCATCCAAGGATATGTTTTATTGATGAAAGAGAGAGAGAGAAAGAACATGGATGTGAGAGAGAAATATCGACCGACTGCCTCCCGTATGCTCCCCAACCAGGGATCAAACCCACAACCTGGGTAGGTACCCTGACCAGGAATCAAATCTTCCACCTTCTCATGCCTGGGACAACGCTCCAACCACTGAGACACCCAGCCAGAGCCAGCAGACCATTTTTTAAGCTGGAACAGGGAATTTAACCACAAAGCCTTTGTTTCCTCCTCTGTCAAATTTCGGTATAAAACAAAACCTGCGTTAAGAGGTATTTTAAGATTAAATGAAATGATACATACAATGTTGGTGCACAGAGCTGGCATCTTGAATGTGTTCCACGAGCATGAGATGACCTTGATAATGATGACCACCTTCCCCATTCCCGTATCCAGCCACTTATGTGCAGCACGTGTCACTCTACGCACTTTACAAATGTGACGCTTTGAATTCTCATGCTACTGTTATTATCCCCAATTTACATAAGAAGAACAGGGGCAGAGAAAGACTTAGTGACCTGTCCAGAGTCACACAGCTGGTAAACTGCAAAATTGGAATTTGGGTCCATACAGTCAAGCTCCAGAATATGTACTCTTTATATGAAAATGCATATTTTGACAAAGGCGGTTGAAGCATACAACCTGAAGTATCCATCACATTCCTGAGAAGCTTGAGATGAATGATTCTGGGAAATCCTGGGAAAAAAATTGAATTAAAATGTAGCAAATTAATAAGCTCTACACATACCTGATGTAGCATTTCCACAGGAAAAGAACAGAATGGTGTGTCAGGAGAACAGATTAGGAGACACAAACGAACCTCTCTCCATGCCTCAACCTGAGGCTTGAAGTCAGGGTGTTGGTTCTTTGTTTATTTGTGCTCTTAAAGTTTCCAGAGAGAGTGCCTTGCGCTGATGAGTGGTATATATTGCTAATAACGCCCTCACAGAGAGCAGCAAATGAAGCCACTGGGCCGGGACTGAAACGAACACAGAAAGAAACCTAGATGCACATTATGAGAGCCAAAGTCCCCCTCCGGCAGGTCCCAGGCGGGTAAACAGGGCATGGAGCTGGCAGCTCCTTTCTTCTTGCCACATTGCGAGGTACTTTCAGGGGAGCCTAGGAACATCGCTTTTCATTCCTAAAAATCCTCTTTGTTCTTAGGACCTAAAAGTCAGAAAGGAGTCACCTGCTGGTGCAGAAAGAACTGACGAATGTCACTGGTACTATTATCTCAGCATCAGCAAAGAAGAAAATTCTCACAGAAGATGTTAACCTGAGCTTCTTTGATAGTAAAGGTATGAGTTTAAATCAAATGTAGTCTTGTGACGAGTGAAGTAACTTTTCTAAAGCAATTAGGATGGTCCCTTGCTGATGTGGAGTAAAACAGGACTCGCCAAGTGTGTTTTAAGTCTCAGATGGCCCTCCCTGGATTTCCTTTACCACCCTACCCCCCCCCAGCCGGGCCCTCTCCCTGGAAGGGGTGTATGTGAGGAAAGGCCATATGATAAGACGGGGAAAAGGGGGCCACCTGCAGACCAGGAAGGGGCCTCATCAGAAACCAGTTCTGCAGCACCTTGATCTTGGATCTCCTGCCTCCAGAACTGTTGTGTAAGCCACTCATTCTGTAACATCTTGTTAAGGAAGCCTGAGTACCCAGAAATCCTGGGAACCCAGCAAACATAAGCAAAGCCCAAGCTTCAAGGACAGGAAATGGAAAGACAGAGGAAGGCCAAAATTGGACATGAACATCAGCAAAAAGGCAAAATTTTCCAATGTTACACCTTGGCTTAGGTGTTAGCTGATTGTGAGTGATAAATAAATCAATAGTCCTATTTGGGGGCTGAAATGTTCACTATTTAAAAAACCATAGATATTTAAAACCTGCTATACTCTGGATAAATGCTCTACTTAAAAAAAATTTTTTACTAAACTTTTTACTGATTTTAGAGAGAGAGGAAGGGATAGAGAGAGAGAAACACTGATTTGTTGTTCTACCTATTTATGCATTCACCTGTTGATTCTTGCATGTTCCCTGACCGGGGATCAAACCCACAACCTTGGGGCACCACAATCTTGGGGCTCCAGCCAACTGAGCTACCAGGCCAGGACATAAATATGCTATTTTTAAATGAACTTAATAGCATCTATAAAATAAGAAAAATTCCAAAGGTATTTTGTTTTTAGTCCAAACATTTGGACAAATTTCTAAACATAAATACAGGCACCCAGTCTTAAATGAAATTTCTTACCAATGACACTTAAAACTAATTTCACCCAACAGGGAGGGTTCGAAATGGTGTTATACTTGGCAGTGTCGTGGATTCATAGCTTGTTCGAACTGGAGGAAAACCACAGGGTTAGCCCAATCCTCTCACGTCACACATTTCTATACTTTTTGGCTTTATGTAACATTACTAAAAATAACAATTTAAGGCAATTGTTAATTATTGTTTATTTAAGATAATTATTAAGATGATTTTATAGTACATTTAGAAGAGTCAATTTTATTGTTTTAAAATGATTCCTAGTCTATTAATTTCCCTTCACTCACATCAAAATTATTCTCCAACATTGAAGGAAATTTTTAAATTATTGAAGTGTCAGTCTAGAGACCAATACAGATAAACACAGATGTAAACACAAATTATAGACACAGATCATTTCCAGGCAGCAACTCTGCAAGCTCCTCTCGGCAGGTTTCAAGGCCGCAACTGCCGAGGAGCTTTTGGTTACTTCTTTCCTCCCTCCTTGTGCCAGCCCCTCAGGAAGGTGCCGAGAACACCCCAACACCCCGAGGGATGAGCTCTGACTTCAGGTTTCTTTGCAACTAACCCACAAAGTGTGTGCTGCAGTCATATGACAGTTTGAACCTGTTTCTTCTTACAGCTAACCTTTATGTCAAGAAATAAATTCTTGCCTCCAAGAATTTTCTTCTCTGAGGAAATAATGATAATTCTAGTCCCAGGATTGGTTTGTTTTGTTCTATTGTTTAAAAAAGAAAAGAATTAGCAATGTTTATTTTAAATGCTGGTGAATTAATAGGTTTCCTGAGTTCTTTAACTAGTAGGTAATTAATAGACTTCACTGACCAAGGTCATTACAGCTTGAGAGGATGGTAAATGAGTCCCTTGGAGTTGGCTTATTGCTATCCCTCTCATGCACCAAGACTGTTACGAAAGCCTGTATGTGTTGGTTATTAATTTTTGCAAATATATATATACATATATATGCTACAGGAATAATATTTTGAAACACATCAATGTAATTATTTTCCCCTATCTGACGAGAGCCACCTGGAGAAGAATTGGAACCTTTTTTAAAAATTTTTATTGTTTATTGGGGTGACGTTCGTTAATAAAATTATATAGGTTTCAAGTGTACAATTCTGTGATACATCATCTGTATATTGCGTTGTGTGCTTACCACCCAAAGCCATCTCCTTCCGTCACCATGTATTTGACCCCCTCAACCCTTCTCTACCCCACCCCCCTTCCCTCTGGGAACCACCATACCTGCTGTCTGTGTCTATGAGTTTTTGTTTGTTTGTTTTGTTTTATCATTTGTTGCTTTCAGCTTTATATTTCACATATGAGTGAAATCATGTGGTTCTTCACTATTTCTGTCGGACTTATTTCGCTTAGCATCATATTCTCAAGGTCCATCCATGTTGTTGCAAATGGCAGCATTTCATCCCCTTTTCATCATGAATCTTAACTCCTGATTCACACAAGGAAGTTTTTATCATTTAAAAACCTCTTTTTCCTTATAGCAAAGTCTATTTTTCAAGACTGTGGCGTGACTTTGTGCCTAAGGGTATTACATTGTAAGTGGAGAGCTGTAAATGACTCATCCTATGGGCATTATTTTGACAGCATGGTGGTTGAGGGTAAAGGGGGGGTGGGGGCAGTAAAGGGTAGAGAGGGTTGAGTGTATGGTGGCCAAAGGAGATTTGACTTTGGTTGTGGGCACATAATGCAACACACAGATGATGTATCATAGAATTGTACTCTTGAAACCTATATGATTTTATTAACCAATGTCACCCCAATAAATTTAATTTAAAAATATGTAAATTTTTTAAAAAATTAATGAGTGAACCAGGAGGTCCATTTCCCATTTGGATCTTCTGGTGAGACTCCTGGGGTGCTGGTGCCAACCCAGGGAAGTCACTCGTGGTAGACTGGAAATGATGATGATGTGGCATCTTTAGGCAAGGAGGCAACTCGAGACAGCACTGTCTAGCTCCTCACAGCCTGTGTGAATGGTGTAGAAGGGATCATGGACATCTCTAGTGTCTCTCCCCATGTTAAACTCAAGAAAAAGTTGAAGGTCCTGGCTATGTGCTTGTCAAAGGGTTGTTAAGAACTGAGAAAGTTCTGAGAGTCTGAGGCTTTACCTTACTTACAAGCTAATAAATCAGACTCCTACTGTTTCATAGATCCTGGAAGAAAACACCAGACTCCTGGGACAGAGCTGATGACCAGTTTATGAATCACAGTAATAGCAGCAACCTGAGTTTCAGTATTCCTTGTGCCAGTTCTCTAAGCCCCAGTCCCATAGGACAACACAAAGGATACCTAATGATAACTGCACAAAGTTGAAGGAAGTCACCTTTTTCATAGTGGAAAGTCAACAGGCCTGCTCTTTGCTCCAGAGGGAGATAGTAGCTCTATCTTCCAAGGCCATTCAGTATACAAATACCCTTGAATGAAAGTCCAGAACAAAGGACTATCAGCACCTTGTCCACAAGATGTGCAGAAATGCCAGAGATCCATGGAGATCTGTCCCCCAACAGAGTGAAGTGAGCCACTAACTGGGTAATAGTGAAGGTCAGCCAACCTGGGAGCCACAGTCAGACTTAGATGGGTCTGGAAATTGCTCAGAGCTGAGGGGGTCAGAGGAGCTGATTTAAATCCCCGGAACAATCCCCATGAATTAACTATGTTCTGAGAATATAACACAAGACACAGCCACCTCCATGGTGAGGTCACAGGCCTCTCTCTGTACAGAGACAAGCAGGAAAGACAATGCCACTGGAATAGACCACTCATTCTCAGGAATGCTGTGAGGACACTTGTCATCTCTTTGCACTGGGATGCCATCTCGAGAAGTATGAAGAAATAGAGAGGGGAGAAACTTACCTGGCAGAGAATTAAACTCTGACTTGCCTATTTACTCAAATGGTACTGAAGTTATCTGAAAGGGACTGTCAGAACTGGGAGAAGAATTGGGTTACCTTTAACTGACATGTTAATTCCACTGCTGGACACCCCCATTCTTGCTTCAATATAAATTGAGACTCCTGAGCAAGGTGAGATGAGTCATAAGTAGACAGAAATATTTTTTGCTTGACTATAGTGTATATATTTTGACCCAACACTTCTGTGTGAAGCTTGTACTTTATAATCTAGCATGCCACAATGACAATTTTTTTTTTATCCAATCATTAAACTTTTAAAAGATATTTTAGGAGATATAAAAAATAATACTTATATAGTATATTTATGAAATTCAAAGATACTGCAGACCCAAACATGACAAAAAGTAGGTCTTTTGAAGTTTAGTTAAATTCACAGATGATTCCACAAATCAACTAACAGAAGCTGGAATTTTTTTTCCAGCTACAGCCATAACCTTTTGAAGTTAATGTCATGGAACACAAACATGTCCTTTCACAAAATGTGCCTCAGAGCCACTGTCAGAGGTGGAATCATAGCTCAGCAGACTATTAATCTGACCCCATCTTCTAGTCTCCACGGATTCCAATATCCAATAGTTGCAAGCTCATCTGACCTTTCTGTAAAATATCCTTAACTGAAGCCAACTCCTCAGACTCTGCAATGAGTCTACAATTTCCAATTATCACCTTGGGGTTCCTATATGCAGCTTTCTTGTTTATGTACATCAACATCAATTAGTGGATTGAACATATTCTGGTATAGAAATCCAAAGACCTGTCACTAAAGCCTGGTTCTGCCGCTGAGAGCTTTGTGATTTTATTTAATGACAATTTTCATGTCCTTCAACTTTCTCATCTATAAAATCCAGACAATATATCGCTAAAACTTCAACAATAAGGAGAATTTAGAGCTTCTTCCAACAGCTTGAGAGAGAGAGAGAGATGAGGGGATTGGAGAAAAAAGGAGGAGACCAGCAAGATGGCCAGAAACTGGGGCTCTACATAGCAAGATGGTCAGGGGAAATGGCCAAGAGGCTTCTTTATGTGGGCTTCTATCATTCAGTTTTAACTTATTTGTTGCATGATGCTCTGGGTGATACATCCCCTACCTTAGCCTTAAATTTAATTAAAAACCACTACAGAGTCTAGTGCTTGTGTGATCTTTTGGATGACAAAAGACCCTGGGTGACGGTCAATGCTGGGTGATGGCCAAGGTTGGGTGATGGCCAAGGTTGGGTGATGGTCAATGCTGGATGGTACCAAGGAGGAAATGCCTGTGACAGGCAAGGCCTCAGGCAAAGGAAAAGCATGGCCAGTGGCGAGAAAGGAAAAGTAACACTTCCAAAGCTCCCAGCTCCTTTGGAGGAGATCTTATGTTTCTGCTTTTTGTAGAATAAGAGTGGAGTCATTTTATTTAAGTAAAAAAAGACACAGAGACTTGGGACATCCTGGCAGTTAACACCTGACTTTCCTCCTATTACCACAAAAACAGCATGAAAATACTTAAGAAAAAGTAGGAAAAAATAATACACTGGCCACCAGATACTTTACCAGCATTTCTAATCTACATTCCCCAAGTTCACATTTATAAAAATTGACTTTTATAGATGTTCCAATTTCCATAATTATTGTTATGAATAATTTCCCAAGAGGCTCATTTCACCCAAATTGGAAAGTTGTTGACTTCTAAGGCTTGGGAACATGCCATCATAAAAACTTTTAACGTTTTCCCATGGAAATTGCTGAAGCCTAGAAAAATAAGGCATATTCATTCATTGTCATTGATTGTCTATTTTCCTTTTATTTTGCAGAGTAATCACTCGCCAAGTGGCAGTAATAAAGCTGTGCTCCTGGGACGTGGATTTGCTGCATGCCTGTGAGGGGACAGACAATGGAGGACTTCTGATGACCCTGCTTGGTGAGTCTGTGATTTATTTTTCCCAGACTGTTGCTATAGTAACTAAGGAAGATGAAGTGAGTTACAAAATCTCCAGTGCTTCTTTGCAAAGTATTTCTTAAACTTCTTATTTGTGATAATGTGTACCAAAGCTTACCTTAACTTTAATGTTGAGATTTTATAATCCCTGCTTCTTTGTATTCTATGAACATTCCATCTACAAGAGGGACAATTGCTCACATGATCCGAAAAACTTAGTGTATTCAAAAGTTCCAAAGAAAGGAGGGAATCATTACCATTTAGAAGAAAAAGAAAAAGAGGAGGGGAAAAGGTAAGAAAAGGTGGTATTATTCAGAATTCACAGTTCTAATTAGAGCCCAATTCAAGGCAAATTCTCTATAGTTTACAAAATCAAAAGCATTAGCATTTTTCACCCTCCTGAACTACACTCCAAGATTGGGTCAATTGTAGACAGTGAAGATGCATGACTTTCCCACACGCCTAAGTGTTTCTGTAGAGCTCTGCTCACGCTATGTCCATTGCAATCTCTGTGCTTATTCATTGGCTTTCAGAAATTCCACTTTAGCTCTTTTCTTCACATCCCTAGATGATAATAAGAAGGTTAACACTTTGATAGGATTCAATATGTGCTAATATTTATTCTAAGCTATTTACATATATTAACGCATTTAATCCTTGTAACAATCAGGAAGGAATTCTATAAAATGGAATACCTGCGTACCAGGCTGGATCTCTAACTTGAAGACAAATTTGAGGTGAGCAAGACCAACCTCCCAAGTAATATTGTAATACATTTTATATATTAGGAAACTAAGGCAACGAGGGGCTGTGTGATTTGACCACGTGTTTTAGTCAAGGTAACACTGGCCACTATAAAAACTAATTGCAGCCCAGCCGAGCATGGCTCAGCGGTTGAGCATCAACCTAGGATCCAGGCAATCGGGGTTCTATTCTTGGTCAGGGCACATGCTCGGATTGCAGGTTCAATCCCCAGCAAGAGGGGTGTGCAGGAGGCAGCCGATCAATGACTCTCTCGTTGATGTTTCTATCTCTCTCTCCCTCTCCCTTCCTCTCTCTGAAATCAATAAAGATATATTTAAAAAAAAAAAGAACCTGGATATAAACTTTAAAAATAAAAAAATAAAAAAATAATTGCAAAAAGTGTCAAGGCTCAAACAATAGAAGTTTCTTGTTCATGTAAGATCCAAAGCAAGTGTTTGGCTGGCTGGAGCTCTCTTCCAAGAGCTCTGCAAAGACCCAGACTCCCTCCACCTGGTGTCTCTGCCTTCTTCAACATGTGGCTTTCAGTGATAGGTGTGTGTTAATTTCCTATTACTGTTTTACCAAATTACCACAGATTTAGTGGCTTAGAACAACATAAATATATTATCTTACAGATCTGTACATCAGATATCAGACACAGGTCTCTCTGGGCTATGATGAAAGTATTGGCAGGTCTGCATTGCTTTCTAGGTTCTAAGGAAGAACTTATTTCTTTGCCTTTTGCAGCTTTTAGAAGCCACCTGCTTTCCTTGGCTAACAGCCTCCTCACATCTTCAGAGCTAACAACTTCAGGCCAACCTCTTCACATGCTGGCATCTCTCTGGTTCTCTGTCTTCTGTCTCACTCCTCTGCTTGCAAAGACCCTGTAGTTGTGTCTGGCTGGCCTGGCTCATCAGTTGAGCATTGACCCAGGATCCAGGAGATTGAGGTTTGATTCCCGGTTAGGGCACATGCCTGGGTTACGGGCTCGATCCCCAACAGGAATCATGCAGGAGGCAGCCGATCAGTGACTCTCCCATCACTGATATTTCTCTCTCTCTCTCTCCCTCTCCCTTCCTCTCTCTGAAATCAATAAAGACATAAAAAAATTTTTTAAAAAAGACCCTGTGATTGCATTGGGCCCACTCAGGTAATTCAGGTCAGCTGATTAACAACCTAATTCCATCTGCCACCCTTTGCCAAGTAACCTAACATACTTGCTCACAGGTTCTGGGGAACAGGACATGGACATCTTTGGAGGGGCCATTATTCTGCTTACCATACAGTGCTTATCTTCCTAAACTGGCATATGGGGAAAGAACATGGGGGCTCAGACAGGTGTTTATGAACCAGGTCTGGAAGTCATCACTCCTGTTCATAGTCTATTGGCTGGAACTCAGATATTTGGCCACATTTACGTAGTTGGCTTATGTGCCCAGGAAGAAGAGGAAACGGGCTTAGGGAATAGTCAGTCAGGGAGTGAGAGTTAGGGTTTAATCCTGGCCGCCTGGCTCCAGAATTCCAACTCTTGCTCAGTTTATACAAAATTCCACTTCTACTCTTCCTGGTCCCCTTCCAAATCTAGAATTTCCTTCTTAAGTAAATACCATTTCCATCCAGTTAACACCAAGAAACTTACTCAATCTACCCAACCTCAAACTAAGAATAGTGTTTTCTCTTTTTCCCCTAGCTTTATTGAGGTATGATTGATTGACAAATAAAAATTATGTAATTTAGTATATAGTATTTAGCACTGTAACTCCATTTAAAAAGTGACCTCAGAAAGAAGTAGGCCAAATTGGTAGGTGTCCAGGTGTTTTGTTGTTTCCCTAAGAAGAACGCTCTAATATTTTTTTAAAAATCTGTCAAATCCATGTTTCATAACCTTTGGTACTGGGAATATGTTAAGAAGAAATTCAGCCCTGCCTTTTAAAAATTTACAAATGTGCACAGACCAATCACTTGACAGTTTCAGGGGTGTCGTAGCTCATTCTCACCTCCTGCATTGAGATCCATGATGCCTTGTTAAGAGCCTCTGATTAATAGGAAATATTAGATGTTGCGGAAGAGAGCCTGGCAGGTCATTATGCCATGGTCCAGAGTGTAGATTCTTATCTCACAGCAGTAAAGAATTTCATCTCCCAGGACTCACACTCCTCTCTTCCAGGCACAATTTTCCTTTTTACTTTTTGCACCTATACTCTGGTTCTGTTATCCTATCCTAATTTTTCTCTTACTATATCCTGGACTCTACTGCACAAACTAAGCTTAATGACAGTCCCCAGACCCAGCATTTTAATTTGCAACGTTCTCTGAATAGACATTGCTGATTCATTCAGTCACTTATGCAGCTATGAGCTCGGGTATAGAATACAGTCAGGCAATAAAATAAAATTTTAATCTTGTACTTTGAATTTTTAGAAGAAAAACTTATTTGTGAAAAATAATTTGGACAGAACACTTTGAATGTCTTTCCTCTGGATTTACATAGTTAATTTGCTTCCCTGCCTATTCAGATAACTGAGCCCTAAAGAATTTGGGGGAACATTTAATTGACATACAACCTCCTAGGTCATACCTCTTATCCTCCAATGTCCATGCCGCAATGTGTAAGAGACCAAGTTCACTTTCTTCAAGCAGTTAATTGGCAGCATAACAGGGCTTGAAATCCATCCCTAATCACTATGCCTGGGGATTATGTTATTCTTGAGTCGCAGACTCCTGGTCAAGGGTTTAAACATGCTGTTCCATACAAAGCAATCCATTAATTAAAAAGAACTGTTTTCTCTGTCATCTGAGTCCCAAAAGTGCTATATAAATGCTTTGGGTGAGACAATAGGAAAATAATTTTAGTTATGCTTTTAAGCACTAATTTAAAACCCTGCCTTATCTGCCCACAGTCAATCTTCTTAATTTTTCCGTAGTGAAGGCTACACACTCTCCTTTATCGATCTGACTCAAACCAAGCACTTCGCGGCGTGATGAATGGCTTCCATGAGCATCAAGAGTCTTCTAAAGACAGTTACATGCAGAGAAAGAAAAATGCTCATGTCCCTGTGCTATAATGAAGATCAGATATCCCCTTGGGTATTAGAAAGTAGTTTTGAGGAAACCAAAATCTTCTGAAACTCCCCAGTAGAAAGTAAAAAAAAAAAAGTAATTGAAGCAAGAAGATTGATTTTTGTTTCTGTGCTTCTGTTTGGTTAGCAGGAGAACACAGAATTTTAGAAGGAAGGTTGGAAATGTTCAAGAAGCAATGTTATCAATGGTCACAAGGACCAGCAGCTGCTCAAATAATAAATAATAATAATAATTTCAAGTGGGCAGTTATAAAATGATACATATTCACCTTGAATATTTTATTTCAACAAAGAATATTTAAATATGCATTCATTTGCTGATCTTCTAACTGAAGAGTAGGTCTTATCCTGGGTTTGGGTCCATTAGCTGAAATTCTGTTTCATCCTTACACTTATGGTGCAGCCGTTTCAGTTTCTTTAAAAACAGAGCTGAAAATCAAAACTACAATGAGATGCCACCTCACACCTGTTAGAGTGGCTATGATCAACAAGTTAAGCAATAACAGGTGTTGGAGAGGTTCACTCATTCACTGCTGGTGGGAATGTAGACTGGTACAGCCACTATGGAAAGCAGTCTGGTGATTCCTCAAAAATTTAAGAATTGAGTTATCTTATGAACCAGCAATCCCTCTCCTGGGTTTATACTTGAAAACTCAAAAACATGTATTCACAAAGCTATATGCACCCCCATGTTCACTGCAGCATTACTTACAGTGGCCAAGACATGGAAACAATCAAAGTGTCCTGCGATAGAGGACTGGATAAAGAAGATGTGGGACATGTACACAATGGAACACTACTCAGCCGTAAGAAAACATGAAGTACTGCCATTTGTGACAACATTGATGGACCTTGAGGATATTATGCTAAGTGAAATAAATCAGTCAGAAAAAGCTAAGAACCATGTGATTTCACTCATATGTGGGATACAAAACTGAAACTCATGGACACAAATAGCAGTGTGATGGTTGCCAGAGGGAAGGGGGTGGGAAGATAGGGGGTGAAAGGGATCTTAATATATGGTGATGGGAAATGACATGACTTTGGGTGGTGGGAACACATAGCAATATACAGGTCTTGTAACATAGAAACCCAAACCTGAAACTTACATGTTCATATTAACCATTGTAATTCCAATAAATTTACTAAAAATTTAAAAAAAGAAAAAAAAATGTTTTTAATTACAACAGCCAACACACACACACAAACAAACAAAAAAACAGAGCTGAAACCTAAAAGTACATTTCACATTATATGAGTACCTAGTCTCCCCAGCCTTTTATATGGGCCATGCCCAAAGCTAACTTGAGTGCAATTTGTTAGCAACTCTCTAGCATCATATCAAAGAAATCAATTTTATTTTCCCAGAAACAATCATCTTCTTACTTCTGACACTTAGGTTAGGTAAATTTACATAACCTTAACTAAATGACATAATTTCTATTATGAATATAGTTACATAGTTATGTTTTCCAGTTATTCTGTAATCAAAGCTGGTATAAGCAGGTTTCAGAACAAATGGACCTGACTCAGCAAGCATGCAACTCAACCAAGGAGAGCAGAAGTGTGTAGGCATGTTAAAGAGATACCCACAAATTGTGGGCATTGACTTCACATTCACTTCCCCAAAAGGATCTTCGAACTACCTCTACATTATTTGTTAATCAAATAAAAAGGACTATCTTTCAGCAGCCAAGAGACTGTCTGCCATCAAACATTTGGAGTCTACCTACTAAGTCAAGAGTGAAATAACAATAGTCATTCATTTATTCACTTATTTTTTGAAAAATGTTTTATTAGTTCCTTAATATAGGACAGAGCTGCAGTTATAAAAATGAGAAAGATAAGCTCCTTCTCACAAGAAACCCACCAATGACAGGAGAGGTGCACAATTAAATAGTTATAAAACAGGGTACAATAGGCTATAATTAAGGTATAACCCATGAAAACTAGGATTTATGTAGCGTGAATGATGCTGAGAAAATCACAGAGAACAGGGAATCCCCAGTGTTCTCTCCAGAACTAAAGTAATGTACAGGATTTGTAGAAATTTCAAAGACTTCTATCTTAATGGAGATTGAGAATGATGACCTCAGAACTAAAGAGAAATTGAGATGCATCTCAGACATGAGAAGTAAATGAGGGCACAGAGTCAGAAGAGGATAGTTCTGACAATTTATAAAACAGCAATTTTACAGTCTATAAAGTACATAATTAAGAGCTTTGCAAGAGAAAACTCAGATGAGTTGTGCGCCATTAAGAGTGTTGTACTCTCATAAATCTGTTAGTACTTTACCAAAAAAAATAATAAAAAACAAAGCAAGTTCTAATAGGATTCAACTTTTATTTTTAATGTTTTAATTCCCTGGTCCTACACAAGGCCAACACAAGATAAGTGCACGAACAAAGTTTGAGGACCAGGTGAATAAATAAATAAATGGAATCTTAGGGTAAAGAGTAAAATACTGGAAGGTCAGATGCGTTCACCTTCCTTGTAACCTTGAGATCAGTCTTAAAGTAGCCCAAGAGCAGATGAATGAGTGCAAAGACCCGCAGACATCTAGGAGCATGGGATATGTTGAGAAAGATGGAATATTTGGTACAATTATTGTATAGGTATACATTGAATTGGTTTGGTTAGCAGGTGATAAAGCTAGAGATATACTGGGATAATATGATAGTCTTATAAATCAGCCTGCCATACTTGTAGGTAAATGGTATCAAAGTTTTTAAATAAAGAAGAGAAAATTAGATATGATCTCAGAAAAGAGAATCCCTGGTGGTAGTTTAGAGAATGACCTGGAATAGAAAGAGACTGGAACAAAGATACAAATTAGAATTAGTCATATAATGAACTACAGAAGAGCCAAAAAGAAAACATTGGTAAATTAAGTACACACAACTCTGATCTCCATTTAATTAAAGGTTAGAGTGAGAGAAATAAGGAATGATATTTATTTCTCAGTTGAATAAATGGATGCATAGTTGAAGGTAAGAAAATCAAGAGGAGAAATAATGAACTAATTTTTAACATGGACAGCGTAGGTTGTTCATAAATCATCCATAGAATGAGACATATCAGGGAGTAGTTGGTTAATTCAGTAAATATTTACTAAGCATATACTATGTCATCTCACAGGGCAGATAACTAGGGACACAAGACAGAATAGAGGCTCTTATTTCAATGAATTCATAGTCTGATGTGGAAACAAATATGAACATAAACAATGATAATATATCACAGATAAGTTCAAGATACATTAGGGCCTCAGGAAGTGAAGCCTCTAAGTCTCATGAAGAGTGTAGGGTCAAATGTCCAAGGAGAAGGTATTGAAGCTCAGACTTGAAAAATACATATTTCCTTGGTGGGGAAGTGGTAAGAGAGCCTCGTGGTTGAAACCTGAGGTGTTCTGTTTAGCTGGGGACAGAGCAGAACACAGGAAGAAGTTGCTGAGGAGAGAAGGACCTGACCAGGATGTCCCTCGCAATTCAAGAAAAGTTTACATTCTATCAGATGATAGAGGGCATTTGAGGAAGTTTGAGTAGGAAAATTACTTGAATCAGATTTGCACATTGAAAGAATACTTCACTGGTGATTCAAAGATTTGATTGATAGCTAGGAAGTCAATGAAGAGGCTGTCCATATATATCCATACCTAGATAGCAATATAAATATAGATATATAAAGATAACCTGTAAAGAGATCGTGACAGAGGAGAATAGAGGTAAGGACTGGAGGATGCTCAGGGGTAACTGATCAGTCTTAGTGGTGACTGGATAAAGGAAGGTAAGCAAGAATGAGAAACTTACTATGATCTTTGTTTTCAGGTTTAGGCATCTGGGTGGATACTGGTGCTATTTCACCAAGAGAGATCTTGAGAATAAAGCACTTAATAGACTTCTCTTCCTGTCAAAACTGGGTCACAAATACAAAATCTACTGTAAACACAGTATCCTCTGAAGGATGCTGAATCAACAGTGTCCAAAGCCATGACTGAGATCAATGCCAAAAGCCATGTTAGGATGCACCAGAATTTAAAATGTATTTTGAATAGTGAGAGTAAACATTATTCTATTTCTGATGAGTCTGTGTTGGAACAACTTTTGCGAAAATAGAAAGCCAAGATTTGGATGCCATTAGCAGGCTTGCCCCATCTGCTTCCTTGCTGCTCTGCCTGCTAGCTTTTCTCCATGAAATTTCTCTGCCCATTAGCAGATTTTTGTGAAATCTGCTCCACTGTTGTGATGCCATCTATCAACTTGCCCCTATTTGCAAATGATCTATATTCTTGGCCAGAAAAGCTGTCTAGAATATCTACATATACCAGAGATACTGGGGACAGCCAATTTCTTTAGACTGCTAGGATGATAGAGAGTTGACAGTGACAGTCACAGCACCATAAAGCTTTAAGCACTGCTTTTGAAAGAGAGAAGACAGTAAGGGAGAATCTCACACAAGTTCCAATCGTAAGGTTTTGATTTTTCAACAACTCACAGCATAAATGACTAAGAAGTGGTAGATTTTTAAATGATGCTTATGGCTGTTTCTAAATCATCTTTAATGAGACCCGGGATAATTTTCCACAGAATATTTAATAGTTCTCACTCACATGCCACTCTTCTTGATGTATTTTCAGTCTTTCAATAACTAGTACATGAAAGACACATACTGGATATTATTTTGAAGAAGAAATGAATGAAAGAGAAAAAGAAAGGAAGAAAGGAAGAAAGGAAGGAAGGAAGGAAGGAAGGAAGGAAGGAAGGAAGGAAGGAAGGAAGGAAGGAAGGAAGGAAGGAAGGAAGGAAGGAAGAAAGGAAGAAAGGAAGAAAGGAAGAAAGGAAGAAAGGAAGAAAGGAAGAAAGGAAGGAAGGAAGGAAGGAAGGAAGGAAGGAAGGAAGAAAGAAAGAAAGAAAGAAAGAAAGAAAGAAAGAAAGAAAGAAAGAAAGAAAGAAAGAAAGAAAGAAAGAAAGAAAGAAAGAGAAAGAAAGGATACTATAGACTTAATCTTCATACTTTTGCACAGATTTCTTCATAAAAGAGTAAGATATGTAAAGTACATGATTGTCTAACCACTCTGCTGTACATCTGAAACTAATACCGAATAATATTGAAAGTAAACTGTGATTGAAAAAATAAAATAAATAAATAAAAGAGTAATATATAAATATTAAATAAGTGGAACCTATCGTTTTTCTTGATTACAAATTATAATCTCTGCAATAGATATGACTGTTTTATAAAGATTTCTTCCATCAAAAATCAATTTTAAATGACATTTTATAAAAGGGAACTAAACAAATACTCTGTCTTTCAAAGTTCTAACTCTAAATTGGTACCTGTCATCCATGGATGCCTACCTATGTTTATTCATTCATTCATTCATTCATTCAACAGTCATTTTCAGGTACAGCTTGGCTCCACCTGATAAGGGATTATTAGACTTTCTCGTAGGAAGAAGCTTGTTGCCACATAGATAACAATGGGCTTTGTAGTCATGCCTTTTGTCTTGGAATTTCAGCTCAATCCTATGCGATCTGCAACACCTTGGAATCTCATCTAGGGGGTTGTATCCATCCTTGTAGGGAGCATTTAGAAAAAACACAGAAGTGGTTTTGATTAAATTTGGGCATTAGTGCTAAGAAACCAGAGATTCCCCCTGGCTGCAATATCCTCAAAATGAAAGCTTGTTCTGCCTAAAATATCAATCATCTCCCTCAAGAGATGAAGAAATACACCATCTTCATCAGTAACATGATGATAAAAATAATATCTACTTTATTGTAGTGATTATTGAGAGAAGAGTTGATGTATGGGAATGAATTTAAAAATCATTTAAAAATTACAAAGTTTTAGATATTAAACTTGTTTAAGTGATGCGATTTCATTATTACTAAGCGTTGAGCACACTGAGTTACAAGGAAAGATGGCTAGCCCTGACACGAGTGGGATGGAGTAGAGCATGTGGGTATGGGTTTGGGGGAGATGAAGCAAGGGGGCATTATAAATAAATAATGATATATGTAATATATCATTATAATCATATATAACTATTAAAAGGTTAAGTAAGGTCTGTGGTATGTGAGCAGGTTAAATAGCCATCTCAGACTGTGAATAAAGAAAAATGAAATTTATGTAATTAAAAGGGGATGGGGATCCAAGGGAAGGGCTATGCAGCACTGAGCCAAAGGGTATTGGGTCCATAATGGCAGCAAAATATACTTGGGACTGTGAAACAAGGAAGAGCACAGGAGAGGTAACAGGAGAGCCTGGCTGGGCTGCTCTGGCTCCCTGAGAAGCCAGAGAAAAGGGGGCCTTGGAACAGATTCAGGGGGTAAGTCCAGGATGAGCTGCTGCTGCCCGTTGCTCCCCTGGTTGCAAGTCTTTTGTGGGGAGGTATGGGGGGTCCCCTCGGAGGGATGGAGATGGTGCTGGCATGCTCTCCTGGTGGGAGCCCACACTGGGTCCTTTGTCCTGAGCATATTTATCTCTTTCTTGCCGTGTGGGAATCTTAGGGGAGGTCTCAGGGGAGGGTCTCAATAGAACACTCATCAGCTTTCCAAGGGTGCTCTTTGGGGATCGTGGTCTCCACTGATTGGTCGGTGCCAGGGCAGGGGGTCATTAGTCAATGTAGCTGGTCCTCAGGCAGCCACAGCCCCACTTGCCTGGTTTTGCTGCTTTTCTGGGCCTGGAGCTGAAATACAGCCGAGGCCTAGATATTATCTTTAGGGAGGAAATACTTCAGGGGTCTAAACCGCATGACCAGCCATATGCTGGGGGGGGATAGGTTACCCTGGGACAAGGTTCATGTTTTCCCAGTTTCACCCCTTGCTAGGCATCTGGGGCTTCCTGCCCTGGTGAGTTTCTGTACCCGGGTTTCTGTACCTAACCCATCTAACAACTCTAGTGCTCCGACATTAATATGCCACTTCTTTTTCTTTCCCTCTACCAGAGACTTCACCATCTCTTCTCTATGTGTGCTTTAGTGTGTTCTGGAGAATTTCAGCCTGAAGAGCCACTCTAGCAAAAAAAATAAACAGGAATCAAAACATTTTAAGACATTGTGAAGGCTTTGAGAGGTCCTAATAGAGAAAACATATCTATTAATCCCACAAGCATAATTCAAGCTTATTTAACCCTTTTCTGAGCAAGACCTGTTAACATCTTATGTAACTAACATAAGAGCCCGGCCGGGCGTGGCTCAGCGGTTGAGCGTCGACCTAGGATCCAGGAGATCGGGGTTTGATTTCCAGTCAGGGCACATGCCCGGGTTGTGGGCTTGATCAATGACTCTCTCACATTGATGTTTCTATCTCTCTCTCTCCCTCTCCTTTCCTCTCTCTGAAATCAATAAAGATATATTTAAAAAAAAAAAAAAAAAAGAAAAGAAACTAACATAAGAAATTAACTTTTGGAGATGTTCTCTTATCCCATGACTTCTCCTCACTAGATCTTTATCTAATTTATCTTTTGAAAGCAAGCCTTGAATATTTATTATTAAATACTGTACTTAATATCACAGAGGCACAATTATTCTACCAAAGTTCACCTTCACCTGGATTTTATAAGTTTCTTTGTAATAGTGTTATATAACTTATGTATGTGCTCCAATTTCAGAAACTACCCATTTTCCACTGCGCTTCTAGTAGTGGGGTAAGCCTATTCAAGTCAAAGTCTTTAAGATCATTCAAAATAAGCCAAATGTTAAGCATACTTTAAAAAAAAAGGCTTCAAACTATAGCTGACCCTGATTAAGTTAATCCTGGTTAATGGAATAATTACTACATGTAAAGGTAGGTGCTAGATCACCTATTTCAAAGGAGTTGCTTTGAAAGTTAAATAAAGTGCAAAACCTGACTCCAGCCACTAAGAGGAAAGAGAAAATGCAGGGATCAGGTTCCTACATTCACGCAAGTCAAAGTCAGGAAGAGATAGAAGAAAGCACCAAGTTTGGACCTTGAATGTTTGAACAGGAAAGTATTGGGAAGGCAATAACCAGGAAACATTTCAAGTTCTGTCAAGAAATCCTTAACCTGGCTTTGACTTCCCTCCATCTAATACTGGCCTGCGAGGTTCTGTTCCCCACCTCCCCAGGGCTCAGTTCTGAGAAGTGCGTTCACACACCCCCAAGCTGTGTCTAAGGACCCTGAATCTGAATGGTCCCAGTGTTTGTCCTGACTGGACCAGCTATGCCAGCTTCTCCTGGGCGGTGTCTCCTTGTGGTCTGCAGTCTGCTTGGTTTCTTCAACGTGATGGTAGGCCCAGGACTAACTCTGCTTGTTTCCATTCTAAGTGTGAGATTTTACTCTTTGCATCACTCCTAAATGATTGAAGAAAGCTCAAATGACTTTCCCGTTTTTTAAACTCCCAGACCAAGTATAATAGTGCTCATTATGCCCGATTGGTGCCCAGTGAATGTTGATAAATGGACTGTTCTCTTACTCCAAATATAACAGTGAAAGAAATATATAATTTGAAGCAGTAGCACGATACCTTGTATAGTTGGAAGAACTTCATTAGGAAAAAAGTAAGTAACCAGAACTACCTGTGCATGGATAATGACTTAGCTGAAACACTAGAGAATTGGAAAATGCTTTTTGGGAAAGAAAAAATATTAATTGATTGAATTCACACTTGAAATCATTTGTCTAACACTGTATTCTCATGCTATACACTTTAATAGCCTCTAAGTAAAAAACTGTTGCTTCCAAACTCTATACTCCCAGGCTACAAGGCCCAGTGGGAATGCCTTTAAAACTCGGGGATCAGAATATGCCTTCCCTGCAGGGCAAAAAGATAGTGGAAAACTAGTACTTTATACCAAAGATAAGATGATCCTCAAGAAGCTTAAAGACTGAAGAGTTGGGGATTGAGAGCCTCACCACGAGAACTAGAACACCCATTTCCCAGGCAAAGGCCATGCCCCTCTGCAAAGACAAGTGTTGAAGAGTTTAAGTTTGAGTTTAAATGGAGCAAAACCAGAAGGTACTGTTCTCCACAGGTTTCAGAACAGGGCAAGTGGAGACTTTTAGCCCAAGCTCCAAACAGTGGCTTTAGAGAAGGAACTGGCCCTGAAAGCCACACCACAGTGCAGATTCAGTGGCACGTGAGAGCATCCCAAACTCCACGGCGCTGTGGTGGGAGCTGAAAGTGATACTGTAGGGCCAGAAGCTTGGTTAGAAGCTTGTTTCTTAAGGGGAAGTCTTTTATTTCTTGGTATAAGTTACCAGATGAGAGAGAGAGAGAGAGGCCTGGAGAAGTTTGAAAGTTAAAGCTACCTAGTCTCTGTATCTCTGAAGGGCAAGAATCACATATCCACACCACCACCACCACCACCACCACCCCCCACACACACACACACACACAATTGTTAGAAAGGAACGAGGTGAAGTTCTTGGAGATCCCCTGAGCAGTGGGAAATTCCAAGAAGCAAGTGTGGTGCATAGAGTGGGAGGAAGGAATCTTCACCACCTAAAAGACGGGGGGGGGGGGGGGGGATGTTAGGCTTCCCTGAAGAAGAAAAAAAGAGAAGAAATGGCAATATTAACTCCCAAAGATGTTTTGTCCCATATCCTTGAAGGAAAGACATGAGAACAACTCCTTTCTACCTTTCTGGCCAATATGACTTGACCTTGACCTTGGTTTGCTCAGACTGATGGGGATTGGGGAAAATGCACTAAAATCAGGAATGACCAGCCAGTGGCAAAGGGAAAATAAAAGAAGGGACACCTTGGTTGGACTCGGCATCACCACCTTTCAGCACCTATCAGAACCCCCATCAGCCACCTCCTACCTGACCTCGGCCTTCATCTCACTCCCACTTCTGCAGACTCTACCCTGTCTTATTACAGGAGTTTTACCATCCACCTAGAATTTCTGTTTAAAACTCAGTTTTCTTTAAGACATGGAAGCCCACACAAAAAGAAGGGTTTTTCCTCCCCTGAAGATGAGAAAATGAAAGAAATAATACAAGCAAAAGGAACCCAAAGGAATTCAACAATGTTATAAAGAAAATTACAAACATTTTTATTCATCTCTTCCCTGCTCTAGAATTTAATTTCTGTGCTCCATTCTTGTCATTGAGAGTGTGACCTCTCTAAACATCAGTTTCTTCACCCATAAAAACAGAAAAACAATACCAATACTTATATAAAAATATTTTCTAAGTTTTTAAAACTGTACAGTTACTGTTAAGACTCAGAGAAATTAGTAAAAGCAATTAGCTCAGTTCTCATTAAACATTAGGACTTTTTTTCCTCTATCCTCAGATAGGGTTACCAGATAAAATACAAGATTCTCAGTTAAATTTGAACTTCAGATAAACAACCAATAATTTTCTAATATAAATAGACCCCAAATGTTGAGTGTCTGACGCCCCCTCTGTGTGGCCCTTCACCACTCACCCTGAGTTACCTCATTATTTATCGTCACCAGAGGATATTTTTTCCATTGATTTCTATAGAGAGTGGAGGCGGGGGAAGGGGGGAGAAACATTGACATGAGAGAGACACATCAATTGGTTGCCTCTGGCACACACCCCAACCAGAGACAGGGAACGTGCAACCAAAGTACATGTCCTTGATCGGCAATGGAACCCAAGACCGTTCTGTCCATGGACCAGCTCTCAAGCCACTGAGCAAAACCGGCCAGGGCACATCATTCATTTCTTTTTCTTCACTAAAGTTCATAGACACTTTAAAACTAGCACTGCTTTTATAAGGGCAATCAAAAACAAATATTCTTTTTGTGCAATCATGACATAATTTGTATCTGTGTAGAAGGAATTGTGGAATGAGTACCTAAGAGATTAGTTATGGGAAAATAAAGCCATATTTATAGCTTTATTCTAATTATATTCAACATATTATTCAATATTCTGTAAGTGTATAACTGACCCCAACATGAGAGTGCATTGATATGCAGTGTGTAGCATATTAACTTTCATATGTCAACACTGATAGCAAAATAGCATGATATTCTCTCTCCAGCTCTTGCCTACTTTCCTTGCATATTGTTGGGTTAAAAAGAAGACTTCCTTTCAAAAAAGAGTGATGTTTTTGCCCAGCCAATGTGGCTTACTGTTTGAGTGTCAACCTAGGAACCCAAGAGGTCAGAATTCGATTCCAGGTCAGGGCACATGTCGGGGTTGTGGGCTCGATCCCCAGTGGGGGGCTTGCAGGAGGCAGCTGATTGATGTCTCTCTCTCACATCGATGTTTCTGTCTCTCCCTCTCCCTTCTCTCTAAAAATCAATAAAAACATATTTTTTTTTTTTAAAAAAAAAAAGAGTAATTTTTTTTTACTTGAAGCCTAATCTAAACCAAAGAATTCTTTTTCAAGAAAGTTTGTGTGAAAATGCTAAATATTATTATATTGATCCACATTGTTATCACCATCACATTTGTTCTATGCTGCAAAATCTACTTTTTCTTAATAAATAGCTTCCTCTTTTGACCTCTCCCCTGCTTAGTTCTTGAAAGTTGAGCTTTCCAAAAAAACCTTAATCTTGAGCAAAGTATTAACTCTGGAAGAAATTGTGTCTCTTCTAATTCACTTAGGCAATTATTTTCCATTAGCTTAACAAATGATGATCTCAGCTAAGAAAATAGAATAGCTTGAGAAATCACAGCTCAGAGCTATGCTGTCTTTATTTAATTTGCCATGCAGAAGAATTAAGCCATAAGCTCTAAATCAAACTATCAAAAGGGAGTTAAGCTTCAAAACCTATTAGCAAAAGCTTCATAAATTAACTCAGGTACTTTTAAGGAAGGCAGATGAATATAATTCTTTCAACCATCTCTCCTAACTTGCAGAAAAATATGTTTTTCCATGGTTCACTGGGGCGTAGTTTTCATATCACATCAATCCTCCAGCAAATTATCACCCAAGTACCCAGTGATTGGGTGAAAACTAGCATCCTGCCCTCTCCAGTCCTACTCATCTCATCTCACAACTCTGCAGTCTCCACTTTCTCTTAGTCATATCTTCTTTGCCTAGTTACTGATTAAAACACAGATTTTTTTTTTCTCCCAAGTAACAGCCATGCAAAAAGTAATGCTGTCATAAGGAACCCAAAGGAACCTAGAGGTAAATAAGAAAACCACCGCTCTGGACCACTGCAGCTCTTTCCACACGCCCAAATCTCACCCTCAGAATCAGAGCAGGACCTTTGCTTTGCTTCCTGTAAGAAATTCAGTACCAAGAGGCAGAGGGTTACATGCCCACTTTCTGGTCCCAAAGTCATCAGTTGAGTAACGAGGGGGTGGAGAGAGGACAGGAGAGGTACAGTAATTGACTTGGAAAGAAACATCAGGAATGGACAAAAAAGTGTCCCACACTCCCCATTACTTTTTTGAGTGTTTATTTACTTGATTACTTTCCTCATGTCCCCTGTCAAGTCCCCCATATATCTATATCTTGTCTTTGTACCTAGTTATCTTACCTATACAGAGTTAGACTTGACTAAGTTCAATAACTGCAAACATACCAGGGGGGAGATCAGATACTTTATTGAGTGGTAATTCACTCATTAAACATTCATCTAATGCCAAGTAATAGTAATGATAATGATAATAATGTCTATTATTTATTCAGCACATACTCTGTCTGAGACTATGCCAATTGCTTTACATGAATTATTTCATTTAATACTGACAATCACAATTTATAGTTTACTATTTCTTTTGGTGTCCTGAGCACCCCATTCCAATGTGGGGGGAGCTCCCCATACCAACAAGCAATTCTCAGAACACCAGCTTGGGTGTCCTACAATTCAATTCAGTTCTAACATTACCAGAATAACATTAGATTCCAAGAGTTAAGGGTTCAGTCTTACAAGACTATGCTCCACTTTAGACACCAGTCCCCAGCTCAAGTTGTTACCTGTGCTTCAGATCAAGAAGCTATAAATTGGAGGTTCTCATGACCTCCATCTTCCTTGGGTTCAATTAATTTGCTGGAGTGGCTCACAGAACTCAGAGAAACATTTTACTTACCAAATTAGTAGTTTATTTAAACAGGACATAATTCAGGAACAGCCAGATGGAAGAGATGTACATGGAGCTTCCATCCTCTGTCCCCTCTCCCAAAATCTCCACGTGTTCACCAGCCTGGAAGCTCTAGGGTTTTTATGGAAGCTTCATTACATCAGGATGATTGATTAAACCTTTGACAATTGATGATTGAATCAATCTTCAGTCCGTCTCCTCTCCCCAGATATCAGGGAGAGAGATTGGAAGTTCCAACCCTCTAATCATAGGATGACCCCATTGGCGACCAACCCCATCCTTAGGTACTTTCCAAAAGTCAACTCATCAACATTACAAAAGATATAGCTCTCAACACTTAGGAAATCCCAAAGTTTTGGGGAGCTATGAGCCAGGTACCATGGACAAAGACCAAATACACAGGAGAAATATATTTTGGTCATCTGGATAACCAAATATATATTTTTCTTATAAATCACAATATTGCACTATTACTATTTACAATTTACAAATTACTTTGTATAATTACAGTACTATTTACAGGTCAGGAAACTTGTCTGATTCCCAAACTTAGTCTTGCATTAGTTGAAATTATTTGGTTGCAAGCAAGAGAAAGCAACTTTGAATAATGTAAGTAGAAAAAGAATTATCATAAGGAATAGAGTAGCTCACAGAACTGGAGAAAACACTGAAGGGCCAGAAATCACAGTAGATGTCTAGGTGGCAAGAACTGGTGAAATAGCAGGGAGTCGGTACTTAATGGATACAGGGTTACCTTCCTGAGAGAAGAAAAACCTCAAAACTAGAGAGAGGTGGGACACACAGCACTGTGAATGTACTGAATGCCAAACTTTTAAATGGCTAATTGTATATTTTGTAAATTTTATCTTTGTGACCAATCACTGCCACTGAATTTTAGTAATTTTTTAACCTTTGAAATGATGGAGCAGAGTATTGATTGACATCACTTGGGACATATATCTACACCTTGGGCACCATCCTGCCAGATTATATCCAATTTTGGCAATAGTAAATCCCATTAAGAACTATTGGGTGTTGTTTTAGAAAAGGGAAAACAGATATTGAGTGACAAAACAAAAACAAGGTTCGTCTCCAACAGCTCTTAATCACTGCGATGTACAGATTTCCTCCTCATACGTGCCAGGCCCCAGAAATCATGAAGAAATAAGATCCCATCACTATTCTCAGTGACAGCAGAAGATCTGGAAGCAAAATGAAATAAAGGGCGAAGAAACTGAGTAATGCTGAAGGTAGGTAACAGCACTGAAATTAAACGTAAGAGAAGGTATTCATTTTCTTACCCCCTGTGAATGAACAGTTTTAATCCTTTTATCTAGAAAGTTGTTTTCTCCCATAAAATTCCGAGATACAATTCTAGCACTTTCCTAACTGAATGAAAATGGAATGGAGAAAGGGCAGAAACGGTGGCATCTGTAAGTGAGGAAACCAGGACTTTGAAAGCAGTTGAACGGAGACCGCATACTTAAAAATGACAAGAGGAGTGTCACAGTCTTAGCAAGAAGCTGACCTGAGAGAGAGATGCCAGGAGAGACTAAAACTACAGCACAATATCAAAGGGTTTTGCCTGCTGCTGAGGAAACAGCAGAAGCACTGGTTTGACTCAGAGCCAAGATTCCCATAGATTGACTCATCCCGAAGAACTAATAAAAATTTTTAAAAATGCTGCCCTAAGTCTAGACAGAGGTACATGAGTGGATTGAGTTCCGACTGTGCTTGGCCATGATACACACAGATAGAGTGAAGGAGATAATCCAGCCCAGGGCAGGGTGACCTGACACCTGTGAGAGGACTCTTTTAGACACTGTGGACAAAAGCCTTGATCATCCAGAAGATAAAGCAACAGGATACAGTAAAAGGCCCCAATTTGATAGAGTCCGTGAGAAACACAGCCAAGGAACAGAAAGTACCACCCAGGGCCCATACCTTAACGCTTGGTCTTAAGGAAACCAGAATTCTACTACGCTCACCCTGCCAGCAGGGGCCAACCTGTATGTTCTCCTGGGCTTCAGTTACCCCAGCTGTAAGGTGAGGAGGGTTGGGGAATCTGAGAAAGTCCAATAAATAGCCTTCTTCTTTCACGCCCAGGTGCCGAAACAAAAACAAGACAAAATTAAGTAGTAACAGGTAGAAGATCAAAATGTTTTCTTTATTATCTAGAAAGGTTAAATTGGGGAGCGCAGCCTGGTGTGAGAACCGAATGGGCCCAGATTAAATAAATTTAACTATCCAATCCCAGGCAACACCAGTGGGAGTTCCCCTCCCCTTGCTGCAAGAGAAGAGCCTGCTCCTGGGGCAGCTTTGGATGGATGCTGCCTCAGAGCAGCTAGGTCCCACAGTAAGAGGGCAAAGGGAAGTGAGCTACCTGCAGTGAGCAAATATTTACCTTGCTGCAATGGTAGCTCCACGTATAATACCAGACAAGCTATCTCAGAAGTAACAGGATCAAAATCTTACAGATCTCATTAAGATGCTCAAATCTCACAAGTTATTCAATCAGTTTTAAAACACATAGCAAGAAGCAGAGAAAAGAAATGGGGTAGGATATGGTGCAGCTGGAAGGCCCACACTGCTGAATCCTCGGCTATGCATTGTTTACGTGTTCCTTTTGTCTGTGCTGCATCAGCCTTCCCTGCTGGTGGTGTGATTGCAAAGAATAGAGCTGAGATTGAACAAAGGCCCAACGGGTAGCTGATTTAGGAGTGATATTGTTAATGTGGATGTGGCACCATCTGTGCTTTATTAATATTTCATGTTTACTCGGTCCTTCCATGCCTGTCCTCCCTATCAGTAGTACTCCCCTCTCCATTTCTTTATCTCTGCTCAACCCACATATGTTCCATTTGTTTTGTCTGGCTTGGACACATCATAGAGATCAGTGACTTCATTATTTGTACTAACACAGCCTGAGTTTCTTCTATCCAATGTTTTACTTGTTTTCTATATGATAGAATTGAATATTCTCAAATATTACAGTAAACACATAATATATATATCTCCAATAATTCTTCCTCCAAATTTACTAAATCAAATAAATGATTCTGGAATGAGTAAAGAGAATCCAGGAGTTATATTAAGTGAGTTCCCTTGAAAGAAAAGGAAACTTGAGATTCTGGGAGTTTGAACCACACGATCTCTAGATCTTCTGTGGCAATCACATTGTATGTACATGTGAGGTATTATCCAATTTATACAGTAGAATAAAAATATATGTCATAAATCCATCAGTGAAGCCTTATGGAATAATATGACTAATGTTTATTCAAGCTTGTTCAACTTTCAAAAGAATAAGAAAAGATTAAAGAAAGAAATTCTGGAAGCTATGACTCCATTTTTGTTTATCAGCGTAGGTGGGAGGTGCCTTCTCCATCACTAAGACATGTTGGAGTCACATAATCACTCTTCAAACATTATAAAGCACTCTAATGTCTCAGAAATAATTTATTTCCATAGCAAAAAATTAAACTCTCTTTTTGATAGTTCATGCACTAATTTTAAATAGTTTCTTTTGCTGGTGGGCATTTTAATAAATGTATAGTACTTTATGGGATTATGTGGTTGCCTTTTTGCAATATTATTTTGAAAGTTTGATCAAATGCTTCAATAGGCATGTAGTTATTAAATACAAAAGTATTTAACACTTTGTACTTCTGAAGTGTTTATACTTCTAAAAATTTGCTTAGCATTTAATTAAATGTGTATGTAATTAATCAACAGCTACTTAAACACCACAACTGCAACACCACTACCAAACATGGTCCTTGACATTATCAAATAAAGCCCTAGACTTAAACTCAGGGCTGCTTCTTATCAGATTTCAGATAATTTTGCAAGCACTTTCTAATTGACATTTCAGCAAGCTGTCTAAACTCCCCTAAATGCTTCCTCTCTATAATCTCCATTTCTTCCAACTCTTGCCTTCCTTCGTCTTCCCTTCCCAAAGGTGCTTTTCTCATGTCCCATCCTGTTGGGCTTCTGCTAAATGTCTGATCATATCGTGAGGTAAACTAATTTGGACTCAAGTTGAAGGTAATTCAAGCCAAGGTGTTGAAGCTGGTGACAAGTTAATGTTTCATATGTCTCTCACTCCTGAAATCTTATTTTGACATTAACCCTCAGTAGAGTAAACCAAAGGAGTGAGTAATGTCAAGAATAAAACATGCTAGAAGAGACAATACCAATTTCTTTTAAGGTAAAATGGCTTTTGACACTTGTCAAGTCAGCTACTGGGAGCAGACCTCTTGCTCAGCCTCTGAATGGGGACATTGGCTCGAGAGCACAGACCCAGGAACCAGCTGACTAGGGCTCTCTCTACCCTCCAATCAGCTGTGCATTTGGTCTACTTGCTAGAACCCAATTTTAATCAGACTGTCCTTTGTGGCTTCGTGTTGGATTTTTTTATTAACCTCACTCTTTATTGTCCTCAGACAGCTTCCCAATCTGGGTCAGTCATCAAAAGCCAAAACCAGACAAAGGATCCTAGGTCCACAGCAGTACCTACCAAAACAACTGAAAGCGGTCTAGACTCTATTCACTCCTTTGAATAATGGGAATGATGACGATTTCATCATACTTCACACTGTTGTTAATGGGAGAAAGTAACAAAATATTTTAATTCAAAATACCAGTTAACATATGCAAAAATTATCAATTTAATTTTAAATTAAATCTTGCTATTAAAGCTGCTGCTAACGAGCAAAATAGATGGATAAAATACTGAACTTAAACTAAGCTTTACAAAATTAAATGACTCCCCTCTACTGGATTTATGCTTATTTGAGATTGTGTGATTACTTTGGCTTTGCGTTTACACAGCTCAAGTACCTGACAAACTGAAAATCTGTTCTATTTTTCCTTTAAGGCAGCTTTATTCTAAAACACAAAATCCCTGAGTTTCTCATATATCTACTCATTAGATTCATTCCATAACCAAGTCACCATTTGTATATTCCATTCTCATTACTCAAAATGGTAAGTCTTTTGAGAACAGAGCTCTGTCCCCTTTTGTGCACCTACTCCACCTTGTGGACAGGTCGGACCTTTCTGTCCTGCTCTACGACGACGTTACTCACTTGGCTGTAAACGGCCTATTGGTGATGTCTTGTGTTCTGCGTGCTGACACAGGTAAGCTAGTAGGGATTGTAACAGTTTCATAACATCATCATGGTTTTACTATTAACACATGACATTTGATAATGGGAGTCTTTTGAAAGGCAAGAAAGATTTTAAGCATAGAATTTAAACCATATATACATACAACATCTCAGCCTGATTCTGGAAATATTGCAAATCTAAAACAGGTCATTCTGGATAAAGGATCATTGATTATAGATGTTGAATAAGCATTTTAAGTATTTTCTGAAATCTTGATATCATAATTCCACAGAGCCCAGCATAATACCCTATTATACTCACTTTACACTAAGCTTGTGGTCATCAATTCAAACTCTCTTCTGTGTTTCTAACATGCATTACCAACCTCTCTCTACTTGTTATTTTGGTATCATGGAAAGAATTCAGCACCTAGGAGGGCAATGTTGGAGCTCTACTTCCACCATGTACTAACTCATGGCCTAACGTCTTCTCAAGGCAATATTAAAGATCACTATAACTATCTTATCACAAAGTATTGGTGAGGATAAGTAAGATAATGCATATAAAATAGAAAAGCTCAATACCAATTACTTATTAGCTACATCTCCAGGTTTTTCTTGCATTCCAAAATCTCAATGGGACGGTCCTGAACTACATCAGTCCACACGTATCTCACATGTGTCTTGTCTTATGTGAAGAAATCTATTAATCCTAGTGATTATTTTATCTTACAGCCACCTGCCTTCTTATAGTTTCCTCTGATCCTTACTCGGGAGCATGTAATATAGGCTACCAGAGAAAGGGATACTTAGACTCTCTCTGTAACTACTCTGTAACTACAGTCCTAAACAAAGAGCAAGCATTGAAATACTCAACAGAAGAGCAAAGAAATATAGAAGTCTACATTTGAGGTTAATGATAATAAAAGAGATGCAAAAAAATTCAAATAGATAAAAATGACATAAATAAAGGAGCAATTACAATATACTATTTTTAATGGCTGGTTTACATGTTCCAGGTACTCTTTGCTGAAGTGAAAAAAAGGGGCAGAAAGACTTGGACAAATATGTGCAAAGGGCTGGTGCTTTCTTTCAGGACGACTTTGAAATCACCAAAACAGGAGACATAGCCATGATTCATGGCTTAATGTGATTTTGTCATCTGTGTTGACTGGGAATATATTTTTAATTAAACAATTTTGCTACAAAAATGGGAAATTTTACGGGAAGAGGAATCCTTTTAGAAACTGTTCCAGGATTCTCTAAGAGCTTTATCTAGACCTGGGCTGATGCCTTCTGGGGCTTTCAACAGATTTGATTGTGGAGAAAAAATTTCCAGCCTGTGTTCCTGAACCTCAGTGTAGATGGAGTCATGCTTCCTGTGTGATAGGGCTGCCTGGTTCTCGCTTAAAGTCACTCACACTATAGCTCACGGGGAATGGGGCTGCCTGGAGTGTCCGATGTCACTCAGAGGAACCAACATCTCCTCTCCTGGCTACACCCTCTCCTCAGATTTCTAGAAGATTAGCCATTACCTTTATGTGTTACTTTCTAGTGATCAACCTTCTGAGGACGGCTTTACTGAGCTCGCAAGGTAAAATATTCAACATTTTCTGCTCTACTAGCATTTATAACAGCCAGACGGAAAGAAGGATAGCACTATTGGGAGGAGATAACGTAGCCCAAAGGAAGAAACGTACTATTGTGTACTGAGAAAAATAAGTACTGTACTAACAGAAAGTAGTGAAACCATGCCAAAATAATATTTTAATAAATTTGGCACTACATTTTCTATCCAAACAGAAAATTATTATATGAATTTTTAAAAATCAATTGAAGGGTTCAGAATAAAACTGAAGTACCATATCCAGTCTTTACGGAATTTTTCATTAGTTTCATTTGCTTTCCATTAATTTTCTCAATGATTAGCTTAGCCTGTTGTGGGGAAAGCCTAGGATAATTTACTATTAAAATATGGGCAATGGAACTCGGTATCTCCAGAATCAACAACACTCTCTCCTCCTGTTTGTAAGCTCCTCAACAACAGGTTTCTGCCATTGCTTACTTTCCCGCCATCACCAGGTGACTAATACTGACTAATTCTATATAGGCCAGGGTAGGAGATAGATACTGAGGGCAGAGAGTCGCAGGATAGAACGTTTAGGAGTGGAGTCTCTGAGAAGGTGGCCTCTCAGGGAAGATCCGACTGAATTTAGGTAGAAACCATGCAGCTATCTGGGAGATTCCCCCCAGGAGGAAGAGAAAGGGGTAGAAGGAGGGAACCACCAAACAAAATGCCTCAGCACTAAGAAAATGCTTGGCACTTGGAAGCACTGCCGAAGGCCGGCAGAGTTGGAACACGAGGAGCGAGAGAGAGACTGGTGGGGAAGGAGACCTGAGAGAGCAGGAGGGGCCAGAGCACAGGAAGGACTTTGGAGTTTACTTTTGGTGTGATGGGAAGCCACTGGACCACTGAGACGGGAAAATGGTGAGGCTGACATCATCTGACCTCATCTGGAGCGGAGCATGGTGGCTGCAGTTTTGAGAAGACTGCTGGGGACCACAGAAGGTTAGGGATGCAATGTGATGACACAGGATGGAAACTTGGGCCACGCGTAGGCACAGAGAGGGTCAACAGTGGTCTGACCTGGGTACACTGTCTGAAAGGAATCCACAGGGTTTGGTGACGGATTAGGCGTGGGATGTGAGATGGAGTGAGGATGGGAGTCTAAGCGTCTTGGCCTAAACATCTGGGTGAGTGATGAGACCGTTCACTTCACTTTTCTCACTCTAGTTTGCCACTCTGTCTTTGAGCAAGAGACTAGATCTGCCTATCCAACAGGATAGGAATTAATCTGAACCACAGAATTTAAGAATATAGGATCTTTCTCCTTAGACACTCTCACACTAACCATTTCTTCTACACAGCTCCAATCATTACTCTTTTTTATTACTTTTCCCAGAAGCCTTCAATCCATCATCTAGAGATCAGTCTGGGTCAACTTGTTTTGCCGCTGCCTTTATTTAAAATGCAAACACACCTATGAGATTTGGCAGGCTATTAATCATACATATTCTAGTGTGAACTGATTTAATGAGCTTGTGTTCCTCTCAACACCAACCTGTACAATGGTGTGGAAGGGGATGGCGATCCCCAGGAGACAGACTAAAAGAAACATTCTGGAACATAGAGTACTGAAGTAATGAGCAGCTTGATGTCGAAAATGAAATGTGAGGCGCGAAAAGATAGAGGTCAGCATGGGGTCATAGCTCCTCTTGAAGGTCAGGGGAGGGAGAGAGCTGTAAGAAAACAGACATGCAATCAATATGCTCACAAATTTCACCAAGGGCGTGTGCCACTCTGTCCCAAGAGGGAAACGTCTGCTCGGCACCAGCAAACAATAGTTAAGTTCAGCACATCTTACAAATATTTATTTGTTATATTTGCTAATAAAGCCCTTTGATTTTTCTTTGCCCAGGGGAAAGCCTTTAACAATTTTGGATTATGAAATAGAATAAGCTAAAAATGTGCAGAGATGCAATAAAAGGAATATAATTAGTAAGCCAGAGTTGCAGCAATGGCATTTCCCAAATCAAAAGGAGACAAATGCAGTCTGATAGGTTTATAAGTAAGGGAACGAAGGAGGAACCCAGCTCCTGGCTGAAAAGCTGTTTGATATTTCAGGCCTGACCACAAGCACGTACAAAGGCATTATGTGGCAGGACTCGCCAGGGGCTGCCCTCCCCACCGCTCCCCGGGCGGTGAGCTCACGCCACGTCTGAGCTGGTCCACCTGACCCTCCACCTGCACAGGTACATGGAAAAGGAACAGGAGGGACTGACACCTTCTCTAGGTTAGCTTCTGCTTACACTGTGGCAGTCAGTGACGAAAGGCTTGACAGTTTCTCTCATTTTAGCTCATTGCCTTAACCGCTGCTCCTGGCAGCCCAGCTCTCTCCAGCTCAGCTGAGCTCCTGACACCAGGAAGAGAAATAGTCTGAACTCAGAATTAACCATGAAAATCCAAACCCTAAGCCTTATGACACAGCAACAGCCCTTGTTACTATGTTTGAGAGCGCTCATTTACCTTCCTAAGAGTTGTCTCAGGAAATCAGATACTTCGTGAGTAACAACCTGCACTCAGGGTTGAAAGTACATTTCTGTGTTTCTGTTACTGAACTGAACTTTCCCTTTCACTGATTTTCTTCTCTGACCTAACAATAGGTTAGGTGGGTTTTAGCTGGGAGTATATTTTAGCACGAAGTCAGGTCCTCTTTGGAATGAGGGTTTTATGGATTGTGGGCCTAATACAAAGCTAAAAAAGATATGCCCCAGTCCCGGCTGGGTGGCTCAGTTGGCTGGAGCGTTATCCCATACACCAAAGGGTTATAGGTGCAATTTCGGTCAAGGCACATACCCGGGTTATGGGCTCCATCCCCAGTTGGGGTACATGTGGGAGGTGACTGATTGATGTTTCTCTCTCACATCAATGTCCCTCTCTCTCTCTCTCTCTCAAACAAAAACATATTCTCATTCTCTTTTTAATGATAAAAAAAAAATTTTAAAGATATGCCCCTTGCCAGGCTGGGTGTGGCTCAGCGGCTGAGCATTGACCTAGGATCCAAGAGATCGTGGTTCGATTCCTGGTCAGGGCACATGCCTGGATTTCGGGCTCGATCCCCAGTCGGGGGCTTGCAGGAGGCAGCCAATCAATGACTCTCTCATCATTGATGTTTCTCTCTCTCTCTCCCTCTCCCTTCCTCTCTCTGAAATCAATGAAGATATGTTTTAATTAAAAATTTTAAAAATATATATGCCCCTTAAACTCACCTGATTTTGCATTAACCTGGTTCGGTGATTGGAAGTAAGGCATTTAGGAAGTCAGTGGGGCAGGCTGTCTTGGTGGCTTATTTTTAGCTTCATGTAGTCCCCATAAAACTCCCTACCACCCCCACCCCAACCCACCTTCCCACACACATGAACAAACTTACCCTGTTGAGCTCTAGAAATTCTGACTCTGCCTGCTTCCTTCTCCTCTGTCTCCACTTCCTAAATCGATAGATATGATATTGACTGACTGTAATAAAGAATATAGCAGACGTAATGAAAGATGTTGCAGCTTCTGCCGTGTTCTCCTCAACCCACTCTGGAATGCAACTGCGATGTCATATGGATGCTCAAGCAGCCCTGCAGGGTCGTCCGTGGGGCAGAGAACTGAGGCCTCCTGCAAACAGCCAGCACCAGGGAGCAACTGGGGAGTCCTGTCCAGAGCCATGGGAGTGAGCTGTCTTGGTGATCCCCTAGGCCCACTGGAGCTTTCAGATGACTGCATGGAAATGACATTTAGTGAAAATTTTCAAGAAATAATCACCCAGCTAAGCCACCCAAATTCCTGACCCACAAGAACTGTGTGAGATAATAAGTGTTTGTTATTGTTTTAAGCTGCTAAATGTTGAGGGTAATCTGTTAAACAGCAACCTATCACTGGTGCCCATATGTAAATATTTAGTTCCTCCTAGTCTGAATTTTAAACCTCTGAAGATTAATTAATCTACTTTTTTCCAATAGACCATCTAACTCACCCCCAGGAATGTCCTTATGACTGCTTCATTAGGAAGTATGAACTTAGGGCGAAGCCCACTGTGATTTTGACAAAAGCAGGAATCATTTCAGAATACCATGCCTTTAGTTTTCCTAAAGTTTTGTTTTTACATCTGTTGGGTTTTCTTTATGTGTGTGTGTAGCTTTCACTAAAAATTTATAGCTAGCAATTTGCTATTTCTGTGAGAAATGTTTGTTTCATTCAGAATTTCACACTTTTAAATATTGACCTCTATTTGCATACTTCATGATATAATTAATGTATTGTCATTGCATCTTTGTAAATTCTTTATAAGGTTGACATTTTCAAACAAGCGGCTATGAGCAAAATCAATTATTTTCTCACATTATTTTAAAAAAATTATTCTTACTTAGGAACAAAGAGGTAAACAAGTTGACCTTTATGCTTTAAATAAATTCTTTGTCCCATAAGATCCTTCTATTATCTCTTGTGTTAATTCAACCTTCCGATAACACTCTTTACATGATTTTTTTTCAAATTCTAGTATATAACCCATTGCCTAATTTAGCCAAAAGCTAAAACCTACCCAAAAACAATTATAACATTTTTTGATACTGCCTAAGTGCCAAGCACCATGCTATAAGCTTAAATATTTTAATTCATTTCATCTTCACAATAATCCTATGAGATATGTGCTGTTCTTGACACCCCCCATTTAAAGAGTGTTTTAAGAAGGGATGGTCCAGGAACTCTCTCCCCTGCAGACCAGTATTCGAACCCAGACTTAATCTAACCCCAGGTTCATGGCTCCTAGCCACTCCAAAGCACTGGGCCAGTATTGACTTGAGTGGAATTCAGTGTGTTACAGACTGTACTCTGTCACCCCAAAATTTATCCATTGAAACCCTAACTTCTGATGTGACTATATATTTGCAGATAGGGCCTTTAGGGAGATCATTAAGGTTAAACAAGGTCATAAGGGTGAGGCCCTAATCCAGTTGGATTAGTGTCCTTATAAAAAGAGGAAGAGATGCCAGAGCTCTCTCCCTTTCCGTGTGCAGAGAGAGAAGAGGCCATATGAGGACACAGTGGGAAGGCAGCAGTCTTCAAGCCAAGAAGAGAGGTCTCACCGGGATCCAATCCTGATGGCACCTTGACAGTAGACTGTTGCTTAAACTATTTTGTTAGAGTAGCCCAAGCAGACTAATACACAGTGTTTCCTCTCACTGCATCCCTCAGACACTACTAGATAAACTTGAACAGTAAGCCATACTCTATTAATGCAGTTACATGTCCTATATAAAATCGATTATCATTAATTGCCTATGTAATGTCCTTTCAGACTTGCTTATTGTAAAATGAATTAAAATCCACTACTCTCTTACACCAATATCAGTCTTGACACTGTAATTACCTAGCACGTAGTAGTGCTATGGATCATGTCATCTATATAATTAAAATTAAAATGTTGTCAAACACAGCCTTCCTTCTCGCTATAGAAAATGAACAGTTAAATATGGTATCAGGCTTACGGCACTGGAATGTTAATGTCCCTGATGTTTACTTAATTTTGAAATTAATTGGTTATGCCTCAAAGTGACCATCTACATATCGTTCCATGTTTTCTAGGGTTCTGATTGTTTATAGGACTTGGGTTTGGTCCTGCTGAATCCTGGCTTCACAGAGCTGTCTTCAGTCTCTTCCTCAATCTTGGCCAGCATCCTGTATCCTAAATTGAATATTTTATAGCCTTCTGGTCTTGAAACACCTATCTGCCCCACCTTGCCTCCTGACCAGGTTTTTCTTGCCGCGCAGTTCATATAGCAAATGGTTATGAGCATGGGTTTTAGACTCAGATGACCTGAATTTTAATGATCTCCCAGCCGTTTAGTACAGCCAGCAGAGGCTGGCCATGTTGCTTAAATTCGTGTGCCTCAGTTTCCTCATTTGTTTAATATGGTGATAACTCCTCACTTATTATAAGAATAAGTGAAATGAAAAGCTAGCCAAGTGCATGCAGTACAGTAAATACTCAATAAGTCATAGCTACTATTAGAGTTGCTGATTAGTCAGACTTGTCTGTTTAATTGTTTGTAAATGGTCTAATTTTATGACCATAGGTTAACATATTTTAAGAGAGCGTCTCTGACTGAAAAGACTGAAACTAAAGAAATGATCAAGGTTGTGAACTTTAGGAATTGGGTAAGCCTGAAAATAAGATAAATGTTTAGAAGGAAATAGACACCCCACCACCACCCCACCACCACCCTGCTCAAACTACACTAGAAAACAAGCATTTAGCTCACCTACACAGAGCAGCAGACAAGGGGCAGATTCGGAGGGGTGTGACAAGTTCCATTTAAGATGCAATGATTTTTTTTTTTAATTTTCCATGAGACTTCCAAATGGAAATGTCTAGTAGGAACCAGGCAAGTGGGTCTGGAGGTAGAGCGTAGACTTTCAGGAGAGAGGTTTGGGGAGGTGATTTATCTGAAGCCACCAGCATAGGTGCTAGTGAATGAGATGGTCTCAGAGAAAGTGCAAGCTGATGAGGGAAGGTGGTGGGAGCAGAATCATGAAAACACCAATGAGTAAAAGAGGAGAGGTGCCCACGTTGGGAAATGAGAAGCTTCAGAGGGAGGAGTGAGAGAACTAGGAGAGCCAAGGAAGACCCGGGAAGCTGCGTGTTTCAGGAAGTGAGTCACATGCTACCCAGAGCACCAGGGAGGCTGACGTGGAAGAGGGTCTATTGCACACGGAAACCAGAAGATAACCAGAGGCTTGGGTGAAACAGTTTCCAGAAGGTGCCGATGATGATTTCTTCATCTACTGGAGTCCTCCTGTCTTCCTTCATTTCCTGGAACCCATGCACAATTTACAATCCATATTACACAATCAGCACTGTCTAATGGTGACAATTATAATATTAATATTATAAAATCATAATTATTTTACGTTTCCCCCTAAATGGGTATTACATCCCTGATCATGAGAAATCTTCAGTGTGTTTCATGGTCCGAACCAACAGTAAGTGCTAAAGGAACACTTGCTAATGAAGCGATGGCTCAGCTTTCCACTGGGAATGTTAGATTGTGAGAGTGAGCAAAGGCGAGATGGAGAATCATTCCCCATGACCTCCCTGCCATTCCCATCGCACTGCCACTCTGTGCCCCAGTGTGAGTCACGGTTCACATCCAGCCCCTCTCTAATAATAGGCGTCCTGTTATCTCAGGATCAACCCCTGAACAGGGCATGATCTGAATGCAAACTAACGCTCCCTCTGCCTGGCCCCAGAACCTGAGTGTGAAGGGTGCCAGCTGTGGGTCATAGAGTTCACCCTGGCAATGGTGCTTGATTTGACCTTTGATAGGGATGTGGTCTTACTACTCAACCAGTTCCCTGCACTGATGGGGACACAATTGGATCCCTAGGACCTTGAGTAGGTGGAGTCATGTTTTCTACCCTTAAATTTATTTTTCTCCAATGGTAAAAATAACTCCTAAATTAATGTAGAATTACCCCATGGCAGTTGGGTCAGAGATGGCAGCAGAGGACAGGACAGAGCCAGCCTGGAGCAACCTATAAATGACTCTGTTACTGAGAGCTGCTTGGAGAAGTGATGAGACCGCAACGGAGAGTGTCTTCTGCAACCTAAGGGGTCATTCTAAGGGTCCTGGCTGTGTAAGGAACCAGAGGTAAGAGATCCCCAGTGATGTCTGGTCTCTGAGAAACCCACAGAATGCCCCCAAGGGGGTCAGTTTCCACCATCTGACTCTGCCAAAAAAGAAACAACTCCAGTCTAAAAGAAGTTTTCAGTCCCCATGCCACTCCCCTCCCCTCCCCTCCCCATAGAGAAGGTAGAGGTCTTGGCAGCCTGACTGGGAAAGAGTGTTGTTAAATACAAAGGAGGCAGCCACATCCCCCTTTATCCCTGGAGACCTCTCACTTGCAGGCTTGAGCTCCAGGTGGTGTGGTGAGAAGTTTTCACTGGGTATATTAATTATGGAACTCAGACTATTTTGAGAGAAACAAAGTGCCCAAAGATATTGTTATTATCTGAAAGTAATCAGCTAAGCAGGAAAGTCTGCACAAGTTTATCCAAAGGCAAGAGAGGAACCCCACAGAGCTGGTTTGTAGTAGCAATAATGTGGTTTCCTTTTCACTTCACCCAAAAAGCCTTGCCCTTCCAATGTGCTGATTGTGGCAAAGCAAGCTCCATAGAAAATGAGTATATTCTCTGAAGGTCCAAAATAAGTATGTTAGCATTAACATTATATATATATATATATATTTATACACACACACATATATATATATACACACATATATAATGGGTTCCTTCATAAGGGTAAACTATCCCCAACTTATTTTTTTCATTTTATGCAACATACAAGCCATAATGCATAACGTGTTGCCAAACAATTTGTTTACATTTCAAAAGCTTCCTTTCACAAATTCATATTTATCACCTTGTTTAGTTAAATATATTCACCAATGGAACTCATTTTATCTCTTCCACATTTCGATCAGGTGTTATTTCAAGCCTGATCCAAATTGACACCCATAGGGAGCTAATCTGGTCCGTCACATCTGTCTTCTTATTTCCAAGCTGTATCTTCCCCCCAGGCACTTAGTTTGTCCAAATGGACCCAATGTAGCCCTGACCAGCTGAAGATTTTTGCTGTTTCTCCCAAGGCCACTCCAGCGTCTGCCAGCAAATTTTGCATTTTATTTCAAAATCCCACACACAGGGAAGACTTCTTTTTTAAACTGACACATAATCTTACTATAGTATTTGCAGGCTGTCGAGAGACATATAAAAGTTCTGATGCATTTATACACCCAATTTTCTTTCATGGTTTAGCCATTAGTTAGAAACTTTAACTTTTGTATAGAAAGATTTAAAATTCCAGTGTGTATAAGGGGACATTAAGCAAATGTGACATCATGTTAGTGACTTTTGACTGGAGAAAATGCTATCAAGGGGCATACTTAAAATTATGAAATATTTCCAGATTGCTCATTCACTCTGTTAAGAAAATGTATCCAACTATTTAAATAAGGCAAATGGAGGGCGGCATGTCCTTATAACATCATTTTTTTGAAAAATATGTCTATTGATTTCAAAGATAGGAAGGGAGAGGGAGAGAGAGAGATAAAAACATCAGTGATGAGAGTCACTGATCCACTGCCCCTTGCACGCCCCCGACTGGGGATGGAGCCTGCAGCCCAGGCATGTGCCCCAACCAGGAACTGAACCACGTCTCCTGGATCCTAGGTCGATGCTCAACTGCTGAACCACGCCAGCCAGGCTATAATATCATATTGGAGCATTGTTTAAAGGGAGAATCCCAGGATTATTACTCATCTATGAAAGTATACTATTGTTTACTCATTATATGTGATTGATCAAAGGCCCAGACTCTATGAAGTTACATGCTTCTTTATAATTTTTTTCATTAGAGATGCAAATGATTCTGTCCAACAGAAAACCCCAAACACTAAGTTTCCATTGCCTTCAGTACATGAACTATTCATATCTAATCCAGCAATTTATTTTAAATTTTAGTCAAATGCCTACATATACCCAGTTCTTAAAATTTACTTTCTTAGGTTTGTTTTTATTTTTAAACAGGCTTAGATTTTTTTTAATGATTTTTCAAATATATGTTTTTATTGATTTTTAGAGAGAGAGGAAGGGACAGGGAAAGAGAGAGAAACATCAATGTGAGAGAAACATCAATCAGCGACCTCTGATATGCACTCTGACCAGAGATCAAACCCAGAACCTGGGCATATGCCCGGACTGGGAATTGAACTGGCGACCTTTCGGTGCATAGGACGACACTCAACCAACTGAACCACACGAGCCAGGGCAGATTTCCTTTTTGAGCATTACAGAGTAAACATTTGTTTCAAACCACATTTTCACTTTTTTTCAGTTTTATTGAGATATGACATTAGCTAAGTTTAAGGTGTATATATATGTATATATAGCAAAATAATTACCATAGTAAGGTTAGTTAATCCATCCATCTGCTACCACAATTATGTGTGTGTGTGTGTGTGTGTGTGGCAAAACCCTTTAAGACCTACACTCTTAGCAGCTTTCAGATATACTACACAGTGTTGTTAACTGTGGTCACCATGCTGCGCATCACATCCCCAGAACTTATTCATCTTGTAACTGGAAGTTTGTACCTTTGAGCACTTTCACCCATTTCCTCACCCCCAGCAACCCTGGAAATCACCAATCTACTCTCCATTTCTATGAGTTCTTTTTTTTTTTTTTTTTTTTTTAGATTCCACATATCACTAGGTCCTGAGCTATAAACACGGCCATCAAAAAAAAGACAAATGGTATAAGAATATTGCAGAATGATCTGAATTTTAGGAGGAAATAAGAAAGAATAGAATCTGTCTTTCTGTCTATGCCCAAGAAAACCACTGTATACCTGGAAGAAAAGTCTTGAAGGGCACAAAACAGTCATTAGCTGTGATTTTCTCTAAAGAATGAGAACCGAAAATGAGGCTTTTACTTTTTACTTTATGCGCTTCTGTAATTTTACTTTTGAAAGTCACGCAAATAATTTTGAGATTAAATTTGTCAAACTAAAATTATGGTCCATCTCTTTAAAACTTCAGAAAAAATTATTTGAGTGTAAATACACACTTGCTCCAGTCTCTATAGATAATAACATGCCCAAAACTGGTGAGACTTAAGAGTGTTTTGAAAGGGTGATTTGTATTAGCATAACATTGTATGAATTATACAATAAGCATGCTAGGAGAGTGAGTGAGGACCACTTATTCACTATTACGGTGAGAAGCACATATTAGACCTATTGAGTTCTTACGTGCTAGTCACTGAGCCGAGCTCTGCCCATTGGCAGGTGGGAAAATCAAGTCTTAGTCCTAAGGACAATTTCAGTCTAAGGGGGATGTCCACACAGGATAGTTAAAATGTAAAGGTAGTAACTATATAATAAGTATGTGTTAGGGGCTTTAACACCAAACGATGGCCAGGAGACTCTATGGCAAACCCTGGGACCAACAGAATGGGTATTGCCTGGAAGCTTGTTAGGGAAACCAAACCTCAGGCTTCATCCCACACCCACCATCCAGGTAGTTTCACAAGATGCCCAGGTGATTCACATGCTTATTAAAGTCTGCAAATTGTTGTTCTACGTGAAATTAAAGTTTCTGATTTTTCTAAAAAAATCCTTCCTTCGCCTGGCACATGAGATTCGACCATCCATTTAATGATAAATATCCAAAAACTATGAACATGAACGGAACATGGGAGAGAGCAAGCAGCTTCTGAAGAGCCTGTATTGTTGGTTGTAAAGAATAAATGTTTAAAGTCATTGTCATGCTGGTGAGAGCAATATTCTTGTCAACCTTTGGAAATTTTCTTTTAAAATTAACATAAGCAAAAAACTTTCTTTTTGAATTTTAAGAAAGTTATTTGAGCCTCCTATGTCTCAGCGTTTGCTGATCAACATTCAAAGGATGTCTGCCAGCTTTACCCACTGCCTCCGAATCATTTTAACTACGATAAAGCAAACTACAAAGATTACAGTGCTTAGTGGAAATTTCCCTCTAGCAGGAATTATCAAAGAGCTTTGTGTCTTTGCAAGCTCCTCTGGCCAAAATCCCTTTATATCAAAGGAGTTTTACATCATAGTTCCTTGGCCACATGATATAACAAACGATATGTCCTTTGCATTTTTCCATTTGTGAGACAAAGGGGAAAATATCGAAAAACATTTATGTGCTTTGAGCTTTTGCTCTGGAAAATATGGCATCAATTCAACTTACACATCTAATGACTCTTAATAAATAATTGTGAAATGTTCTTTTTATTTCAAAGGAAATACATTATTCAGGATATTTAATATGGAATTATATCTATATTGACAACTTTGTAAAAAACAAAGGCATGCTTACTTATATTTAGGTATAGTTAAGATGCTTTGACCAGTGGATTTCAAACAACAGAGTCTTAAATTCATGCAAGTAACAACTGATCCCCTCATTCCACAAATATGCTATGTTTTATGAATATAATTGTGGGGCTTGGAGAAAGGGAGACGAACACCCCTGTGCTCTGGGCTCTTCAGATTATATCTCAAGGTTGGTACTCAGGTTTTATACCACATTCCAAGAACTGGTCAATCTGATAACCACCAGAATGAAGAAGAATCTGGACATTTTTGTTACATAAGAAGCCGCTGCAGAAACTGGAGTTGTTTAACTTGAAAAAGACTATATATTTGTATAATCAATTCCTTAAATAGTTGAAGGTCTAGTTTTGGGGAAAACTGGAACACATCTAATTATGTTAAAAGCAAGGGACCAGAATTAGAATCTGAGTTAAAATGATAGAAACATAGATTTAATTTAATATAAAAGAGACTTCAAAGAAGAGAAAATTGTATAAACAAACTAGTTACAAAATAGAAAACATAAATTATTGCAATCTTCATGAGGCCTGAGATGTAAAGTGAGCCCCTGCGTGTAGAGGTGATACCAAAGGATCTGAATGTCCTCGGAGAGATGCTAGTGGTGACTGCAGGGTGTCCCCAGGGTGGAGCCTCTTTCAGCTCTGCTTCTCTCATTCCTAATCACACCTAATGCCTAGAACACACGGGCAAACAGGAGGGCTGAGGTTACTGAGTCAAGATAAGTACAGAGGCATGATTTTTACACACAGAAACCCAATGTAGCCTGCACCAAAAGATGGAAAAACCATTTACCAGCAAGTCTAAGAAACACTGAATCTAAAATGCCACCTCTTAATGAAACTTTCCCCAACTTTTGAGATCCCCATGCAAGAAGTGTCTAAGTATGAATTCCCTTGAGAGAGAAAAGATGCCAAAGCTGGGCTGCTGAGCTAAACTTCTTCAGCTGAGCTTACAAGGCAGCCTTCTTACTGCATCAGCTGCATGGAGACATCCACACCCCTTCATTTCCACAGGGAGCCTTGCACCCCATGAGTGGCACATAAGAATTTCCAACTCCAGGGTCCAAGAAACCCATGGGAGCAAGAAATGTCTCATTACTCTAGTTCATTCTAAAAACTGAAATTCTTCCCAGTGTTCCAACTCATTTGGGTAGAAAGACACTCTATTTCAGTCTTTTTGAGGAGCCTCCCTGAGTGCCAACATGATGCAAAGTTCAGAGAATTCCTCCAGGGTGTAAAAAAGCCTGGGAGTATCTCCTACCTCCTTTCAATGGTGACACCAGATAACCCCAAATGCACATTATCCAAGCCCACACTACTTTTAAAACAATGTGAAAATCATCCCCTTGCCAAAAAAACACACATAGATTTTATAAACGGGTTATTATTAAGAAGAAAATGTTGAATAAATCAATGCATTGGGAATGTTTGCTTAATGCCCCAATTTGGATTTGTGAACACTTACTATGCGTTAGAATTTTTAAATAAATATTTTAGGCTCCAAAAGAATGGCTTAGACATGAATTCTACCTTCAGAAACTTATACCTGAGTTATTCTAACATGAAGGAAGAAAGTTGCCAAGAGAAAAGTAGAGGGAAAAAATGAAGTATGTAATTAAGAAAAGTGAACGTGTATACCCAGTGGGAGAGAGGAATCGAATTGGAGAAGGTTTTTATCCCGGAAAGCAGCAGTTGAGCTAAACTTTCAAAGATGGCTGTGACTGGTTAATTAATTACTGCTATTACCGCCATTATCATTATCACAGTTTTTCAAGTGAAAAAATGAAGACCTGAGGTGATTATACAAATCACCCAAGGTCACAAAGCTTATCAGTGATAGAACTTGAACTTGAAATTCTATTTATTGACGCCTAAAGCTGAGTTCTTTCCACTCAGCCAGGTAAGCTCTATTTATGGATATTTATGTGGTAACCATACTAAATCTTGTAAAAGTAATTTTCATTGTCATTGGAGCCTTCTTTTCCAATATGATCAAAATGTTTGTCTTGAACAATTTGCCTCAGACTTCTCTATGCACATAAGAAACTTAAAGATTCAAGGAAATGGAAAGAAACTTCTCATGAAAAGTTGGGAGTACCAGATCAGGAAGACAAAGGCTGATTAATAATCCAGAAGAAACCAACCTTGGGTAAATCATTACCTTGACAAAGAACTTTTTAGTAGAATGGCTTAATAGTTTATTCCATTTCACTTTTCCAAGAAAGAGGGTTTAGGATGCCACACTTTCATGAGGGACTGGATTAGTCAGGATTCTGCAAAGAAACAGATTGGGAGGCAGTAGAGAGAGAGAAAGAGATTTATGACAGGGGGTTGGCTCACACGACATGCAGACTGAGAGGTCCCACGTTGTGCAGTCTACAAGCTAGAGACTCAGGAGAGCAGAGGTGTAGCTCAGTGTGAGGACAGGACCTGAGAAGGACACCAGGGTTGGTTGGCGAACCGACCCCAGTAGGAAGTAAGAGGAGAAGGGAGGGTGAGGCAAACCACTCCCGATGGGTGGGGAGCAGGTTTAACCAGCAGAGAACCTACCTCGCTTGTCTTGGATCCCTTGCAGGATGGGTAGATCTCTGCACCCACTTGCCAGAGATCTGATTATAGCGAGGCCTTAACTGGGTTCGGTCACATATTCGGTTCATGTGGTCTCAGCAATGCCTGACCCTCTCAAGGCTGCGTCCTTGAAAACGATTCCCGCTGTGGGAACAGTGGGCGCAACACACATTCCGAGGACGGGGAGAGAGTGAGGAGCCTCCGACGGCGAGGGCTCAGCTCTGGGGCCAAATGGCAGCTGCATCCTCTGGACAGCCTCCTGCAACAGGCAGATGGTGTATTTTCCAGTCTGAAAGCCAGCAGGCCCCCAACCCATGAAGAGCTGATGTTTCAGTTTGTGTCCAAGGGCGGGAAAAGTGAAACCCCAGCTCAAGTCAGTTGGCAAGAGGAGTTCCCCCTTACTCAGCTGTTTTGTTCAATTTGGGTTTTAACTAATTGGAGAGATTGGATGAAGCTCATCCACATTAAGGTGGTGCAACCCCAACATGTCAGAAACGGAGTCACTAAATCAGAGGGCCCTAAAACAGAGTCAGGGAAGTCAGGCTTACCCACGGCTCACACCCATTTGAGGTTTAGCTTTTGGTGCTTCCTCTAGAAGTCCATCCTGGCACTTGCCCTCCTTGTTTCCATGCGGCCGTTCACCTCGGAGACTGAGCATCCAGATTTGACCAATTGTTCTTGAACTGGCCATCACACAATGCTAAGGAGCCAACGGGAAAGGTTTCCCTTGTTCCAGCCCTTGCTTTCTGCCTTTGTAAGCTCCTACTCTCTCTGTTCTCTTGGAGCACAATTTAGGTTAGGAGCTGAATCCCTATTGCCCAGGCTCCAGCTCCTTTTGCTGAAATAAGTGCTTTTCATTCTTTATTACAGCCTAAACTAATTTTGGTCAACAAGGGTCAATCCGCTTCTTTGGAGCTATGCATTCAAATGCTAATCTCTTCCAGAAACACCTTCATAGAGACACCTAGAATATTTTACTAAACCCATGGACCCTAAATTGAATTTATTTATTTTATTAAAATACTTGATATTTCTTGTGATGGAGAACAGAGGACAAATGCAAGTGAGTAAGGTGGTTTGTTCATACAATTTCTTTTTTAATTTTAACATTAAAAGTAATGGGCGTTTCAAAGGTTAGATTGGCAGCGACAAGTGGACACCAGTAGACTGAGGGGGGAAGTCATCACTCCTTGAATCCCACAGCAGCTCCACGGTGCGTCCTTGGATTTGGGCTATGTGTGGAGGGAGGGCCCAGAGGAGCAGGTCCTCCAGGTCAGGCACTGTCCACCAGCTCACCTTGTCCTTGTCAAGGAATCCTGAGTGAAAAGTGGGAGGTATCCATGATGGGCGGCAGCCATGCTCGATAAACACACACCAAAAACAACAAAAACAACAGCAAAAAATGATTTCCATGTGAGCTCTTCCAAAGTTTAGCACGTGTAACGGGACCAAATGTTCTCCAAGGAAGATGCATTCAGCTATGGAAACGACAACAAATTGTAGTCAAGGCCCCGAGAGCTCTGCTGGTATTTTAGCTTCCCTGTATAATATTTAATTCATAGTAAATCTTCCCTTTCTTAAAATAATTGGTGGCACTACAACAAAAAGTGTGCGCCAGAAATATTTAGAGATAAGCCAATAAAGCATATGTTTTTGTCAGCTTCTATTTTCATTTATGATTCTCTTGTGTTGTACTGTCTCTCTTATTAAAAAAGGGAATGTGACTTTCACTTCTTGTCAGGTGATGGAAAGAAAATGACTTACTTCCAATAAAGAAATATGAATACTGTACCAAGAAATCATCTGAAGATTTTAATAACTAAAATGACAAAAGACTGCCTTGGAAAATGCGTTCAGCTTTTACAAATAAACATGCTTGGACTTGACCTTGAGAAGACAACAAATGAGCTTCTTCCTCCTCATGGTGGGAGAGAGAAACTGCAAGTGCAAAACAAAACAAGGAATTCTAATCGCTCTTGTTTTTCAGAGCCTCCTTCATGTGGGATACTGTGCTCGGCTCTCTCTCGCTCTCTCTTTTTAATCTCCACCCAAGGATATGTTTTTTTTTATTGATTTTAGAGAAAGGAAAGGAGAGAGACAGAGAGAGAGAAACATAGATCTGTTGCCTGCCGCACATACCCCGACTGTGGATTGAACCTGAACCTGCATGTGCCCTAAATGGGAATCAAACCCGCCACCTTTCAGTGGCTGGAACGATGCTCCAACCAACTGAGCAACACTGGCCAGGGCCTGTGCTAGTCTCCTTAAATGGCCATGCAATCTTACCCCTGCAATGCCTTTATGTGTATTATCCCTACACGAATAAAGAAAATTAAGAGACATTAAGATTTTTAGCTCCTAAAGCTAGTAAGAGGCAAAGCTAGTGTTGGTCCATTTGCTTTCAGACTCAGTGTTTATGTTGCCCCATTATATGAGTGTCCAAATTATATACTTATCAAATCTTTGGGATTTTTCTAAAACTGTATATAAAACCATAAAAATAAAATTACCAATTTATATGAGGAAAATCCAGTGTGAAGGGAACTTTGCCTCAGCAAATATTTGAAGAGAACCTATTATGGGTAAGGATGTTTTCTCTAGAAACTGTATAAAATATAAAGAGTTATAATAACAAAATAGAACCAGAGGCATAGATACCTGAAACAGACTGAGAGCTATCAGAGGGGAGGGGGTTGGGGGGGATTGGATGAAAGAAGGTGAAGGGATTAGCCAAAGAGGGCTGAGGGGAGAGGGCAAAGGGATGGGGGGCTGGGGACATCTGTGATAGTGTCAACAATAAAAATAAAGTTAAAATAAATAAGTAAGTTCCCAAAAAAAAGAGTTATAATAGAGTCCTTATTTTCAAGGAGAGAACCAAGGAAAACACATGATTTATAAGAAATGGGACAGACAATATGAGTAATAAGTCCTACAAAATGTAAGTGGCAAACATGAGGAGGAAGGATTCATATGGCCTGAACTGACCAAGACTGACTTCAGGGCAGAAGAGGGATCTATATGGATGGGAGTCAGATTCAGAGGCTCTTAACCCAGCATCCATGGGGACATGAACCAGCTTTAAGGAGCATGGGAAGGCCCTGCAATTGTATGTGAAAATTTGTGCATCTGAGCATTGTTCCAGGCAGGAGCCCATGGTCTTCAGCAGATTTTCAACTAGATCCATGACTCAAACAAGCTTAAGAAGCACTGAGCAAGCTCTGGCCAGCATGGGTCAGTGGTTAGAGCATCAGCCCTTGAACTGAATTCAAGGGTTCGATTCCAGGTTAAGGGCACATACCTGGGTTGCAGATTCGATACCTGGTCCTGGTCGGGGCATGTGTGGGAGGCAACCAATCAATGTGTCTCTCTCACATCGATGTTTCTCTCTCTCTCTCTCTCTCTCTCTCTCTCTCTCTCTCTCTCTCTCTCTCCCCTCTCTCCACCCCCACACTCTCTAAAAAAAAATCAATGGAAAAAATATCCTCTGGCGAAGATTAACAAATTAATTAAATAAAATAAAAATAATAAAGAAGCACTGAGCTAGGGAAGGAGGCGTGACAAGAAGATTTTCAGCTGTAGCAAGATAAAAACGCACGAATGTGGACATACAAAAGGTGTGTTGTGAACAGGGGACTTACAAGTCCCGCCCACGTGGAGGGCTGCCTACTTCCCGCAGAGACATAAGTAAAGGCAGATGGAGCCCAGATCTTAGAAAAATTCAAATTCCAGGTCAAGGACTTTGGAAATGCTACTTAGGTCAGGTTTTTGAGGAAGCCCATTCCATGAGGTCAGCACTCAGGAAGAACTTTGTAGTGATTTGTAAGAAACACTAGAAGGGAGATTGTTGCATCCGTACTCTAATATAATAGGAAGGTTCCGAGCTTACTTTGTTTAAACGTTTCGCAATGTTCAGCGTTTAAATAGCAACAGCAATGACAAATGTGTTTACATTTCTATTAGCTACTCTCATCTGGTCATTAAAGTGATGCTCTTTTAGCCCCGGCTGGTGTGGATCATCGTTTCATGCAGCAGGAGGTTGCTGGTTCAATTCCCCGTCAGGGCACATGCCCGGGTTGTGGGGTCCATCCCCAGTAAGGGGCCTGCAGGAGGCAGCTGGTCGATGTGCTCTCATGTTAGTGTTTCTATCTCTTCTCCTTTCCTCTCTCTCTAAAAATCAATAAATTATTCTTTTTAAAAAAAAATGATTCTGTTTTACAAATAGAGAAGATATTCTGAATTTTTAGTGGGAGAAAGTAAAATGTGATATAATTTAAGGCATAGTATGTGTTCTAAACATAGCCAAAGAGAAAAGTTTAGCATATAAAAGATGCAACAGTGTATAAACTGTATTTATTTGCTGTCAATGTTTTAAAAGTATATCTTTATTGATTTCATAGAGAGGAAGGGAGAGAGAGAGAGAGGCAGAAACATCAATGATGAGTCATTGATCAGCTGCCCGAAACCCCGGGCATGTACCCTGACCAGGAATCGAACCTCAATCTCCTGGATCCTAGACCTATGTTCAACCACTGAGCCATCCCGGCCGGGCTTGCTGTCAATTTTTAAAATGCGTTTGGGTCATAGGATAACTAAATGTTTTTTAAATGCATTATACAGCCCTGGCTGGATAACTCAGTTGGTTAGAGTGTCATTTGGATACTCCAAGGTTGGTTGCAGGTTTGATCCCTGGTCAGGGCACATATAAGAATCAACCAATACCTGGCTGGGCGTGACTCAGCGGTTGAGCATCGACCTAGGATACAGGCGATCAGGGTTCGATTCCCGGTCAGGGCACATACCTGGTTGTGGGCTTGATCAATGACTCTCTCATCATTGATGTTTCTATCTCTCTCTCTCTCCCTCTCCTTTCCTCTCTCTGAAATCAATAAAGATATTTTTTTTAAAAAAAAGATGATCTCTATTTAAAAAATAAATAAATAAATAATAAATAATAAAATAATAAAAATCAACCAATAAATGCATAAATAAGTGGAACAACATATTGATATCTCTGTTCTCTCTCTTTCCCCCCTCTAAAAATCAATAAATTAAAAAATTAGAAAATTGATATTAGTAATTAAGAATATAAAAGTCACCCAGAATCTTATCACCCAGAGGCAATCACTATTTTCCTTTGACATACTCTGTTCCATACTTATTTTTATCTATCTTTGTGTTCATGAATATTTTAAAGTAAGAAATATGATCATATATATTGTTGGGTAACTTGCCTTTCCCACTCAAAAATACATAATTTGCATAATACAAAATATGTCTCTCTAGCTCACTTCACTGATTTCATAGTAAATACTGTGAGAGAGAAACTACGATCTCTTTAATCAGCCCACTACTCTGATTGTGTTGGCTGTCCCTGACCCCATCAATTCCACGGACAGTGATGATTTGAAGCGGTGCCCAAAAGAAGTAGGTGCTGGGGGGGGGGGGGGGGGGGAATTGCAAAAAACTCTTGAATGTTTTCCAAATCCATGTGTATTAGTGTTCTAAGTCAGCCAAAACGAATTGCCACAAACTGGGTGGTTTCAAACAACAGCAGTTTATTCCCTCACAGTCCTGGAAACTAGAAGTTGAGGATGAGGTGCTGGAGAGTCCCTGCTCCCTCCGATGGCTCCAAGGAAGAACCCCTGCCCCTCTCCTCACTTCCAGGGGTTGCTGGCAATTCTTGGCTTGCAGCTCATCACTCCAATTTCTGCCTGTCTTCACATGGCATTGTCCCCGGGTGACTCTGTCTCTTTACACAGCATTTTCCTCTCTGTGTGTCTCTGTGTCCAAATTTCCTTCTAATAAGAATACCAGTCTTAAACTTAAGGCCCACCTTTATCTAGAATGTTCTCATTTTAACTTGATTCCATCTGCAAAGACCCTATTTCCAAATAAGGTCATAGTCACAGGTACCAGGGGTTAGGACTTCAACATATTTGGAAGAAAACCTGTGAATTTTAAAATAACTCAGTGCTCTAGTCATCACCAGGACATCATGGTCTGGACCTGCTCAGCCTCTAAGGACATCTGAGAGCCTCACAGCAGGGGAAAGCTGAGAAATGCCCCACTCAGGGCACCTGGAAAACTGAGTCCACAGGAGGCAAGATCGGCGGGCTGGCCTGTGGGGAAATGAGGACAGGGGAGCTCGGGCTGGGGCTGGCCCAGCTGCCCTGTGTACCCATCCTCTGTGCCCACACAAATCCTAGTCACTCTGTAAAGTCTAGTCCCACAACCTTGTCCCTTAAAAGTCACCTAACACTGTTTTCTTTCTTGAAATTTCTGTGGTGTATTTCCATCCATCTTACATATTTAAATATTTTATTACAACCTGTCTTGTCATATTTTCAGTTATTTTATCTCTATGATAAGCCTGCAAGATGCTCAAGTTTAGGAGCTGCCCCTAATATTTCTTTGCTCTCCTGTGACAGCTCTCAACACAGTGCTGGGCACTTGGGAAAAATCTGTTGCTCATAAAATACTTTAAAGAAAATAATTTATTTGTCCTGAGACGAAGGTGACATAAGCCACAGCATAAGAGGCAGAGCAGGTGACCCAGAGTTTGGCATGTGGAGTCCTCACACTTGAACTTAGAGGAAATACAAGTTGGCCCTCACTTATATCCATCCTCAGTCCACTGCCGCTCTTCGCATTTGCTCTCTGCATGTCCCCTTTGTCTGACACATCCCCAAGCAGGATTTCAATCACATGCTCCACAGTGTTATGTAGGAGCTGGACCCAGAAAATGCAAACGGCTGCTTTGAGAACTGGCATCTTGTGATCCAAGCAGAGCCTGTGATTTTGCACTCAATCAGCACCCAGGGGGGAAAGCCCTGTGCACTTCAGATGCATCTCCCTAGATGCCCACGCACCTCCCCTTGAAGCCCAGCGTCCTTGTGAATGGGCAGGCCGGCCGAGACCCCGAGTCTCCCACACAGCCAGACAGCTAGCTGAGACCTGCCTAAACTAATTTGCAGTCACCACCTGACTCCATGCCCATACCTTGCAGCTAACAAGGACATTAGCTCACTGCTAAATTGCTTTCCTAGCAGCAATTATAAAAGTGCTAATAAAAAGCTGAAGATTTGGAGAATCGATGTACTTCTTTGAAATCATATCAAATTTTCCTCCTTACGTTTTAATTTTGTGCCACAAATGAAGACACTGCTTCCTTTCAGAGCACTAAGATGCATTTTTGTACATCCTATGCTTTCTTTTAAGAAACGGCGCTTGCATCTTTCTATTGAATGGGGCACAAAGAGGGAAATCATTATGAATAATTAGAAGAGTTTGCTATAGATGGCATTTATGATTTTTTTAAAAATCACTACAATTAAGTAAACGTTGGAGGGGAAATCATCAATAGGGCCAGTGTGCCGATAAAGCACACACACAGTCTTCCATGTTCTTGTACAATTAGTAGGGCAAACTGTGGAGCAAAAGCCACCGGTTTTTATTTCATTTTAACTGAAAGCCTTAGTTCTTAGTGCCTCTGATTTTAGGATCTGTTGTCCAAATTACATGTGAAATAGATCCCTATTTAATAACATCTGTGAACATATCACATATTTTGTCAATTAGGGTTGTTCTCGTGCGATAAACATGACAAACCTAAAGAAGCCCCCTACACAGAGTATTTATCTGCAGTTAATAATGTATAAGGTAAACAGTGTTTCTGCTTGCGAGCTGTTGCCAGATGAAGTGAATGGGCCCTTTGCGAGGTGTCTGATAGACTTAGAAAAGAAACTGATTAATAGACACTTTAATTTTAGGGCAATTCTTTTCTAATATGATGCACCTATTATTTAAGTGAAAAGAGACTGACTCACTTTGAAAGCATCATCAGACATGAGCCAGCAGTAACATTCAAAATGTTATCATCCTAGAAAGCGTCCACCAGTATTGTTGAGGCCACACTTGTTACTCATGAGCCAGTGACCTTGAAAAGCACCCGTGTGCTGGTCTTACCATTTTTTTTGAAATGCTTTCTGGGGGTTTCAACTTTAGAAAAATTATGTATTTTTTATTTCATCAACTCCAATGTAAGTCAAATAGGTTATTCAATAATATTACTTCCACTATCAGATCCATAAGTCTAAGGAACATAACACACTAAACGTTAAATGAGTCCTAAGTGAGTCGGCCTGGCTTCATCATGTGCTGGGACTTGAGTAGCAAACTAGAAGGAAACGTGAAGACACTGGATCTGGAGGACTGCAAGCGGGGAACCTGGAAGAGTTTCCCGGACGATGCCCCATTGCGAGTTATTATTTGTACAGACTAGAACATCCGCAGAGGAGCAGTGAACTTGGATTTAATTCAGCAGGATCCTGGGAGTCTAATCAACTACCTGAGATGTGGCTGCGAGCATTTCTAGGTGGTGACAAACTGTAAGGAAAGGAATTGTAAACAATGTTGGTTCCAGGAGGACCTAGTTTGAACCAGATTCTAGTACACATCTAGGAAGAGAGAATTAGGGGACACATTCTGCCCTCGAGGAAGATGAATGGCAGAGCTAACCCTTTGGGTACTCACTGAGCTATTTAGCATGACCCTGATAACAATGATCCAATATTTACGGAGCCCTAACCGTGCACCACGCCCTGTGCTAAGGAGCTTCACGTGGATACCTCATTTACACCTCACAACAACCTGTGAAATACATGTTGTTATGTTCAGTTCATAAACAAAAAACTCAGCAAGGTTAAATGAGCCATCCAAAATGATATTACTGGTAAGTGGCAGAGCCTAGATTTAAAGAAAAATATGAGACTCCTGAGCGTAAGTAACTGACTGCTAAGCACTACTGTGTTTTTTCTCTCCCAGACAAATAAAAATCACAATTGTAAAAAATTTTGCTTATATATGCAGAAGCTTCACAGACCCTAATTTAGAAATTTCCACCATAGAAAAATGGTCAGTCTAGCCCATCAGCTTCCATAAATAACAGCAGTACCAGCGAGGTTTTAAATAGAGCTAAATAGTAGGTAATATGAAACTGAGAGTTCTACTGGGGTCTGTGGTAGGGAATCTCCAAAAATAGCCACCATCAATCCATCAATTCCTTCCTTCCTCGTAAATACCTGCTACCCCCACGTTGAGAGGTAGAGTTGATTTCCCCTCCCTGGTAAAGAGCTCTTCCTTGTAGTTGGCTACTGTGACCTACGGGATGCAGTGAAAGAGAGCTGCTCAGCCCTGGCCTTTGGAAGATGGGCACTTCCCACGTACATCACCTTGGAATATAGCCCTCATGTTGTGACAAAACCAAGTCTCAAGGAAAAGCCACAGGAGAAGAGGAGAGGTGCTCCAGTCAACAGCCAGCACCAAAGAGCAGTCATGTGAGTGACCCACCCTGAGGGTGCAGCCCAGGAGAGTCCTGAGAGGACCCCAGTCAACATCATGTGGAGAAAAAGAGCAGCCCAGCAGAGCCCAGACAAGATAAAGTCCTGAGAAATAATTAAATGGTTGTTGTTTTAAACCACTAGCTGTTTATTTTGCATTAAAAAATTCCTGAAATGGGGTTTAAAAGTTGGCCCTTTATCTTTCAGTGCTACTGATTACAAAGAAATCCATATGCATTAGGTTAGCTACCAGATATCAAAGTTGCAAAGTTCATATCCAAAAATCTGATTTGTTGTCTGACATAAATGAAAGGCCATTCATCTGTGAATTAAGATGAACTGCTGGAGAACATGTAAATCAGTCCTAAACATGGTGCTTGAAACTTTTCCAAGACTCAAAATACATACTTTATGGAAATTAGTATTTGCTGTAACATTGCAAGAGGCATACATTTAGTTTTTCTAAAAACTGCCCCGAGTTATGGAAACAAAATTTAAAAATAAGAAGATCTAAGACAAAACCCTGTTTATTATAACACTTTGTTCTATAATTTTATCTTCAAGGCCCTCTTCCTGTTTACTATGGTTGTCATAGGAGCTTCTTTGGAGCAAATACACCCTGGAATACAAATCAGGGACATCAAGACCGGCATGTAGAAGGGTTTTATCTAAGCAATTAAAGAGCAATAAATCCTAAATAATTAAAGATAAGTTCTAAATTTGTTTCCGTTGCAAATGTCTAAGGAATCAACAAGAAATTCTAAAATTAATCTTAAACTGAACTTTTCCCAATTAAGTGAAACAAAGCAAGTAAAAACTTCAATAGCAAAATATCTGTGCCCAAAATCAGCTGTTGCTCATCTAGGATATTAGACTGGGAGTCCCAGACCTGCCGTTTATTGAGAATAAAGCCAGACTGCAGATGGGAGAGGAGGTGTAGAAGACCGATGGGTCTGTAATTTAGAAGAGAGAACATCATTTTTTTTCTTTTAATTTTACCTTTAATATGCTTCTAGTAATGCATATTAAATTTCCATATTCAGAATTACTCTGCATTCCATGGCAACATAGAAGTCGATATCCAAAATCGAGTTAAATGGCAGAGAAAAGCAACCTTGGAAGTCAACATTTGTCATGGTTACTTACAATACTCAAGTTTGGATAATACTCAGGTTTGGATAATCAACCGTTAGTGCAAGTTCTTCCCTCACTACGCATTTATAACTGAGCCCCTATACCTAGTGAGGTTTCAGAAACGAATGAGGCAGGTTCTCTACGAAAGCAGATCTTAATCCAGTACGACCAGGTATCTATACAACAATACTCTCCAAATGTGGCAAAGGGGCAGAAGTGGGCAGGGGAGGTTGGCATGTCTTCCCAGGGGGTAATAGTTTTAGCTCAATCTTATCCTTAAAAGACAAGTTGTTTGGTCTTGAAAAACAAAGACATTCTGGGAAAAGAGAACAACATATACAAGGCAAACCACCTTGGAGCAGCGTGGAAGGTGGGTTTAAAATGGGGTGGGCTCGGGTAGGGAAGGAAGAGAGACAAAAAGAAAGAAGAGGGGAAGAGGGAGGGGGAGACAGACAGAGAGAGGGGGAGGGAAGGGAAGATGACTACGTATTCCCAAAGCCTGACTCATGGGATCCCTGAAAGAACCGGCTCTTGACTGATGGATTGCGTACTCCAGGCCATCCCATTCAAGTTAATATTGTTTAATCACTTATTATTATTATCTAATCATTTGGAACTCATCGGTTATTTGATTCCCCTTAGGCGCAGCTCATATAGGAAAGAAAAGGAAACGTTTAATTCTTACCCTTTACTTACTGGTTATAAAAATAATAGGTTTTTCTCTGTAACCCTCCAAAGGCGATTAGTGAAGGTGGTGTTGTTGTTGTTGTTGAAAAATAGTTGAAGTAGTTCATGTGTTTGTTTTCTTCCTTGTGCCATGGCAGATGGGCCAAATCTGGGCTCTAGCGTCTGGGTTCTAATCCCAACTCGGCCATTAGCTTGAAGTGTTGCCCTCAGGCAAATCAACATGAGTTCTATTTGTTTTTATTTTTTTTTAAATCCAGCCACTAAATGAAGAACATGGAACTGGGCCCAGCTCAACCATCTGGTGCATAAATAATACCCGTCTTTCCTCCTCAGAGCAGGGAACTTGTGTTTTTTATGAATGAAAAAATACAAAGTAGTTGTGTGATTAATAAAATAATCCTCTAGAGAATTTTTGGAGAGGTGTAAAGTCAGAAATAAGAGAGAAATTTAAGGAGCTAACAGTGTTGAGGGCAGTTCCACCTTTTATAATAAAAAAAAAAAATAGAAGAAATTGGCCCTACAAAAGTCGTTTCATTTTAATGTACTTAGAAATGAATCAAAAAGAAGTAGTCAACAGTTGTATTTATTAAATGGAAATTTTTAAAAATTGAAGGGTAGAGGCAAATCAATTATTTATTCAGTTAGTTGCTTACTTAAAAACTGAATGTAACTAACATAAACTCAAGGGAATTGTGAAGAAAAGGGTGACACGAGACAAGACTATTATTGGAGAAGGTGTGTGTGCCGGTAACCCCTGCATGTTTGCTTGGGGTAGGTCACATGCCCATTGAGTGATTCACATTATCCACAGATTTTAAAACAAAAAAATCAGTGACTCAATAGATATGTGACTACTCCTCCTAAGGCGACTAGAGAAGTCTCTCCTGGGATCATCCTAAAAAGCGCACATGAAAGGTAAGAGAATCTCACTGCCTCACTCACACGCTCACCTTTCATGTGCTCAGAATCCATTTTGGATGTCACCCTGACTGGTGAGATCTGTGCCTTTAACATGCTCTCAACATGACTCATCTCAGCTGATGTTGACCAGTTACCTGGCTGAAGTAGTTATTGGTCAGGTTTCTCCACAATAAAGTAACTCTTTTCCCCTCTGCTATACATTGAATGTTTGTGTCCCCCAAAATTTAAATGTTGAAAACCCACCCCCCAAGATGTTAGTATTGAGAAGTGGGGTCTTTGCCAGGTGAGTAGGCCACATGGGCAGAGCCCTCGAGAATGGGATTAGTGCCCTTATACAAGGGACCCCAGAGAGCTCCATTGTCTCTTCCTCCATGTGAGAGGTTACAGAGAGAAAGCAGCTGTCTCTGAACCAAGCAGCTCTTACCAGACTCTGAATCTGCCACCAGCTGGTCCTTGACCTTGGACTTCCCAGCCTCCAGAATTGTAAGAAATAAATTGCTGTGGCTTATAAGCGGCCCAGTCTATGGGGATCTGTGATAGCAGCCTGAACTAAGACACCCTCTTTTCATACTGTGCCCTCTGGAAGGAAGTCGCTGTGTGGAGCCCACACTGAGGAGTGAGGGACATATTCCACCTCCTTGAAGCAGAACATCTACATAAATTATTTAAAAATCTGCACCCATTTTACAAGAGATACCAATGAGAATTCAGTGTCCCCCAGAGTGGCCCCAACGTGCTTGCATCTCACCTGTCTCGAGCTACTCGTGATTGGCATCCTTGCATTTTCCTCCCAGCCTCCTGCATAATATGGCACCTTCTAGGTAGTAGGTCTCAAAGTGGGTAGCATCAGTATCCTTTTGTTAGAAACAATTTGTTGGAAATGCAAATTCTTAGTCCCCATTTTACCATAGAAGCAGAAACTTGGGATGGGCCCAACAATCTGCGTTTTAACAAACCCTCCAGGTCATTTATACGCTTCATGGTGTTAGAAGTAAGGATAGCTGCTCTCATTTTTTCTTGCCTAGGTTGGCCTGCTCTCATGCCCAAACCCCATTCCTTCATCCATCCTATGGCTCAGGGCAAGTCTCGGCATTTCCTTCCACACTGATATTGAACTGGCACCTGATGTTGCGACCTTAATCTCAGGACTCTTTTCTTTAATATTTTTATTGATTTTTAAAGAGAGAGGAAAGGAGAAGGAGAGAGAGAGAAACATCTTTGTGAGAGTGAAACACAGATCAGCTGCCTCTTGCACACCCCCAACCTGGGATCAAGCTTGCAACCCAGGCATGTGCCCTGAACGGGAATCAAACCAGCAACCTTACAGTGCACAGGATGATGCCCAAGCAACTGAGCCACACCAGTCAGGGCTCAGGATGCTTTTCTGATTAAGTGGCCCCACAGACATCTCTGAAAACTTGGAAAATTCATGTATTACATGTATTATATCCTTTTATTTCCTTACTAACACATTCCATCTAGCATCGTCCATCAATGGGTTATGTTCTCTTTGATATCAATTTCTGACTGAATTCCTAAAAGGAATTTTAGTATTTTGACTGAAAATCCTGTCCTCGCTCTGTTCTTAAGTCACACCAACAGATTTCCTTTTAGACACTTAATGCCAAGGGATGAACTTTGCCACGCCCTCGTCGGAACTTGATCCCCAGTAGTCCCTTCTCTCCCTGGAACCCCTGCCAACATCTCTGATGGTTCCAGGTTTCCGTGTCCTTGCTGCTCCTCCTGTTTCCTGTGCTTCCATCTGGTACCGGAAAGCATGTCCCCCCTCCTGCCAGGAGCCAGCAATGACACTCTGGGCTTCCCTGATTGTCACTTGAGTCACGTTTCATTCTCACAGTATAGGAAATGATACGTGTCCTCAGATGTTTTAAGAGTCGTTCCACAGCTGGGTAGCAGTTCTTGGAAATGCGGGGTTAAGGCAAAGTGCCACTAGTTCCCACACCATCCACTTTAACTTAGCTTTATCCCAAATTATTGTATACAAAAATCTCTGAGATACAAAATATTCATTTCCTCATTTATGAGCTATTTATATGCTTTATGGGGAGGCCTATTTATATCACAATGTTTTCGTGGAAACTGTTTATAGGAGGATAGGTATTAGAAGAAATACTGTGCTCATTTTCACTGAAATAGCATAAATGCAATCCATAGGAAGCTCACTGCAACCCCAGCCAGGAGCTATCCTGACCTCAACTGACTCACTCGTTGGCAAATGTTCCGTGGCCTCTGCACAGTACCTAGCCACCCTGGGAGGGCGCTTTGTCAACGCGCATTGGCACATCTTTCTGCTTTTATGACTTTATTGTAATTTTCCTCAATGGACATGTATTACTGCCACTAAAAGTGAGAAGAAAACCAAAAGAATTTAATCTACAAGGTTACGTCCCTCAAAATTTCACCACAAATTCAGCCAATAATATAGTGAAATGTAAACAGGCAATTTTTAAAAAATATATCTTTATTGATTTCAGAGAGAGGAAAGGAAAGGGAGAGAGTTGAAGCATCAATGATGAGAGAGTCACTGATCGGCTGCCTTCTGCACACCCCCTGACTGGGGATCGAACCTGCAACCCGGGCATGAGCCCTGACCAGGAATCGAACTGCTATCTCCTGGATCCTAGGTGGATGCTCAACAGCTGAACCACACCCAGCAGGGCAAACGGGCAATTTTTAAACATTTAGTGTAACTTATATCTTCATTTAAAGAGATGAAATAAAGTTTTCTTCTATATTCTTTATCCATGCTTCAGGCGTAACCTATAAAATAGAGCTTTAAAAGTAGAATTACTGGCTTAAAAAATACAAAAAATTTTAACACTTGAGATAGTAATTCTCCACTTCTGCCTTTCCTTTCTGAACAGGAGTTGGCTTAGATGAGATTTGAAGGTTCAGAATATATTAAGTAGATAATCTAAATGTTATCTTTGGCCTTATAATACACGAGAAATAACTGTTCTAGAAACGTTAGCAGTCCTTTCACTTGAACCTCAATTTTGTGTCCATGCAGGGTTTGGGAAGACATTCACATTAGGTTAAGTGTTCCACCTCGTGGCCACTTCGAGCCTTGCATGTGTTCTCAGGATGCTCAGAAGTACCTAAAAGATAAAGCAAGCTGGCAGGAGCTACCTCCTTTCTCCAAAAAAGAGTCATGTAGTATAACTGAGTAAACCAACCTCGGTCTGAGTCCTGGCTCTGCGGTCTACCGGCTGCCTCCTAGCATGACCTTCATCGTGCTAACACCAGGAGGTCCGAGTGCTGGTCCCAGCTCTGAGAGGCTGCCCAGGAATGAAGAAGGTTCCTATAGATAGTGTCTAGGCTCCTGTCTACACCAGTGTATGACCCCAGGTCTGAAGCTGGTCATTTTCTATGTGACCGTGACAGTGTGAGCTTCATGGGTGTGAGAGGTGGGGAGGGTTGGGAAGGTGAAACAGGTGGGCGCATCCAGTTGACACCGACAATCACAGCAGCGACCAGTTCATCTCATAAAAACAGAAAACTTCCTCTTCTTAGGGGAGCTTCATGTAGGAGACCAACTCACTGCTGCAACCTTTCAGACCCTGTAGATGAAGGGCTGCCTCTCTCTTGCCAAAGGAAGATGCTCTGGCATCTCAGGGGAGTGCAAAGAGGAGCTTCTCCTCCCCTTTCTAGCTGGAGGCTGGGGCTCACCGTGCAGACCAGGGATGCTGGAGAGCAGGCCCTCCCAATAGGATATTTCTTCTCTGCTCTACATCTTAGTGTCATGGGAAGCATCAGACAAAGGTAAGCGTCTGTGTTAACACTAAATAGCATGCACTTATTATATGTACCTTCACTAACTTGAAGGCAAAGTGCCTGGAACGAATTTGTAAACAAATCTGTGACCTGAGTCACTTCCAGCACTCACCATCAGTTAGTGGCAAAGCCTTAAACTCTTGGGCTCCCTGGGAAATCAATAGGGGCATTGTTGAGTGGAAGACTGGCTGGGCACGGCAAAATATATACATTTGATTGTAAACCTTCTGCAGTGTTGTTTCTTTAGTCAGACAAGGGTACTAGGTGATCTAGTTCCTTCCAACTCTCTTCCTCTATGTGCATAGAGATGCACTGCAGCTCCACCCATCACCTCTCAAAAGCCAACTGTTAAACTTTTAGAAATTTTTCAAGCCAGTGGCTAAAACATGAATAACATGAAATTGCTGTCTGAAATATTTACAGCACAGAAGTTGGCATAAGCTATGAATCAGGGCTTTTTTTTTTTTTTTTTTTTTTTTTTTTGAGAGCTAGCTTACCAGGATACCACTGAATCTGAGTTATTTAACCAAATACCATCCCTGTGCAGGGGACTGTGTTTGGTGTTATGTCGCAATCAAACACATGGCCATTTTCCCAGGTGGCATCTGAAATGTGAGGATACATTTTTGTTTGTCAAAATAACATATGGGCACTATAGGCATTTAACAAACAGAGGCTTGTGGTGATAAATATTTTACAATGCATGTGATAGTTTCTCCAAAGGAAGAAACATTTCCAAAATGTCAAGAGCTACCCCATTGAGAAACAGAGCAAGTGGTACAAATATATTCTAATGCCAATCTGTGTGCCTGTGCCTCCTTTGAGCCCCTACAGGAAACCACGTTTGTATGAAAATTACTGTCTATGGGCCTAGCTAATAGAAGCAGATGGGGCATTATCCCAAAGAGCAGACTGGTGACAAGTCATTTCCTAACTTCCTAAACTTGCTCTCCAAGTGTCACGTGTCCTTTCCTCTTGAATGTTTCTTTGTCTCATTGCTTATGACAATTTCCTTTTAGCCTAGTTCTTCTATTGACACATTTTTACCTAAGTGATATAAAAATGTTAATGTTTTTGGCTATGAAATAAGCTGGAAAATTCAATTATATACCAAAGTAAATTTCCATATGATGTAAATGAGAATATGTCCTAAGAAACAAACAACTTACTATAAATGCCCTGGTGATGGCTCACCTGGCTCTATCGTTTGGACTAAAGGAACAGCGCAATAGCACAGGTACTTATCTAAAATAAATAAAGAACAGCTACTTGTAAAGCCAATATCCTAACAGATGTAAAAGAATCAAGTATCCGTCAAATGGCCACGTAGAAAAGCAAAATAATTTATTATTTTGGTTATTTTAATGTTCCCTTAAATATAAATATACCCTTGGTGTGTATAGCTAAGAATCATGCTCCCACATAAAGTCACACATTTTTAAAGATGCTCAGAATATCACTTTCCAAAGATATTCACACATAACCCAAACACTGTTCATTATGTAAAAAATACTGAAAAACGTTACCCACAATGAGATGCTAAAATGTTAACTTGAAGTAGCTCCTAGATTGGTTCCATTCAATTGCCAAAGCCTGGCTTTACTTAGAGGCTCCACATTCTGAGCTGTTGCTACAAAAAGAAACTATCACCTATGAAAGAAGTGACTGTGTTGTTATGCCATCTGCATAAGACACGTACAGTATCGCACAATGACCCCCAAGTCAGAGTTCATGGGAAATCTATTAAATGATGAAAAAATTTTTTAAAGCTAATAAAATCAGCAGCATCAACACGGATCACAGGCAATATTTTTTTACCATAATGCTTCAAAAAGTAACTTCAAACTCTATGTATGTTTTCCTTTAACACATAAATAAGTACCTTTAAGAGTACTTTTATTTACAGAGATTCCACAAGCATAATCAAGAACCTTAAAAAAGGCCCTCAGTAATACATCACATTTTTCAGAATGTGCAATTTTAAAATATAAAGCTTTGGAATACAGGAAAGTTGAACAAAAATACACAAATTAAACTAGTTTGTTATTCCTCAAAGAAATGAGTAAGATGTTACCGCACTTATGAAATCCACTCAACTTTTTTACAAAATAAACACCTGTAAAAAGGAGCTGGCCGGTAGGCCGGTGTCTGGCGCCATCTACTGGAAAGCAGCCATAACTTGTCCCTACATGTTTCTTCAGCTACGTAGTGTGTAAATTATTGTTTAATTTACATAAGAAATATGTGCTTAGGTAAAAATGACTGGAAAGTAATTTGTAAATGTAAAAAATGATTACTGTGTCGAGAGTGGTGCTTTGTTCTTTTTGAATGGCCAAATCTTTTTAAAGAAAATATGTTAATCTACATATTTATAAAACAAGTACAGAAACTTAAAAGACTTGAGCAAGATGGGAAAATAAATGGCATCAGGATTGAAAATCAATCTCTTAAAGTCACTTACCACAAGGAGGCTGGAATTATGGACTGTCATGGATCTGGTGCTGGTGACCAAAAGTCCTCTGGCCAGGCAAAATTAGACTGTTTCCCCCACTCTTTGTAATTAATGCTGGTTATCTAGCATAACATAAATCCAAGATCTCCTATGAATTACCATTATGGAAAATTGACTATAACAGATTTACCACCTGGTGGTAACAGGAAAAAACTTTCAAAGCATTCTTCGAATTATCAAACAAAAAATAAATACATGATGCCTATTTCACTGGACTAGAAGTTCCCAGGATCAACTGTGCGGGGAGCATGAGGCTCAGAGCTTTGGCTGAGCTATGGAGATGGCCACCTTGTGGGAGGCTGGGCACTGAGAATGTGATGTGCTAGTGGCTTTCTTGGTAGCCATTCTTATGAATGCTCCTTTCCCACACACTGTATACTGAGGGCCAAGGACATGCCTTAGGTATGCTTGTAGGTATCTTTTCCTCCATGGATCCTATGGAACTGCAATCATATATCCCTGTTTGTTTGTTTCACACCTGTTCCCATGAAAACTGACATTAAACTATCTCTATTCTGTTCCCCACTCTGTACACAGTTGCCAGCACAATGCCTGATACAGTGGCACCTGATATGCATGGTTCTCATACAGTAATCACTCAATGAATATTTTAATTAATTAATTAATTATAGACCTGGGCAAAAAAGGGGGGGCCAGGGGGGGGACTTAGGAAAACAGAAAGAGGACAATGAAGGAACAGGTGAAAGACCAATCCAGAGGCCTTTTTATTGGCCTTTATATGAGGACCAGAAATTGTTCTATGCATTAATTTGCAGACCTGAGCAATATTTTAAAATTTCAACTGATATTTGATAGAAAACACAATGTTCTTTTCTAGGGGAGTCCTTACAAATGGCTGAAAGCTAACACACTACAACACCTGGTATGTCAGCAAGGTTCAACCAGAGAAACAGAACCAGTAGGAGGGATGTATATAGTATGGGATTTACTGACACAATTTGATCAAATGGGATTGTGGGAGCTGGCTGAACAGTCTATGTGAGGCTTTTGTTCCTTGTGCTGGGCCCGAGTGAGTTGGGCTGGCACTTGCGAAGTTCAGATGGGTGTGGGTGGGAAAGAGCAAGGAAAAACTGGAACCTGCTGGGATGAGATGGAACATAAATGACAAGCCGGACCCCACCTCTCACTGCCCTCAACTTGAATGAAGAGAGTGGCCCATAGGTGAAGCTGGCACCCTTGTCCCAAAGCTAAATGTTCAGCCCTGGCACAGGGGCTGGAGGAGTTGTGGGCCTGGCTCCTGCCCACCAACCAGGTGAGCCAGCAAAGGAGCAAGACCATGCCTGTACAGAATGGCCCCTGGTGCCCTCTTCCCACTTTCTAAGCATGAAAGCAATTTGCTACAGCTTCGCCTCTCCCTTCCAAACCCTGCATGTAAGTGCTCTCGTAGGTGATGCCAGCTTGGTGGGGAATTCTGCAGGGCAGGGGAGTCTGGAAATTTTTAATAGAATTCATCTACCAGTGAAGCAGCTTTCTTTGCAGGAAGCTTTTCAACTGCAAAATCAATTTCTCTTCATAGATATAAGGCTCGAGATTATTCAGTTCTTCTTGCTTGTGCTTTGTGTTTTTTATCCCTTAAGAAGCATGTTCATTTCTTCTAACTAGTTGAATTTACTCGCTTAATGTTGTTTGTAACATTTCATTCTGTCCTTCTAATGGAGGTGGACCTTTAAGGATGTCTCCTCTTTTCAATGCTGGAATGAGCCCCTGCCACCTTGGATCCAATTACTCCCATTTCATCTAGGTCGCCCCACTCAGTGGCCATAGCTCCCGCCGAGGGGTCTTGCCTACAGAGAAAAGCAATCACAGAGCTCATCACGGATGCCAGGGTTCTTCTCACAAATGAGCTTCTCTCAGTGTTGGTGAAAACTATGTCTCCTGGACCACCCTGTCGTAGGAGAATAAGTCTGAAATGACAAATCCACTGTAACAGTCCAACCGCCCTGAGCCGTGCTATGTGTGGAATGATTCTCACGCACCTAAGCCACCATGACCTTAGCTAATAAGATTGTTCTAAAATGATCACATCTTCATTCTTATAACTTTACATTGACATTGATACAAGTAGGCGTCTTGCTGTAGATGTATTCTCTTTAATTATAAATATCATTTCAGTACTTGAATATGTTGGACTTTGTAAAGTTTGATTCCAGGTCAGGAGAAGATGAAGACTGTCTGACTGAGCAAGCAGGTTCCATTCAAGGCAAAGTCTTAGTGAGATGCATTCGCTTGAATGAGATCCCTTGTCTTCCCTGGGGATATTCAATAGATTATTCACCTGTAGTTATAATAAAATAAAACAGAGTGAAAAGGCAACCTACAGGATAGGAGAAAATATTTGCAAACCATATATTGGAAAAGGGTTAATTTTCAGAGTATTTAAGAAACTCTTGCAATTCAATAACAAAGAAGACTAATAACCCAATTTTTAAAATAGGCTAGGGAGATGAAAGATGGCAGCGGACTGAATGGAAGCTACACTGACACTCTCCCGGGACCAAACTGGAATTACAACTAAAACATAGAAAAACCATCCTGCATAATCAACTGAAGACGAGCTGGAAAACACCCTCATAACCAAGGAGGAAAAGTAGAGACCACCTATAGACTGGTAGGAAGTGCAGAGGTGCCAGAGGGCTGGCTGGGCTCCCACAGGCAGCAGCTGAAGGCCCGGAGGGAGATTTCAACTGTGGGGGCTTCCCACTGAGGACTCTGGGGCCTAAACCCCAGGCTGGGCTTCCCAGCCCAGAGCACTAGAACTGAGACAGGTGCCCATATAACATCTGGCTGTGAAAAGCAGCTAGGTTTCTGTCTGCCAGGGAGAGACAAATGGAAACACAGGCACCCTCTGAAAGGGCCAATGCACAGTTTTGTGTGCAGCCACTCACCATAGGCTCCAACGGAGGGAGGGCAGAGTGGACTAGGGCTGTGTGAAAGGAGTCCAGAGTCATGGGATCTGGAGACAGAGCTCAGAGGGCAGCCATCTGGATTCCGGTGCTGAATCCTTCCTCCAGACTGCAGAGGACATCTTTCTCAGGCAGACAATTTGCTGCTTTTGCCTAGAAGGGAAAGCAATTGCCCCACCCTGCTGGAAAACCTCTCGCCCTACCCAGAAGAGATTCTACAGCCTGAGGCTTGTTAACAGAATCAGATTAATTAGCCTGCAGGAGGCAGAGGCAGACCTCAGAGTGTTTTGAGTCTTTGCCTGATCTGCTTCTGGACCCAAGCCTTGCAAAAGCAGACTTTGGTGTGCATCTTGGTCCTGTCCAACTTTTCCCTGCCCCAGCAGAGGAGACCTCAAGCCAAGGGTTGTTGATAGCTCCAAACAGGGTACTCAGGGCCAGTCACAAACTGCGTCTGACATTGGCCTGCACCACAGACCCTCCAAAAAGACTGAGAGTCCTAGCAGATCTACCTAATACATAGAAACAAACCCAAACAGGCAGCCAAAATGGGAAGATGAAAAAACAAGCCCCAAATGAAAGAACAAGAGAAGCCTCCAGAAAAAGAGCTAAATGAAATAGAGATAAGCACTTTATCAGATATAGAGTTCAGAATACTGATTGTAAGGATGCTCAACAGCATGAAAAAAGATATGGAAACTATGAAGGAAATTAAGAATGACATAGCAGAAATAAAGAATACATTGGAAAGGATAAACAGCAGATTAGAGGAAGCTGAGGATCAGATCAGTGAATAAGAAGACGGTAGAAAAAATCACTCAATCAGAGATCCAAAAAGAAAAAACAATTTAAAAACAGGAGGACAATTTAAGGGAGCTGTGGAACAATAATTGTATTATAAGAATGCTAGAAGAGGTTGAAAATAAGCAAGGGTTAGAGAACCTGTTTGAAGAAATAATGGCAGAAAACTTCCCTAATCTGGTGAAGGAAAAAGTCACACAAGTTCAGGAAGCACAGAAAGTCCCAAGCACGAAGAATCCAAAGAGGCCCACGCCCAGACACATCATAATTAAAATGCCAAAAATTCAAGACAAAGGGAGAATCTTAAAGGCAGCAAGAGAAAAACAATGTGTTACCTACAAAGGAGCACCTATAAAGTTGTCAGCTGACTTCTCATCAGAAACTCTACAGGCCAGAAGGAAATGGCATGAAGTATTTCCGTCAAGGCTGTCATTCAAAATAGATGGTGAAATAAAGAGCTTCCCAGACAAAAAAAAGGCTAAAGGAGTTTATCACCCCCAAACCAGCATTGCAGGAAATGTTAAAGGGACTGCTGTAATAAGAAGAAGAAATAGAGAAACATAGGCATAAAGATTTAAAATGGTAATAAATAAGGACCTATTAATAATAACCTTAAGGACTTTAAGGGAGAGATCAAAGCAATACAGTCATAATCATGGACTTTAACACCCCACTGACTTCACTGGATAGATCTTCCAGATAAAAAGTCAACACAGAAACAGCGACTAAATGGCACACTAGATGAGATAGATTTAATTTATATTTACAGAACATTTCACCCCAAAGCTGCAGAATATACATTTCTCTCAAGTGCACATGGGTCATTCTCAACCATAGGCCACATGTTTAGGACAGAGAACAAGTCTCTACAAGTTCAAAAAGATTGAAACCATATCAAACATCTCAGATCACAATGGCATGAAATTAGAAATCAAGTACAGTAAAAACACTCAAAAACATTCAAACACATGGAGACTAAATAGCATGTTATTAAACAATGAATGGGTTACCAATAAGATCAAGAAAGATATCAAAAACTTCCTGGAAACAAATGAACACACAACAACCCAAAGTCTATGGGACACAGCAAAAGCAGTCCTAAGAGGGAAGTTCATTGCACTGCAAGCCTACCTCAAAAAGCAAGAGAAATTTTTAGTAAACTATCTAACCCTACAACTTAAAAGTATTAGAAAACTCCCCTGTGCAGCCATCCAGACCATGGCTTTTGTTTGTCGAGAGTTTTTTTTATTACTGTTTCGATTTCATCAGTTGTTATTGGCCTATTCAGGTTTTCTGATTCCTCCTGATTCAGTTTTACATGATCTCACTCATATGTGGAATCTAATTAACAAAAAAGACTGAGGAACAAAATAGATCCAGAGACACAGAAGCATGGAACAGACTGATGAATCTCAGTAGGAAGGCAGGGTGGGGTAGTAGGTGGGGAGAGATTAATCAAAGAACTTTTATGCATATATGCATAACCCATGGACACAGACAATAGTGTGGTGAAGGCCTGGGGGGCAGATGTGGGGTGGAGGAGATCAATGGAGAAAAGAAAGGGGGACATCTGTAATACTTTCAACAATAATGATAAATTTTAAATAAATAAATAAATAGACAGATAGATAAATAAATATAAAAAATGGGCTAAAGACATGAATAGACATTTCTCCAAAGAAGACACACAGATGGCCAACAGGTATATCAAAAGTTGCTCAATATCAGTAATCGTAAGGGAAATGTCAATCAAAACCACAATGAGATATCATCTTACACTCGTTAGAATGGCTGTTACAGTAAACCATCGATATTGTGGACCTCGATTTAACGGACTTTGGACTTAACTGACAAAATTCCAGGTCCCTATGTCATATGTGAAAATTAACACCCTGTTAATTTTTAAATGCTTTTAACCAAAATTTATTTATAATTAAATTAACAGGGGTTTTTGCTGTTATTATTAATTCACTGTTACTTTTAACACATCTTAGCGAATAAGCCGTATGTTGGAAAATACACTGTAGTAATTTCACCTACATAAATCGATATTACATATCTACAACTATAGTTTACATATTGAAATCCAAACGTCACCACTTGTAAACATTGTTCTGAGAATGATTAGCACTTGATCACACCGCATCTCCAGTGGTAATTAGTTCTGTTGCCACATGGTGTGACTTTCTGCAGCAGTTTTCATTCTTGCAGGATGATGTTCCCTGGTGCTCTAAACCAGGCCCCAGCCACGTGCGTTTGTTTACTGGAGGTCACTGGTGAATGCACACATTCACTAGACCTATTCAGTATAAATTTAAAAGTACAATCATACATAGAGAAAACTTTTCTGTGAAATTAAACTTTTCATACATACTTAATTTTAATTACACAAACGTGTCTACATAAGTAAATACAGGTGGGGGCACCTGCACAGGTTGCAGGCTCAGTCCCCAGTAGGGGGAGTGCAGAAAGAAGTAGATCAAAGTTTTGTCTCACATTGATGTTCTTTCTCCCTCTCCCCTCCTCTCTCTCTAAAATCAATTTAAAAATCTTAAAAAAAAAAAAAAGGCACTCCCAATGGCCGAATCTGGAACAATTTGAGGAACAACATAAAGACTGTAGAGGGTTATAGCCCTCAGAATAAATCACTACCCAAGAGTCAAAAAAAAAGTTGACATTGAGAAAAACAAAGGGCAAGAGAAAGAATGGTCAACATGCACAGAAGATTGTATTCTTCCTGTTTTGGAGGTTAGAATAACTTTTCAGAGTAAAAAAAAAAAAAGAAAGCTGCTGCATTTACAGTTACAGGAGTACATGTGCTGTACATCTCGGTGTTTGCATCCTGATGGCATGCAGCTTTCGCTTCCTCTTAGCTCAGAAACTCATTAAGACTTCCCAGAACAGAGACCATAATGAGTCATCGGAACAAAAGCCAAATGGAAACACAGAAAATAATTGTGTGTTTTTTCTTTTTTAAAATATGTATTTCAGAAAGAGGAAGGGAGAGAGGGAGAGAGAGAGAGAAACACCAGTGATGAGGGAGTCATTGATCAGCTGCCTCCTGCACGCCCCCTGCTGGGGACCGAGCCCACAACCTGGGCATGTGCCCTGACCAGGGAATCGAACAGCGAGCTCTTGAATCCTAGGTCAATGCTCAACTGCTGAGCCACACCGGCCAGGCAGAAAAAGATTTTTATAAAATGTGCATCTTCTATATCTGAATGCAAAACATTCATCATTCTAAAGTGTGTCATAGCTACCTGCTATATCAACCCTGTACAAGTGTGACTTCATTCTGGGGGGGGGGGGGGGGAAGGTTTTTTACACCACTCTCCCTTTTTAAATCATAGCAGTAGAAAACAATACAGTGTATTTATGAAGTGTGATTAGGAATATCTTTATAGGGTGTGCTGCTGTTCATGAGAAGGCTCTCAAATGGACACTTTCGGGCTTCCAATCATTTTGTGACATTTTGTTTTTTTAAATATATCTTTATTGATTTCAGAGAGAGGAAAGGAGAGGGAGAGAGAGAGATAGAAACATCAATGATGAGAGAGCCATTGATCAAGCCCACATCTGGAATGACCAGGAATCAAACCCCGATCACCTGGATCCCAGGTCAACGCTCAACCGCTGAGCCATGCCAGGCTGGGCTCATTCTGTGACTTTTTAAGTTAAGAGATGAAAAGCTGTTATGAGAGCTGAAGTTAGCCCTCCTAAGGATGAAAAATGGTTTTCATCAGTTTTATTGTTATCAGCAGAGAATCAACATGCCTTGTACACGTTAAGGTGAGAAGAACGAGATTGTGCTTTCAAAATATTAAAAAGCCATAGGACGCCTTTGTTGAGGTGTAATTTAAAGCAGGAACAATTTTATCTCCATGTTGTCCATGTTCTTTCAGGAACAAGAAAATAGGAGCAAAATCTGAGTAAGGTGACAGTTTTAACTTGTATGTTATTTAGTGGGGGTGGGAAGCTAAGTTGGTTAAATCAACATATATTGAATATCCAGATGAGGTATTGTTCTAAGCAAAATAGAAGAATTGGCTTCTTTCTCGGGGGGGGGGGGGGGGGGGGGGGCCTGGGGGGGAATTGCCATTAATCTCCAAAAAAAAAAAAAAAAGAAAGAAAGGAAATGATTGTCCTGTGGGTCCTGGCTTTCCAACCTCTTTGCTATCTCAGGGAACAAAACCGAACGCTGTACCTTTTTTCATGGCACGTTTCCTTCACGCTTTGGGCCCCCCATTCAGATTGCTGTGTCCGAGTTTCTGCCTGTAGCATTGTCCCTTTAGTCTTCCCTTCCTGTGAGAGTCCCCTTCCAAACCTGGCCTCCACTCCATCATCACCACACAGCCCTCTGAATTCTGGTTCTCGTTTGGCCCATTCAGTATCAGTTGTGCCCACGGGGGTTCTCCCCCAGGCCATGCCTGAATGGAGTTCCACTCCGTGTGGAGTCCTGAATAAATGGGAAAGGAGTTAAGGGGTATAGACTGAGTTCTTCCATACTTTTCTACTCCAACAGATACACTAGAGGTAAGTGACATAAAAAAATCTATTTAGCTCAAAATATTTCTCAGAAACAAGCCATCAATCAGAGGTTGATTTATGTCGACAGCTCCATTTAATATTGCAAATACACAGAGGAGGGTTGATCGTATTGGCTATTTACATTTTAAGTCAATATCCAGTTTAGTTTAAAATGTAGTTTTGTTTGAAAAGAGAAGACAAGCCCTGGCTGGTGTGATTCAGTTGGCTGGGTGGCATCCCATGGCACCAAGAGGTCTCCAGTTTGATTCCTGGTCAGGGCACATGCCCAGGTTTCGGGCTCAATCCCCAGAAGGGGGGCATGAGGGAGGCAGCCAATCCGTGCTTCATTCTCATCAGTGTTTCTCTCTCCCTGCTTCTCTCTAAAATCAATGAAAACAAATTTTTTTTTAAATTAAATGTAAATTAAAAGTGAAGACAAGGTCAATTGGAATCGCCAGGCAGGTCTGCATGAACATTCATAAAGTGGACTTCAGAGTGCCTAATGAGACTGGCAGGCAGGGGGCACTCAATAAACGTTTCAGAAAGAAAAACAGAAATAACTAAAAGACAAATGGCCTTGTTTGCAAACTCATCATCGCAAGTTAGAACCAGGGGCAAAATTAGGGAAGCTGCCAGTAGAGACCATGTTCACGGTGGGGGATACTGACCATAATCAAGATGCCAGTTCTCTCTAAATTTATCTAGAGGCAGCTTCCGTTGGGTCGGCAGCATTGGGAGCTTGCCCCGGTGCGTCCCCGGAGCCTGCCGGGCCCGCTGTCCTCCCGCCCGGCCCGCGGGCCGAGCTCCTGCGGCCTGCGTGGCAAGCGGACTGGGCCCCATGAAGCACCTGCCCTTCCTCTGCCGCAGCCAAGTGGTGCGGGCCTCTGGCCGCGGCTCCAAGCAGCTGGGCATCCCCACAGCTAACTTTCCTGAACAAGCGGTAGATAATCTTGCAGCTGATGTGTCCACCGGCATCTATGACGGATGGGCCAGTGTTAGGAGTGGAGATGTCCATTAGACGGTGGTGAGCATAGGATGGAACCCACACTACAAGAATACAAAAAAGTCGGTGGAAACTCACATCATGCAGACCTTCAAGGAGGACTTTCGTGGGGAAATCCTCAATGTGGCCCTTGCTGGCTACCTCAGACCAGAAAAGAACTTTGATTCTCTAGAGTCACTTATTTCAGCAATTCAAGGTGATATCGAGGAAGCTAAGAGATGACTAGATTTACCAGAACATTTGAAACTCAAAGAAGACAATTTCTTCCAGATTCCTAAAAGCGAAATAATGAATGGCCACTGGTGAAAAATCATCGTCCTCACTGACTCATTTGCTGTTCTCTAGTGTTTTGCTGCTCATGACTATGTAGTTTCATCTTGATTGTATTTTAAGAACCAAAAATTTTTCTGTAGCAGTGAATTAGTTTAAACAGTACAACGTAATTATTGTGCTTCATGTTCAATTAAACCCACCATGCTGTAATACTAAAAAGATTTGTTTTAAAAATCAAGATTCTTTTTATGTAATATGTTGACTAAAATTTACCACTAGAAAGGTCTTAACTGTCTTAAAAGGAAATGAAGTGAATAAAGCTATGGGTAAAAAGGCAAGTCACTAGTTTGAGACGAAAATGGATTCTCATGGTAAAATACTAGCACACATGTGCTTATATAGCGTGTGCTGCTACACAGAAGGTTGTAAAAGTAAATGTATTAAACAGGTTTGATAGTTTATTATAAACCTAAGGGGGAAAATTCATACTTGATATTTTTGATATTTGGTGCATTAATATATTACTACAGACATGAAGACTCACTTGATATTTTTGATATTTGGTGCATTAATATATTACTACAGACATGAAGACTCACTTGATATTTTTGATATTTGGTGCATTAATATATTACTACAAACATGAAGACTCATGAAATTTAGTCATTTCCTTGATGAGGTCAACTTGTCATATTGTTGCCCTGCTGGCGTGGCTCCATCGGTTGGGTGTCGTCCTGTGCACTGAACGGTTGCATCAGGCAGCTGATCCATGCTTCACTCTCTCACATCAATGTTTCTCTTCCTCTAAAAATCAATGCAAAATATCCTGTGGGATTTTTTTGTTTGTTTTTTTACAGCTGCCTCAGTTCTGATTGTCTGGATTCCCTCTACCTGTCAGGGTTTTTTTGGTTTGTCTTTTAAAATATTACAATGAGTGTGTTTTTTTGAAAAAAATAAAATAAATTAAAATAAATAAATAAGTTTATCTATAAACTCAATAAGATTAACTTGAAATTTCATTAAGGCTTTGTGTGAAACTTACCATGCCAAAGTTCAATTTCACTTGGAAGAGCAAAGAACCAAGAAATCAAAAAATTCTTATGAAAAAAATAGAGGCTGTTTTTACTGTAAAAAATATTACTACAAATTCTAATGACTAAGAAAGATATTGTGATTTTGACACAATAAAGACAAAAGATAGTTCAATCATATTAGAAAATAAATATGGAAACACAATGTATCACCGGAGCTATCACTACCAATCAGTATGAAAGAAAGAACTATTCAATAAATGCTTTGGGGTCAATTAGCTATCCATATAAAAAATGATCATTTAGATTCCTAAATTCACACTATACATAAAAGTCTATTTTAGGTGAACTAGGCGGTCACCTCTGGGGACACTGGAGCGGAAATCAATCAGAAAGAAGAGACATAAAGCCTCAGCTCTACCTGTAAAATGTTTTATGTTGTATGTCCAAAATCTAAGACAAACATAACAATGTTATTTGTAAGATCTAGCTAGCGGTAATTAAGTATTCATCTTATTTTCAGGTTTTGTATATTTGGAATAATTTCATGGGAAGTAAAATACCTTTGGTGTTTAATAAACATGCATGGTTCTGAAATTATAATAAATAAAACTTTTGGTATGAGACAATGGGTTCTATCCACGCACTTCATTAAAAATGTTAAAAACAAAGGCACGGGAGTCTATACTTTCCGTTTCAGATGAATAAATTCTAGAAATCTGCTGCGCAACACTGTTCCTATAGTTGACAAGACTGTATTGTGGATTTAAAAATTCATCAAGAGGATAGATTTCACATTAAGTGTTCCTACAATATAAATAATAAATTAAATAATAAATAAATAATAAATAAACAGGAATTGTAGCAGAAATTACTAAATGCCCTCTAAACAGCTCCCGTTAAATGAAAAAATTGTTCTCTGCATTCTTACTAAAATGCACATGTAAGGGTGACATGCAGAATCCTTATAATTTAATCCAATCTATTGCTCCCCCTTTTATATGAAACTCATGAATTATCTACTGATAAAATATTGCTGACAGATATTCCTTTTATCCTTAGACCAAACCATGCTCCTTCTCTGACTTGCTTAATTTATCATAATAAGGTGATAGTCCCAGTGATGAGACTTTTTTTTTACTAGCCCCTCAATTTGCTGTTTTAGATAAGGTCCGGTTATTAGCATCCTGAGAGCCCCCCAAACAGGAAACCATCAGTGGGGTTGCAGGCCCACCAGTACCCACTGGGCTCTTTCCCAGGGCATTCTTTAGGTGACTCCCGCTGCGCTCTCCCTCCCCGGTGGGAAGGTGGGAGCCAACGAGCAAATGGGCAAATGGGCAAAAGGGGGCGCTAGGACTGAAGAGAGACGCAGACTGCGAGGTGGCAAGCGAGAAATGGCTGGCTCCCTCCCAGCCTCCACGAGGAGAGCAGAGCCGGAGGACACACGGGTAATGTCCCAGAAAGACCATCTGGACCCTTCTGAACAGCCTGGAACTTTGGCCAAATTTTACGCTGAACACATTAACAAGGGTAAACACAAAAGTCTGGAATTGGATGCAAACATCCCAGTGCCACACGTACAGGGTAAGGACTACATGAATTAGCAGCCTGGTATGACATTTTTCAAATTTGTTTAATTGGCCAGGGACTCATTATCAGCAAACGGTCATTTATGGCTGAAAAAAATTAAAATGCTACTGCAGTTTTAGAGAGACTCTAAGAGGAAGAGAGTCGTCCTGGGGCACAATACCTGGGGTGTTATATCTAATTCTGGACACCATGTTTTAAGAGTTGCTTGGACACATTTAAAGAACAGTAGAAATGATTAGGAGACCAATAACCACTTTATGAAGGTCCTATGGACGTAAGCCAGGAGCGCCATCAAAGGCATCTGAATCCTTCTGGTTGCTGAAAACATCTGTGGTCACGTTAAACAGCTGCGGGCTGTTTGAGTCATGGAGGGCCCACAGTAAAAAGGATTTCTTATACTGGTATTATAGAGAGTGACTGCTAATCTTCCTAAAATATAAACCTTTTTTCCTAAGATTCACCCAATTGATATAGATCAAGTGCCTAAGAATAAATAAAAATAGAATTTACTTTTAAAAGATTAAATATACCAAGGGGCAGCATGGCAGAACTGGGGGGAGGGGGAGTGATGGAAATGTCCTGCATAAATTTTACTGCTTGTAAATTATAAAATAAAGCATTAGTCAAAATATTCTAAGTTTCAAATCAAACAAAGCTACTTTTGTCCCAAGAGAGCTTCTGGTTTATACCATTCAATACACTGATTCCAGAGCGGAATTCCAGAAGCAATTCATGAGAACCCAAGCACTGAGCCTTTCCGATGTCCTTTGGGCGGTTGAAGTTCATGCTGGAGGTATTGCGAAAGATAATGCCCATTGAGGTCTTTCCAGGTTCACTCCTGAAGGGGGTGCTGATTCTCACACTTACGTTCTGGGCTGGAGAAGAGAGGCCAGCTTCTCCACGCCCGCACGGCCCAGGACCTGGTGGGACCCCATTGCACAGGGACCGGAATATGCTAAGACGTATGGACTACCCAGGCTGGCCTCTCAGTTTCTAAACTGCCTAACCTATCTAAACTGGAAAAGTAAAAGAAATAAAAAAGAAAGAAACATACACTTACCCTTTTCTTCCTTTTGCTTCTTCCCCTCCGACCCTAGAAATTATTTATGATTGAGTTTCTAGGATCTTAGCCTGACCTGGAAGTCTGGACACAAGACCATTTATTTGCCTAGAAAAAGAAAGAAACCTGTTTCTGCATTCATAGGAGCTTAGACCTACATTTTCAATGTGAAACAATTCTCATTTTATATCTTTGTCGTATATGATGTTTCGACAGAGAAGAAAGCATAATAAAACATAAGAATCAACGTGAAACTATTCTAACTAGTTTGTGCAATTTAACGACACTGAGAGTGTTCAGTTATGAAGCCTACAGATGGGATGTTTCACATTCAGCCTGTGATTTCCAAATTGTAGATCTGGCCAGAGCACCTCACAATCTTAATGCCATTGCTACCTGACACGTGAGCAGAAGAGGCTGCCTGCCGTGGAAGGGGCTTTTGTAAACAAGAGCCTCAATGTGTCACCATGTCACTAGGAAGAGGTGCCACCTAGCCCCCGCTCCAGGTAGGCCAGCCCTCGGAGCCTAGAGCTCCTCGCCTCCTAAACAAGGCGTCTGGGAGGCTCTTGCTTGACTTGGCTCCTGCCTGCTCCACCATGCTCTCTGGAAGCTGCAAGATAGAACTGCCCAGCTACCTGAAACCAGACACCTGCCACTATGAGATTATCAAACAAACCTCTTCAGGCTTTACAAACACTTTACCACTGTCATGGGCAGAAGCCTAAGCCCCACAAGTCAGCCATCGTCACCCAAACCACTAACCACATGCACCAAAGTGGCCCCATTTCCCTTCCACGGCACCCTTCCAAGCCCTGCCAGGGTGCTCCATGGAACTCACGTGCATCCTCAGAACCTCCCTTCATTCTCCAGCTCCTCTGTAAGCCTGCTCTCTTCTTCCATGCCCCAGCCCGAAACTGGTTGTTCCATGAAGACATCTCTTTCTCTTTCCCCTCTGCCCTCTGGAGTGACGGCTATCTCTTCTCCCTTACCCCACGTCGCTTGAGGTCTGGAACCGGGGTACTGTGCTTCCATCTTCCCATTGCAGAGATAAAGTTCAATTTTCATCCCTAAACCTTTTGCTCCCCCAGGTTTTCTCAGCCCTGGAAATAGCCAAAATATCTACCAGATATTTCAAGTCAAAACTCTGCCACCACCTGGCTTTCGTGGCTCAGCGGGTGAGCATCGACCTGTGATTAGGAGATCGCAGTTCGAGAAATTTTTTTTTTTTTAAATACTGCCACTGACCTTTGACACCCTTCCTTTATCATACCTGCTTTCAATTCTGCCTCCACAACATGTCCCAACTCTGGCCTATTCTCTCCACTCTTAACCACCTCCTGTCCGTTTCCCCTCTGTGGCAATCTTTCTTTTCAATGGCTGTGACATCACATCTCCCCGCTCCTTAGAACTCACCAAGAGTTATATTCCTTACCTTACCTTGCAAATCCTTGTGTGATCTGGGCCCTGCCTACCTCTCTGTCCACTTCCAGCCCTGTCCACTGTAGTGGGTTGAATTGTGTCCCCCAAAAATATGTTGAATCATTTACCAACCTTTCCCATACCTGTAAATCTGAACTTATTTGGAAACAGGATCTTTACAGATGTAATCAAGTTGAGATTACATCATTACAGTATGCCCTAATCCAAAGACTGACTCCTTCCAAGAAAAAGAAAGCCACATAAGGACAGGAAAAACACCATGTGAACATGAAGGCAGAGATCGGGGTGCTAAATCTACCAGCCGAGGAAGACCAAAGATTTCCAGTAACCACCAGAAGCTAGAAAGAGGCAGGGCAGAACCCTCCCCTGGAGCCTTCAGAGGAAGCATGGCCTGCTGACACTCCCTTCAGACCTCTGGCCTCCAGAACTGGGAGACGGATACATTCCCATTGTTTTAAGCTACTCAGTTTGTGGTCATCGGTTACAGAAGCCCAAGGAACCCGACACACCCACTATGCTCGAGTCGCATGGATTCCTTCTGGTTCCTTAAACACACCGGGCTTATTCCTGACCTAGGGGCTCTAGTCTAAGTGTTCTCTTTGCCCAGACTGTTCTTCTCCCTTTCTCCCTATTTTCATGACACCCCCTGCTTGTCATTCAGCTCTCAGCTTAAATGTCACCTCCTCTGTTACCAATCACTCAACCCCAAAGAGCCACCTCATCTCTTCTTGTTACATTAACCTCTTTTAGTTTTCTGCATAACGTGTAGCTATCTGATATTTTACATGGTTATATTTCACCTGTCTCCCCACAGTAACACTTACTCCATGAGAACAGTGACCTTGCCTATCTTATTTATTCCTGGTGCCTCCACAATGCTTTGTATCTAGTAGAGAAACTGACCAACTGGTCCTCGTTTGCCCAGGAGTGTCCTGGTTTTACACCTCAAGACTCATGTCCCAGGACACCCCTGTGTCCTGGGAAAACTGGGGTGTCTGCCTTATTAGAAGATACTGTCAACCCAATTACCATTAAACATTGGAAACTGAATGAATGAATGAACCTTTTAAAGAACTAAAGTTCTTACTTTCTAAAATCTAACATAAAGGGAAAGAGGTTTCGCCACAAGAATTCTTGTTTGTAGTCGAGATTTACTGCTCTGATTATTACAGAAATTGAAACTTGCTTCGGGAAACAGTTTTGAAAGCAGAGGTTATGATTTTTTAAAATGTTATCCTCTCTTATCCCCAGAGATCAAGGTAGTTCAATCTGATCTTGGCAAGACATCATACTATGCCTGTAACCTTGGAAGCATATCCAGCCAACATTTAGAGAGAGAGAAAGGGGATGGAGAGAAAGGAAAAGACATGGGTGGGTCAGAAAATGAGTCGATGTGTCATACAGCGCACCGAGAGGTAGCCAATTTGATTCCCGGCCAAGGCACATGCCCAGGTTGCCGGCTCTATCCCCAGTAGGGGGTGTGCAGGAGGCAGCCATTTGATGTTTCTATCTCTCTCTCCCTCTAAAAATCAATAAAAACATTTTTTCTTAAAGAGTTGATGCAACCAGAGACCGTGTACCATAAAAACCAGTTGAAGGTGACAGACTGTCAGGCACGTTTAAAGTACTCTCGTGGTAGATCATTTGTCTTAGGCTAATGCAGCTGACTGCAGGAGAGGAACTCAAGGTTACAAGTGGGACATATGTGTGAAGAACTTGAAATTTTTGCCTGCTTTCAGCATTTTTCAAGAGACTTTCAATAGCTTTGAAGTTATTCAAAAGGTTCTGGGTTCCTATGCCCATGACTCATAACAGTTTCAGACTAGCAGGCTGCTTTCCCTTGAATATACTCTGTTTCTTTCTTTGACTTGATAGGCTCTGGTTGCAGGAAAGTCAAATGAAAAGTAGCTACTTTTTAGGGGGGGAAAATGTTTCTTAAAGTATCTTTACACAGTGGGGGTTTTTCTGATATTTTTCTATACATTCATCCAATATCTCATGAAAGGTAAACAAAGGCAAGTAGAGGAAGTTTCCATATAATTAAATGTATTACAGATATGCCATAACTGTATTTATTTTTGAACACTTTGAATAAAATGCTTTCTAAAATTCGTTTTATGCTTTACTCATTTTTATAGTACAAAATCCAATTTAATCTTTCCTTCACATTCAAAAACACTAGTTGTTTTCTTGAGCAATGAATGAGTAGGGAGGCATTCTCGGGAGCCACGCTGAAAGCTGTCCATTCGCTTAGGATCTTATCTGCTTTTCCGGGAGGCTGTTTGGTTATTTGAATGCGAAGGAGTGGTGAAACTTGTTGACTTGTTTATTTAAGGGATGCGTTTTTGTACATGTGTTTGTTTCTCAGATGTGTTTCTGAATCGGCATGAGTCAAGGGCCTGCAGAAAGTGTACAACAATTAGGACAGGGCCACACGAGGGCAGGCTGGGTTGCGGGAAAGTGGAGGTCCGGCGTCTGTGGAGTTCTCTACAAACACCTGCAATGAATTCAGTCCTCTCTCCTTTAGGATCAAAAAAAGCAAGAGACCCTTCGAAACTGTCCTTCTCCACAGTGTGTTGGTGCAGAGTCACGAAGTAAAGTAAGTAGTCTATTTTTCATTTCAGAGAGACACTGTACATAGTGTTAGAAGCACAGACTCAGCCAGCCTGGCTAAGTTCTGCAGAACTGGGGGCAATTGAATCCCCATATGCTCACTCCCTCATCTATGAAATGGCTCATAATAGTACTAACCTCGTAGAGTTTTCAGGAAGAAAAGCATGAGTCAGTAGGTGCAAAGCACTTAGAACGGTGTCTGGCACAGAGAAAGTGCATTTATTATACAAGCTACATTATAGTAAAAAACATTTGAAGGCAGTGTGGCTTTGGTCCATAGTCCTTAATGGAATATGTCATTATTGTTTCCTGTTTCCAAATGCGTCTCTTGGTGTGTAAGTCTGCCCAGGGCCAGCTTCAGGGATGTGCAACCTGGGCAGGCCCCCATGCCCCTCTCAGAAAGGCCCCGAGCTGGACCTGATCTCAGCTGTCACTCAAAATTCTTAATGCTTTCTGAAAAAGGGGTCCCCATTTTCATTTTACAAAGGACCCTGCAAATGATGTGACACATCCTGATGCTGACTTCCTAAACTCCCTCTTCAGTTCTCTTGGTTCTTTTAAGCCCAGAGGCCCTGAAGTGGTGGTGCCCCTCCCCCCCCAGCCCTCAGGTTTCGAGGTCGGAAACCTCACTGAAACTCCCCCAGGCACTCTGTGCGTCTCTGAGCACAGCTCCCAGCAGGCCACAGCGGGGACACGGAGACACGGACTTCGCTTTCTTTCTTGCCTCTTGTAAAGGGGCTGCATCTGTGAATCTTTGTGTACAGAGACAAAAAGAGTTCCTCTTTTTTGCAAACACCACCTCACCCAAAACTATGCTTCGGTCAGTACCACATCCCCCAGGGGTTAAACCTCAGGCGTTCAAGTCCAGAGTTTCTCTTCTTCCCTTCGGACCTCTTTCTTCCTTAGCAGATGGCAGCGTAAAGCAGTAGCAGGGTCTTTCATTCAAGCTGCACAACCTCAGACAGGCAAGTCGTTTAAGCTTCCTTCGTGTCACTTCCAAATTGTTTTCAAATGAGGATGTCGCTAGTTGCCAGATACAGGGACTTATGTAAGAGCTTGTTATCATCTGGCCGGTGGGAGCCGTGGGCAGTCACAGCCTGAAATAATTCCCCTGAGGATGGGTCATAAAGCAGCTGGCTTCATTATCCCAGTGGAAAAATTGGGTGCCGGGCACACTGAGTTACTCCGTGAACGTTTCCAAGTAAAGGTTAAGCACAGGTACACATACAAATTAAATCATTACTTATTGGGCATCTTCTTTGAGTCAGCTGCAGAAAAGGCCCTAAGAAGTGGAATAAGAAACATGCATCTTCCTCACAGGGCTCACGCGGTATGTAGGGGCGACAATTAAGGGGTAAATAACTACCACACAGAATCGGATGTGTTTTAGTTAAGGAAAATGCAGAAAATTCCGAGGCATCATCTGTTCTCCCACGGGGCCTTGAAGGAAGCTTCGAAGAGAAGGGTAGTGGGAGTTGAGTGTTTGGAGAGGGAGGAGGGTATTCTAGTTAGAGCAGGGGCCCAAAAGGGGGTTTGTCCACATAGGGACCTGTGGAAATAAATAAGGGATGAGTTCAGTGAGACCCATTGAGAAGATGAAGCTGCAATGACACCTCGACAGGGAGACTAAACTGGAGGATGGGATGCGGCCTGCATTCTGCAGGTGAGCCATTGGGGGACCTTACGGGTTCTTGAATGCAGGGTGCTATGATCGAAATTGTTTAAGAAGATAATCTTGGACGTAGTGTAGATTATACATTGGTGTGAGGAGATCAAGGAGGCAAGAGAACTGATTAATATTCCCAGGTATCCATCAACTGTGGAATGGATGCACAGGCGTGGCCCATCCATACATTGGAGTGTTATTCGGCCATCAAAAGGAATGAAGGACTGACACATGCCACAGTGTGGATGAACCTTGAACACGTTATGCGAAGTGAAAGAAGCCTCTCACAAAAGACTACATGCCGTATGGTTACATTAATCAGAATGCCCAGAATAGGCAAATCTGTAGAAACAGAGAATAGATTATCAGTTTCCAGGGGCTGGAGGAAGAGAGGGATGTGGAATGACTGTCAGTGGGTATGGGGTTTCTTTTTGAGTGCTGAAAATGTTCTGAAACTAGATAGTGGTGATGGTGCACAACTGTGTGAATGTGCTAAAAACCACTGGATTGTACAATTTAAATTATATTTTTTAAAAAAACTACTGCTATTGTCTAGAAGAGAATTAAAGAACTGAACAGAATTTGAACTAGAGGAAATAAAGAAGCAGGATGGGTTCCAAACTATTTAGAAGATGCATTTATAAGAAGATTCCTTTAGAAAATACGGCAGTGAAAGAAAAATAGAGCTTTCCTCGAGTCTTCTGACCAGAGGCAATAGCCAGATTGAGCTGAGACCCAGGATAGACAAAAAAAGAAATGCTCTTGCAGACAGAGAGCTGGGTTTCAGACACAGCCCAGAAGGGGGGAGCAGTGTTATACAAGATTGCATGCATCTCTGCAGCATGCGGAGATGGAGGTCAGTGACAGTCAGAAACAAGCCATTTTTGTAGACCTTTTTGAAGGCCATATTTAGCCAGAATATGTATTTTTAATTGTAACCTCCTTTCAGTTTTATTTCAAAGGGAATTTGAAACCATTAATAAAATGCATAACATACAAATGCTGTAGGATAAAAATAGAGACTGTGATTAAGGCAAAGGGATATTAATAATAATAATAGTTAACTAATAATGGTTTAATGATAACAATGGTTAAATGAAACTGGGAGATGAATACTAAGCAGCAAAGTATATCAAAAGATCTCTGATATTTGGGGGGCTGGCTGAAAAGGGGGAAGGGATTAAGAACTACAAATTTACAGTCACAAAATAGTCACGGGGATGTAAAGCACAGCATATGGAATATAGTCAAGAATATTGTAATAACTATGTATGATGTCAGATGGGTACTAGACTTATTAGGGGGTCACCTTGTAAGTGATACAGGTGTCAGCCATTACGCTGTACACCTGAAAGTGATGTAATATTGAATGTTAATTGTAATTTAATTTTTTTTTTCAATTTTTTGTTTGAAAAAAAGATCTCTGTACTTTCCGAAAGTGAGTGAAAATTGAGCTCTGAGGTTTTTTGTATCTCGGAGCAGGGACATGAAGTACGATTATTATAGAAGCTGACCTACTGGTTACAAGAATGACTGCTTAGTCACAGGGCTGGATTCATTGCCTTCCTGTTCATTGAGGTTTTGCTATGTTAGGCTTTCCTGTTTTGCTAATGAAACCACCGCCGCTGCAAGTGCCTGTGTACTCGCTGTGTACTTCTCAGTGAACAGTGCGCGGAGGAACAGGTCTGCTGGAACACAACTCACAGAACTGTGAGCTGCCAGATCTAGTAGGTTCCCGCTGCTGTGCTGAGAAGGAAAGGCCTGGGAGGCCTCCTGCAGTTGGCTTCCAGCAGCAGCATTCGGCTACCCGCCTGTGATGTTGGGCTCCAGTGCGTCTTCTTAGCAGAGCTGGGCCTCTGGATATGTCTGTGAATTAACAGAAGTGTCTTCACTCCCAGGGTCTGAACATGAACTTCAATTAGATCTAAGGAGACACCTAGTGTCTTATCCTTTCCCATCGCACCCACCCTCAATGCCCTAAAATACATCAGCAGCTAATCGGACAGCTGAAGATACAGAAGACAACGAAGCCAGCTGGCAACGAAAAATACATTTAAAATACATTGGACAGTAATATTAAATATGGGACAAATAACCTGCCAGGCCGGGCATGGCTCAGGGGTTGAGCATCGACCTAGGATCCAGGAGATCGAGGTTCGATTCCCAGTCGGGGCACATGCCCGGGTTGCAGGCTGCAGCCGATCAATGACTCTCTCATCATTGATGTTTCTCTCTCTCTCCCTCTCCTTTCCTCTCTGAAATCAATAAAGATATATATTTAAAAAAATAAAAATAAATAAATAAATATGGGACAAATAACCAAGGACACCTGGATACTCACTCTTGAGCTCAAACACGAATAACTGTGTTGATTTCTTACATCCACTCATAGGACTAAGGATTATTACCAACGCAGGGCTATTCTTGGTTTGAGATTCTACTTTAATTTGTCGCTAGCAGGTCCAAGGAGCTTTCTGTTTTTTATTGTTGACACGAGTACAGATGTCCCCCATTTCCCTCACCTTTGCCCACCTCCCTCCAGCCCCACCCCCCTCAGGCCATCACCACACTATTGTGTGTCTATGGGTCATACATATATGTTCTTTGGCTAATCCCTGCACCTTCTTTCATCCAGCCCCCCTCACACACCCGCCCCTCTGACAGCTGTCAGTCTGTTCCATGCATCTACTCCTCTGGTTCTATTTGGTTCATCAGTTTGTTCTGTTCATTAGATTCCACATGTGTGTGAGATTGTGGTATTTGTCTTACTCTGTCTGGCTTGAAGCTTTCTTTTAATCAGATGACACCATCCTTTAACTGCAGGCAGTGCCTCTTGGGTGAAACGTTTCTGTTTTAAAGGGCATCCTGAGGAAGTGGAAGAGGGTGAGAGGAAGGGGGAAGAGGAGTCAAATGGGGTTGAACCAAAAAGAAATACCTTCTAACTGGACGTGGCTGCTCAGTTCGCAAATGCCTTGAAATCCCGAACCGTTTCATCACTCTCTAGAACAGCCTCGCTACCTCGTGCCCACTTCACCCTTCCCTGACTTATTCTCTGTGTTTTAGTATTTACAAGAGTTTTCTTTTTAAGCTGCTGCATATAAAGCAGTTTACAAGTAAACCTCAGCAAACTTGTATGAAAGCGCATGGGCCGTCGGGCACTGGGAAGGCACCGGATTCAGATCCTACCCTGCACTTACCCGGCGCGGCGCTGCAGAGGGCTGAGCGGCCCTTGCTCCTGCTCTCAGTCTCCTGAGGCGTAAGGGGAGCTGTTGGAACAGATGGCTTCCGGCCCCCGTTTAACTTGAACTTCCTCTGATAACCTAATGTAGAGTTGTGACTAAGAGTAAGGTTGCTGGGCCTGGCGGGCATGGCTCAGTGGTTGAGCATCGACCTATGAACCAGGAGGTCAAGGTTCAATTCCCGGTAAGGGCGCGTGCCCGGGTTGCGGGCTCGATCCCCAGCAGGGGTCCTGTAGGAGGCGGCCGATCAATGACCCTCTCATCATCGATGTTTCTGTCTCTCTCTTCCTCTCTCTAAAATCAATTTTAAAAATTTTTAAAATAAATAAAATCAGTATGGTTTATAGGGGGTGCTTCTGTAACAGCTCAGGAAGTACTAATGGAGAGCGACTGTGCTAGGGACCACGGGAGGCCCTGAAGGGGCAGAGGGAAGGCATTGTCACGCTACTGACCCTTAGCACCCCTCCACCCACGGGATGGCTGCTGCGCTAAGCTTGTGTGATACTCAAAGCCTGCGAAAAATATTAGCCAGCCATGAAAAGGAGCGAAATTCTGGTGTATGCTACAGCGTGGATGCAAAACAGTGAAACAATAGGAAAACACTGAAACACTCAAACTTGAAAACATTAGGCTGAGTGAAATAAGCCAGCCACAAAAGGACAAATATTTACGTGATTCCATTTCTACGAGTTACCTAGAATAGTCAAATTCATAGACACAGAAAGTAGGATAGGAGTTATCACAGGTTGAGGGAGGAAGGAAGGGGAGTTAGTGTCTAACGGGTGCAGAGTTGATTATGTTGGGGATTAAGAAAAAGTTTTGGAAATTGACCGTGGTGATTGTTACACAACATTATACATGGACATCGTGTCACTGAATTGCTCACCTACAAACGGTTAAGATGGTAAATATTATTTTACTTTACCATGATTGAAAAAAAACAAAGCCATAAAGCAGTAGCCAGGGGACTAAAATTCAGTTTCTCAGAGAAATGAGTAGCTTCAAATCCAACTTAAACAATAATTAAACAACAGGCTTGGGTACCACTCACATCAGCTTCTAGGGAGCGGTGATCTTTGGGATGATGGAAAGAATAAAATGATCAGTGGAGAGCAACTTCTACTACCTCCGCAACTCTATATTTTTGTTTTCAATCTTCACTTGAGGATATTTTTTCCATTGCTTTTCAGAGACAGTAAAAGGGGGAGAGAGAGAGAAAGAGAGAAACATCTATGGGAGAGAGACACATCGATTGGTTGCCTCCCACATATGCCCCAACCCGGGGCCGAAGTATGTGCCTTTGGCCGGAATTGAACCCTGGACC